>NC_087121.1:5725641-6925641 GCF_030705265.1 Helicoverpa armigera
GTGTAGTTGACAGACGAATGATTTCATACACTATCATGATCCTCGGACATGGATATTGCTTTTTCCGAAATTTGATGGAGTATGAGCGATGGCCAGTAATAGCTACTGACATTGTTATTAGAATAAAAGGATTTTTACCCTACTCAAATAGCTGATGGAAGATAATAACGTAATTTTCTCTGATCACACGCACAATCTTAAGTAAAAACGGTCGTTAATTTATTCATGTATTCAATTTCTATTGAAATACCACAACACTATAAACATGTTTTATTCAAAGGGCCCGATAATATCTAAACGCATAATTAAGTTTTCTACCCACATCCTGCGAAACAGGTGTCTTTGCGCGATCTAAATATGTACAATCAGTGCCAAGAATAACATTCCCGTCTGACTTTCGTAGAAAACAGCGCCTCTAATTGAATTGTGATACCCGCAGGCGTACCAAAACAGTCTCAGTTCAAACACAGCTGTAATACAAGAAATTCTATGTGTCTACAAGTTCTGTAAATCCAGACAAGAATACGAACATGAATATTCAGCTGCAGCGTGCAGTTCCACATTATATTCACGATAACAAGGTTCGTCAGCAGAACGCGGCCGTCGTCGCCTGCGAACCATTTGTGCTAACTCGACGCCGCCCTCCCCGCGACCCACACTTGTCTTGGCACCAGAATATATCGCAATCACATTATTCCTCCAAGGAAATTCCTTTAAAACTTTCATAAGATCAATACGACTTACAGTCGAAACCTTAAAATTCTAACCCGCCTTCGCAAATCTAAAACTCGGACCAACTTTAAGGATCTTAACTGATTTCGTACAGTGTTTCTGTCCTTACTTACGAGGTTTCTAACTCCCAAATCCGGATACAACAAGTCCAATCCGGACTAAACAAGTTCCAAGTGAAATAAGCACCCGTTGCACACATGCTCCGCCGCGCCTCAGGGATACGGGAAAAGAAAGAAAAGTGGCAAGCTCGCAGTTTCCTGCTGCATATGCAAGGGTGGCGGAGTGCGCGGGCGGGCGCAAATCTCTCTTGTTCAAAATGAAGTTACGGATCCGCTCAGAAATTGTGTTTTATATTTTCCCTCGGCATGTGACGGGAAAGAAAACTTTCACATAGTTTGAAACCTTTTTCCCTAGGAGCTCGCTTGCTCGTGAAGTGGGCGAAAAAAATGTCTTTCTTTCAATGTCGCTAACATCTGTGAAGTTAAAGCTGACGCTGATTATGATTTCATCGTGATAAAGTTCCTAAGAGTTGGATTACAGTTGAGTAGTTCGTGTAGTTGATGGAGCGGGGTAATTTAATGTAGTATTTTATACGAAGCTACCAATGAACTATGAAAGTTAAAACAAAAACTCAAAATCTTGAAAAACAATGCTGAAAAAGAAAAGCTTTAAATAAGATTGCAATAAATTATCGACAGCGATGGCCCTTGCATACGATTAAAGACGGGGCCCACAAACTCTCACGTTGCGCAATTATGCAAATTGAATCAAAATCTTTCATTTGCTTTGACATTTTGACAAGGCTTTTAAATGCCTTTATCTGCATAAAATGCGTTTAAATCTTGAAAGTAAAAGTTGCGGCGCGCCTATTGATGAAAACTGGTCGCTTTTATAATAATTATGCATTTTGAAACGGAATAAAATATTTTCGGTAGCTGTAGGCGTCGTCAAAAGCGAAAGTTAACATTATTTTCTATTGTATTCATATTATGTGTGAGTAAGTAACACTTGCCACGCAAATTGCATGTAGGCAGTTAATTTGCGCTGACATTGAGAACATTTCATAATAAAGCATACTAACATTTTTGTGTCACGTTCTTATCCATATTATATTCTACCATTAAAGCTTTATATTTTTCGTATTAACAATGATTCTACAAGATCAAAGATAAATCTAAAATAATAATGATTATTGCCTAAGAGACATATTACGGGCTTTATCTCAATGGCTATCTCTAAATGGGATGTAATATGTAAGATTAACACATAGATGATAAACAACATTGAAAGATCATTGAACTAAACATTTCGAAATGACCCAACAAATGTACGTAGTTTCTAAACAAGCTGCGTTACGGTAAACATAGCGAGAGGTTTAGACATCGGGCCCATACTGATCTTACTACCAGTCCGTTTACTTCGTGTTTCTAAATATCGGCATTCGTGAGATACCTACCGGTGAAGGCGATAGGTGACTCTACTGGCGAGCCTCGACAACGACGCACGCCTCGGCTCTACACCTCAACTTATCTCGGACAGGTGCTTAAAAAAAGAACACATTTTGACACTTAATTTTTTTTCGTTTAATTTTGAATTACTTTTTTTTCTTCGCGGTGGCAATTATAAATTATAGTTTAAAAACTTTTTTGTTGTTTTTAATATCTTGAAAGTTAATTGTTGTTCTCTTTTGTTTCAGATGTGTTCGAAAGTGAGTTTGTTTGCTTGAGTGATTCGACAACCGAAAGGGAGTAGACCGTAGTGGGTGTACATTGAAATGTGAATTTTGTGTGTACAGTGTTAAAATTGAACTTTGTTCGTACGTTCTTGTTATCCCGATGAAGTTTCTCGTGTAGTTCACAACTGTTCGCGGAATTGGTTTATTGAAAATCTTTCGCAATGGAGACGGAGGAGTTGACAAAACTTGTCGATGGCATCTATAAGGTAAGACACATAATATCTAACATTATTATTACAAACTATAGTTAAAAAAAGATATAATTTTAATTTTACATGCAATATTTTTTTTCAATAGTTTTAATAATAAAATACTTATACATATTTATCTTACTTATTCTTAATCTGAAACATCGTAATACTCAAATTTAATTTAACAAGATTGGCAGTTGTAAAGTTTGTTTACCATAAACAAAATTGTTTGTGCAGATTTAATTTTGGCTTCGAACTTATTTTTAGCGTCTTAATTTAAGTTGAAACATAAAAAGCTTTCCTTTAACTTTGAAAGATTTTTTTTATTCTCTAATAATAGTTACAATTAATTGAAAAGCTCATACAAATCAAGAACACACTAACGATTGATCACACTAGTTTCTTTATACACATTCGTGTTACAAGATCGGTATTCGGTAATCGTACTTTAAAGGCCATCTTTTTTACTTAGAGAGAAAAAAATTAAAGGTGAAAATAACATTTAATTGAATTCATTGAGTAGGATACCTCGCACCTGCCTAAATGTCAAGGTCAAACGGTCAAATGGAGGGACCCGTGTACCTCGATTTCTCTATCACGTTTTTTTATTGTATAAATATGTATATTTATCGCATTCCTTAGATAGTTGCGTCGACTTTCGTTTCGAAGCTTTGTTGGGCTTCGTTTTTATAGCACCAGTTTTAGGCAAAAGATATGTTAATGTAACAGGATTCTTATTGAGCTTATTTGTTTGATGAAAATCGTAGGCGTTGATACCGTTTCTCTAGGATCTTAGATTAATAATTAGCATCCGCACGCGGCTTCGCTCGCGTAGAGTTCGGTTATAACCGAACGCGTTTCAAAGAGAATTCTTCAAAAGTCCGGGATAAAACTATCCTATGTTCTTTCTCAAGGTCAACTTTATCTCTGTACCAAATTTTATTAAAATCTGTTCAGTGGTTTAGACGTGAAAGCGTAACAGACAGACAGACAGAGTTACTTTCGCATTTATAATATTAGTAGGGATGTGGAGTCCGTTAAGTAAATAAGTTTGAGGTTTACAAAAGGCCAATTGGTACCAGTTTATAAGCTGGATTTTTCATTGTCTATTTTTATTTGAGCACAATAGATTGGTCTATTAGAGACTTGTTAATTATATTTGTTGTTAACTAGATTGCCTTCTATTCTATTGAGTACAACTAGACTTTGAGTAATTATTTTGGACATACAATTATTTTATTTTTGTCTACTTATGCTATACTCAATATTATTTTATCTTAATTTAAAAACTCTAAATGCTAATATAGGTACATACACGTATAGAATAATTTACACATTTTCGAAGTAAAACTTGTTTTTTTTATGTTATTAAGCGGCAGACAGACGGGGTCATTGCACTTTATACCTTTGAACAAACACGCTGATACTAGAAATTGTTATGGGCTATAGTAGAACCTACTTTCTCAAGCTCAGTCATAGACACAGCTTCTACTACATAATTATGCTAATTACTACATAATTTAGGTTATTTCACTAATTAATTAACATATTCAAGTTCCTAGTAATTAATCCTTCGTTTTCTAGAAGTTACGACAGCCTATAAATTAATATCTCATGAATATTTTCTAGATCTCATCAAGGAGCTAGTTTCTTGTGATTCTAAGACTGATACGCGGAAATAAATCTTTATTGGAACGTAATAAATAACGCTGATTGACTTCAAAACGTCATCGTTTATTCAAAAATATCCATTAACAATTATGTAGAAAGTTTAACGTCTGGTATTTTTATTGAGAAATCAACAGCTATTGTGACAGTCACAGTCGATGTCTCATGTCATGTTCACGAATTATAGGTATCGCATACTTTCTCGTCAGCAGAATCAAAATATCATCAATGGAAAAGTGATTCAATTAAGCAATCTCTAACTTTTATTAAAGAATATATGAATGAAAATAAAATGTTAAAGCAATGAAAACTGACACCGAATATAGTTAATGGTTCGTATCGATTTAATTAATATTCGATTCAACTTTTACGGCAAGAAACCTTGCTCAGTGTCAAATGGACAATAACAACATTGAGAGAAAAAAAAACAGGTTTTGTTTATTATGCCCACAGATACATTCATGGAATTTGAGTATGAAGTTTTTAATAATCACGACTTAAATGGTCTCTCATTAAATTTATTTTTGAACGTCAGAATCAGGCTATAGCTGCAATATTTTGTAATGAATTAATAGTGTTACATACTTATATAACATTTTGCTCTTTAAATTATTAATTGAGGTAGGTAAACTCATTGCATAATTTATTAATCTGTATGTAGGTTTGAATGTCCAATAAATTATATTTTGAGTTTGAAATGACATGTTTCCGAGTACATATTCACATTTTGGGGAATGTCAATTCAGGGCTCCTTAAAATAAACACGCGTGCTTTAATTTACTCTATTCTAAAGCGTTGTTTAAAGAGGCGACCACTTTAAAGATGTATTGATGGTAAAAAGATTGATCTATCAGCTTTTGTATAGCTAAACTTTCTGTGCATCAGCTTTCGTAATGCAATGAAAGTGTAATCATGGCCACTTATTGTCACTCATTCGTGAAGAAATATTTACGTTTCATGGCACTAATCGGTTTTAGTATTAAGAATAAAGGCTCCAGCAGACCGGATGCGTATGCGTAACCACGCGCGTAGTCACGCGCGTAGTTACGGCGTAACCATGAGTTGTAATGTATGGAAATGTATGAGACAGGCCACACCGCTTGCGTAACGTAGACACGCGCGTCGTTACGCAAGCGGTGTGGCCTGTCTCATACATTTCCATACATTACAACTCATGGTTACGCCGTAACTACGCGCGTGACTACGCGCGTGGTTACGCATACGCATCCGGTCTGCTCGAGCCTTAAATAATACAGCTTTTCTATTTTTGAAATTCGAATGCCATGTAGTAACGCCATAGAGGTTTTAAAAAAAGAAAGTCTTAATTCATTCTGAATTCAAAAATATAATTTTACTTTTCAACCAATGTTATGCAACCTTATTCAAAATCTTAAGTAGATAGTTCTTGCTAAGATGAAAGTCAAGTTTGCAATCATATTTTCATGTTGTTGCTATTTCTGCATTTCGATCTACGGGAAAGCAAACACGAGGTGCCTGGGATTTAATGTTATTAGACGAACAAGTCGGTGTAAACTAAGATGTTTCTATATTACCTTATAAGCTTAGGAATGTGTGTGTGAATAAAGAGCTATTTCAAAGATTTTCATGAACACTGAAATACTATGTCCTTCCCTATCTGCCAACTTAAACACTAGCTGTTGCACGCGGTTTCATTCGCATCCCAGGAGGTTTTTCTACACTGCTATCGTCAAATGTTCATTTTACAATGACCAAATTTTTTTTCATTGTGGAAAATTACAAGAAGTTTGTGACTAATCTTTGCGTCAATTTTGTATTTAATTTGTTTTCCTCGTTCTCACCTTGTGTACACGATTAATAATATCAAACTCATAATCTCACAAACTCTACTTCTTTATAATATTGTATAGAAGCATAGATAATTAATTTTATCTAAATTGGTTAGGCTGTATAACCATGAAAGCGTAACTTATAAACAGATGCACTAGCTGGACTACAGTATATAAAATAAGGAATTTATTTATTTTACCTACATCATGATAATATATATCAATAGGTATGTTTGACTGGAAAGTTAGGTTCTTCGCTGTTCTTAGCGCTCACGTGTTGTTATAACAACCAAGATCATAATACTGCACAATAACAAGGTTAATAATGATTGCACGTTTATTTTATCACTATAAATAATGCACTGACATTGTGTTTACCTTCGCCATCTGATGATGAATAAAACAAATAAAATAATATTCATAAAAGTAATTTTATATAATGTGCAATAAAGTATGAAAAGTTCAATAAAAAGCGCGTTTCAATGGAACATAATATTTTGCAAATTGCAGTGATTTGCTTAATGTTATTTCAAGAACATTATGGATGCTTCCGGAGTCTTCAATGTGTTATTTGTACGGAAGGCTATGCATTGAAGATTAGATGTTATGTCATGAACTCAAGATATATTACTTGATATAACTAATAAAATATGAAATGGTATGGTATAGTTTTTAATGGTATAAGGTTGTCTGTAAGAGATCACTTTTAGCGATAAGACTGCCCATTGTTGTGTCACAGACTTCAAAATTTTTGTTTGTTCTTTTTGATTTTTAATTGGTGTGCATAATAAAGAATATATCTATATATCTATCTACAGGTACATACAAACTTTAAGGTAATGAAGACTTCATTTTAACCCATATTCAAATGAATCATCTCATGCTGTGCTGTTGATAGCTTTTTTCTTATAATAACGGTACTTTATATATTTGAATGAATACTATATGCAATTATGGCTGGTTTCATATTTAATGACCGCAGTATAAAGTTAATTTACAGACAAGGTACTTGTATCCAAAATCAATTTGTAATTATATTAATTTTATGAAGTTGTTAATAAAAATGAAACACTATCACATATCCAAAATGATTATTTCTCAACAAGTGACAACAAAAAAAAAAGAAAACACATTTTAATTTGAAAAAAAAATTGTGGCAACATCATACTTACGTGACTGTTATAAATTTGCCACTTTTTACTTGGTTGTCACGTAAATAGAAAAGCGAGGGGAGAATAAGGAGTTTTTGCCTCAACAGCACAATTAGGTGGCTTTGAATCACTTCACTGAGTGGCATTTTGTTACAAAAACTCACAGAAAATAGACGTAACTTTAGATATTTATGCTTCATAGAGTGGAAGGCCTCTTAAATAATTAGGATAATGACTAAGGAAAATAGGTGATTTAAGTGTGATTTTCTTGGAAATGCTTTAGGCTGTTAATTTTCTTGTGGAAGTTGGAAGTAATTTAATACCTTTAGCCGTATTATCGTTTGCGTTAGATATTTATTTCTTTAACGCCCGCCTCTTTAAATTGCCTTTAATACCAGAAGGCAATATTTTTATACCCTGTAGGTACATGGAGACACACAGATACATGGAGTTGTCTTTTGTTTCAATTTAGTTTATGACATGAGTTGTCAAATGTTTTATAATGAGAAAACCAGAAAATATATTAAATTAGCTAGTAAGTATATTAAGTATAGTAAGAAAATATATTAAGTTAGTTGAAAGTGGTAAAAAAATTCCATTGTGTTTTTAGTAAATCTTAGGTAATTGTCTAGAGAAAAAATATCGTAATCACTGTTTAGTGCTTAGTAAATCTAATTCTAATGTTAATTTAAGTCAGTGGAGTTTCTTTAATTATAATCAAAGTCGTATTTTATAGCTTAATTTACACGCTGAAATATGTTATTCCATAAAACAAAAGCATTTTACGATTACAGCCAAACAAAAAGACTCGTAAAAACATAATAAGACAATGTTTACTGTCCGTAGAAAATGGTAGAGTTACAAGAAAAACTTATTACTTGCAGTTATAAGCACAGAAACCGCTTTCAAGATACACATTTGTCTCCGCAGCCATATCGCGGGTATCATCGTAACTGATCATGGCTGACCATCATTGCATGACCCTCATCAGGTGTTTTGTATCATATTTAGCGGGATCAAGGTTCGGTGGTCGACTGCTGCCCCGTTTCCTCCCCAGAATGAGATTGCCTCGCGACATTAAACCGGGCCGATGTAAATTTTCGTCGTTACTCAGTCTGTTTGTTCGTAGCTACGGTTCTCATGTATTGCGTGATTTCCCCGGTCAATGAGAGGATCTTCGTATGAAACCCTCTCCCTCCGAGGATAATGTAATACGGAGCACAATGGGCGCCGTTATAGCTTCATTTGTTTTTATGAACCATATTCATATTAATTATTAGGTTTATTTCCTTGGTCTTGTTCGTGATGCGACCATTTAGTGTGAATTGCTCGGAAGCTTGTTCAGTTACACAACAGACAACGGTGCAAATAGATTTCTCAGTAGTGACAAAGTATCAACATTGTATAACTCATATTCGTTTAAATATTACTGAGACAGCCTAAAGTTTGCTCAAAATTAGCAAGTGTACGTTAATGTGACTGCAACTTGGAAAAGTAGGTTAAAGTATTTACATGCGCAAAACCTGTTTTAGAACCTAATGCTTACACACACACCAAACAAAACTTTCTTGGTTATTTTATAAGCTAGTGTTAACTTATCCTAGCCGGCATAATATCCGGGTTAGGAAAAAAAGCTATAAAAGATATAAAGTTTATTCTTTCAGAATTCTGTGCTTTAAAAAAATAAATTCTCATCATAGCTTAACTTTTACTGCTATCACACACAACAATACATACCTAAATAATACTCGTACAAAATAATTAATAACTACTAAAGTCAGACAACTCCAATTACCACCACGACAGAAACAACCCCCTTTAAAGAAAGACAAGCACTATTATCATATCATTA
The DNA here is from genome assembly GCF_030705265.1 of Helicoverpa armigera. Classification (NCBI taxonomy): domain Eukaryota; kingdom Metazoa; phylum Arthropoda; class Insecta; order Lepidoptera; family Noctuidae; genus Helicoverpa; species Helicoverpa armigera. Next base: position 5,734,779 of record NC_087121.1, read on the forward strand.
CAAAGCCAGTCTATGCAGCCCTTACTATTCAGCTCAAACATTTGTACAGCGGGGTTGCGGAAACCGCCGCAGTGTCACGGCTCTCGGGGGTAAATCGCTGCCCCCACTTACATATTTGAATAAGAATGGCCCGGCGATGTCCCGCGGGACAACGCCAGACTGTCCGACGGCCACTTACCTTGCCACATGACATAACGCATGTTGTTCACTGAAACCTAATGTATTAATGTTAATACATGTACACAATGATGGCGTTATGAAGTAGGTATTGGATGTCCGCGGTCGAAACCGCGTAACTCGCCGCAGTTTTCCGGTATTAAAAGTCGTTTGTTATATTGCGTTAAATTGTTGTTTTGTTTGTAATTTGTATACAGTGTATTTTTTTTTAATATTACTTATTAAAATTCTAGCGCTAACTCAAACAAAATTCTCATCTAATTCAAGGTGACTCAAAATTACACCACATTTTTTGTGAGCTTGACCTTTTAACCGCAAAAGAAATATTAGTCGTGTTGTTTTGGTTACATTATCATAATTTCAGATCGAAATATCAACAAATATTGCGACGTAATCTATTTCAAGCTTTAGAAACCACTTAACAAAATACGAGGATAAAAATATAGAATCTTTGCGCAAAAAAGGCAAGCAAAATTCCTGTTCAAAACTTATAGGTTTGATAGGCCAAACTTTGCCATTTCACCCGTTTTACCCTTTCGGGTGACGTTCACCAAGTTGCCTCCACATTGGCTAAGAAACTAGGAAGTTAGGTTGAGTAACGAGCGCCCTCTCCCGGAAAGAGGTCTATTTGTTAGGCTGGCGATCACGACGGAGCGGTGATGGTCGGGTACTTAACTAACTTACATCTCATGACACATCTTGTGAAGGCAACTTTATATCACTCTACGTTCGGATATTAATTTTTCGAAAGCGTGTTTGGAATTCGAATCAAATACCAACCAGTGTTTACTACTCGTACTATTTTGTTTCACAGAGTACTGAATATTCATAGATACGTGACTTCCTTTTATAAAGTCGTGAACATACCATTACATCTAATATAAAAACGATATTGATTACTGTTTAATAGATCAGGCAACCAGTTTGAAGGTAATTATTAAGATTGCTGTGCAGAGGAAATTATGCACTGAATTATATTTTAATGACGTTGGATTTTTGTGTTTGTAGTTAAGGATTATCCTTGAAGCAATCATTATATTTCGTAGAGCAATAGTCACTAATGACATTGCCTTACAAGCTGAGTACTTGCTGAACCACTGCAGGTCGGTTTTGTGAATAGATGTGCGTCACAAAACAGCTTTATGCAATTCAGATCTCAAGTTCCGTACTTTTATGACGGTTAAAGTAGACCACCGTTTTAATATTCTAGTTTTTGTTTAAATAATGTTCTCAATCTAGTTTCCTGTATAGTAATTTTGTCAAGCATCAAACTTTTTTTTATCTAAACATTTTACACACCATTTTCATTTCTCTTGAGATGACACTTTATGCGACCCAGGCTAAAGCAGCAACATAAAGCCATCAATATAAGCATGTCGTAAAACACACAAGTAAAACGGCGAATCTATGGTGCGGAGAAAATATCAATAAAATTTGTCTTTTGGGTCGCATATGTATTAAGTTTACGCGTATTCGTCCAAATACAATTTTAGGAAGGAAATTGCCTCCCGGTAGAACCCGTACAAAATGGAAGATGTGATATTAAATCTGGATGACAGTTATTAGGAGTGCCGAGTGGCGCTCGGTAGCTCTCCACAAAAAGAATTCAAAATAAAATGAGGTGATATTTAGCGAGAAATTGTTAACCAGGGGCGAAAATGGACTTTGTGCATGAACACTTTTATTAAGTCTAGCGTTATAGAAATGATATCGATACGGAGCGAAAAGTAGGTCGTGCAGGCGTGTCTCTAGACAATATCATAAGGAATGCACGTAACACCTGAATGTAATTCGCATTGGCACAGAACCAACTTAATACACTGGCTATATAGAATAACAGTTTTGGCATTGTTGCTGATTTTGCACGCTGATAATTATGACACACGTATTTCTTCAACAGTTTTTGCGTACTATTTTTAGCCTTACTTTGAATTAAAAGAAACAAGCGTTAAGAGTTACGAGCTGCTTTTTGTCATTTGTAGTGAAAGGTTACAAAAAAAACCAGATGCTCCGGGATTACGGAGGACTCTTTGGAAGATTAAACAAGAACAGATAAGAACACGCCTACAAGCAACACCCCACTGAAAATACAATGAAAATTTATTTTATAAGCGCCTGTCTAGCTCGCACCCGCTTCCCTTTTGTTGTATAAAAATAACGCTTGGTATTTTCTATCCCGGAGGTAGAAACACACCTTAATGGTTTAATAGGATTCCGTAAGTAAAGAGGAAAATTCAACTGCGTTATGAGTGCATGTATGAAAATGTATCCATTAGCAACGTTTAAATTAAGGCTTTTTTTTAAATAGTGTTATCCTTTTTAGAGATTAGTGTGGTTGAATAAAGCTTTTTCGCTTTTAATCCCGAACCAATTTGTCGTTTTTCGATAATGAACTGCAGGAAGCAAGACCATTGCTCTTATTTGTTTTTAATATTGAAAAATTGGCATCGCTGGAGCTAATTCTGCTATAAATTAGATGCGGAATCAGCACAACGGGGAGTTGTCCCGCACATGACAGATTCATTCTTCATTTTATCAGTGGGTACCCGACTGTGCCGCTTGTAAACAGACGTAAATTATGTTTCCCAATCCGCTTAACTTTCGACTCAGGCCTTTTTAATCTTGTTAAAAATTGCGCCAACATTATAAATTCTAAATTAAAGCTATTTGTTTCTGAGCGTTACGGAGCTGTGATTGTCATTTTGTAATCCCAGTTAGACGTACTAATCTACATGTTACTGCCAATCCTTGAGGACTCGAGACGTTGATTAAACGTTGAGTACGCGAGATGGAAGGGAACAAAACATTTTTTCTTAAATCGTGTTCATTTTGTGAAGAGAATATTCAGGCTTTATGATATCGGTAAACAAGTCTGGGAACAGATGGCGTTCAAATACAATGTAATTATGTCTGTACGTATTAGGGCGGCTCGGCGTGAGACGATCCGCGCAAGTGCGTCGCTGAACTAATAAGGGCAAACTCAGACGTTTTCATATTTGCACAAATTACATTAATGCTTATTGCCTACCGTAGACATGGTGAAATACAGAATGACGTTTCAAGCGCTCCAATAACCGTAATTGTTTTATCAGTGCCGGAATGGAAGGAAATAATTACATTACGTCGGGAAGATAGAATTAATATCAGATGGTAACTGTTAATATTTGTGTTGGAAGCAATTTAAATTCCTATCTTCATTCTCGGAACCTATAGAAGATATGTAAGTAGTTCAAACAATTTCAAATAAGAAAATCTTTGAATACCTATGACTCGTGTGCAGAAAAATTGTACAATTTCAGTTTCAGCTCCAATAACCACGTAAGAATATTTTACCTTTTCATACCAGTACAATTACTTGCTGATACAGCTACTTTCAAACACGTGTTCTCGACTTTTTATTGTACGGCAGCCGACGAGCTCGAGACGTGATCAGATAAGGCTTGATTATGTTCACAAGTGTACCACGAGATACGCACTCTCGATGTGTAGGAAGCATGTATCGTAACGGCTCTTAATAAGTTGTTATTATTCGGTTAGGCGAGCGTTTAGCCCGCGGCGGCTCACCCGTCACACTGCACGGTGCTAACTTGCCATATCTAGGTATAATTATATTACCCGACTTTCCCTTCTTGACGTCTTTGTGCCGTTGATTGTCGTTTATGTAATTGCCTACATTCTGCAGCTTATGCTCGTCTCCGAGCCATCAGAAATTAGTTACTCTAAATACACGAAATATTTTCGTAATTGCGCGCCGAGGAACAAAACAACATCATTTCTGAGTAACGGATTATGACGTCACCTGAAAGCGAGCGAAGCATTTACTTAACAGTCCGACTGAGCTATTTATTGTTCCCATCTCTCTGTATGAATGCGGAAACTTTGCTAGAACTGAAATGAGGACGTAACGAAAGTGCTCGAGTAATCCCTTCACGAATGCCACAAGTATCGATGTCCCTCTTGTGTAACAATTAGGCTGTACCTATTGTGTCGTTTTGCTTTCTAAGTGAAACAGACAGTGACCTAGTGATCACCGTGAAATTGGAATTATATACAGTATTGCGACCATAAGAATAGTCCACGTTGTTTTGGCGCAACGCAAAATTTATTCCGTCGGTGGCGGCACGGAGGTCCCGCGACTGGCGTGACAAATGCCTGAATACCAGCGGCCGAATTCCGCACGGCTTTTTACCACCCAAGAAAAAGTTAAATACATTACCAGCGAGAAATACGTGATAACACTAGAGAAGAACTAAACGATCGAGTTTGCAGGCTTATTTTTAATCGGGAATACTCACTTCGTCTCAATTTCTTTCTAATTAAATTATCCGCTTATTCCGTACTCTTTCGTTTTCTTGCAATTAAAGCAAAATGAATCTATGGCGAAAGTTTTCCTTGTAAGGATATTTTTTATTTGGTTTTGCTCTTTTCCGCGTTCCGTTTCCCTTCACATTGGCTCAATTGCCTTTTGATCTATACTTATGGGCTGTATGAACTACCAAGCTTCGAACGCGAGAAGAATTAAATTCAGTTCTTTGGTGTTTTGTGTTCGTGTTATTGCCTTCTATTTTTGTTTATGAGACAATTGGCACTAATTTCTGTATATGTGACATAATATCAGCAATTAGTGGCGAATGATTTCGATACATAATGTATCAGAGATTAGACCTCAGCACACCGATCTGCATACGCGGTGATGTAAATAGGAATATCATTAGTCTCGGAGGCATCGGCAGCGCGTTCCCAATCAAAGCTGATTACAATTCCGGACGGTTAACACGTAAATCCGATGCGGATAAATATTTGCACGACAGGTTGTAAACGGAACGTGCCCGGGGCTCTAATAGCTGGGCACAGTTACTCGACCGGCCGATGTGTGTTTGAAATTTCAATAAACTTTACACGACATTTAATTGTAATTCTATTAAATTGATTCCATTTCATTTGATTTCGTTATTGTTTTTGTAGCCATGATTGAGTACTGTATATTTTATTGTCTACTCCAATTTAGAATAGCAATTTGTTGATGCGTTAAAAGCATAATATTCCGTGTTTCATCACTTGTTACCAAAATTCGCATTAGCACAATCATCAATCAAATAGTTTAATCAAAACGTAACTAGAGAAGTTCCATTTAATTTCAGATCAAGGAATCCTTTGTGTAAAGCACACTTGTATCACAAACAATTCGAAATTAGTTTCAAACAGCCACTTCAAAACTATTTAGCTTGTAAAAACAAACGGAGCTAAGAAAACAAACAGCATGGAGCGTGGATTGCACCTTTAACAGGTTTAATCGTTACTTAACCCGAGCTCAGGAACGAAATGAAAAACAAAGCATACAATCCGTTTGTTCAGTTAAAACGTTCTCACAATGCTGTAAGTTTCCCCCTTAATATTTTTCGAAATACTTGAAATCGTATGCGGCCCGCATAGAAAACCGCACGCGCAATTACATGAATTTTAATCCTTATGGGGTGAGGGCGATATTTGAAGAATTTCATTATGGTGAAACTCTTCCTAGACGGGCGTCGGAATTCATTCCGTTTCAAACGCAGACCAAAACCCACTTTGAATTATATTGAAGTTTTTATAAAAGAAAACTTTCTTTATTATTCTGCGATTTAATGTTGAAATGAGAGTTGGAGCTTAATCTCGAGTAACTTGTTAGTCATCTTTTATTGTACTGTGGATGTTTGTAAATAAATTGGAACTTGAGCTAGATATTTTAATATTTGTTCAAAAATTAAAGTCATTCTACTTGGGTAACCGAAATGCCCTAGAAGAGTGCGACCAATCAATATAGGAATGCCATTAAATTAAAAGTCATTTCTCCGCAATGTATTGTTAGTCAAAATTTTAAAATAAGAACCTTTTTAATACCTAAGTATTCATCGTCTCCCCTTCTGTCGTACGCCATCTTTTTTTTACACTCAACCAGTCTCATTACCGCCCTGCTAATTGAACGTTCTCAAAATTGTTCAATGTCGTTCTTTTTTCAAATCCGTTTCTTTCTGTTTGGATACAACGTGTACACATAGCTTCTGGGTATGCTTGTGTGAGTAATGTGCTTCTGTATGCGTGGAATGCGGCTGCAAAGAATTCGTGACTACCCAGATTAGTCTGCGTAATGCGCAGCCAAGGTGTTTAGACTCTAGACATTAGCTGCATGTTTAATATTGGTAAAGTCTAAATGCGAAGCTTTACAAAGTCTATGACCTAGCACAGTGACGTGATCTAGGTGGAACCTATTCACCAGATAATAATGTCGGTCGGTTGAGCTAAATGTTAGCATTTTATTGTCCTGTCTGTAGCAAATCCTTCTCGGAATTAAATAAAACAAAATTTACTTCATTACAGATAGGTACGCACTGACATGGTAGATTGATATCATTCAAAAGTCTAGGTATTATTTAGGTTCGAAATGACGCGGAATGCCATACACTTCTAGAGCAAGCGTAAAACAAATGACTACACTCGGCTATAATCAGACAATACATCGCCGAGAATTCCCGTCAGGTCAGCATCAGGCCATCAGTTACACCAACAGCATTTTAATTCAAAGGGCGTACGTGCCCCAATCAATACGCACACGGCAGTAATCGAATCCCGATACATTCAGCATTGAGTGATCAAACGTTCACACGAACTGACAATTATAATTAAATAAGATTGCATCATGTAAACTGAAGCGATTAGATGCGATTACGTACTATGTTATGGCGGAACGTGAATCTAATTCAAGGTCGGCCACTCGCTTGCATTTGTTTACACAATGGAAGCCTTCTTGTGAAGTAGGTACCAGTAAACCTTAACTATGTTACGGCTATAACATGACTTTTTATTATCAGTACTGCTTGGAAAATGTCTTTCAAAACCTGTGCAATAGTTTTACCTTTTAATACTGACGAAACATTGAATACATTCTCAAAAGCAATAGTCAACTTCTATGTAGTTTTTAAAGTCAATCGAACAAGAGACCTTCATTTTCAACTATTAAAATTATCATGAACTTGTTAGCAATTACTTTTCTCTGTAATTGCGTTAGTAAACGTGAGTAAAAAGTGTTTGTAAAACCCCTGATACACGCCACGAATTCGGAGCTACGAGTTTAAAAGTTACTCCTCCCGTTTCGCGACAGGTCTTTGTAACACGTGCGGTTTCGATGTCAGGCGTTTTATAGCTGTGTACAATGAGTTACGGGACGTCGGGGGACATCTGCCAACCACCCATCGTGCAATTTCAGAACAGACATGTATTAAAATGCAAAAAAAGCCCGTACATTCCGTTACAAAAACCACAAATGATTGTCGACCGCATTGAAATTCGCTGCGGTCGTTTCATTATAAACCGCGAACGATGAATTGATCCAGAGTTATTTGGTAAACTTATTACAACGTAGGTTGTTGACTGCATGTAGGCGAAGAATGCAGGGCTAATTAATACGCTAGAGTCGACTTCTAATGAATGTACTAGATTATGTAGATAAATAACGCGTTTGAAACTAAGGCATATTTATGAGGCTGCTAAGCTCTGTATCTCATGTCCTGAAGTGGAACCGTTACGCGGAGTCAGTCCATTTGATCGTGACTAGTACCTGTCGTGGTCAGGAGGCTAGTAGGCGAACCAGTACTTAAACGGATTAAGAGAAATCGTAAAGATTTCTTGATATTTCTGGATAATTTCATTTTTTATTTGCGGTCATAAATGGTCGTTTATTAACTGGAGAACCTGTTTCTTTTATTTCTCTGCCAAATATAACTACGTTTACAGAGAGACAGGTTCAGCAATATAAAAGAAATAACAGAAATTGCATTGTTAACACATATTTCCAGTACGCAAAACAAAATCTGAACGATGAAAAAAAAACAAAAAGCAATAGGAAATAATTGGATGAAATGGCTACAAATTTCGATAAAGCGACATGAGTTTGCCATTAAGCTTAACTGTATTGTTTTTATTTGTCCAATGTTTGGACATTGGTGTCGAAACAAATATTTCATTAAGCGGCGTGTCGTGTCCTTATTTGTGTTCAAATGTACCTGTGTATTTTGGATAATTCAAGCAAAACAATGTGAATTTAAAGTGGAACAATATGAAAATATGTTTAGCGATTAATATCCACACATTTCCTACAACAATCAGGCAATATAAAACCTATAATTGCTAAGTTCCCCAATACAAAAGTTACCTTAAACATAAATTGGCAAACTAGCCACGTTTATAAATTCGTGTACAAGTAATAAATAATCCACATATGTTGCTAATGTTAGTGAAAACACCACCCTTCGCGGAAAAACTGAAAAGCACACACATAAACAAAACTTTGTTTGTGAGACGCACACATATGAATAACTTGAGTTAGATCACATGATTATGTCATATGATATCATCCGTGTAAGTACGCGGAGATTATGTTATACGTATAATTTTCCTATTCCGTGCTTTCGACACCATCGTTGCACAAACAAGCGGTTGCAGGTTCATAAGGAATGCGGCAGTTAATACGTTCACTAGATTTATTCCTAATGACGACACGAATGATGTATATCTTGTGCTTTAACGATAAATCTACGATTAACTGCCTTAGAAACATGCATGAATAAATATGTTCCAAGGTATACTAGAGGTAGAATTAAACTGGTTAGGTTGATATTACCTAGTACCGCTTGCATCAATAGCATTTGGCTAGTACTTGTTTATTACCGAAACAAACAGCCAAACATTAGCTTTTAGTAGTTTCAATTTACACTGCAAAGTACTGGTCAAACATTTATAGCTGGCTCTCGTGTTGATGCTGCAATTTTATTGGCTTATTATGTTATTAGCGCTGGTGAAATATGGCTGTGGATTCTCGTTCTATTTCTTTGTTAATGTGGTCTTAGGATAAGATAGGAATAGCTTATTATTTCACATATTACTTACCTATCATTATAACAATATTATAATGAAATCCGTCTTCTTGGGAAGTCGGATAAAAATCCGCCTTCTTTTTGGAAAAAATATACCCTCCTTAACTTCTCTGTTTATTAAAATGGCCACAAGAACGAAGTAAAGAGCAAGCTCTAATTAATCAGTAAAATCATTAAAATCACTAAATAAATGCCTCAAAAACATAAAATTAAATAAAAGATGAGCCGCTTTCCATCCCTCTTGCGTCTGATAAAATAATAAGTAAGTGGAGAGAAAGCTTGTTGTATTTGTAAACAGACAGCTCGCGAGTAGTGCTTTAGCAATAATTACAACTCTCTTTGACTTGTCAGAAATCGTTACACGTGATGTGTGTGCGGTTTCACAAAGCAGGAGTTTGTGTGATGTTTATAGTCTATGGGAAAGCGGGGGAAAATGATTGAAAAAGCTTAAAAAATATTTCATCGAGAAAATATTTGTACATAGTAAAAAGTATTTCAATTTTAGCTATAGGACGGGAATAAAGTTGTTTGTGAATAAATTATTTAAACATATAATGCTAAATATTTGTTACAAAAGAAGCATAAAATGTAGCCATAAACTGAATGTACCTAAAACTTGTTCGTAAATCTTCTAAAGTTGCCATAAAACCTAAGCAAAGAGGTTTACAACTTAACTGTAACCAGTTTCTGCCTATTTAGGTTTATACTTAGGTACATAAAACTTATTTAAATTCATCCTACTGCCACTTGATAAAGCCACTCTGCACGTACTACATTGAAAGACACAAAAATCTTATTACGAAACTTTTTAACTTATTAACGCTTTAGACTTTCTAGAATTCAAGTTCAACTCGTGACAAGACAATATTTTATCAACAAAACGAGCGCTATAAAGCCAATTTGGCATGAGTCCGGCCTTGCGTTTGTTCTAATTGTCGTACTAAACGACAGTGAATGGTAACAAATAGATCTACATAATAATGACGCCTAACAATGGAAGTCTAACGTACACTTAAACGGTCTACATACATAAATAACAAATATTAACTAAGATGTCGACCTTGTCGTACAGCCGTATCACACTACATCAATGAATAACGTACAATGCACAACAACATTAAATGATCCTTCATTATGATCAATCACCAGTTTTTGTTCCATCAGGGACTTTTTCACAAAGAACACTTGGATTTTTCCGTCGCTCAAAAACTTTTCCATTAACAAATAAACCAGTTAGATTAATGACTAGCATTGGCATCAGCAGCCCTTTAGGTAAAACCATTGAATCAGATGTTGAAGTTCGAACGAGATCTAAAGTATTTGCAAAGTCCTGCAAGTGAAACTTTGCAAAAATTAAACTTTTCCAAAGTACGGAATCAAAGCGAGTAGCGGCGACCGCTTGCGTTCATTTGAATTACGTCGGGCTCCGCCTTTTGTAGTCGACTTCATTTAGCGAACTTAAAAGAACTCTTTTATTTTGCCCCAGCAAAGAACTTAAGAGGTGCATTGTTGAATCCGTAACAAATTGCACGGCCGTGATTACGTTAAGAACTTTACCGTCTAGGGTGGAGCTTAGATTGGAATTTAACAGTTATCAGTCCGATTGCAATCAATTTAAAACTTCAGGAAAGTATTAGCAAAGTCTGAAGAGGCGACAGAAAGACAATTAATTAATTAAACTTTGTAGAAACTGCACAAAGCTACTTCGCTAGTCCTCCACTTAATGATAATCTGTTTAAAGCCGTACTGCGCTAAGGTAGGAGTGTCAAATGCTATAAATATACTGAAAACCAAATCCTTGCGTAGCCACCTACGCGCTCAAACTCGTATAAAAAGTTCGTCTTTCCCAAATTTGCTTTCCGTGTAGCGAATCTGGACTTAACTTTTGCAGACAGCTTTAGGGGTAGCCGCTCTGTAAAGAAGTTTGTTGATCTTTTTTTATTTTAAGGATAAATTTCGCTTGCAGGCATGTTGTAAACAACATAGTCATGTCCCTGTGTCGTCTAGAGTGGCAACAAGTGTTCTGAGCAAACATCCCGCCGCTGACGTACAACTTGCATGTCTGTGTAACCAAACATTTTATAAAAGATTTAAACCCTAAGATTACTGGGAACTTGGTACCTGGTCAGCATCGCTCGTCTTGATTTTATTGTCAGGTAATACCGTCATATGACTTTGAAGTAAATTGTCTTTACTCAGGTACAATACCTGGTTAAAATGTAATAATTTTACATTATCTTTAAAATAAATATATGAAAATTACAGTCGAAACGTAAAACGATTAAAAATCAGACACCAGAGAGAGGCACGTCATCAAAGTTAGTAATTAAATTCATAAAGTATTCCGCAACGTTGCTCATGTGAATTATGAAATGTAATTTAATTTATGCATGTATGACTAATGTAGATCTACAGGGGATTGTTTGTGAAGTAAAATTGTTAAAATTATTTCACATTTCCGGATCTAACGCGATTATTACAATGCACACTTTGACGCTAGAGATGCAATTAAATGTTACTCAGTGAAGATAAATGTGGAAGTGACTGTATAAGGCACTCTCATGCAACGCATGACACAATCTGACTGAAATTAGTAGTGATGTTGTTTCAAGAAATATAAGCCAAAAGTCGACACTATTACAAAGAACTATTACAAAGAAATGGGAGGGTCAACACAGTATACAGCTTAGTCTAACTCGACTGTCATAAAATTCAGTATGAATTTCAATGCCCAATACTCTCGGTAGATAGTAAAAAAAATATCGAACGCGTGCGTAGGACATTAGGCCCGAAAAGGGTAGGAAAGCCGGTAACGTCACGAAGTCCGCCCCAAGCAATTTTGTAGCAAATGTCGTGCGCTACGTGCCCGACAAATAAAGAGGATGGGATAAAGTCACAGTATTACATTAGAATAGCTAGCTCACGATACAATATCAAATGCGTATTTTACCTATGTCAAGGGATACGTCATCTTTTTGTGACGGACGTGATGTCTCAAAGAGATTTCGGCATGATAAATGACTGCCAACTTATGTTAAGGACAACGTATTTTATCTAACCCAAATCTGGGTATGATCGTGTCAGAGTACTACCTACGTTTTTAGAGTTCTATAAATGTTTTACAGAAAATACACAGTGCACGCTATAAATTATAGTACCAAAATATTTGTGCCGGTTCCCCTTCGCGAGTTGCTTAATTTTTCTAAGTGCGAATCTATTTTCACCCTTGGCCGTCTTCCGTATACGAACCTCCCTCAAGATTTACGCTCTCGACGCGAGCAATAAGCGCGCCTACCTACGACGCAGCCTGTTCGGTATTTTAAAAAGGTACGTCTGAATCCGGTGAAAAATTGCTTCCCGCCCACCCCTAGCGAGAAGTCATATATTTCAGTCATAGTCGTGTATTGAACGACCATGAAGATAGGGACAGATAACTTATTTAAAACGATAAGTGTTTATACTCCGATAGACGCCCCGCTGCTTAACATCGTTTGAACATGCTTATAAATAGGAGTAAATCGATTTTCCGTAGATTTCCAAGAGGACTTGAATGGGAGAGAAACGAGCTGTGATGGTACTCGAAAGCTATGACCTAGCAACCCATTTGTACAGTGTATCCCATACATGCCTTTGCAATGAAAGCTGAAGTAGTCGGTCGTATTCGCAAATTAATGACCGATTGCGACCAATGAAGCCGTGAGCGAACCACAACCCGTATTACATAGGTACTAAGTACGAAAATTGCCCTTATAAACTGTAATGTGGCAATATGAAATGTTGGGAGAAAGGTTTCACCGTTGAAATAGCATTCAATAACAAAGGTAAGTGGAGAGTAAAGGTGAAAGTGCGAATGGCGAGGATCTGTCGGGTCGCGGGTAAATATTTAACTTCGCTCCTTGCAAACAACTACATATTTTAGTGTTTTGATTGAAGATTGTACAATATTGTACAGTTGTACCTAGTGCCTACCTAAGCAATAGTCGATTCCGTTGTGAAAAATTAAAAGTAGGTGCCTAATGTGTAATTATAGAAATGTCTGCCAAAATCAATATTTTAGTACAAAAATTGCCACATTAAAATGTCATATCGGACAAAATATGTAATTGAAACATCCTATTTCAAGAGATATACAAAGCAGACAAACAATGTTTTATATATTGAATTGAAACATATTACATCAGCGCACGATTGAGTGAGCACGACCGAATGAATCAGTCGACAGCATTTAAGTAATTGCATTCATAACAATCATAACTAAGCCGATTCATTGCTTTATACTTATTCTATTGAGTTAGTTTTTTTTCTTACAAGTGACATAAATTCAACTCAAGAAGTATTTATTCAAATAATTGGCCAGTTCTTTGAATTACGATTGAATTTACGCTTCAGTTTTTTTATTAATTTATTTAAACGTTTATCTAGAAACGTATCGTTAACTTTACGTAAATCATTAGCCATAAAATGTACATTAAAAGTTAATCAGTTTTACGTCTTTTCACGTTTTATGTAGGTGAGCAAATGAGTTGCATCATACTTGTTTATGCAACTGTATAATGATAACTTGCAATTATCTAAATACCTGGCAGAATTGTGACACTATAAAATTACTTGCATTCCATTCGGTATTAAACTTCAAGGCGTATCAAATCGCCTACAACAATATTATTATTCATTTATTAAACTTAAACAATGATATTTCTTACATCGTTAAATTTTAATGAATCCATTCGTAACCTGCCCACATAAAGTACCTATAACGTACATAAATCTCTACAACTATGACATAACTAAACAATAAAAAAACATTTTCTCTCAATTTCGCTAACTTTCTTCAAAAACTCTAAACGTAACGTCTCTATAATTTCGATGTATCTACACAGAATACAACAAAATGAATTAAACATTAACAGGGGCCGAGGAAATACACCGCATAAAAAATTAGAGTCTACCCATCGTAAAACACATTAGCACGTATTTAGGCCCACACCAGCCAACTGATATTGGCTCGGAAGGGAAAATGCATTGGCTTTTTGTAATGTGGCAATAACCTGGGGATTAGGACGAACCGGCCCGGAATATTCGCCCATTTTCTGTTCCACGCACTTACTTATACCCTAACATGCTTACGATGGAGAATCTTTAACGTGGGGGTCGCAGCTCTATGCGTATCTAAACGCGTATAAAGGAACGCTTACGCTTAAATTAATATGTAACGTAGCCTTGGGGAAGATAATCTGAGCCAAGCTGTGTAAGGAAATGATTTCTTTGTTGCATGTTAACAAAACTATTTTCGGAGAATATAATAATATTTTGTTGACAGATAATTTAATAGAATGTTTATTCAGCTAAAAAATGTGACTAACCATTAACAAGTCTATTAGCGGCATTAGAGAAAAGTAGGCAAAATCATCGATATTTTAAATTCTTTAGCACTGTCATAACAAAACAAGCAAGCAGTATTTCACACGATTTCACTTGCACGTTTCTAAATTCCGACACTAAAATGAAACGAAGCGACATTATCCTTATTTCAAAAGCACATACAGTTGAAACGCTGTCAAACTAAATTGGTATAACTCCAAAGCCGTATGAAGATTGTATTAGCTCAGCTTTCTGAAACATTCCGAGTGGAAACATTTGCTTCAGTGTGATACAACTCAAGTATTCGTGGATGTAGTAACAGTTCGCACGTTGGCAGTGTTTTGTTTTCTCGTACATTACTCGATTCAGTTATCTCAGAGGATCCACAGGACATAAAAGCGAAGGCCTGTTTCTCGCCTCGTATATCGTATCGATTTAGATAGGATACGCCGAAGAGACGTTTTGATGCTAAATTAAACAACGAACGCAATATATTCCGAGGGATTTAGTGGGTCTCTTTTTTGGGCTTATAAGCAATTTTGTTGAGAAAAGGAGCTAATAAACAACTATCTATCGCTGTTTGTATGTCCTTAATTCCATTTCAGACTACAAGGCCAGATTGTAACAAATATGTTTAGAAATTAGGTTAAATAATTATTATACAGACCGTTTATTCATCATCAGCTTAACATAACAATGTGTGAAAATAAAAATGACGTTTCAACTATACGCAAAAAACACAATTTTAAATTCTTTTCAAGATACCAGAAGATAAGTTTTATGCAAAGGCCGCATGTGTTTTTATTTTCGGAAATAAAATGGCACAGTCGCCATTTGTATGTTAAATATCTTATGGCAGGCGTCTGTATTCGTGCGCTACATGCTAAAGCACTGGTGATTTTTATTCGCGTTCAACGCTTTCGAAGAAGTGGCGTAAAGCAGTATTTGTAATGGAATGCCGTCGCCGCCACACCTCGCAACGAGGCCGCAAACGCTGCAGCATCCTTGAAGGCCACATTCCAGCACCAAAGTCTATTTACGGTCTAAGACCTCATTTTCCAACGCATATGAATGGAACTTATCTCCATCATGGTAAATGATGCCGTTTCATAACCCCGCGACGTTTTTATGAAACTTTTGACTTTCACTTGCATAATGAGCAATTGATTGATCGCTACTATTCACAGTTTTTTTTATTTGGTATCGTTGTTAAGTAATATAATAAATTACGTTTTATTTGTGGTGGTATTGTTTTTTTTTGGTAGTATTTTGCCAGTTTAAATGTTTATGTTTGTTCAACTTGCATAACTAATTGGTTACCCTCCGTACGTTGCTTTTGTATCTCTAATGCAATTATTTGAAACTCGTAACACATTATTTGCTTAGCTATATGTATTTCAATCCTGAATCATAAAGTTTACGTAACCATCTACCATCTTTATCGGCTTCAAAGATCGGTTAAGAGGCAGAGAAACGTAAAATCACAATCATTTGATCACAACAAAACTGTCGTTACCTAAACGGCTTGTAACTCACAAACAAACTTTCCCCATTCAAAAATTACTACAATGTTATCTACAAAATATATTTTAAAGTGTTGTTTTTGTTGTTTCAGAACATCCTGGACAAATTTAATCCAGGTGCTCGGCAGATGATAACAGCCGGAAAGGCCTACTTAAAGGCTTTACATGGTAAGCGCCTTTTATCACATCACCTTTTTATTAAATTGAAATTCCGTGCGAAACACCATTGAATTTTCGTGGCGTGACTTTGTGTAGGTACCTGTGGAATATCTTGATGCGTAAAGTAGGTGGTAAGGTTCTAGAATGTCATAGTAAATGGTGATCATTATAAACAGGTTCTAGACTTAACAGGTATACGCTAATCAAAGCCGTATTTAATTTACACTAGTACGTAATTGTAGGCTTCGGCGCGGTGTTGGATTGCTAAGAGTTAGATATGGGATCTTCCCATGAGTCGTAAGAGGTGATTTAAAGATTGTATCACATAATATGTTGCAGTGGAGCGCTAATTAGAGCTCTTTTAAATGTGGATTTTAAATTGGAGTAAAGCAAGCCTTTAATTAGTGAATCATAATATTATTACCTATTTGGACAAAGTCAGTTGAAGAGTAATACGTATAAACTAGCAAAAGGCATCATTTGATCCAACTGCTCTAGAAAGAGTTAACATTATGTCAAGCCGAAAACCTACATATTCGAGATACATACATATGTATGTATCAGGCTACACAGATAGGAATAACACAGATAAGCAGCGTATGGAAGCTTTGTATTCAGATATTAGCATATTCTAGACCGGCCAGACACAACACAATTAGCTACATCAATAAGAAAGTGAAACCGTCGCAGCATCACGTAAATCTATGTTGACGCGTGTTCAGTGAAACGTGTACTATTAATTTATGTAGTGTAAGCCAAATGGGCGCATCTATATGCAAAACCTCTGTGTTCCGCGCTTGCTTGGCTACGGAACTGGGGCGTAGTTTGTGCCAAATTGTCTCTGCTGGCTTATCTAGAGTATTATAGCCAGCACTAGCAGCAATAAACTTGGGCATTCTCGCGATGTATGGCTCCAGAGACCTCTATGTATGTATTTTTATTTTGATGTTTTGCGGTTAATTTTGCTCCGTCTCACTTTATGGGGTAATAAGTGACCCATTTATTTATTAGCCGACCTTTATCCTCGTTGTCCCCTTTATACAAAACTATGGCATATAAATCAAAAGATTCACATCAGGGAACAATAAAAACTGCAAATTAATTGTAATTTACGCAGTGTTCTCTGAATTTGAGATGGTCATGATTTTATTACTTTTTAAGCATAATGACTTAACTTCACTTTCATCGAGCGAAATGAATATTAAAATTTAATTTTGCCTAAAACCCTCGATTGGAAATTTCTCGAAGCACTTAACATTTTGTGGCACTTTACGGATTCATTGAATGCCAGCCTCTTTTAATCTGGCCTGAATATTTTTACTTGAAAGGACAAAAAATGTCGTCGAAACTTTTCAAACAATTTGAGGACAACAGCTTTTGGTATTTAACCGTACTCGTTATTGACTTGTGCCAAATACGAGTACTTGTTTTGAATTATTCTAATGAACTTGAAGAATTTTACGCTTTTATGGTAAATCAACTGACCCTGTTAGACTTTTAGCGAAAATACTTTTTGGTTTGGCCGGTTCTATTAGCATGTACTGACTACAAATTAATGGAAGACAAACTTGTTTCGATTGGAACCTACACCTAGTCAAAGATACATTAGATCACAAATCTAATACTTTATAAACCCCCACTAAGTCATCCCAGCTCTAAAGAAATTACATACAGTCATACACGTACCTATGTTCAGTGTATTCAGAATGTTTATGCCATATCTTAATTGCAGCTTAGATTTATTTACGTAACTACTGGTAATTAACCTACTTGCATTTATTCATCATCAGTGACTAGACATTTTACAACTTTTTATAGAAAAAGAAAATAAATTATTTTATATTTAGAGTCCGCTTTACGTAAGAAGAAAGAGTTATAATACTATTGCATACTTACCGGCTTAGTGCTATAATTTAATAATAATACATAAGTACTTTCACTAGTTAGATAATGTCGATAATGCGAATAAGAAGGCACAGCACTACTTAGATTATAGCATAAGTATAATAGTTATCGATAGAAAGAAGTCCGACAACATTATCGTATTCGCGAATCGAGACCGCGATGCTCAGTTTTTTTTTTCATTAACATAAATAAAATGATTCGATTTTATCTACCCATAAGTGATCGGACGCAAATCCGATTACTGATGTAATTGCCATTAATTTATGCAAATAGGTGAAATTATTAGTCTCAAAATGACTGGCGTTTTATTTATATATCAATTTGTTAAACTAGTTTAATTTTTATTGGTCATGTTGATATTGATTAAGAGCGTGTACGCTCGGCGCGCGATGTCAACTTTAGGTAATTCAACGCAAAAAACCGCGCAGACTAGCGTCGCGGCTGTGTGCGTGCCTATCATACTTCACGTATAGTCACACAAACCATTTTGATCCTTTCGAGTGAAATTGGTAGAACAAAAAATATATTATTTAGTAAATAGTTAATAGCGGGAAAATAGTGTAAGTCTATGGATGTCTAAAATATAAAAGCATGAAAATAAGTCGTTAATACTTACACTCTTTTGCAAAAAAATCGGGCACCTATGAAAACCTTGGTTTTGAGGACTTTCTGTATATTACATACAATTTTCAACAGTACCTACTAAATAGTCGACTGATGATTAATGACAATGTTAAGAGTTTCTGTATTTTAACTGATTTCAAAAAAAGAAAGGAGGAGGTTTCAATTAGATTGTTTTGTGATTGTTCTCAATTTGATTGTTCTCGATTTCTCAAAGACGCCTGGACCGATTTGAAAAATTGATTGTTTATATGAATGGTCCAGTCCATCCAGACCGAAAAATTGTGGTCAAATAACAACAATTGCCGGAAAGCCAAATATTGGTGAAGAGCTTGGGCTTACCATTGCAAATAAAGTTTTAAGTTATCTATCCTATATGCTTCAAAAGTTATTCGAGATCAAAAGTCAAAATTTGGGTACATCCAAAATGAAAAAAAAAAATTATAGCTCGATTGGTAACAGACATCTGCAATAAGTGATTTCTAGCCTAAGGAGTCCGCCATATTGGATTTAGACTCGCGACACATTTTTTTTCAAGTTATTCATAGCAAGCCCTTTCATTTGATATCCATATCGTAGGAATGCATTAAAAACATTTTTTCCCCATCTTGGTTATACCGCCATATTGGATATAGAATCATACATTGTCATTAAAACTGAACATTCAAACAAATTTTCAACTCAATCGATAAAAAGAAATATGCTTTAAAATTGAGCTTTAAATAAAATAGTAATGTATCAAGATTTGTTGGTCGCGCTTGAAATGTACTCTATTCTCGGTATCCACGGCAGAGGTTATTCACCCTACGCGATGTGACGGAGCGACACGTCCTCTCTCTGTGAAGCCTTGCGGCGGTCTGGTTTGAGTTGACTCGCGTGCAGCGTTTTATAGTAGTTTTTAAATAATTTATAAAAAAATAAAAACGAGAGATTAAATTATAATATAAAGTTTATGTTTTAAAGAAAGAGTTATATTACTATGTAAATAATTGTTATATTAAATTAAGTAAGATAGATAGGTAAAAAAAGCATTTGAAATTCACAATTTTTCACATTGTTAAAATATTTTTTTCTGAAAGATAGAGACCTAAATCAAAAAATGTTTTCAACTAACTATAGGCATGGGGATTTCGTCTATGAGTAAAAAAATAAATATGATTAGATTTGCCACTGTTTCCACATGAATTTAAGCTTCGAAATAGACGCTGAACGGGAATTTTATAAAACATCTGTTACGTTATAGGGGTTTTAAGTATTTAAACTACACAAATTGAAATTTATGTTCAATTAACTATATAGACAGTGAAATTACCTTGCGTTATTAAAAAATAACATAGTTATAGGATAAGTAGTTACTGAGAAACAGTGGTTTGAAAAGTACCATTTTAGGCCAAATGGCGCGCGGTTGACGTACACGCTCTTAACATAATATGGTAATTTTTAGATAAATATTAATTATTTTTGATTGTTTATGTAAATTGTGACCTGGTGACTTCAAGCAATCTTCCCACATAGAACGAAATTAACTTGTTTTATTTCCGTTTTATATTTTGCTTTGCACCCAAATGAATGAATGTACCTACGACTTTAGATTGCAATTTAGTGTTCTAAATTAATTTAGTTAGAGTTAATACAATCAATCCTTATAAGGTGTTGGGGTAGAACCCGTCGCTTACACTTTCATTTCAACCCCTTCCCTAAGTCAATTACAACCCGTACGAAACAAAAGACATGTGATGCATTCTTCATTTTTCTCTCCCCGGAGAGAGTCGATCGGCACGTTTTCATTAAACCGTATTCGATCAAATGGGGCGACGGTGGAAATACATCGGTGAATACTGTTACTGTTACTGCCTTTTTATCGTCCCACTGCTGGGCACAGGCCTCCTCTCACATGGAGAAGGATTAAGCATTAATCACCACGCTTGCTCAATGCGGGTGGGTGATTTCAGACTTTATTGTCCAGGTTTCCTCAAGATGTTTTCCTTCACTTTTTTATCAGCCATTGGTGTCTAAGATATACTTAGAAAGTACATACAAACTTAGAAAAGTTGCATTGATATTTGCCTGACCCGGAATCGTACCCACACCCTCATACTCGAGAAGTTGGTTCTTTACCCACTAGGCCACCACGCCTTCGGTGAATACATCGCATACATATGGCTTTATCTAAATGTTAAATTGCAGGTGCGGCCGCGGCATCGCGTTTGTATGTGGATGCAGTGGGCAAGCTGGGGCGACAGGCACAACAGGGCACTTGGGGAGGATGCGCCGATATTGGTATGACATTTATTTTATTTACAGGAGTTTTATTTTGAGAAATATTGGCACATGTTCGATGAAACAGTATGAATAGTAAACACTGTTTGTTTTTATATAGAACTTAAACTATAATATAATTCTACTGAACTAAGAATATGGGATACTATATCTCAAGTGAATGCTTCCAATAATGATAATAAGCAGAACTATTGTAGTAGGTAATTAGGGCATCTAATTTGTTATAAAAATAACTATGAAATCTAATGTCACTGGAAAATTATGTTAAGGATAATAAACAAACAAATAAAACCTCTGTGTACCTGTTTCGAGAAAATAAGCACGAGGATTGTCGAGCTCATTACGAGCCTATCTTGTTTTTCTAAATAACAGTAAACTTTATTTCGCCCTAAATATAATTTCCTCCGAAGAGTATGAATTTAATTAACAATCTAAACAATAACAATAATTTTCAGGAACAGCCCTAATGAAAGTCGTCGAGGTGTACCGGGAAATTCAAGATCAACAAATGAATATCGTAAGTTCTATTTATAAGGCGAAGTCACAGACAAGACAAAGATAACATTTCTACCTAAGTATGTGTGTGTACATTTGCCTCTGTCCTTGTAGTGGAAACTTTATCAGAATGATCCCATCCAATAATCTACAAGTTATTTGTTTGTTTCAGCTGAAGGCGTTCTACGTAGATCTGCTGGTACCCTTGGAAACTAATCTGGAGAAGGATACAAAAGTAGTACAGGTCAGTCAATAAGGTTTTTTCTTTCTTTCATAATCTTTTATGTGAATAGTTCCAAGTTTCAAGGGATTGTTTACCGGATAAAGGGAATAGGGTCCCAAGTTCAAATAAGCTTAGTACAGCGCCCGGGAGATAAGACTTTCTATTAAAAAAGTTTCGACAACATAGCTCGTATATATTTTTATAAATGGCGTAGTTTGTTTGTTCAGTATAAGCTGTGACCATTTCTTGTACGTTCACACCACACGAATAATATTACATTTGAAAGACTGACTGTGAAAATGGTTGTAAAAAATAACATATCTAACAACAGTTTAAAAATTCAATAAAAGTCGCGAAACACGGGCGATTTTATTGACTACAAACAGCAGACAGTTGCTGTGTTTGACTCTCAAAACTCAAGCACAATTTTGTCCCTTTCATCATAAAAGTCCGTTCTAGGAAATTCATATAGCTGAAAAATATGACGTACGAGAACTCGGCTCACGAAACAATTGAAATTTGAAATTCGACATTCAATTACTGATTTGTTTTTTGATTGTTTTAGTCGGAACAAAAGAGGTTTTTACAACAACACAAGCTTCGGTCGGAGAGCTACAGTAAGGCTGCTGCAACTATAAAAAAACAGAGGAAGAAAAAGCCAAATGTTACCAAAGTTGGGTCGGCCATGGATAAGGAGATGAAGGTACGTTCATACTATTTCGTATTTACAAAGAAAAACTTCTTGTGTACAAAGAAAGACAATGCGTCGATTTGAAAAGCATAGAGTTACCATATTTAATGCGTTTATAAAACTGTTTAATTTAAATACAGTCATCTGAATGGGTCGCTCTACTAAATAATATTAAAATGTATTCCGTTGGTTATGCTAAACGATTTAATTTCTATGTATTTTAGTGCAATAGATTGCAATTCTGCGCAGTCTCATTCAATGGTAATAGGAAACTAGAATGCATTGAATTATTCAAACCACATTATTGAAACCAGAGGAATATCAGTACATAAAATATTTCCACAAGAGCTTGCCGTGACATATTTTCACGTAATAGGCATAATAATTGTTCATATAAATAATATATTCTCGTATGAACATGAAATACGATATTACATCGTAATATGTTAATGGACCAGTCCTATTGTATGTTAGACATTTTGATTAACAGGCGACTCATTTCGATAAATTATTATAGATGTTTGATTAAAATTAGGAGTGGTAAATAAATATATTTGAACATTAATTTCTAAAAAGGACGCCGTTTTGTACATACACGGAACGGAAGATCCTTCCACGAATAGTAATCACAGAAATGTTAAAAGCAATAAACATACAAACTTCATAAACCATTTACCACAATAAACATGAAACCCACAATGACAATCAAACATCAATAGAAAACGATTCCCGAACTCATAATGACTTTGCACTATTTTTCACAGAACATGCAGATACTCGAAGAAGAGAAAACAAAATTGGATGCATTCTGCGAACAAAGCTTGAAGAACGTAAGTACTCTGTAACAACGAACGTCGAATTGTATCCTACCACAATACTCTGACAAAGGGAAACGAACAATACTATAGAACTTTTATTGATCTTTGCACAACTACATTGAGTTTTATTCACAGGGACAAGCTTAGTAATTGAATACCAAAGACCACTTGGAAACAATAATGATCTAATTAAAAATATTTAACGACTGCTGACTGCATTGCTACAGAGAATTTACTTATTTCTTTCACTCCCTTTTGCTGAGTATTTAAATTAATTGAAAACAGTTCGAGATTAAAACATGCTACGAATGTAACAATTTAAATTATGTTATTAAAAAATCTCTTTTGCGCAGTGCTTATAAGTATTTCCAGTTCAATTCTACCATTTATGTTCAACTCATACAAACAGCTTTAAATACCGACGTTTCTACTATGTAGGTCTTCATGTAGGCCCTGAAGTCCTTCTAATATTTATGTTTTATCTTCTCAGGCTATGACGCAAGAGCGTCGCCGATACGGCTTCGTGCTCGAACGACAATGCTCCCTGGCTAAACACTGGCTGGCTTACCACACTGCTGGAGCGGCTGCCTACAACTCTGGCTTGGAAGAATGGCTCGAAGTATCCAGGACCCGTGAATTCCTGCCTCCTAATGTTGAAGCTATGTTCGTCAGTAGAATGAGGGTACGTAGTTTTATTGCGCTCCTTGTTAAAGAAGATCGATGAATATACTTTGTGGCAAAAGATTATCTGTAATTATAATCAAACTTGACATTTTGATTTGAATTAAATTCATGAAACCCAATTTTAATTCGTTCAATAACAAAATTAAATTAATAAGTATTACTTTAGGTAATATACTTAAATATGTAGAATAAATACTTCTGGGTTATTATCACAAAAATTAAAATAAATTGAATACTGCTTAAAATTAATGACGAACATACAAAATGGCAGGTGACGCACCGGTAAATAAGTTACCCAAAAATAAATTAATTTTAATTTTTAATGTAACATCCTGATTCACCCTAAAAAATGTCAATTAAGAGCTTTCTGTTCGGAACGTTGATTTTTTCCCTTAACGGGTTTTCGTAACTCAACTCGGACAAAATGTGACTGAAATAAAATTGTGATGTAATAAATCTAATATCACGTCATGTCACAGCTAATGTCGTCATAAAAATCTGTCCCCACTAACGTAACATTATTTATGGACTCTTACAAGATAAACTGCTCAATTTAACGATCGTATTCCTTCAAATTACCTATAGAATAGGTAATGTAATTGTTAAATTGCTTAATGGTTCGCTAGGAATTGTATCTCCTGCAGTAGATCCAACAAATAATACATTTTATGGCTGTTTATCTGATCCTGATCCAAGTTTTATAGCTTCGTGAGGAATAAGCCATGAACTCGATTCTACTTAGTTGAGCACAAGGTTGTGCTTCATCTTAATTGTCGATCTGAGTGTACTTACTTGAGAGTTCCTTCTTATTCAAACTGACGTCATTTTGTTTACAGCAAGTGTCATTCTGGGCTGATGAAGACGTATACGCCAGCCCCCGCATTGGTGATGATGATGATCGAGCATCAGTTGGCTCCGCTTTGCGCAAAACTAGATCAGTGGATGCTTCATGCCTGGACGTCAGGTCTATTGGAGACCTCGGGTCACCAGCTCAAGGGTTGTCAAGAGCCAAATCTGATTTCAATCTTCAAGCCAGCTCAAATAATGAAGATCAAGGTAAGGTTGCCATCGAATAAGAGAGTTTACTTAATACTGACAATGACAATGTCACTGACACTCACACTCACAAAAATTTATACAAACCCTTGGTGTTGTTATGAGCAATGAATGAAGGTTTAATTTTATGTTTCCAGTGAACGACACACGCACAGCTACCCGTCCGTCATCGCTAGCCCCACCGACTTGCACTTCAAGAGACCCGCCATTGGCAAGAGCTTTATACGCCTACGCTGCTGCTGGAGACAACCAGCTGAGTTTCCAACAAGGAGACGTACTTGCCCTTCTAGGAGAAAGGACTAAAGGATGGCAATATGGAGAAAACTTGCGCTCTCATCACGCTGGATGGTTCCCTCTTGCCTATACTGAGCCGATCCCAATGGATGATACTGGGTGAGTTTAAAAATGTTCTAGAATCTTCTCATCCTTTGTGTTAATCTTTATGTAATTCTTTCTGCCATTTTATGTTAGGCATTGTGTGAGTACTCTCTCGCAAGCCAAGTTCTGGACAAGGTGTTCTGATCCATAAACTATGGTTTTAGTATTAACAAATTTATTTTACTTCCAGAAGTTCACCAGCTCGGTGGAGCTGCGTGCAGACACCATCTGAGGCTCCGCCACCAGCACCGATTGCACATGCTCAAACCACGCCTTCGGCTACAGTACACACACACTCACATCCACCAGCTCGCATGTTTGGTGATACTGTTACTGCTCATCATGTCTCAAAGGTCAGTTCAATTTACTATACTTCGATCCCTACTAAAAACATTACGTCATATAAACTTTGCTTTAAAATGGAAATAAGTTTATTCCTCTTCTCGACCTTGATCTTTATGTTTTCAAACTAAATTATAATCTTCTTCCATAGGGTCGTCTTGGAAGCGGTTCTCCAGGATTGCCACCAACTTTACCAGCGCCCTCGCCCAGTGCTCTCAGTACTTCAGCTAGTGCTACATTCCACGCGTCTACCCCGGCTGCTGGCGCTACCAGTGCTATCAAAAACTCTACATCATCAGCCAGCTTTACTACACACGCTGTGATAGAAACAAGGAGTTTTGGGCCACAGACATTACCTATGCGCTCTCAGGTATATATTGCCCAATCGATATAAAACAGATATGAGATTTGAAAATCATTCAAATTATTTACCTTTCTTACCTACAGGTTGCCCAGAATAAAGCAGGACCAGCCAAAACTGTTGTAAGTGCTGTCGGTGCTGTAGGAAATGTATCCCTACATAGCTCCAATGATTCAGGATTCTCCAACGAGCCGCCACCACAGCCAGACGTAGATTACAGTGACGAAGAAGCTCAACGACTGCGAGTGCCTATCAGGTATCTAAACTTCCCTATGTCTTAAGTTTCATTAATCTGGATTATTTTTAATCTCCTGTATGCTTGACTTTTTTTGTTGCTTTTATGTAGTTAAGCTAGTTCCATTCACTTTTCCTTTTATTTATTTTTTATAGTAAATCTGCTCAGCAAAACAACGATAATAGAGCATATATGCTTAAAACTCAGAGCTTGAGACGAGGCCCTACGTCCAAAAATAACAATGCAAATGGATATTTGACTGACGATCAGCAATTAATGTTGCGCAATATGTTGGATATGGATAAGGACTCACAAAAAGTAAAAAGGACAAAATCCTTCTGGAAATTTGGTCGGACTACTGCTGAGGAAATAATGGAAGGAATGTCGCTCTGGCAACATCGTGATATTGTTGATACAGTCCCAGAATATAAAAAGAAACTTTTTGAAAAGATGAAAAAAGAATTGCGTCCTGCACCCGATATTCCTAAGCAAGCTAGCCCAGATAAAATTCTCCCAACAGAAAATGGGCAACCTCCGCGCCCTAAAGACACACATACTATTGATAGAAAAGATATGAAAGCTGTAAACGGCATACGCCAAGCCAAAAGCCTTGGCTCAATCCAAAACGAAGAAAGAATCGAAAAAGTTCGCAAGAACATGGAAGGCTATCAACAACCCCAGAATATGAACAAGAAAAGCATGTCTGAGAAATCGATAACAGAAGAAAAACATGAAGATTTTGTTCCACGAAACGAGTCGAGACATTCGGATTTGACCAACACGAGTACAATTAAAACGAACTTTGAAAACAGTTTCTACAACGATGAAAACGGAGAAGGGTTTGTAATGAAAACAGTTAAGCGGAGAGAAATATTGCAGAAATATGATAATGACAGCAGCTCTGACGTCAATTCTGTTGCTTCGAGCACTGATCCATATGACTGCATAATCGTAGATGATCATATGAAATCAAGGAAGCAGCAAGAAATAGATAGACGTCGACAGACACAAATGATGGAAGAAGATGTGAAAAAACGCAAGGAAAATGCTTATATGCCTGAATTTGAAGAAATAGAAGTGACTCCAATCAAACCCCACGTACGTGCCACATTGTCTTCAGAAAAAGCTAAGTCTTCTGCACATGAACGAAGTCCGCCTAAAACGATGGAATTTAAAACGTTCAAAGATAACTCGAAAGAAATTAAGACGTTTTCAGCATCATCTGAAACACTTAAGTACAAAGACAATGAACAACATACTGATAGATACGGTATACCGATTGAACGAAACAATAACGACATCAGAAATGAAGAAATTTACAACGGACACGATGAGGGAACCTTGAAATACAAGAAACGATCGCATAATGAAGAGAAGAATCACCAGCAAAACAATTTTGAAAACGGTCATAAAAGTCATAAAAAAGAATATCCACAGGCTGAAATGAGAAACCAGAAAAAAGAAGGTAGACCATATGAACCAACTCGTGAACCAAGAATCGATTATTCGCTAGACAGACGACAAACAAAGAAAGAATTTACTGACACTAAGGGCAGAGATCCAAAGAAGAGCAGAGCTAACAGAAGTTATGATGACAGCTCCTTACCATACAATGGACGCAGAGAAGAAAGGTACTATGAAGCAAACATATCGTACTTCAGCGATCAAGAGAGGAGATCTTCGAGATATGACTACGAAACTGATTCGAAGAAAGCTGAGAAATCCAAGATCCGTCAAGAGGAGGCGCGGCTCGAAGCAAGGCGCTTCATCGATCGTAGAAGTGAGGGCCCATACAGCGAATCTGACGACCAAAAGTTCAACGAAGCGTTGAAGCAACAGCGACCACAGTTGCTTCCTCGGACCAAGTTACTGAAAAGACCGTCGGAAGGAAACGAGATGTTGCCAGAAGAAGGCCATACTTTTGGACCATGGTATGATTTATGGGGACGCGAAACAGCCGTCTACAAATAATACAAAGGAGGTTTGTTTTTAATTACTTACTGATACTTTCTTTTGTTTTACTTTTGTAGGCATGAATTCACTATTCGTTTGCTGCTTTTTTGTATTTTCTCTGTAAGTTTTATTTTTCATGACATAATATATTTAGACCCAATAATATTTGATTAGAAAAAAAAACAATATATCTATACCTACACACAGTACTTACATTACGACTTACCTAAAAATAATCACACTAAAGTATTTTTCAATTGAAAAAGCAAACAAAATCAAATTATTCTCAAAATGACTGCAATCAAAGTAAAAGCAGATCCCTAAATAGATACTTATTTCATGGGGAGTATATTTTCCATTTTTCCCGCAGGCCACAACAATTTGCAACGGTGAAGTTAAGGAAAGCGTTAACAAATGATCGCTCGTCGCCGGCCATCGAGTAATGTTTTATATATGCGTATAATATAATATAATTATATTATTTTGTTAATTAATATTAATTGTAAATTAGAAACACCATGTATTTTGTACAGTTAAATATTCATAGTCTAACAAAGAAATATATCACAATTTTTTACAATAATCTAAATGTTCGTTTGTTTCATTTTGTACCCTGGAAGCATACAAAGATCTACCCGAATACTTCATCCATATGTATGTAATGTTATACATAAAAGTGTTCCGTATATCCTAAATAGCAGTTTCATCTAAAATCCCAAATCCAAAAAATGTAACGGACTGCAATATGTTTTGCTGGAAATACGGCTACAAAAAAAAAAGAAATCAAATCATAAAATCGTGTTTGTCGCAAAAGAAAAATCAACGTTCAATTGGCCCCACGTGACAATGACCGATGATTTATTGCGTTTCCTGTTCCTATGGGGATCGGCGGAAATGACGCGCCGACTCTGTCTCCACGAGAAATATTCCCTCGATATGTTATGTTCGTGGGGCTCACTCCTGCCGTCAATTATACGAATAAGGTTTAGGGAAGTAAAAGCCTTTTTGTTGGCGGCCACATCCGATGGCACAGACACTGCTTTATTATATCACAGATAGAGGATATCTTGGGTATAGGTCGAAGTTATCACAAAGGGGATTTGGAAAGCGTTAAGGTAGGGCTTATCTCAGGGTCTCAGTCTTGCAAAGCTTTATTGCTTAGATTACAATTATAATTGGGGTTATTGAAGACCCATCTACCACTGAAGTAGGTATAAGAGGTATTTTGAGATAAGCTCACACAGACATGAACAACAATTTGCAATAAACTTATTCAGAAACACTTAAACGAAACACTTATTTCCACCTTAGAAGCCAACTGGTCGTAATCGAACAAGTAAAAACAATGAAAGCCACAAAAACTTTCTAGATAGACCACCTGTAGTTTCGCCAACTGTTAATTTTCACGCCAAGTACGGACTGGGCTGGGCATTATAAATCAATCGCACGTCAGGGCGACGTCTGACGGCGTTGATAGAACAATATGCCGATTTGCTATATGTGCCTACTTCTAAGTCTGTATGGTGTTACACTATTACGAAGGTGCTAATTAAGGTGAAGTTTGAATGATCTGATCTCTGAAATTATCGGAGGCATTTGAATAAAAAAAATATTTTAATTTTAACATCACCAAAAAAGAAAAACGAGATATATGTAGGTACATAGAATAATAGTTTAACAGCAAAGAACATAAAAAATTCCATAGCAACGGGGAGGCGGAACCAAGAGGTATAGCTAGTAGTATTACAAAATGTCACTGTAGCGTGCGAATGATGTAGGCACACATTCAATATAACTCAACAACGATTTTCTCCTAAAGTATTGACAGAGTTTTTCATAATAGCATTGTCGGAAAAGGGTCAGGAGCGTAGTATGGTACTGATGCATATACCCATAAGGACAGATGTAGATACGCATTATAAAGTTAGGTATGGCATGGCAGGTGGGTAAACACTTTAGACGTAAGCTAAATAAGTACGACTAATCATCTTTCTAAATTCAGACAGGTTTCATTATATGTATAGAAAATAATAATATATTTTTTCAAGCTTTCGGATTTCTATGTCAAAAACATAAAGCAAAGATTAACAAGCTGTCTGCAGCCAAACAAAAATTCAATTCGTACTCCTAACATCCGTATTCGGGCAAATTAAACTGTACTCAAAGGGATGTAAAATATGCATACTACGGTAAAACACCTGAACATGCTACTTACAGTAGATATGGGGTATTAAAGAGCTGTACAGAAACGCCTTCGTTTGATACTAAGAGCCTGGCTCTCGTTTTGGGGATCCGTGAAAGAGCTAAGGACCCTTTTGGAAAGACGTCAAGTACTACCGTGCTTGAAAGGTTTACCTGTATTTGAATTCAGATATCGGCTCAATACGATTTTGGTGAAGAACTTTGTGAACACTTAAGATATTTATTGATAGGAATATAGGATGTCCTTTACGCTTAGAAATATAATTACATAATTTACATACCATTGTAGATACTGGCGTTGCTTATAAAATTAGATAAGGCAAATTCTGCTCTTGCTGTAGGATTTAGAAAACCTTAACCGAATTTAGAACGAACATTAACATTTATCCTTTGACTTAAGAACACGCTAGCTAGGGAACCCTTGAACTCTTCTGGTTACAGCGTACTTAGCTGGTTTTTCTTTGTAAAGCAGCTGAGTTAAGCGCAAAAAGCGGCTGCGATTATGTTCCACCGGCAGGAAGCTCGACCCGCTCCGGCTCTTCAAAAGGAGCAGCAATCCAGACTTAAAGGCGAAATCTTTGTTAACATAATAATATGGAAGCAAGCGAGTATGTGGTACAGGTTTTTGCAAACGAGAACTTTGTTATTTAATAGCTTCGTTTTACATGTGTTTTTGAGAACATTACCTACCTATTTTCATGTGAAGCATCATGTAATGTTTAGTTCTGCTCTGTGCACAAAACTAATCTAATCCTAAAATTCTATCAATGCTTTTTTTACGTAACATAACAAACCATTTAATTTCCGATCCCCTAACGACAGCTTTCAGCAACAATAGCCAGCTGATGAATGCCGTAACATGACAAACAAACAGAGGAATCTTCCCGGCCCACATAAAAATCAATTTGCAGTGCAAATCGAGCGAGGAGACCAATGCTTTCCAAGTCATCGATTCCCTTAAGCTCCGTGGCCTGGAAATTTCCACAATTTTGTAAAAAATATGCAGTGACTTTTTAAATGCATGGGCTAGGCACGCGTCACCGGGCGCCGCGCATCAGGGATTTCGTTTTAATCCTACTGCAATAGAAAGTCTGATATCAAAATTGGAGAATGAAGTTTCACGATTGCTGATTGTTTTAGTAAATGATTATGGATAACTTGAACGTTTTCAGTACAGAATTGTGTTTGTTATAAATAAATATTACTAATATACCTTTTTGTATTAGGTAAGTTGGTATGAAAATTGTATTGTTGTAAGTTTTGTTTTGAAATTGGCACGAAAATGGCTTTTGACCTAGTTACCCAAATTACAAGTAATACGAAATCTTCTACAACATGTAATAAGAATGGTAAGCTCGCACCTCAGTAGGCCTAGGCAAGACATTTGCGAATCAAGGCATTTGTCTCGAATCTCGTCTATATTCAAATTTTAAAATGTAACTCGGCGCAGGGTTCTGGCGGAGCGCTATACGTAAGCCAGATGATAAGCGGACAGGGCAATTTGGCAACGAAACCAGCCTCTATCACAATTCGATGCCAACCCGCACCGGCCTACGCAACATAGACCGTTATTTTAGTTCCGGTGGCCTAATTTATGTTTAAATGGACGCTTAATGAACGCCATTCTGTCCCAGTTAGTTCCATGGAAATATTGGTTATGAAATTTTATGAATCAAAAATATTTTGTTGCGTATAAACAATGGATTTTACTGGCTGTTCGTCGATTAAATGTTTTGTGCGCCACAACAAAGAGGTGGAATTATGGTACCGTTTTCCGGTTTTGACACACAAATTCAATTTTCCTCCTTTGGAAATTGTATCGTATGTGACACCGTGACAGCATTCAAACCGAAATCGAAACATACGAAAGAATAGCGAAATGAGGGAAACTGAGTGACGTGTCAATCATTCGATTTGATCTCAATCATCTCGCGCACGGATACCTACGTCAGCCGTCGACAGCCCCGACGGTGTTATAGATTTCAATCTGTCCAATCATGTTTTGTACTCACAAAAAGTTTTACCCTCAGCTCCGTTTGGTATTCGCTTGAGAGAAAAGTTTACGTAGTTGGCAAAGGTAAACGTGATATTGGTGGTGCCGATAATGTTCATACTTATACGCAACTGCGAGAGGGTTGTTTCACAAACAATCTAGTTTATAACTCAGAATGAAGCAAACTACATGAAACTTGATCCTTTTACACGGAGTAGATTAAGTACACTCCATCAAAAACATTGTTGAAACTTTCATATCTCTCTTTATAGTACAAACTGCAGTGGATTCCAACACATTAATGTACAAATTTTACACAATGGCTAGTTAATGTGTCTAGACTAGTGAAAAAGCACACAAGTTGGAATTGACGTTGCCACTTTATAGCGGCTCCGTTTGTTATTGTCCCACTTGTACGCGAGCCAAGCGATGTTCCAGGAGCCAAATACATTCCAAATAGGTACGTTACGAGGCCGAATAGCCGAACAGCAATGCATACTGCTAAGTCAGCGTCTCGTTACATTACGGATAACTCAAACGTAATAGATCTGCGCCTTACTTAGTCCAGACGCATGGTCGACGACGGATGGGTTTATGGGGACGAAATGTATCGCGTGGACATGCGTTGTCATCTGGTTGTGAAATATTAGGCAATAATTATGTGTTCAAATACCAGATTAAAACAACCACAACCAAAAAAAAAAATTTGCATCGCCTCTACTGTATATGTATGCTTTTGTCATGCGGTAGCGCACAACAAAATCCGTTTATTTTTGTGGAAGTTTACCTTCGTGTCGGGCGTTTTCAATAGCTGCTTCAGTTAAATAAAAAGTAGTTACTTCCCGAAGGATACTTTGGCCTTCGGCTAGTGTTGGTCTGCTCTTGAGAGCTGATACATATTGCATTAGGCTCCGTCTCGAGCCAGTTTGATCCGAACACATTGTTTTAGCCCTCCATTCTGTGAGATCCCGACGTGGAAATCTTCACCGCCGTTCGAATAACACGAAGGATCAACAAAAAGTTTTTTATCAATTCTAGGAAGTTGCGAATCAGGATAGCGGCGGCCGCGGTAAGTTTTAAGTGAAGCGAAATTTTTAATTAGTTTCTTAAGACACAATCTGCGGAAAAATGGAAAAGTTTTACAGCGGAATGTATGTTTTTAAAATATATTTAATGCGTAACTTTAGATGCAATGTTTGTTTCTTTTAACTTTTTCTACTGGAAGTATCTGACCTTAATTTATACAGGGATCCAACGCCATAAGAATTTACCTTTGTTCTGCTTCATAAAAGTAGATTGAGAAAATTCAAAAGGGTTCCGTTTACAAAATATTCGGAAGCCGCACTAAAATCTGTAACATAATACAGCAGTAAAACTAGTAGATAAGATAAACTAAATACGAAAGTGTGTGTACAAGCTAAACGAAACGCAAGCTCTTTATAATAAGCCTTTTCCATGCGTCGATTATGCAAAACTGCAATGTTGTTCGGTTCACCCTATCGTTTATGTGCCAAAAGAATATTGGAGGAATGGATTGGTTACAAATAATATCCCGTGTCAGTAAAGAGGTAGCGTGGAGGAGACGCATTATGCGGTGAGTGAAGTCGAGACAGACGACCCTGTGGTTGCTGTTTACCCTCAGAAAGTAAATGTCAATAAACTTCAAGAGGGGACTCTAGGGGGAAAGTGTCCGCGTGAGGACCCGTTGTTTCAGTGGCGACAGAATAATGCAAAATATATGTTCAATTTATACGAACGCCTTTTTTGCGGCAAAGGCTTTGTGTGACCTCTTTAGTGTTAGGTAAGTATTAAGATTAGGACAATGGAATTGGATGTTGAGGAAAGCTTGTTGACGGTTAAAATTACAATTTCGATTCACCCATATTTAGTACCCAGCAGTCTTCTGAAGAGAAGAATTTTGTTTAACAACTTTTGAACCGTTCAGTTATGTTATTAATTTCAGTTTTATCAAAAGATTTGAATCCATAAAAAAGCCACAATCATAGTCACAGTTAACTCATGAAACTAGGGATAGCAGGCAAAAAAATGCTAGTTAAAAATATTGTAATTTTATTATCGACGAGAAACAATAAATAATGCGACCGACATTCATGATAAAGCTTGTACTAGAAAGATACTTTTAATCCATTAGGACACCAACCCAGAAAAATACATTATAAGTTACCTCTTCTGGCATCTTATGGAAACGATAAATCTTAGCAACAAACTAGGGAACAAGTTCTGTTTTCAAACTAAAGTCTTTATGTAAAATATAAAATTGGAGCTCCATAGCCTTCATAGCTTTTGGATTTATACTTGAAACTTTGGGAGCCACTTGTTTCTATCCTCCGAGTACCGAAATTTACATCACTCGACTTACAAACACGTGTGCTAAAAGCTTTCTCAGATTTTGTTTGGACTATCCACAGTTTTAGAAAGATATTACCGAGTTTTATAGCGGTGTATGAAAACTCTGAGCTAAATTCTGAAAGTGAATAAATGGGTTTAGCTTCTTACTTTAATCTCAGCAAGTTGGGTGTTAAATGTTTTATGTGTTGTTGCTTAAGGTGTGGGCTTAAGTTTTAAAGATATTTTTGTTGACGACGACACTACAATAAGAGGAATACAATTTACTTACCATTTTATTATGTACCATCATATTTGTAACATACATTTTAAGCAAAGAAATGATTTCTATTTCTTGTGCTTCTCTAAATCAGCAGGCCACAACAGGTAAAAAACAATTTTAAATTTATAAATGCTGTATTAGAAAACGTTTTCTCCAAAGTCACAACCAATTCATTTCCTTAATTCCTCATGATTATTGCAATTCATTGAAGTGGAATGCGGCAAATTGCCTTCATTTACTACTTGGTCTAGGTCCTTGCAACGGAACGCCGGAACCTAGCATTTGTAACCGTAGCTACTAAACGACTTGCTGAACAAGCTACGAGATTTATTATACTGGTAATCGTTTACTTACACTGGTCATTTTGTACTGCATGTGCAGAATATCTCGGAAACAGAATGAGTAATGTATGCGCTAAATAAGTTAGGGTTTAATTCAGGCGTTTAAGTGTAGCTTGCATAATGTATGTGCGGGAGTTTGCAATGCCCTTTGCGGGCCGTGAACAAACAAAAATCCAGACTGAATAAATATCTGTAGGGCGTGTAAATGTTTGCGGCTTCCAAATTGACATGTCTGTTCGTCAATTAATACATTTTTTATGACATAATGTAGCAGTGAAAATGTTAACACATGCATTTTTTTGCTCACTCATACTAAATGAGTGTCGTTACATTTCACATCGACCTATTTGCGTAATTCGATGACGCTTTAAGCCTGGTACAATTTTTTTAAACGAAAATTAATATTTTCTTTAGGAAAACTGATCGTGATATACCTAATCTATCGAAAAAAAACTCTCAAACAAGAGCCTACCAAAAATTTCTACATCAACAATTTTAATTAACTCCGAAATACTAATCAAACTTTAATTTCACACACCAAATATAACAAGGGCCAAATTAATATTTAGACAATCGGTTGTTAGATAAAAGTTTATTATTACATATTAAGAGGGAGTCGTATTTAAGGCGCTGACAACACCCAAATTGGCTTGTCTCATATTTTTTTTTGGCCAACTCTAATACAGTTTTTGACGGCGAATAAATATATATTTTAATCTTAAACATATTTTTCAGAATCCTGTTAATTTCAAAACACGTTCTCGAAAAATTTTCTCTATACAAAAAAAAATAAACTTACCTCTTAAAATGATCTTCCTAAAAAAATATCTGTATAAGTTAT
This sequence comes from Helicoverpa armigera, assembly GCF_030705265.1. NCBI lineage: Eukaryota > Metazoa > Arthropoda > Insecta > Lepidoptera > Noctuidae > Helicoverpa > Helicoverpa armigera. The sequence goes on from NC_087121.1 coordinate 5,770,956, forward strand.
CAACGTACATTGATAAAATTTGTTACATTAACGAGTCCATATGTCAATACATAACTCAGTTGATTTTTATTTTTAACTACTCAACTCATTTTAAAGCTATTAATTTTATTAATATTATATTACGAATGTTACGAACGTCCGTCTTATCAGGCTTCTCTTTCGTACGTAGGTATTTTGTTTTGGATGCTGTCAGCCTCTTAAAGGGTTAGTAACAGTCACCAGGCCGGTCGTAAAATATAACGAGAAACTCCACTCTCTGCTAATGACGGCCGGAGTGTTATGACGGAATTTTGTCAAGGAAACTAACAAAGAACGTGCGAGCATTAAGACGAAGGGTAATTGTCGCTGGAAATGTGTTTATTGTGCTTTTATTATACTGGTTTTTAGATTACTGACATATGTTTTTATTCGGTTCAATTGTCATCTTATTAAAGCATTAATCTACGAGTGTGTGGGATTGATTCTAGGGCTGGCTGTGGCATTGTACCATTTCTAAGTTATGTGTACTTTCTAAGTAAATATTAGGCACCAATGACTAGGACTTAAGGGTAAGGAAAACATCTTGATGAGGATTCCTGGACTTATAAGTCTGAAATTGCTAATCCGCTTTAAACAAGCGTGGTAATTCAAAGCAAAGCTACAACTTTATCTGTAGGTATAAGAAGAGGCAAGTGTCCTAAAGTATGACAATAAGGAGAGGCTAATGATTTCAATAAATAAATACTTGTTCTTCTGATTATTAAACATAAAATTATTAATAGATACAATTTCATTTTCGTGGCTTACTTACTTGCAAAAAACATAATATGTCTCTACAAAAATAAAATATTGAGCTAAAACTCAGTGTCCTTAATATACCTCTTTCTAGAGTTTCACTAATTGGCTTGTAACGCTAAAATTCGGTTACAAAATAATATGTCTCTCTTTACATCGCACTGAAAATGAACAACGTAAAAAATTTAGGTATGTAGAATCTTATAAACCTAACTAAAGTATGTTTTGTGTGACTATAAATTGAGTTGATAAATTTCAAACTGCCATAAGTCCACTTCATGCAAAATTTGGGAAACTAACGTTTTTAGTTTCACATTAGTGTTATGGAAAATTGTAATAACAGTGTTATAAAATGTGTTCTATGGACTGTGTCTAAGGATTTTAATGATCCAATTTAGCAATAACATTCATAGATACTATGAAACAGATAAAAATAGTTTGGACTTATTGCCGATTGATATGCCCATACTGGACTTATGATACATTGATAAATATTGACATGATTAATATGGACTTATAGTGGTTTGAAAAATACTAACCTCTGTTGTGGAATATGGGCCGAACTCAAAGTAGTATAGTTAGCTTATTTAATTTAGCATTGTAGGGGTACCTACTACATGGACATTTCAATGTTCATAAAATAAATCAAAATAAACATCAAATAGAAAAAATATGTAGGTATTCCATAGATACATAATTATTACAAAATAAGTCATACACTAATTACACAAAATCTAACACCTCATCCATCATGTATTCTTCGGTATTACTAATTACTTATAAACATTAGAATTTTACTTATTTTAACTTCGTTTTGCTTGCTTTCTTCGCTATACTCTTCAATCTGTTTCTTTTACGTGCTTTATCTGGCTCAACAATATCAATTTGATTTAAATTTCCTTCCATTTTCTAAAAAAACACGAGGAGCGCGACTACAATCACAAAACTTTCGGCAAGACTGACGCCATAGTGACAAATTTGACGTTTTGTGATTGGTCGCAATGGACATGTGAGAATTTGAAATAATGTCTTTGTGGACTTACTAGAATTTGAAAAAAACTGACTAATTTAACCGTTTTATTCAAGGCAATGCCTGTGACTTACGAGCATTTGAAGTGAGCTATCTAACTTGAATTTAAAAGGTGAATAGAACTAAATTAAAAAGTCAAATTTTGTTGTAGGTGGACTTATGGCAGTTTGATATTTATCAACTCAATTGTAAGATAATAAGAAAAAACTAGCTCTATAAGTAAACGAGAAAATACAAATTGGTTGTCTAAGCCGCTCTATTTTTGTCATCTCAGATTTTATTATGAGGGATACCTATTTAATGCATAATAAAAAAAATGGAAACTTCAAACGAAGTATCGTCGACACTACCGCACGATTATTAATATATGAAGAGAAAATTAGGTACAATTTACTTACTGGAATGATTGTATTCCAAAATGTTGTGACTACTCGAACTCAATCTATTCATGGAGTAACTGGAACCTGTAGCATAAACATTAAAGCAATTCAATCCTATGTTATTCCAAGCTTTTGTATTTCTTCGCGAACTTAACGCCGTGTTTATTATTGTCTACCGCTTCAGACTAATTGGTAACAGGAGGTTGTAATTTAATAAGTTTGCACGAATAACTCTCAATGCGATCCCCGACATCGTATTATCATTTTTCACTGTAACGTAAATACATGAGAATATCTTGTAACATTATTATATGGCTCACTTTTATATTCATGTTTACGAGATAAGATAACGAAGAAAAATAAAAAGTAATAGCAGAACTTGAGTGGAAGTTGAAACAACAGGACGGGCGGACAATTTAGAGCAAGGCAGTTAAGCAAGGGCAATGTCTTGCTCCTAATACATTGTGGCCGTTTAATGTGACCTCACCTGTCCGTAGATTAATTGGTGGTTGCAAAGAAGTGTGGGGCTCAAAGTACGCTGGCTGTGTACGATAGGAATTAAATGCCGTGGAAGAAAACAATCTGAGGGATCACTGAGTGATGTGCAAAATGCGTGAGAATGTTATTAGTTACCTACTTGTAAAAATGTATTTGTTTATTGAGCGTAACGTTATTATCATTGCGATGTCCGTTTACGTTTGTGTCAATTTTCCGTTAAATTTACTTGCTCAAAAATAATAAGAACATAAGATAGGTAAGTACTGACCTCTGAAAAATGTTCATAAAAAATGTAACGTTTCCAATGCTAAGTTGTTTTCCCACCAAAGAGTAGATAAAGCTGAAACTATAAAATGCAATTATTGAATGATGTATGACGGCTGTCGAAAACTGGACGCCGGGAAAATTGAACTGAAGTTGGACCCCAAGGAAACGCTAGGATTAATCATATATCATCAAAGAAAACAAAAAAAAAAGAAAACAGACTCAATAATATCCTAAGAAACCAAGAGCCATCATGAAACAGAAGTGTTTGGATTTCATTTAGTTTTTTTTTTTCTATTCCAATATTTTACAAAAAAAAAGATATGCTGGAAGTACAGATATAAGTAGGTGCTTAAGTTTTAATGGTGACAGTTAAACGCACGCCGACAAGTTTTCAGGATACTTCGCAGCCGGGTTTTTCTCCAACGTAATTAGCTATTTTAAACTCCTCCATAACGACATGCTTTTCATCTCCTTTAACAAAAAGGACGTTTTAAAAATTCCATTTTCTCTCTTAATTCGAGCCGTGAATGCAGTTCGTTTTTACAAACTTTTTTGATTGCAGATGGCAAAAGATAAGAGAATATGGACTCGGGAGCTTGTGCTAAATTAGTGAATGAATTTAATTTGTCCGTATAAAAATAGGGGTGAGTCGAATTGAATGAATGAAGCAAAGCGTATCACGCGACGTGTATAAGACAAGAGACGCGTCACCCCGAATTTATTACACGCTCCTCGGATAAGGCGACACGATAATATTAAATCTCTTTTGTATGTTTTCATTCCAAAGATTGAATTACCTTTGTAACCAATTTATGATTCGGTCACATTTCCAGACGGAAATATTGTAGAACATTATAATGGGAATCGCACGACCCAACTGAATGTTCATTTTACTGAAAACAAAATCATGACACGATTTTCCTCAAGGAAACTCTTGCAATAAAACATATCTGTCATAATATATTAACACGTTGAAAGAAATAAATTTCACAGAATCAAGCCAAAACTCATTCAATTCTCCCATTTCAGTGAGGACATAAATCATCGTCAGTCGCACCTGACGGTGAGGACAGGATGAAAAATATCGAAACGTTCGAACCAGTATCAACAAGTTCTACTGCTGAAGACTTTTCCTTGTGGGGAATAAAAATGTTTGTTTGTCACCCGATCGAAATACTCGGTTTTATGGACGAGCCAACAAACTTTGATTCTTAGATCCGGTGGGTGAAATGGCACATGAAATTTACCATAACTATAATTTTCTGTTCTGGAAGCACGTTAAGCTTTAGTGCTAGTTGCGCATTTTAGCGTTCGACAAACATGCCTGACCTTTTGTTAGGCAAAGTGGGACATCAGAGAGCTTAGATACCCAGTCGCCATAATCTTACAAGCTATAAAGGGGAGGGCTCATTGTTCGGCGATCTTTACTGTAGGGCTGTCGTTGCTACCCACTGTATGTCAACGAAACGAGCCTTGTATTGTGTGTCGAATATTATGTGGGATTACAAGCGTCGTGTGGGTGGCTGGAGGTTCTAAGAAGCCGTGTTCGCGCGACAAATCCTCGCAGCGAGCTTTCACGGCGGTCTCAGCCTCGTCTAGACACAGCGCTTACACCCAGATTTATTATAAACCTATATTACCCCACGCAGTAAGGCTTCTTTTTAATTTTCGAACGCCTGTGTGAAATTATACCTGGAGGTAATAATATATTTTGTGAGATGCCGGAGCACACAGAAGCCATCTTTGTGAAGAATTTATTAAATGTATCCAAAATTAAATGGAAGCTGTATTAATGATATATGGGAAAATATCAAACATATAATTTCAATACAGGTATTTTAACACAACATTTGTATCTCTGCAAAGTCATACTTATAATAAGTGTTAAAAGTAGGCATTTATTAAATGACAGGCATATAAAAATTGTTCGCATACACGTTCGTAGGCTGATTGTAGGTACCTGTAACTGAATTTAGCTGATTACACACACATAGCCAAGTTTCACGGCCTAACTAAGCGAACAAATTAGTTCCACAGATAACAACATAGTTTCGGACACACATTGAGCTGACACACTTCCTGGATACCGCTTCTAAGCTTTGTTTCTATTAGGTATTAATAGTATTAATAGTCATTCTTTCAAATTAAAATCAAAACATACAACAGTTTGCATTTCGCTCACATTCATAATACTGTCATCATGGTTCCAAACTTAATTTTTTGCAAAAAACGCAACGTAAAACAAATGAGAGTAAAGTATATCCAAACTCAAAACAAAGAAGCCTTATTTCGGCCAACCCTTCTAATCTTGACGACTGCACTAGAAAAGCAAAACCAACATCCCGACGGATAAGTCCCCAAATTGCGCAAAGAAACCGTAATGAGAAAAGCTCTGATTAGCAAGGATCCTCGAATAGATCCTGAAATTACAGAGTAACCTCCTTTCTGTATTTACACAAGGGGCTAATTTACACAAGCCAATAATTAAAAGTAACTATCACATGCAAACTGCAACTATCACATACAGACTTCAGAAAGAGTTGCAAATGCGTTCTATTCCTGTGCAAAACCCATCTAGTAATCAAACAAACATTAGCCGTGTATCTACCATGCAGACGTTAACGCAATCTCCATTTCCACGACATAATTACACAAGCTTCTAATTAAAAGAAACGTACACTGTCCACAGAACATCTTAGCGTCACAGCTCCGAGTGTTAGTACACACTTCGTAATTAAAGCGAAGCCATCAACAGCGCAGGATCAGCTTTCAAAATGCTTCCCAAACGCTGTGCAAAGGCACTCGTGATGAGGAAAACAAACAACGTTTCGCTCTGAAGACGTTAATTCGTTATCTAATTAGAGGAATTGCCCTCGGCACGGCCGGTGCAGCGAGGGACGTGCGAAATGCACTAATGAACCAATAGCTCAACTTGTGAATATTAATACTTATGGTAAATGGATTTGCTCTGTACTGAGTTAGGAACCGCTTGGAGAATAATGTCGCTACAATGAACATAGTTGTTGGTCAATTGGTCAATAGTTACAATGTTTAGTTAAAAGATCTTAATTTTTAAATTAAATTCAAAAATGAGATAGTGTAGTGAGAGAAGTGGATGAATAATAAAGTATATAAGTACTCAAAGATAACTAATTTCACTTTTAATTTAACAGTTCCACTAAATTAATATTCAAAGTTTCGAAGATATTAAATTAACTGACCCGGATTAATTGCTCCCAAGCGTTTTAAATCACTTTTTATTATACAAAACTTTTACGATTGCGACTTTACTTTCATTTTGACTACAAAAAGTCTACTAAAAACAAATGAAAGACTGTACATGTATGTATGTACTAAAGAACACATTGACATAACACACGAGTTCTAAAGTACACAAAACAATAAATACAGGGAGGAAATCGTATTTATAGAGGAAGCTCTCGGCGAGGTACTAAAGGAAATTATGTACTAAACAGATTTGCTACGTAGCCAACGCAGCTAATTTCCTCGAACACTCACTATTTCCTGCCTTATGACTTTCAAAAGAAATAAAATTAATGTTTCTTGCTTGTGTGTTAGAGTGAAATATTTTTAATATTGTACGTGGTCGGGAAAAAAGTATCATTTTAGCCTCAGCATAATCTATCCCGCTTGCGGTGATGTTTTTATAAATATAATTTAAAAGTTTTCATTTAAATACACGTTGGAAAGCGACGTGGGTGATCTTCACGTCTGTATAATGTATTTTAATGACTGAATACAGTTTTGATTTCGTTTCATGAAACATTGCACCCATATTCATCTTTATGATTCACACGTATGTTAGAGCCATAATTGTGTTATTGATTTATGCAGTAATGTTATGCAGTAATTTCAATTCAATTTTCATTGGTAAAGGTAGGACAATCCATAGAGCCTCTAAAATTGCTTGTCGGTTTTCTAACGCGGCTCCCCGTAGACAGTAAGAATTTCTTAATAGAATTCTAGATGATAGTTTTAGTGGCACACGGCTATGCGACATCACAGGGATTCCAAGCGAACTGCGAAATTCTAACCCTCCACGGCCCTTCGGCGATACCATTCAACAACTCTTTGACATCGAATTTCGTACGTCTTTGATAAATTCAGAATTTAGTGAAAATTTATGCGATGCGATTTGCTTCCAAATTCCTAACTACCAAGGAACAGGAGGTACATAATTTATCAAAGAAACATTTTTTTTCTGGTTTCTTTTGAGAGCGACCGCTTTTTGCGTGGCTTTTGACGTTCTGTCAATATTCCGGGAAACCACAAATTGATACATGAATGAAATGTGTGCTCCCTCCGTCATCCCACCGATGTCGCTTTGGGATATGAATACACAGATTTTAAACGCTGTCTGTATTTACATGTTTATGTCATTATTTATTAGTACGGTGAATTGACAATATTTTGCTCGCTCGCTGTTTTTTGTCAAACAGTGTTTACACTTTTTTATCAAACGGCATATTTGAATTTAGTATTGCCTTAATTCAAGTCAATTTCGATGTCAATTAAGTATAATAGAGCGGGGGGTTGTATCAGCAAAATAGTCTCCTAACAGTTTTTCTCACCGCTCATCGTCTGCTTTTTAAGTGTAAATACGTTCTGATTTGAACAGTTTTTCAATAGGTTGCCACTTTACGTGAATAGAACTTAACGATGTAGCAAATCACAGGGGAAATTATCCAGAAGCTAGTTGAATATATTCATGCACAGTGCGACGAATGAAATTATTTGAAGACAAAATAATACGTATGTGTGAATGGTACGTCGCGTCGGTCTGTTGACAACGTGGCCGTTTTATTCACACCTGATTTTTTCGGTTTGGTCGAAAGGTTTGATACAGTGTTTATTTAGACATTAAGTATTAACAGTGTATTCAAGCATATTTTGTAAAGTTTTCCACTCATGTTATAAATGAGAATGAATAACTAAAATTACAAATTACTAGATTTAGTTGAACCGAACTATGCCAAAGAGATTAACAATAGGATAAAAATTACCGATAGGTACCGCAGAAACCCAGAACCCATACCATATGGCATGGTTACTCAGAAGGATACAGCATAAAAGAAATCGCAATTGAAGCTCTTACAACTAACAAGATATGCCGCCAACACTTTTACTCCCCCATTCGCAAATAAAAACAAAAGAAAAGCTCGACATTTCCAATCGAATAAAACAAAACGAACCCGTCAAATTGCGTTAGCCGTATTCAAATAGCGCACACAGCTCCGAGACGTTAGAAGTTAAAGGGGCGACTCGAGTATTTTCCCTGAAGATTAAACTCGCGGAAGTCGGAGTCAATCTGCTCGTTACGCCAGTTGCGTCGCCCGCGCCGACTGGCTCCGTCCGGCGCTGACTTGTAAACGATCCTCCGCTTTTGAGCAAATGCAACTGGAAATATTATCCCCCGAGACAATAAAGTTGCCACTAGCTTTAGACGGAAAATTAACTGCTTAGCTGTAAGCTGAGCTGAATTACTACGACCCGTTAGCCTTTTGTTTATGTTGAGTTAGACCTTATTAAGGCACTGCGTAATCCTGTATTTTAATGAAAGCGTTACACATTTGTTTTCGGGAATTTATTGAGTGATAATGGAGGCTGATTAAAGCGATGGCATATTAATTGAGGGTGCAGATACTTCAAAACATAACTTTTGGACTCTTAATTGAGAATATTCTCTGATATATTGTTAGGGAATTTGCAAGTTACGAAGTACAGGTAAACCTCGAAGTGGATTGAAACTCCATAGCTGAGGTAGCTCAACAGCTGCATAGTTCGTGTTACCCTCACCCAGCTATTAAACCTAAAGCTGACCGCGAGAAGCGATTTATCGCGAGCGAAATTCGGTTTCACAGATTTTTTATAATGTACATTGTACATATTAAAAATATAATTTTAGAAACAGATATTATAAATATGTAGTGCAGCGTTTGCGGCTATATATGTATGTGTATTTTTATATTTTTCATAAAAGTTAAGCAGAGAATAAACAGTTACACTGAATGTTATTTATTTATATTTTCAACCATTTCTCATACACGACCATGAAGCAAATCGGCTATAAACTGAAGCCTTAAAAACTTGGCAAAATATTGGGTTAAAAATATCTACCTAATTAAAATACAAAAATTCCACCCACATTACATATTTAAACATTCCTCGGTCCTTAATAAGCAAAATAACTTGAATACCTCTCAAATTCCAGTTCCAAATTACGGCAAACAAATAACTAATCGCCTACATATAACTAAGCATTTGCTATTCAATACCTGATGTGTAACGTAGCGCGTACTTCGCGTGATTCGCGTCACTAGGTACTCAAGTTATGAGAGTAACTAGTGAAGCACGCGGTACTAGAGGTACAACTATTCGGTACCATGGTAGCGAATAGTTAAGGATCTCGATGAGGCAGATGGGGCTAACTTTGCGATTTCACGCCCGCCAGCCGACGCCAACTTTGTCGTGATGGCTTGTGTAATGGCGTGTCTACACTGTCCCTGATATCGCGTGTGACTTAATTAAATCTCATATTGAAGTTCTTGGTCTCGTGTATGCTGTCATTAGAGAAGTTTGACGGAATGTCGCATGTAATTTGCAGTAAATGTTGGGCTACACTTAGTTATGTTTTGCACAATAGTTTTGGAAAGCATTTATTATACTGTCCATTAAGGAACATTTTTAGTGTTTGTTGTGCCTAATCTATATTTAAATAAACAATTATTAAATCAAAATTGGCATCTAATTAAAAATTACAAGTTAAAAACTAAAATTATTCCTAGCTATTACTGCAAAAAATCTTTAGTTTTTAGCGAATTTGTCTTCAGTGATAAATGTACAGCAAGTCGAAGTTCCCGCCGCGATAATGTGGAACCAGCTTTATGTAAAAATATACAATGTAAATGTCAGTAAAATCCTCGAGAGGATTGGAAACAAATGTTCGGTGTCACGTACTCCGTGAAAACTAATGATATTTGAATGTGTATGGCGGCTGTAAATCCTGAAATATACTGAAACTGTTTATATGAAATGGTATTCAGAAATGAGATTTGACGCTCTCTATTTATCATGTGAAATATCAAAAGTTTGGTAGTATCGACCTTAGTCTGGGTTCTTCGTTGTGATTTGAATATATAAGGTTAATGTGTATGCATTTTGCGATGATAATGGAGTTAATAATGAATCAAAACTTATGAGTTAAACGCAATTTTAGCATATAAAATAGATAAAACTAAGGTTCCATAAACTTTCCTTGCCATCAGCTCAGAACGGTTCTATAAACTTTCTTTACCATCGCTCAGAACCCACTGTTGCACAAAGTCTCTTCAAACGTGTTTCATGTTCCTAATTTCTAAGCATTACGCATGCATCCATGAAATTGAATACTAACAAATTAACTTAACAAATGCTTGCATCTTCAAAAGGAAACCTTTGTTTAAAATCGATTCTCTTCGCACTAAAACACTCATAAACGTACACAGCTCATTTAAATGGTGATGGTTGCAATAAGTTAAGCCAAGTACAGTTTGCGGAACAATCTGAGACGCATGTGTCTTAAGATTTGTGATATTCCCACTAAACATTAGGTCTCCGGGGCGTTGTTTATTGCAAGGGTCAGAGCATAAATCTCGTCAAGACTTCTAGTAGCAGCCCTGGAACTAAGGACCCTTTAACACTTCCAAAACAGTCCTGTTATATAGACATACATGGGTAATGTTGACCCTTACTCTCTGTTGGTCTGTTGACATTTCATTTAGGACATTGCTTAATTATATTTTATGGTATTCCACCTGAATGTAATGGGAATGTTATGACATTAGTATGAATTTTGGTATGACTTCACTGCTTCTTTAGAGAACAATTTTAAAGGCTCCTTCCTGCTTTTAAGTCAACCCAAGTTAAAGGGGAGTGTTTTTGTAGTAAAACTACAATTAACATGTAAAGATTTCACAATTTCACGTTGTATGATTACGGTTTTTGTAAATGAAATGTATGTATTCCATTATAACAAAAGAATTTCTCAGAAAAGAACAGATGAAAGTTTTAATTTCAAGCAAATATTAATAAGAGATCTGCAAATAGTCAGAGATCGGTCGCTCCTCAATTATTATGAACCTTTTACTACAGTTCAGACTTGTATTAATTAAAAATGTATTTGTGTTTTTATCGCCTATTATTACTTCTCGTAAAGAGTTAGTCATTGCTAGTTTTATATGGATTAAAGGTTTTCCGTTTATACAGAGGGTTATCGTTGCAACAAACAAATTGAAACTACTTACTTGTTTTTCACTGACTCTGTACTGCATCGCCAAATGTTTCTAGGTTCTAGAAAGTAATCACAATACAATAACTTCATAACATACAACTATGCACATATAATTATTAATTAAATATTAATTTCAAATCTGTTACCGCAAATAGAGGAAACTTGGTAGTTTCAATTACTTTAACAGTAAGTCATCCTTTCGGCCGCCATGACTTTCCTCAACTTACAATTACGCGTGTACTTTGGAATGGACCCATCCATCTAAACTTACTAGTGAAAACGCCTCCAACGAAGATATATAACTTCTGGAAGAAATAGTTATTTATAGATTTACTTTACGATAGTTTTTCTTTATTACTGATCCAGTTTACTCTAGAGAAAATATCTCTTAGCAGTTGAAATTTTTCGAATGAAATTTCGATGTACATGTAGGGCTGCCATCCGTCCGGGTTTCCCCGGATTTGTCCTCGTTTGGAGGCCGTCCGGGGGCCGTCCGGGCGGGGTTTCAAGAAGTGTCCGGGGAAAACCCGGACATTTTTCATAGGGCCATCTTAACGTATGGTGCCTGGGTATGCGAATAACCCGGGCGCCTAGTAATGCAGAAGTCGAAGTGTCCCAAAACTCCAAAATTTTCGCGCTCGCTTCGCTCGCGGCTTCTTTTCTTAACACATTTTTTTTTACGTTTGGCTACTTTAATATCCCAATATTCAAAAAATTTTGCGATCGCTTCGCTTGCGGCTTCTTCACTTTGCGGATTTTTTTATTATACAAGTTTAGGTGCTTTAGTGACCCAAAACCACGGAGGAGAAAAGACTAGCGGAGGTGCCCTAACGTAAAATCTCCTAACAAAGCAGCGCGCCAAAATTCGGGTGAGCGGGGGACGAGGAACGTTACTGGCTCCACCCGTGCTACACCCTTATACGCCTTTTATGGGAAACCACCCATTTTTTGTAAATCCATCTAGCGTGGAATAGGATAATTAAAATCTAACCCTAAACTAACATCGGCCACTAGTGACATACTCAAAAGTAAAGTAAATACTCAAAATAAAAAATTCTTTAAAAATAGTAATTGAATTAGAAAGTTTGAAGAAGCATTCATTTGAAATGAACGAAGAAAAAGAGAGAGATAAAAAACTTAGAAAATTAATTGTTATATAAGTATTATTTTGTGCACAGAACTTGCCCCACAACAATTTATTTACTCCCCCAGAAATGAAATAGGTATAATTCTACTAGGAATCATTAAACAGAGACTCGATGAAAAATCATTTTTATTCACCAAGGGTCTAAAATACCCTCATGGTGTAATTTCAGTATCAACTTATGTCATTGTGTTAGTTCGTCTACTAGCCACTATGGCATCACAAGCACGAAAATTCGTTCTATTTGTTCTAGAACCGTGCTGCGATGACTGTTGTTATTGTCGATGTTGCCATATTACGAAATTCACCAAGAAAAATGGGAATTAAAATTATAGGGACAGTGTTTATCAAATTAGAGTTTTCACAACTGTATCATAACGGCGCATCCACTAAATAGCAGACTTTATGTGAGTCTGATATTGCTCTAAGTAAAGGTACATTCAAAAACTATGTACGGCAAGAGAGATATACCTATGTAAAACATTACTGATGATGAATATAAATAAATCTACCTACGCTAATTTTTGGAGCCATTGCAAAAATACTGTTTTTATAAAATGTAGTCTTAGATCTTATTACATGTAACTGATCACAACGACGCTGACTGGTTACTAAAAGAAATACATAGTTAGGGTTATGATTAATTTGAAGATAATTTCAGCTTTTTTAAATAAGACCTTTTTTATGGGTGATTGAATTTTCGATGTCTGGTAGCACTTAATTTTGTAACGGGTCTCTCTGTCTTGATGAACATAATTTTACTTCAAATATACGTAAGTCGACTACTTACCGAAAGATGGTGTTTTTATAATTTTAAATTTTCATGATAATTTATCATATGTTTTGGTTTGTAAATAATCTATAAAAAAACTTGTAGGATGCAAGGAAAAATGAAGCTGCTTTTTAAGGCAAAAAATGGTACCAATAATGTACATTGATTTAAGATTCATACGAAAATAATACAAATTTACTTAGAGGTTCTAGAAATGCAGCTATTCGACGACAGATGTCTCTAGCAAAAAATATGTTTTAAAGTTAAAATATTAATTACACGTGAAATGTTATCCTATGGTATGTTTGAGTTTGGATCCTGAGCAATTTCTACAATTAATGATAGCGCATTTCATCGTTTTAATCGAGTAACAAATAAAATCTGTTGAAATTGTGGTAAAAATACAACTATGACAAGATGTCAGTTAGATGTGAAGGACGGTATATGGGCGGTATCCAGCCACGCCTGCCGTGACGTAGTCGTGACGTATTTGACCTACCTGAAGGCGCGTGACCTACCTGCGTTAGGGCACCTCCGCTAGTCTTTTCTCCTCCGTGCCCAAAACTCAAAAATTTTCGCGCTCGCTGCGCTCGCGGCGACTTCACTTTACAGTTGTTTGTATTTTTCAAAATTTTTTTGGCTAACCTATCAAGAAGGTAACTCCTAGTTTCCATATGAGCTTTCTTAATTATGACCTTCGAAATACATTAAGTCACAATCTTTCAATACTAGGTACTACATGAGCTAGAGACGGCCCTGACTTTTCATGTAAGGAAGGACCTCATTGAATTTAAGTACTATGGTAATATTAAAAATTAGGTCTTGTTTTGTTAAAAAATCGGACTCGTCCGGGGAAAAAATGCGATTTACGCCAAATGTCCGGGTTTTTTTAAATATTTGTCCGGGTTTGGCGAAATTCGAAATGGCAGCCCTATGTACAGGCCAAGCTCGGGTCCTCTTATGGCAGCAATTAAGTTGTACCGGCTTAATTAGCACGCTAGACAGGAGCCTGTCGCACCTTCACATAATTACCTTAACATCGTCAACGCATGCACCGTATCTACGGATGCTACGGACATCCAGTAAATTCTTTAGATGCATGTTTATCATGGACGTAAAAAAATTAGCCATCGTAATAGAATATTTTTGTTTAATTCTTTCCTCAATTTTGGTTTTCTTCAATACTTTACTGTCCTGCATAAAACATATTAAACTGTGAATGCTGTGTATGTACAGGTATAACTGAACTTAAGATTTATGTACGGTATGTGTGGTCTTAGCCATACTGATTGTCTTAGTCTGTAGTCTGTCACTGTACCATAAAATAAATAAGTACATTAAATACAGGTACCTACAATAACATCAAACACCTACACTAAAAAAATCGCTCCAAGAGATTTTCAATTCCACTTCAAAAATATTTCTAGCGCAATTTTCCGGGAAACGAAAAGTCGAGTGTTAATAGCTGTGTAATATCATTTGTAGGGTTATAAGTAATGTGAGTGTTTGCCGATAAATACATCGAAATAAAAACCGTGTTAATGGCTTTTACGGCGCCACGGTACGGCGTTTATACGCTCATGAGAGTCGAAAGTATGCGATAAGCTTTTACTTATAAATGGGATGCCGATACGTTTTTATTTTTGTTGTTGCTTTGTTTTTGTTCGAAATTTTCACTTTCGGTAATAAAAGGACATGATATAAACTTGATGAAACATAAGACACAGGTAAATAATAACTTAAGTCATAGATGGATAGGTACCTATTTTATTGAACTGCCTATAGATCGTCGATGTTATTCTAACCGAAAGACGTCCACACGCCTATAGATAGATACATAAAAATTATTTCCTTTTCAAACTAAGCCGTATAACGTTCAATTTTTCACATGCTTAGACTTCTAATTTTCTTGGGCCTAAAAGGCTATTAATTCAGCAAATCCTTAATACAATGACAGTTCAAGCGAGGCAAGATTTTTCAGAAAGCAGTGCTGAGTCAATTGAGAAAAATTACTTCATAAAGTTTCAAAACAGTGCCATTTCTACGAAATAAACATCAATGTAAGCGTCAGTAGGAAACGTTTTGATTGCGACAGACCGCTGCTCGTAAACCTGGAAACTTCGGATAACGACGCGTCTGCGTAATTACTGCGTTTTCTTTAATTTCATCACGTCACCTAAAGAACACACTTCAAACTTTTAGTCGACCGATGTTAGATTTGGGCTCATAAATCTGTATGAAGATGAATGGAAGTACACAAGTTACAACGATCAGGTATTTGTTTGGTATCAAACCGACTAAACACTTTAAAATTGAATTCACAATGGATTGATTGCCAGAAAGAGGGCATGTATAAGAAGCGAGTGGATGTAAGCATGACGTCTGACAGAGAGGTATGAAAGAAGAATACATATTGCGCCGACTCCAAATAACTTGGGAACAGGGCAGAAAGAAGAAGAAGAGAAGAAGTCGGCCGACTGTTTAATCTTTAGTGTGCCTGCAGGATGAAGGAT
Organism: Helicoverpa armigera; assembly: GCF_030705265.1. Lineage (NCBI taxonomy): Eukaryota > Metazoa > Arthropoda > Insecta > Lepidoptera > Noctuidae > Helicoverpa > Helicoverpa armigera. The sequence continues at coordinate 5,786,624 of NC_087121.1, forward strand.
GGGAGCCTCGTAAAATTATATATGACTCGTCTTTCAATTTGTATAAACAAATCGCTGATGAGAATGTAACAACTTAATGATTATGTTCAGCCTGTTAGCGTAGATTTTACGCTCATTATTGTGTCCTATTATTTATTTTAAAGGATTAAGTAATGGCATAGCATTTGACACGTTTTAGACAATGTGTTTGTTTACTTTGAGCGTTTGTATGGAATAATAAGTAAACTAGCTTGGATTTACAAAAAGAGAAAGACGATTTTCCAGACTCCATATTTTATGTTCACCTTATTTATCTACGCACAACATGCATACAACTTGGAACCTAAATCATACCTGCTCAGGGAGATACTATTTATGATGGTTTAAAACAATTAGCATTAATGCATGTAAGACCAATAAAATAACTAACCTGATGATGCAGCAAACATTATTACTAGGCTGCTGGCCACAGATAACAAGTGCCGGCTCCCCTAATTGTGCATTTAATATTAAAGATTTGCAAATATCATAGCCTGAGTACAGACCGAGTTCATTTACTCCCCTTGCAGTAAGGTCGCGTACACACTCGCTGTATCCGCGTATCCGAGTATCCGAGATATCGACCTAACAAGCCGCATTGTGCGATAGCGTCTCCGAAATAACCACAGGCGTAAAGTATCTGTCACATCGTAACTCTGAGCAACATTATTGCGACACCGCTGGTGTGTTCTTGCCTTATTGCCGCGCCCTGGTGGAGTGCAGCCACAAATAACGGCGGTAGGGACGCATAATGTTTTATTATACCCATTTTATAACCGCAAGAAGAATGTAATCTCCTTTATTTACTGAAGAGAGTGCAAGTGGAGCGGATTGTTGTGGCAATAAACAAAATATTTACGGTACTTATATTTTGGCAAAATTTCAATTTATGTTTCAAAGTTCTTTACAGTAGGCATCCGTTAGGAAATTAATTAATTAAGCTGAGATATCAAAAGGCTACTGCTAGGAATTTTATTCATACTTTAAATTGTACCTATTTTCATAAAATAATAATAAATGATCCCTTGTCCTCCGTTCAACACGTAATAAGATAAAATAATAACAGAAAAAAAGTAATTGTATTGTCTTCTTTATCTAACGCGAATCTAATAAAGAACTTAATAAAAACGTACTTTGACTGAGATTTTGTCGCGAACTCGTTCATTTCACGCTGTTTCCGCCTACAATATGAATATTTTTTGCAATATAAAAGCCCGGAGTTTATTCTAAAGACAGAAAAATAAACGCGCGGAAAAAGGAACTGCCGCGCGGTGTTCCCGCCGCCTCTCTATTATTTCGTCGTCTAATTTTCTCCAGCTGTAAACGGGCACTTTAAAAAGTCGCATAGTTTTGAAGTTTGCACCTGGCTGGCTCTAGCGCCAGTCAAAAGATCATTGTTATATGCAAGTCGTCAAACGCCCTCGAAACGAGAAAGCAGGGGAAAATTGTTAGGTGCAACGGAGTCACGGTGAAAGAGGCCTTTCAGGCCCAGACGTAGCGAGTGTTTCAAAATTACGACCCCGCGCTTTATGACGTGTGAAAACGAGGTCTCGACAAAGGGATTTATTTAAAAAATAGTCAAGTTAAAGTGGGTATTAATGTTAAATGGTGATATTAACATGAGTTACGGGGAAGCAGTTGGGTAATGTGTTTCTAAAGTTTGCTAAATCCCACCTAAATGGGTGTTGAAGTTGGTCACCGTTATATTATTCAGAAGAAATCCCAAGAGACCTTTTTCATTCTTACCGTATATAAACCCTGTACAATAATGTTTATCAGGTGCGTCCTGGTCAGAGAATCCCATACAAACAGGATACAAAAGGAGGATTCGTTAAACCTATTAAGGGTTGTGTTACAAAAGAAGCAAGCAGGGGCTTTTAATATGTTGAAAAGTCTAATTCAACGGGCGAACAATAAAGTCTCCTAAAAATAGCCAGCCATTACTCACCCCACTATCCTGTAAACACTGGAAGTTTAAGCGGCAACATTTAACTTGGTCCAACAAAATACGTATTATGAAGTGAAACAGTGGGAATAAAAGTTACTTTTTGCGCAGTTTGGGTTTTTTGCTCGTATCACACGGACGCAATATGTCGTCGACGCGGCCTACAGCTGCTACACAACCGAATTTATATTTTAAATGCGAACCATAAATATGCGCATAAAAGGATCCCCATTTGATTTCATTAAAACATTCACGTTCACAAATCAGAACGTCTGTTCTAGCATAATTTTGAAGTTCGATAAAAAGTTTGGGTTTACTAGTTTGCGGGAATTTATACAGTCCTCACATTGTTTCTAGGTTATTTTTGTTATTTACCTGATCATGACAAAGCAAAAACTGTTTATAATCTTTGGTCGTCGTTCCTTCTGATTTCATATTTTCATACATATTTTGTTCGGAGTATCCACTGCCATCAATCAATGTGTCAAATATCATACCTATACTACTAAACAACCTTATAGGTAAGTAGTCGACCCAACTAATTTTCTCCAAATCTTTCAGCCCACCGAAATAAACCACCAAAACTGTGCCCCAAAACCGGCAATCACTCAAACACGTTACAAAATAGAGTTTACCGAGGGAAATGAATATCTGCCTGTTTCCGAATTAAGACAAATCGGCTTACTGCACTGACGGATGCGACAGGCTCACAAAATACCAAAAGTGAACTAGCAAAGTTCACCCCTATTCGCAAAATTAAGCAGCTTATCAGGTGATATGTGAATTAAATCACTGGGGGATTGGCTGCTACGATTTTTGAATTGGATTTAGAATTCCAAGTGACAGGTTTATCGTCGGTTCGAATTTTAAAATCATTTTTCAAATTGGAACATTGGAATGTTGTTGCCAGCTTCTTTTGTTTTTTGCATAAAACAGTTCATTAATTATTGATCTCCTTTTAGAAATATGTTAAAGTGTAGGTGTACCTACTTATGATAGAACATAATTTTAAAAATCTTAGAAACTTTTCTAATTTAAATACTAACGAGCCGGAAGTAATATGACTAACGAGTTTCTAACTAATTAACAAAAATTGATAATTTTATACGCACCATTGCCAGTTTCAAAAAACGAAAACCTAAGAGAAAAACTCGACGAGCAATTTTTTTCAGTTGGACGCCCTTTCCGAAATTTAATTTCCTAGTATTACGTTTTCTTTATTTCTTCTTCCTAGGCATAGGCAGCCTTTCCGACAGCGACTGACATAATTATTTTATCAGAGCCTGAAATAAACTTTTCATTCAGTGTCTACGAATACAAAGAAATGCCAGATAAGGCAGACGGGTGAAAATACTTTTTTTTAAGTATCACTAGGTGACCTTTGCTACTTAACTATAGTTTTAATTTCAATTTACTACGATGAAAGTACATATTTTTTCAGTAATAAACTTTAGATACGCTTTTTATGATATTTACTATCTATAATTATGACTACGGTACCAACTTTCGAAATAACGTCTTCAAAAGAAGTTTATTATTTGTTATTTGTTTAACAGGCTTTCTACTATTATTTATCAAATTGTGGTTTTATTAATGTTTTATAATCACTACAGATTAACGATTGCTTACCTTAAAAAAATTAAAAGACATACATTTGAAACGTCACATCCTACCATAGACAAACAAATAAAGGCGCACCCACACTAATTAACAGCGAGCGTGCCACAGCATACAACAAGAAAATCTAGTAGCCATCACACGCATTTAAACGGTCATCCATCCAAGCTACGGTGAGCGTTGTTTGACCACAGTGATTAACGATGTACGGCCATAACTAAATTATAACCCTTTGGCTGGGGGCCAATGACAAAATGTACGAGGTAATTTTCTGCAGCAGATTATGGTTAAATCAATCGAGTGTCATAAACCCCGTCTGGTGGTAATGTCGTTTTTTTTAAGATTATAAAGTTGAGTTGGGTTAGTTAAAATATCGGGTTAGAGACTTGTTAATTCCGCCACGAGGGGTAGGCGAATAACGTTATATAATAGATACTTACTAGAAACCAAGTCCATCCTACCATATAAAAAAAAACAACCAGTTGCACTTCGGGAGTGCCAGCAGAAGTAAAAACCTGAATATTAACGTTGTGCGTATTCGATATTTCGGAATGTTTAAGGAATAATTAATTAATAAAACATTCTAAAAAACAATATTTCTTTGCATGAATTGCTTATACCATAAAAAACACACTTTTTGGCAGTCGGGTAAAAACTCATACCTAAAAGGATGAAATGTAGTAAAATTATGCCGCTGTCATATCTCCGTCGTATCTACGTCTCCAAACTATTTTAAATATCAATATCAAGAACACTATTCACGTAACGTAACGGAGTCATGCGGTATAATAGAAAATGTTTGGCGTAGGGTGAGCACCCCAGTTGACGTCTAAGAGCCATGATCGATGTTTCGACACGTGCACTGGGGGCGATGTACATCATATATTGACTTTTGCTTTCTATTTTGACGTAAATATTGCATTATTTTTATTACAGTTTTTGTTCGGTGAAGTAACCTAAACTTCGCTTCATTTGAGTAAAGTAAATTCTGAAATATGAAAGGTTACGAACTGTAAAGAAATGTTACGTGAAAAGCTAGCAACGTGATTTCCACCGAAAATCTCACCACAATTTTCAATCCATATTGTTCATAAAATCTGCAAGCTCACTGACCTAAATTACATTCCTTATTCCATAAGCCATATTCATCCATAGCAGCCATCTTTAAATAAACCTTACTTGCTGTGTTTATTAGTGTGCAGAACTGGGTTTACACCCGACTATTCCCGGGCAAAAAGGTTCCCCATCTAAAGTTTGTTTTATATACTTTGTCCATTAGGACGTAAGTGAGGACAGGGAGACCAGAGTCATGTCAATCGGATTAGAGGCGAAAACAAGCTTAAAAGATCTGCACCAGTATAAGTATAATAATTTTAAGCTTAGTTCACATTGTTTGTGAAAGGGGTTAAGAGGGTTCAGTTTTGTTTTGAAATGACATCCTGTTTTCACACGTACGGGTAGGTATGTGTATTAATACTCAGACCTTATATTGTGTGCCCTACCAGATTAGCATTCTTTCATGATATCTGCCTAAATCTGGTGGACAAATTAAAACCTTCTAATTACAGAAGTAAAAGTTACCCCTGAGTTTTTTTTTCAGATCTTAAAGCTCTTAAATATAACAAACAAATAATTACATCCCAAACGAACACTACAATAACCTTTCACCATTGACAAAAGTTCAGAAAACCCGCCGAACGGTTTGACCGTGACTCTCGATACAATGGGACAAGCAACCCTTCCGATATTCCGTAAATACGGGGTCCCGAGGGCCCCTCACCACATAGACCCATTACAGCTAAGTGCCACTTGACGAATTCAACGTAACCTGAAGTTAATTGAGAGAAAATTGAAACCAGATATCTGTTGAGAGGCGTCAAAGTCCCGACGTCTTGGAAAAATAATTGTGGGGTGCCGAGTTCTAGCAGTGGCTATGTGTATGCGTCAATGTGTCATTTGTGTTGTCAGTTAGTAACTGTTTTGTGAAGTTGTGAAAGTTTTCAGTTGAGATAAGTACTTAATACTTTAGTACCTAAGTTAAAATGTGAAGTTAAAGTTGATTACTTTGTTCAAACTATATTTTTTTTCTCACGGAATTTACACTACATACATTTTATGTCATGGATTTACGCAAAGTAACGCCTGATTCTATAATTTAATTATTCAATAGATAATGATACTAACTAGCAATATAACATACAAAGCAGTCTAAAATTCAACATGGCTTGTTATATATCATGTAAAAACTAATTGTGTAAATAACTTAAACTTTCAATAAAAAGTCGTAATTCCTCATTACGACCTTATGAGATGAACGACATGAATTCCCCCTAACATATTCTCACACCTACATATTCTGCTAGAAATTACTCAATCTTTTAAGAGTGACATGGAAACACACATGTGACCGAGTAAAGTAGATGCAAGCGCCCGTAGTTAGTAAAGCCGGACGTTCGTCACTGTGGCCCATTAGGGGATGAATACCCCATGTTAAGACCCTGTTAACTGCTGTTTCTGGTAAAAATATAACTCTTCCCATGTTTATTTTTTAACCCACTGCTGAATAAAGGAGATTCTCAATTCGTTGGTTTTTTTTTAGATTTTATATTTTTAGATATACGGTACATTCGAACGTTATTCTGTAAATAATGTCGGGACACCTTTTCAAAAAAAAAAAAAATAATGTCGGGACACCTTTTCACACACGGTGGTTGGTTAGCCCCATGGTAAGTTATTAATTAACTTGTGTTATGGGTGCTAACACAACTGATAAACTACATATAGCTACACATATACATATTTATAAATACTTATTGTAACACCCAGACCACGACCAACAAGCATTGCTCATCACAAACATGTCGACCGAACCGGGAATCGAACTCGGGACCTCAGATTCGGCAGTCCGGCTTGGTGACCATTGCGCCACAGAGGTCGTCGAAAATCATCATCTTTTAAGCCTTTTCCCAACTATGTTCAGGGTCGGCTTCATTAATCTGTTAATAAAATAAAATTATTTTAAAGGGAGGTATATGTAATTAGAGACACTGATTAAAAACTGGGGAAGACCATAACAATTGTTTATTAGGTTCAGTGAATTATTTCTTTCAGGATGCGGGCGATACCGTGGAAAATATCTAGTACCTAAGCATTACTCAGCAAACCATAAAACAGACAGAATATGTATCCTCATAAACAATGTGTGCTTCCACTCTTTCTAGTTATTAGGTCTTTACTTACAAACTACTTCCACAGAAATAGCTGAGAGCTCTAGTCTAGAAGAGGAAACTTTACACCTTATAATGATGGATTTCAGACATGATGCATACTTACCTGGGGAAAATACTGCAGAAACCTCATACTGAGGTAAGAAGCTGGGGATATTAAGAAGTTATGTAAGTGCGTACGTACTCATACATGGCACCGAAATAAAAGTGTAATATTTTCTTGACCTTTAAAGTTGTTCGTCTTTGTCACTAACACCAAAGTCTCACTACTAAGTTAGCCTCCCGATAAAAAGATAAGAAAAAAGTTATAAAAAGTATCCCTCTAATACACAGCCGAAGAAAAAGTCGAAAGAGCAAACAACTGGGGATTCCTAAAGGCTTCTAATTTTACACATAAAAGATTTTCAAACAAAAACGAATCGTATTCAAACAGCCATTCTTATTCCAATTTTAATTTCCAGACATTCATGATTACGGTAGACTAATTTCTTAAAATAATACTATCTACGTTTCGTAATAGAGTTTTTGGATCGTATCCAGGGTGTTTAGTGTCTAAATTAAATTGGCTGGCTGTTCTGTTGTCCCTTAAAACTGTACAACGAACTTCTGCCGCATTTTAATACCTTAAGACTTATCCCGGCTTTAGTTACTGAAGAGAGTTATAAATTACCGCTAAGGCTGAATAATTTATCTAAGTAGATGACATAATATTAAAGTTTGGTTTGAAAATGTTCCGTTATAATATATCAAAAGTGACTAATGGTAATTGGTGTAAGGTTTCCACTCACGTGTTTATTGCGGGTTTTCTGAGCTGCTCATTTTAAAATGGATTCTTTAAAATATTACTAATTGGTAAACCCGAAATTAATACTTACGTTGAATTTATCTATTAACCTTAATCACCTGAAATGGTTTAGTTCAAAATTACAGGATACATATATTTCAATTATTTACAGGAACTAATCAATTTTGTAACATTAAAAACTGTGTGACGATACGTCGTAGCAATGTCATGTTATGAATTAATTGCCCCTATAATAATAAAAACCTTTGAACCTCAAGTGACAAATAAAGGAGCCTCTTGCATGCACTATGAAACGGCAGAACTCTCTGGGAAAGAACTGCACCTACTTACTGGAGTTTGTACTTATGTACTACGATATAATTGAACTTTAACGAGCCCGATAAATTGCAGTTAATTGACTCAATTCAGATTACTGTCCGTTGATGTCATTATAAACAATAGCCTCAGATGTCAGTCGGTACCTCTTTATTGTCATTTTGTTATTTCACTGCCTTTGTTTACTTAACCTGACATTCCTCTAAACGGTTACTAGACTTCATAGTAGAAAAAAAAGAAACTGTTCAATAAATGTCAACGACTAGGTACATCCATGGAAATGTGATTAGATCACGAATGTTACAAAGACAGAGCAAAATAGTCAATTTTAACTGACAAACAAAATTACGAACAGTGTTTTGTTTGAGCCGTTTGTACCCTGTAGAAAGCAAATACTCCAACGTTTGATTTCGTATGTTAAAGAGCGTGTATTTCCCTGCTAATTGAGTTTCTGTCACATGGTACGGTGGGGCCCGCTGCGGCCCGGAGCGGCCCGGCGAGGCCCCGTGCAGCCCGGTGGGATGGTGTGCGTCGATTCCGTTTTCGCTAGCACACAGTGCTGACCAATTACCACTGCTTTTCAATTCACTTTGCGAATTCCACAAATTCCGTTTGAAATGCACAATAAAATTCATAAATATTTGTGCAGAAATCAATGTCATCAGCAATCCAGTCCTTCAATGTTACTAAGCTCACACCCAAGCAGTCATTATTCACTGGTGCCCCTAAAATCCGTAATACTGACTCCAGTTAATTGTGATTTGTTTGGCAACCTAATGGGCCCCTGCAGCTTCAAGCACTTTGGAAATGTACCACACAATACTACGTCGTACCTTATTTACTTAGGAAAAAAGTTCGTTTAAAAAATTTTCCTCATGATTCAAACTTTCCTCAAACATGTAAGAGTATTGTGTCCTTCTAAGAATCTGATTTATAATCGCATCGTCGATCAATGGACTCATCAAAACTATTAGTCCAATCATCGATGCGACATGTAATTAGTAGTAAATACCCGACCAGATTTCCTCCATTGCCTGATAATTAGCCAAGCATTTGAGTACGATAGCATAGTATAGCCGCAGCAGTCATTAGGGTGTGATCATGAGAAGACATTGTGTTTAGAAGTCAAGTGTTGAAACAGTCCTGATCTAACAATGAAGCGCTTTGTGACTATCAGTTTTATCGCAGTAACTTTTATAGCAACTGTCGCAGCGGAGGGTAAATTTGCTCTATTTATAAATCTTACTTAGATTAATTTGGTTGCCAGAGTTCACCTTTGTTATTTTTTTCTTCAGCTTGCGACAAGTGCGTGAAAGCAGATAAATGTGCAGCCTATGGAAAACTTAGCAAGGCTGAACAAGACGCCTGGCAAATTAAATACCCTTGCGCATCTCCAGATGTCGAGGACTACAGCAAGCTCTTCGGCTATGCACCCATTTCTAAAGGAGACTATGTAAATACAAAACCAAAACTTTCTCATTTATTACTATTTTATACGGACTTGGGCAATATATCCCAATATTGTCGTTAATCACCGAATATGTCATTATAAATACTTGGAGCGTAAATGCAACACGATAAAATGCTTTCATAAATAACCGTGTAATTATGAATCCATCGAACTGTGTAACGTATTTATACGGGAATTTACAATTAAGAGTATGGTGACAGCTACCAGACCATCGGTTAATAATTAAAAGCTTCCTGGGAAAAATATTTTGATATCTTTCAAAGCTTTCCTCGCATAAACAGTAATTAATTTTTAATTTACGTTAACGTTTCAGGTATGTTGTTCTAAACTGGCGCAAGGAATTAAAGTAAGCAGCAGACATCCAAATTACAATTACTACGGCATTCCAAATGATGATGACGACGACTCAAGCCCGGAATATAATGACGAACCAAATTCGAGCCCAGATAGCGAGGAACATAGAAATAAACGACAGAACAATAATGGCTGGGGATCTGATAATGGAAATAACAATGGGTATCAAAACCCTAATTATGGGTACAACCCGCCTAAAAACTACTTCAATACTAACAATAATCCTTATGTTACATCGAGTCCATTTTTCCCCGCACATGGGCATGGTAATGGGGGTATTAGTACCCAGGGGCAGTGCCCTGTAACAAGCTTTCCTCCGAAGCCTGAAACAGGATGTTGCGGACGCGAGGCGTCTGACAGCGACAGGATTATCGGTAAGTTGCCGTACACTATTCACTGCTTGCTTCGCTTTTAACGTGAAAGGTAAAACAAAGCAGCCACTTTTATTTGTAAAACGTTAGTCTGATCAGGTGCAGGGCTTGGGGAGTTTAATTAAAACTTGTTGATTAGATTTTAGAAAATATTCCGTTGGTATTCTTTTGTTCGCACGTTTTGGTCGTACTTTTGAAGTATGTGGTTGCATTTTCTCGCACGATGAAGGCTTTGTGCACCTCTTCTATACTTCTTTGGCACAACTTTTTTTCTTTTGCACAGACAGGCCTAAACCGCCTTCATATTACGACAATGGGCCGAGACGCGGAGGGTCAGGCAATTCTTACGACAGCCCACGTGGTTGGTCGTCATGGATGCCGAAGCAACATGGCTATGACAGTCAGCGGAGAGTTCGTCGTTCTGATACTCCTGATGTATCCATCGGTGATCGTATTGCAGGTACTTATTTTTTAACAATCAATAACATGTTTCCAAGTACCTAGAAAACCACATATAATATTCCATGGTTCCTACAATGCCAATTAACGATGCCGTGTAATAGACATTTTAATTAACTGGCTATTATTTTCTGTAACATTTGGAACTCACGCAAATTGTGGTGTGGAGTTTCCAATGCTATTAACTAAATATCATACGCTTACTGTTTCTACTAATTAATGAAGTATTTTGTAATGACTAGTTCTAATGGGTATCTATCTTATTTAATGTCTGTGACAATTAATTTATCGGTAAAATTTCCAATGAATATATTAGCTTACTGAAGTCGTGGTGGCCTAGTGGGCAAAGAACCAACCTCTCGAGTATGAGGGCGCGGGTTCGATCCCAGGTCAGGCAAGTACCAATGCAACTTTTCTAAGTTTGTATGTACTTTCTAAGTATATCTTAGACACCAATGACTGTGTTTCGGATGGCACGTTAAACAGTAGGTCCCGGCTGTCATTGAACATCCGGCAGTCGTTACGGGTAGTCAGAAGCCAGTAAGTCTGACACCAGTCTAACCAAGGGGTATCGGGTTGCCCGGGTAACTGGGTTGAGGAGGTCAGGTAGGCAGTCGCTTCTTGTAAAGCACTGGTACTCAGCTGAATCCGGTTAGACTGGAAGCCGACCCCAACATAGTTTGGGAAAAAGGCTCGGAGGATGAATATTAGCTTACTATAACATATTAAAGTGGTCGTAAATTGTCTAAAAAGGTAAAAATCAAACATGTTCAAGATATTACATTCAGCAAAAGTCTGCAAAATGGCTTTTTCGTATTTTATATAAAAATGAAAAAATCTTAAAGAAATATTTCCTTTGCACCTACAGGTGGTCGAGAAACTGAATTGGAGCAGTTCCCTTGGACAGTTTTACTGGAGATAACATTTGACTACGGAGACAAGAGACAAGGCTTCAACTGCGGTGGATCTCTGCTCAGCTCCAAATATGTTCTCACTGCTGGACATTGCGTTTTCGACCAAGGAGGCAAAATTGTGGAGTAAGTATTGTCTGTGCTTTTCGTCAAATTAACTAAATGAAATCACACCAAAATTCATAGAGAAAATATCTTATAATTTAGGGTGCATCTTCACGGTGCAAGAATCTGGCGCATGTTGAGGCACATGCGCAGGTTACATGCATTTTAAACGTGCGGGTCCAGCAACTCGCACATAAACTAAAGAAAAATATCCACCCGCGTGCTCTTGTCGCTTACGCATGTTAACTTGCTCCAGTTACATGCACCCATGTAGACGTATCCTTAAGAATAGATAGATAAATATATTAGCTTCTTACAAACTTATCAATCTACAATAACGACCAACAAAATCTATCGACTAACTTATCGTACCACATTTCAGTATCGACATCTACCTAGCTGAATACGACAAGCGTACTTTCCCAAAAGACTGCAAAAACGTTCTAGGCCAAGGTCAGAAATGTATAGAAAACGTGGTGATGAAAGCCGAGCATGTAGCCCTGCATCCGCAGTATGACGACACACATCTTAACAACGACATCGCTCTGATAAGAATACAGGGGAACGCGCCGTATACAGGTAAGATATCTCCATATAAGCCAACGATGAATCGGGAAAATTTTACTCGCAAAAACTTTTAAGACGTAGGTTATAAGTAAATTCCCAAAAGCTTGGAGCTTAGGGTTTGTAATTTTAGAAAGTTAAAGTAACGCCTAATTCATCATTTTAAAGGAAAGGTTAAAAATTTCATCAGGTTAAAAATCATCATTTTAAAGGAAAGGGAAAAAATTTTCGAAGGAAAGTCTAGGTTTCCAAAAAGTATGTTTGGATCTATACTAGATACATAAAGTATACGACATTAAGAATTTTGGTAGAAACTTGGTTAGGATAACTTTTTATTGTGATAGAAAAACTGAAGATACTGTGACTTATCTACCCAACTATGAGAACTAAAATGTAACCCTTTCTATAAAAACAAGCATGTCCGATAATAATTTATCTTAACAGTCCTTCTAGAAAAAGTACAAGAGTATGTTTGAGATGGATTGATTAATGGTATACAATACCAACTATTTCTTAAGTCTTTGCAAAGTAGGTACTTCTAGGGATAAATGTAGTGATTTATAAGTTTGTTTTTTTGTTTATTAGGTATTGTTCTATATTCTTGCTAAAATAATTGTTAATTATATGGTCCTGAAGTTTACTGATATTTATTTTGCTATACGACAGGCATAGCGCGATTTACGTGATAAGGGAAAATTCTCACAATAATATCTTAAGGACGCTTAATACGCCAACAGCTGATGTACACAAATAAATATAGATTTCTACCATATAATACTAATTAGAACATTGAACATGATGCCGGAATAATAGGTATACGCGTTGTCTCATCTTGTACAAGCTCATCGTTATTATTATAACACAACACTGAATTTATTCCTCATCATACTCAAAATTGTTTCAGTCTTTGTTAATTATTCTAAGCCGGGTGGAGCTGAACAATTGTTATTATTTAATTGAAACAACTTATACCTACAACAATTTAGAATACAAACCCTCGAATAACAAGCTCAGTTACCGTTGTGACCAAAACTGATCCTAGACTTGTTTTGTAAACAAACTAACAACGAAAGTTTTGACTGAACAACTACATTTAAACACAATATTTATCTTTGAAAAATATCTGAATTCAAGCTCACGGTAAATTCAGACTAACAGTATTTTCAATCACAATTAGGAACTTACTACTGAAACCAATACCAACACCACAAAAACTAAAGACTCGGATTGTAATAGCTTCAAATTGATACGCCTATTTCAACTCTAATTTGTATTTCAATTTCCAGACTACATTCGGCCCATCTGCCTCCCAACTATCGATATCGATAGCCCGGACTTCTCTAACCTCCGCCTCGCCGTCGCCGGCTGGGGTCGAAACGGCCGCTACCGATCCGACGTGAAACAATCAACAATCGTCAACCTCGTACCCCAGGCAAAGTGCAAGAAATTCTACCCGAGCCTATCAAGGAGGCAAATGTGTGCGGCGGGTTACACAGGCGAGGACACGTGCAAAGGAGATTCTGGCGGTCCACTTATGACTTTGTATGGCGGGAAGTATGAAGTAGTGGGTGTTGTGAGTGGCAAGAGGGCGGACTCGCCTTGTGGGACCTCTGTGCCCTCGCTATACACCAACGTATATCACTACAGAGACTGGATACGAAGCAACATGCAGAATTAATTGTGTATCATTGTTGTTTGTATTTTCGTGCAATTTTATTTTGTATTTACAACTGTTTGTTACCGTAAACTACATGAAAACATGTTTCATGTACTACCAAATAAATGAAATCAAAACAAATGCGGCACAATTCATTTCCATACAATAGATTTGAGCAAAAAGGCTCGTAGCACCCTCTTTTGCCAGAACCAACGCTAGGTGTGTTAAATGTAGCATAATATTGCGGAATGATTGCCGGCTACGGAAGGTCTCAGTTTCCCAAGAGCTAGGTTTTGCATGCTATCGAGCACAAATAAACTTTTATGAACTGAAAAATATAGCGGTAAAATTCGAGGTGGTGATATTTTGTAGCTGTTTTGCCGTGCCGTTGGCAGGCTCGCTTTGTGGCGCGTAAATTGCCAGCGTATTCAGCGATTGCAAAATTGTGCATTGAAGTGAAAGATTAATTTTATTGAAAACGTAATAGGGATATTAATAATAAAATTTGGTTAAATACTTCGTGTTTGCTGTTTTCACTGGACCATAAGCAGTAAGGAACCCACCTTTAAACCTTCCTCTAAGTGTACCTATGGGTGAATATTCTAAAGCGATCTAATGGCTTTACGAGTATGTATATTTCCCCTCACCACAAGGAAAACTTGCGAGCTATATTCACCAACATTATAGCTTTATGCTTTCTAACATTAATCCTTGTACACAGACTTTCCTATAGGAACGCCGCACTATTACAGGAACCGTCACATGTTCCCTGTTAATGAGAGGGGGAGTACGTTGCATAAGAAATAATAATGAATTATGAGAATTTCCGTCAGAACTGAATTGAAGGCAATTTGTAGTACGATGAAAAGACAAATACTGTTGGTTCAAAAAAGGTCCTACGTGAAGATATGATATTTTGTTTTCTGGAGCATCGCATCGGTTTAAATTCATTTCAAATAACAATAGACATTTTGGCGCATTTCTGCCCACGTTAAGCTACTTCAGGGTTTCTCGCTGGGGCGGCCAAATGTATATTTTTATTGCCTTTCCCCAAAAATTACCCAATACCATTAAAATTGAATATAGTGTAAATTGCTTCATAATGTTTCTCGGTGGTAAATAGAAAATACTTACAGCTTAATTATTATCCAAGTATGTGTTTAGGCGGAGTGGCGGCAAGCCGTGCCTTTGACGAATGATGATGGATTGTGGGAACCTCTCAAGGCGTGGTAGCGACAAAAAGCAATATATGTTCACAATTTGTAGCTATGCTTCATACTAAAAGCTAGTTACAACATTCGTGTTGAAAGTAAATAAGGTCGCAAAATTAGGTCATATTTAAGACTCCTTAATCAATCCTTATCGGCATGATTTGATCTTCGAAATAATATTAAGGCCTAATTATTAATAACGAACTTCATACTAATACTCATTTTTCGGTTTGTTGACATAACACTCACATACAGCTCGTCTGTGAGGCTCTTAAAGGCAAGTTCCACGTTCCGTACACTATGAAGCGTTGTGGAACACAATCCGGGAGAAGAACACTCAAATGAGCAAACACTATTATCAGGACTGTGTGGAGGGCGTACAGATTTCCCCGGAGTGCCCTTCTCCTTAAAAGTGCCGGTCGGATGACCGCTATTCACCGCACAGCCTCGGACCGACTTCTTTTTACTTAAAAAGTGTGATGAATGAAATTTTAAAAAGTGAGCCAGTTCGATTTTTACCAGATTCTCTCTTCGCGAAAAGAGATTTTGGCTAACGAGAAAACTTTTCACAAAGACCAGTTTTAGTTAGGAAACTGGTAGTTAGGCAACTGCAGAACTACTAGGCATTTATGATGAAAGTACTTAACTAATTTAAGTGGCCCCAATATATAAGGAAGAACATAGAAATAGGAGACACGGATTTTAGAACAAAAAATATGACCAAATCAGGCGTCTTTTGACAGCTCAAAACGGTCTTAGAAAAAAAAAGGGAACACAATTTATCAGCGATTTCGTCTCTGATCCCTGAATCCCAATATCGTGGCACATCCACAATCTATGTCGGTCCTCCCGTCGGGTGGCAAATTTATGTAAAATCAATGCAACAAATAAAGAACGCTGTGATGGTAAATATCCGCGCCACGTCACAATTAGTGCGTATCCCGCTGGGCCGAACGCATTTTGTTATTTGCCAATCTATTCACGGGCCCGATACGCCGACCAAAAACGATTCATACAATTTTATACCCCTATTTTTTATATCGTCCATATAACTCCACCGCGACATGCAAGTGTGAGTCTATTCACTTCACAAATTGTATTTTTCGTTACACAAACTTTCAATAAAATTCTATAGACCCATGATTTCATGGCAAAATCAATTACAAATAAATGGATTGGTTTGACACATAACCTTATCAGACTAATGAAATAATTTAGTTGATTGACTAGCAATATAACACTTCTACTTCTAAGTGCTAAAATAATTCAAAGATCAGATTTACATGCGGTTAAAATGGTTTAATATTATTTGTGGTATATTTAGCGAAACACTTTTAGGCCGACAGATCCGATCCTGAATTAAGTCAAGCAGAAATACAAGATTGTTTCCGTTCAATAGGTCTAATCTCTCAGATGGGTATTCGTGCTGAAACGATCCTCTTTTATTGGCGTCTCTTTGTCGAAGTATTCGACATTTTCATCGGTTACTATACGAATTTTAGTTTAGGGTGGAACAACTAGGGGCTCCTAAATTCGATTTAGAACTTAGGGATCCGAATTCGAGTTCTAATTTTAGAGTTACGCTTGAGTGTCTTATTGGTTCGTTGATATAGGTACTTAGGTTGCAAAGATGCATAGTCAAGTTATTTATGTAGGAAATTGAATCAGAAGTTATTTTTTTTAAATAGAAACCACTTACGACCGCCTTCGGTCAAAGGATTAAGAGCTAGGAAAGTTGCAGCGTTCTCCTTAAGATCAACTGGCAGAAATTGCACTTAATACTTTGAGACTAGCTACCGCTCTTGCACTATCGGGACTCGCAGAACTGATACGTTTATTGGTGTACGAGACACAAGTTATCAACCAGTACCGATTTAAACTCGATTGAAACTTCTTGGACGAGAAACTTAATCTGTTCAGCAATCATCGCTGGGGACAACACACGCTTAATCTTGAGAGGGTCGAAGTTCGTATTAGCTACTCTGCTCGTAGAAAACTTTAAAATATAATATTGAACTATTTATTCACTGATGAAAAAGACAATGGTCATGAATGAACGAATAAGGAAATAGATGGTGAACTGTAATTTAAAAAGATACGTTTACGAACTCTGTTTACAATATCGGACCGTAACAGGAGAAAAAAACGTGATATATTCATTGTAAATATGCAACGAAAGCCGAAACCCGTTTCATATGCAACGAGTCGGAGGATCGCGTTCGTGGACGTCAGTTCCTTCCTAGCTACGTTCTTATCTGGACTATTGTTTATACGGAAGAAATTAAGCGAAGTGAAGAAAAATTTTGCCACACAATTTTCAATCTTATATCTGAGCCAATTAAAGACGATGTCGATAATGCGGGTGGTAGCAATAACAGGTTGTGATAGCGGACTTGGATGGGCGATAGCAGCTAGATCAGCTCGCGAAGGGCTGGTGACAGTAGCTGGCATGTACAATGGAGTTGATACGAAGGCAGCCGAGGGTTTAAAGAAGCTCTGCGTGCACCCTTGCTCACTAGATGTGACGAGTCCAGAAAGCATAGCAGGATTTCATGATTATGTGAAAAGCCTGCTGAATGAAAATCCTAATTACAGTAAGTCCTTTTTGTACACTTCGATATATATTTTATTTCCCAATCCCAGTTATATAAGGGAGCAACGAGTTGACTCAATTAAAGCAACTTTCGCCGATAGACAATTTAGAAATTAATATTCAGCGCGCGTTGTAAAAGTCCTCTAGTTGGTTTAGAATTTAATTAAATATTCGACTACTGAAACACTATTGGAATAAGTCCTATTTAGTTAAGAGCGTGTACGCTCGGCGCGCGATCTCAACTTTAGGTAATTCAATGCAAAAAACCGCGCAGACTAGCGTCGCGGCTGTGTGCGTGCCTATCATACTTCACGTATAGTCACACAAACCATTTTGATCCTTTCGAGTGGAATTGGTAGAACAAAAAATATATTGTTTAGTAAATAGTTAATAGCGGGAAAATAGTGTAAGTCTATGGATGTCTAAAATATAAAAGCATGAAAATAAGTCGTTAATACTTACACTCTTTTGCAAAAAAAACGGGCACCTATGAAAACCTTGGTTTTGAGGATTTTCTGTATATTACATACAATTTTCAACAGTACTAAATAGTCGACTGATGATTAATGACAATGTTAAGAGTTTCTGTATTTTAACCGATTTAAAAAAAAGAAAGGAGGAGGTTTCAATTAGATTGTTTTGTGATTGTTCTCAATTTGATTGTTCTCGATTTCCCAAAGACGCCTGGACCGATTTGAAAAATTGATTGTTTATATGAATGGTCCAGTCCATCCAGGCCGAAAAATTGTGGTCAAATAACAACAATTGCCGGAAAGCCAAATATTGGTGAAGAGCTTGGGTTTACCATTGCAAATAAAGTTTTAAGTTATCTATCCTATATGCTTCAAAAGTTATTCGAGATCAAAGGTCAAAATTTGGGTACATCCAAAATGAAAAAAAAAATATATAGCTCGATTGGTAACAGACATCTGCAATAAGTGATTTCTAGCCTAAGGAGTCCGCCATATTGGATTTAGACTCGCGACACATTTTTTTTCGAGTTATTCATAGCAAGCCCTTTCATTTGATACCCATATCGTAGGAATGCATTAAAAACATTTTTTTCTCCATCTTGGGTATACCGCCATATCGGATATAGAATCATACATTGTCATTAAAACTGAACATTCAAACAAAATTTCAACTCAATCGATAAAAAAAATATGCTTCAAAATTGAGCTTTAAATAAAATAGTAATGTATCAAGATTTGTTGGTCGCGCTTGAAATGTACTCTATTCTCGGTATCCACGGCAGAGGTTATTCACCCTACGCGATGTGACGGAGCGACACGTCCTCTCTGTGAAGCCTTGCGGCGGTCTGGTTTGAGTTGACTCGCGTGCAGCGTTTTATAGTAGTTTTTAAATAATTTATAAAAAAATAAAAACGAGAGATTAAATTTTAATATAAAGTTTATGTTTTAAAGAAAGAGTTATATTACTATAGTAAATAAATGTTATATTAAATTAAGTAAGATAGATAGGTAAAAAAAGCATTTGAAATTCACAATTTTTCACATTGTTAAAATATTTTTTTCTGAAAGATAGAGACCTAAATCAAAAAATGTTTTCAACTAACTATAGGCATGGGGATTTCGTCTATGAGTAAAAAAATAAATATGATTAGATTTGCCACTGTTTTCACATGAATTTAAGCTTCGAAATAGACGCTGAACGGGAATTTTATAAAACATCTGTTACGTTATAGGGGTTTTAAGTATTTAAACTACACAAATTGAAATTTATGTTCAATTAACTATATAGACAGTAAAATTACCTTGCGTTATTAAAAAATAACATAGTTATAGGATAAGCAGTTACTGAGAAACAGTGGTTTGAAAAGTACCATTTTAGGCCAAATGGCGCGCGGTTGACGTACACGCTCTTAAAAACTAATTAGTGAAATTGTGAAAAAGTTCAGTGTTACGACTATTATAAAAAAAAACCGAGATTCTGTATTTTTTGTTCTCCTACCCACATACAGGACTTATATTGTATTGTTTTCTATTTGTTCTTGTTTGTTTTATATTTGTCATCTTTCAGAGCTTCACGCTATTGTAAACAATGCTGGAGTGATGACAATAGGCGACTATGAGTGGCAAACCCCTGCTATGATTGAGAACACCGTAAACATCAACCTACTTGGTACCATGAAGGTTGTATCTGCGTTCCTGCCAGATCTTAGGAAGAGTGCTTTAGAGGTACCTACCTTTTTGATTTTTTAGATACTGGTCCATACCGATAGATTTCAACCTATTACAACAACACTAAAAGCCTTAAATAAAGGATCTAGTCATTCAACATTTGAAATTATAAAGAATTCAGATAGGTATTCAGGTCAGGCTATGACGATAGGCGGTGAACAGACACCTTCGTGTAAAGAGCTTTACATCTTATATAAAACAAAAATTGAGTCTATTTTAGTAACATCAATGTGAAAGAGATACTTACGTAAACAAAATAGAGGACTAAATATCGAAATCAAATAAGTTCGTAGAAGGTGCCTATTTTAGTATCTTTATACAGACGGGACTTCGCTTATAGGCGATATTATTACCTACACCCGAAATTCGTTCTACCGTATCCGAAATAACGGTGTCCGTGGCAACAAGTTAAAATTCATATTATTACGGCTTCCCGGAAACAGGTATTGTAATAACAACGACAGAAAATTTGATACCGTCCCAAATAATCGTGTGATTTCTAAGCAAACAAATGAAATAGGATTCTTTCTCAAAATTAAATTGACTTCGTAAACAATATTTTCTGTAGACACGTTCGTATTATTTTCTGGGCAACCGAAATGCGGAACATCGTAAGCCGACGAAATAATGTCAGCCTATAGGGAAAATATTTAATTTTATTTCTTGTTTAAAATGTTTAATTGAAAACATAAGCCTGGACTTATGAAATAAAATTAAATTGTTTCACGTTTCATTTTACTATGACAACAAGTAAACAATTGTATTTTTATATTGGGAAAATAAAGGCACTTTCCACCAGTAGTGTTACAAAAATACAATTTACTGACCATTTACCTACTGTAGTTCAATCTATCTGTGTAGTATACCTAATCTCTGCAATAACACGTCATCATCGTTCCCTGATAAAACAATGTAGCCTAGACAAGATCTCCTCCACATTATATTTTTACTCTTCTGCATTTCAGAACACGGGGTCACTAAAACCTCGTATTATTAACGTAGCAAGCCACTGCGGCTTGCAGCCGTTGCCCGGGTTTGGGCCGTACAGTGCCAGCAAGGCCGCCGTGCTGGCTTTAACGAGAGCTTTGAGGATGGAACACCGGAGACATGGCTTGAGTGCTGTAGCTTTTGTGCCAGGTAATTGCTTCCTGATGGAAATTATATTTATAGAAATAGATTTTAAGAAGTTTGTATGATGATTATCAGGATTAATAAGAATTTGATTAATACCCACCTAATATTAATAAATGCAACAGTTTGTACTTGTATTTTTAGATAGTTTATTTTTGACTTTTTTAACAATATTTTTAGATGATTATTGTTAGGTACCAATTATTATTTATAACCCTTATTTTTTTAAATTCCAGGAGGTTTTGTCGGCTCCAGCAACATAATTTCAAGCCAAGGAGCACAAGGAAGCACCATGCTCGAACATTTGAATGACAAGCAGAAATCTTTTTACGGCAAAAGAATCACAACGCTCACTAATTATCTCCAGTCAGCGACGGCTGATAACGCAGGATACGATTCTTTGAAGGACGAGAACATTATAGAGACATTCGTCAAAGCTTTAACGGATGATGATCCCAAAGAACTGTACAAAGTGGAGTCGTGGAGATACATGTTCTACTACAATCTATTCAAGTTGCCACTTCCAGAAGCCGCTATAGAATGGATTATGAAAAAGTTTCTTAATTTTCCTGAATAAATTAATGAAGGGAACACCTACTCACCTAGTGCCTTGAACTTATTCACAATAACGATTGTAAAATAAATGCTTAGAATAAATCTTTAATATGTTTTTTTTTCAAGTTGTTCGTCAAAATTACTTACAAAAATATTATCTAATTAAAATAATCCTAGCTAGATAATAATTACCGTACCTACCCCTTACATTGTCGCTATCAAAAAAGTGCCTACTACTTCGAAATAAAATAATTGTATGTATTTGAATGAGTAGACAGATACCACTACCAACTTCTCAACCGATTATCAAGGCACCGATATCCTAATTCCCTAACGGGTTCAAAGAAAAGGTTTACCTACGTATCGCTCCTGATAAACCCTTATCTTTTTACCTTCTTACTTGAAAATAACGTTCCCAGTGCGTAAGTTCAGTTTTGATTAACTTTAGAGACTTAAGTTGTATGTATGCTTATTGAGTGAATCGATTCACTGTCGCTGTCTACAGTAGCTCAGTATTTGGTTTAAAGTTTTGGTGTAAACTCTTTAATATTTCACAGCTGCAGAATATTTCTATACCTACCTAGTTTTTCTTCGAAACCGACAATTTACCTAAGTATCTCAGAGAATATAATAAATAGGTAATATCCCGAGAACCAAGTAAGTACTTATGGTATCACCCCAACACAGAGAGTCATTTGACCCTAAGAAGAGTTTTGGCCGAAGGGTGTCGTATATCGGAGGTTCCGAGGATGGCTACGCGACACCTCGCAGCGTAACAGGACGCCGACACTTTGGTGCATTAGTTTTAAGTTGTTTATGTAAAATATGTATTAGTATATGATTTAATGTTATAATATTTATGTATAGTATTTTCTATGGGCCTTTGTAGCCTGATTTAAACAAATAAATAAATAAATAAGACCGTAGACCGCACAGTAAAATTCCATAATACAAAGGCAACGATATTGTGCGGGGTTATTATTAAAGATTTCTCATTTATATTGACCGTCTAAGGGCGCCTTGCTTCTTTAGTCTACGGTAAACGGTCTTAAAAATTGAGTATCCAACATTATGAATTCTTTTAAAAAGCGGTAACATGACAGTTACGTGTCATTGTCATTTTCAAAATTGACATCAGTGGCATATTAAGTTTTGACAGATTTTGGAGATAGTATCGACTATTTTGAGAAATAACAATTTTATTCATATAATCCCCAATATACAGTGCAAAAATTAAAATAAAGTGTAAAAATAAACAGTTCTTAAAAACAGCGTGCATCTGAGTGCGAGGCACTCTAATTCTACTACAATGGATGTGTTGTTTGGGCCGAATTCGGTTGACGAACCGGTACGTAACCGTTTTTATACAATTTTATTGGTTTTATTTCAATTTATTATTCTTAATATAGTAATATTTACTATTTAGATTCAGTGCACAAATGCCTATTAAATAACGAAGATATGTATTACAGTTATAGGTTATATGCCATAATCTGAATCATAATCAGTGTCTTTGTATGAATTTTAAGCCAGGGCATATGTCAACATTCCAGTCTTTAGCATGAAATTCATACAAATACGTGGTCCACTCTCAAATAATGATTACCAAGGATTATCAAGAATTTGTCTTGATGCTATCATTGACTCTTACTTGTCAGATTGTTTTTTAACCATAAAAATAAAATATGTATACACCACCTAAAACTACCCACTGACTTAAAATATGTTTTCATCACAAAATAATTTAAAAGTTTGTTATCAGTTATATGTAAAAACTATTATTAACTACATTTACAGAGCCTACTCTACAAACTACAACGTAAAATCAAAGTGTTCAACACAAATGATCCTCTACCGAACAGAGGGTACAACCTGGTGGCCTGTGCCAGCAAGTATGGACTTGTTTTTGTTGCTTCTCCCGATGGCAACTTAACGGGTAAGTTATGTTTTGCATAACATTGTGAAACATTTTAATCATGCAATAATATTCAATATTTATTAAGTATGTCATAAAATAGCTGCTAAAGAGACAAACATTATCTCTAAAACCCATTATTTCATTTACCAAGTACGGTAGACTGCACATCAGTAGTAACTGTCATGCACCTTAACTCAATAGTAATAAGTACGATTTTCCTATAAAACTGTTACCACTGATCTGAGGTTGACTGTACTTTAAGGAAGCATGTTTAAAGTTTACAATTACTTATATCTTCAAAACATTATGATCCATTCCAATACCTTAACTTGAAATATTTCTGAGTAACGCCATATTATGTACTATTCAATCACACCAATCATAGTAAACGCTTTAAAGTATTATTTATCAAAACTTCTATCTACTATTTATATTTTTATTTTCAGTATACTACTTACAACAACTGATTGACAAGGAGAGTGAGCCGCAGCACATGACAATCAAACTACAAGAGAAGCCGACTCATATTGCTGCGAGTTGTGACCATGAAATGTTAGCCGTCACTGGAGGACAACTGCTGACTATTTACAAAATTACTGACTTTCAGAATCCGGTATAGTCTATGAGTTTTATGATTTATGTTTCTTTATGGCATAATTCTTTTATTAATCTTTTGTTGCATAATAGTATACCAACAACAAAAAATAATAGGCCTTCTTTTGTGGGAAAATCATCAAATGATCCCTCCCACTGTGGGTTAACAGAGTGTCAGACTCATACTGACTAAAACCCATGATGTCCCTTCTGAAGCCCTTTATATAGCAGGGCTGCGCTAACTCTTTTGAACAATCCTGCGGCATAAATAATAGGCCTGATGTAATTGTTTGATGTTAAATAAGAACATTTTATATAACTGGTCATTCGACAATATGTAAACATAAAGTTTGCACCATCTCTATTCCTTAGTAGCATATGAAAAAAAAAACTGATGGACTTCTGTGGTAGCACGCACTAGATAAAAAATCATTTAATCGCACCTAATTCTTGTTACATTATGACCTTTATAACAAATCCCCATTTTAATTTCAGAATGTATCACCAGCACTTACTCTGAGGTGTGATGTTAACCCGTCAACCTTTGTGTCAGCTTTACAATGGAATCCTTGCATCCCTGACACAATTGCCATAGCTTACTATGACGGCACCCTGCTAGTGTCACAAGTTAGCACTTCTCAAATCAAAAAAGTGCCATCTAAGGCGAGGTATGTATTTTTGTATAAATTATATAATCATTGTAATATGATTAAAATATATGTATTGAGGATGGTAAATAGTCGACACACTTTTAAAATGAAACTGCGAAAACACATCCATGGCAAGTTGGTAGAATCATTACAGTAGTTCATTTACAATGTGCAAAAAGTATTTTAAATAAATAAGTAAAAATTGTGCATAAATCAACTAGTTCTTGCCTTCTTGGTCAAATACAATGAGCTTGTGTTTTGGGTAAAAAGCAACTTACTAACTACAAACTATTGTTCCTACTTTTGTTTTCTAATGGATAGAACCCAATGAAACATTTTTTTCAACATACCCTTTTATTTTACAAACTTCCAAGCTACTTATATTGCCACCTAGTACTAATCTATTATTCTCTTTCATCAGATGCCTATGCTGGAGTCCTAAAGGCAAACAAATAGTGACAGGCAACAGCGATGGCACCCTTAGCCAGTACAAGCCGGATCTGACTCCAGCTAAGACCATTGCTGCACCCAACTTGATAGAAGGCGCCCCTGTAGAAGCATTGGCAGTCTACTGGATATCTACGTTTCAGTTTGCCGCTGTGTATAAGAATGCTACGGATAATAGCCGGCCAGGTATGTACCATAATGTATTCTTTCTTCTATTTATCTTTATACATTTCATATTTTTTTGATTAAAACTTTATGGCATGCTTTTTTTGCTGTCTCATTCATGCTGCACAGCACAATAATTTTGGAATTCCTTTATTAAATCGTGTTATACCTACATAATAACTAATACTGTGTGGGATAGTAGTTAATGTTATCTACTTTTTCTTGCAGCCGTTACCATCATAAATACGCCGAAAGCTGGGCAGGCTAGCTGTCAGAACTATGAAGATATATGCTACAGTATGGGGTCGAATAGACCTTGGTACTACTATTTGCTGGGCTTGGCACAATGGTAAGAACATAATTGAAACTCTGCTATCTACTTTCAGATAACATAAGAATTTTTAGTTAACCTCCTTATTGATGACTTATGGAAATGTTCTATGTACTTGGTATAAAAGTATCGTGGTGGCCTAGTGGGCAAAGAACCAACCTCTCGAGTATGAGGGCGCGAGTTCGATTCCAGGTCAGGCAAGTACCAATGCAACTTTTCTAAGTTTGTATGTACTTTCTAAGTATATCTTAGACACCAATGACTGTGTTTCGGATGGCACGTTAAACTGTAGGTCCCGGCTGTCATTGAACATCCTTGGCAGTCGTTACGGGTAGTCAGAAGCCAGTAAGTCTGACACCAGTCTAACCAAGGGGTATTGGGTTGCCCGGGTAACTGGGTTGAGGAGGTCAGGCAGGGCAGTCGCTCCTTGTAAAGCACTGGTACTCAGCTACATCCGGTTAGACTGGAAGCCGACCCCAACATAGTTTGGGAGAAAGGCTCGGAGGATGACTTGGTATAAAAGTATGGAGGTATATTGATACACTTTGTTTTTATAGGAATATAATAATGGCGTCTTCATCAAACGGCATGGAGATAGCATCCCTTGGATCAGCTGATGGAGCTAATTGGGTGCAGTGGTGCCAGGTAGAATATCCTACTAATTTTATAAATGTTAAAGAGCTAACGAAATGAGCTGCACACATGTAGATTCAGAGAATCAAGCCAGAATTAAAAAAATATAAGTTTTATCTGAGTGCAGGAAGCGGATGATAACGCGCGGGAAAGTACTGTTTTATTATCTAAACAGATTAGTTTCAATAGTAATTGAAAAGATATATTAGTCATTTTAAATAAATCATAATTTTCATGGATTTATATCTCTCATTGTTTAATTAAACTATCTGTTTTTAGCCTGATGAAGCAAGACCGGAACTGCCTCTGACTGATAAGAAACAGGAGAACTATCCAGTCGGATTGTGTATCGACACCTGCGCTGCGCACCAAATTCAATGGGGTTAGTACCTTTACAACCAGTTGAGAAAGTTTCAAGTTTAATCACACATATGTGGTGGTTATTATTATTTTTATTTTTTTGTTGTAGATTTGTTTTCAAAAATTAAGATAAGCCTTTAGAATCCGGAAAATGATTGCTTTTATTATGTTTTTCCACTTATATGTATAGCTTTTAAACATCGATGGCCTTACTACAAAAACTTTTAAACTGTTGGCACTTGTCTAAAAAAATTACAGATTATGACGTTGACATAAGGTGCATTTTGCAGCCACACATTTTTTTAACAACTGTTCAACAAATGTTTAAGTTTTTGTAGTTCGGCCATTACTCTCTTGCACGGAGCTAAAGAACAGATCATATAAAAATCAGATCTATAAAAAAAACATTTTTGCTGTAAGAGAGCCCCATCATATAGGTCCTTCATAGGACTGTTTTACTATCAGGTATACAGCACGTTCATGGTATACAGCTAAGAAACAGTCTGATAGCGAAGTCTGAGTTACAGCTTTTTTCGATTTAAATAAAACAATATAACCGTCTATTTCCTTCCATTTCAGATGAGAACACAACTCTCCCACACATGCCTCTCTTACACGTGGTGTCACAAAGTGGTCTGCTCACGATATTCAACGTCATTAACTTGAACAAACAAGCGGCTCAAGTGTGCTCGCCACCGCAGCAGATTGTATTGCCGGCTGCTGCTATGACTGCGTAAGGGCTTTTTTGTAAAGCTTTTTTTTACATAAGCTTCAGCATGCGGTTTCACCTACGTCATCATCCTCCGAGCCTTTTCCCAACCATGTTGGGGTCGACTTCCAGTCTAACCGGATTCAGCTGAGTACCAGTGCTTTACAAGAAGCGACTGCCTATCTGACCTGATAGCGGTTTCACCTACGTCCTGATACATAAGCTACGTTACTGCAAAGTGTCATGAAAATCCGTTTGCGTGTAAATAAGTAACAAACACACACACACAAAATTTCCCTTTGCAATGTTATCGTTATTTATTTAATGAATTTACCTATTTATTTATACATTTATGTCGGTCGAAATATGGTTTCACACTGCCGAAACATGTTTGGGTCCAAACCAGTCAAGAGTTTAGAGAAAAGAAACATACATGCTGATTGACGCTGTCGAAAATATCAATTTAATTTGCAATGTGAAATTCGATCGTTATCAAACACCTGATATAATAAGTAAATGATTGAATGACTATGTTTATACAGCTCAATCCCCGGAGAGGCACCGCCGCAAGCTGCGCCGGCGCCGACGCCCGCGCCCGCCCCTGCGCCTGTGGCTGTACCTCTCGCTCAACCTAAAGTAAGTAAAATCCTAAGTAAAAATATGTATTTGTTAAAAAAGTTAGAACAGGCCTCCTTTGACACATAAGTATTCAATTGATTTGATGTCCAATGCTTGTTGGCGATTTAAAATTTTATAGTCCAGGATTTTTCAATATGTTTTCCTTCATCTTTAATCAGGCATTGTTGTCCAAGATATAATTAGAAAAAAAAATGTATTGGAAATTGATTTTGACACAAAAAAACTTCCTGCTTAGTTCTATGAAAGTCTCTGGCCCTATAAAGTATTTTGGAAAAATACCTTTTTTACAATACAAATAATGATATTGTAATAATTTCAGCCTCAAGTAATACAGCCTCAAGTACAGTCGATGCCAGCGCAGCCACAAGGACCCCCACCACAGTACAACATACTGAACCAACCGAAACCGCCCAGAGTACAGGCTCAGACTCAACTGTTTTCTGCAGGTAAATTATATTGCTGGTGCTGCTGGTTAAAAACTAGACTGTATTATATGTATCTCTACAAAGTTATAAAAGTGGAAGTGTCGGTATGTAATAAATATAATGTACTTAATTAAAGAATAAAAATATGTCTCTTCTATTCCACGGAAAGTAAAGTATATAAAACATTTATTTGTTCAATTTGACGTGTATTCTAAGGGTCTTCTAACTAAAATACTATAAGTATCAAAACAGCAGAGATATTTTACTTGAACATTTATTTACCGTTATATTTTATTTCAGCGCCACAACAACTGGAACAGAAACCAACGCCGGTAGATATTAAGCCATCACCTATAGCTCAGTTGCAAGCTACAGTGGTAAGTCACATTTTTTTGCATATAATCCTAAAAATTGGGTTGCCCAGATGATGACTGGGTTGAGGATGACAGATAAGCAGTTACTCCACGTAAAAAACTGCTAGATTGATATATGTATGTAGTTGTAAAAGTTGTTAAAGGCTATGCAGATGCTTAATCGTACCTCTACGTAATTTTAGCGCATTCATTTATATAAAAAACTGTTTCCCGCAGCTTTGCTGTAAGTAGTAGAAACTACTTTTCCTATCTTGATAAACTATAGCCCATAATAGGGAAGATTTTTTTCAAATAGGTTCAGGAATTTCGGAGCTTTCGGTAAACAAACACTCAAACAACCCTAAACTATAATTACCTTGATACTTCTTTCAGGCACAAACACCCGCAGCGCCCAAACTGACGCCAGCACAAATACAAGAAAATGCCGCATTAAAAGCCGAACAAGAGAAGATCAACGAAATGAAAGCCAATCAGGAACTCAAGAATATGCTCGTCAAAGAAGTTAATGACTTCCAAATGGAGCTCTATAAGTTTATGGTGAAGACTAGAGAAACTCAGGCTAAGGTGAGTTGAATAAATGGACCTCTTTTCAGTGCATTTTTATGGATGAGAGAAATATTTCTTTTATACTTTGTTTTTTTTTCTTTTATATTGAACCAAAAATCCAAGGGTGAACTCAATCATAAGGTGAAATGCCTACGAAATTACAAAGCGGCAATTTGACAACTGAAAAATGCTTCGGTTATCGTTGTAGGTAAATGGTGCCACTCACGGTAAATATGACGAAAATGAAGCTCACATAAACCGTATTGCACCATATTCTTGTATTATGATCATAAGTAATTGTTTAATTACCATCATCAAACTAGTTGAGTATCTTCCACACTGGATGCTTACAGCTTCCCTATTAAAAAAAAAACGTCAACATATAAAAACTTATATTTTTTCATCAGTTACAACGCGACATAGACTCAATCAACGCCAGTTTCAACTACAACTCTCAAGACGCGGAACAACTAAGAAAGGAATGCTCTTCCGATGAATTGCGCAACGCCATCGCGCAACTCAAGCTGGAGCTCGTTCGCGCATGCGCTGTAGTCGCTGAGGCGAGAACGCATGCTGAGTAAGTTGTTTCGTCTTTATGACTTTTTTTGTATTCTTTGGATGTCAGTTGTGTATAGTAAATATCTTTGATTATATAAATGAAAATAAGTTATAAAATACACTTACTGTGAATATATGATAACAGATTTTATATTTACTGGTTTATCTGAATCTAATGGGTATGTAATAGGAGACATTTTTTCCTCCGAAATTCTAGAAAATTGTAGCAAAATGCAGAACTGTGTAATCTGTCAGTTAATGCAGAAGAGCACATCTGATCAAAATACGGGCAATTTAGAATCACATTTGGACAAACATAATGTCCAATGTCAAATTGGCTAATAATGGAATGAACGATGATGGTTTCTTCATGTAATGAACAAGGTTTTATATGTTAGTACATGTAAAATAATCATCTCAAAAACAATGTATTTCTTTCAGAGCAAAGGATAGTCACCAATGGACTCAAGCGGATCCTCTAACAACGAAACGAGTAGCATCTGTGAAGAAACTCGCGTATTACGTACAAAACCAACTCGAACAAGCTCAGAAGTCCCTCGACTATAAGTGGAACGAAGCTGTATTGAGGGATTCACAGTCTAACAAGTAAGTTTTGGAGATCTATGTAAACTTGACAAAAGTAAATATATCCCTACTAATATTATAAATGCGAAAGTAACTCTGTCTGTCTGTCTATTACTTTTTCACGTCTAAACCACTGAACTCATTTTAATAAAATTTGGTACAGAGATAGAGTTGACCTTGAGAAAGAACATAGGACAGTTTTAATCCCGAACATTTGAAGAATTCTCTTGGAAACGTGATATAACCGAACTCTTCACGCTCGAAGCCGCGAGCAGAAGCTAGTTGATAATGCTTGCTATGAAATTGTAAAGAAAAATAATGTATGACAATCTTCAATTAGTACACAATCATTGTACATGCAGGGAATACACACTAATATTCATTACATAGGTACCTACTTTCTAAAATTGTTTCAATATTACGTCGTATTTTTGTCATTACTGCAAATAATCATACAGATCGAACGTAAGACATATTATGTAGAATACTGTTTATTATATTACACATTAAAATTACTCAATGTTGTTGTTTTTCAACAGGTCAGGTCCACACATGATACGTCCAGTCCTAGATGACGTATACCAGCCTCTAGTCAAACAACAAGAGATATTAAGTCGACAGCAAGCTGTATTACGTACACTGAGGAATACGCTCAACGAGTGTGACGTCACACCTATGTTCAAATCCACTTCGCTGCTGAGAAACACGCCGTTCAGGAACAAGTAAGTGTTAAACTAATTTAGACTTTAATGCAATAGATATAAGAACTATCTCCTCTAGCAAAAACCAGTTAACAAAAGATACTAAGTCAACAATTAGAGGTTATAACAACATAGACTTTAATGCTATTGCTATAAGAACTAGTTTATCTAATGAAGGAGAGAAAGACGTTCTTCTATTTCTTTGGTAATAAGTAGGTTAATAGGTTTGATGTTAGACTAATATACACCTTATGTCCCTATCAATAAGAACTACCCAATCATAAACCGAGGTGATAGAACCATAAAGCTATCGACGAATTTTTTGATACTCTGATTAATTGATTAATTTCTCCCAAGAAAGAACAACCCGTTCTTCTTTCATCTTACTTTCGCAGTAACTTTTCACGAATCAATTTCACAGGGATCCTCTCTCAAAACTTACAAAGAATATTCTAAACATGAGTTTGGATACAAACGACGGTAAGAAGAAGGAGTCACTACTTACAGCGCAGAAACTCGATGCATTAAGAGATATGCTTTCAAACCATAAGACGGTGAAAATCAAGCCTGTGAACGTAGAAATGAGACAGCATTTAGCAACAATGAGAATGAATTATGAAAAGAGTTTGAAAGAAAAAGTTCAAACGGAGAAGGAAGTTGTCAAAACTGAGCCTGAGGTAGAAATTAAGCCTGTGATTAAACAAGGTAATTTGTGTTTCTTGTATTTTAAGTTAGCGGTAGAAAAATCTAAATACATAATGCTCAAAATAAAATTGACAACATAGTGAATTCAATAATTCACAATGAAATAATGGGTAACTCATGTCACTTTATTAATTTGAATGTATGTCGTTACTTAGCTTTCGCCAGAGGTTTTACCCGCGTACTTTGGTAACTGCTTTTTGCACCCAGTTAAGAAGTACCTTACTACAACCTTCCTCGATATATTGGCTATCTGGCACTGAAATGATTTTTCTAATCATACCAACAGGCTTTCAAGCTTATTAGTATAGATTTTTACATATTATAAAAAATTAACATATTTTTTCTTCACAGTGCAACCTCAACCATTTGTAGCACCTAAAATGGAGCCGAAAGTAGAGCCTAAGCCGGAGCCGTTCAAGCCGTCGCCTATCAACGTGCCGTCGTTCACGCCCGTCGGTGGCATGAAGCCTACTGTACCGGGACTGGCTAGTGTGGCCCGAACACTGTTTTCTGAAGGTATTTAGACTTAGTTACTATTTGTATATTCATTCATGCTTACAATAGAATGAAGAATGCATAATAATAGGGATAGTGAAAAAGGTTGAGTCACAATTCCTCTTTAGACAAAACTGTCGCACTGTGAAGCATTGGCAGTAACTACCATACAGTGAATTACGAATCTTTTGCGTCGTAAACCCAAGAACTGAGTGTATTCGTCATTTCTTAAGAGAGTAGATTGTTATTCATTGACATTTCTTGATATAACCCCTCCCGCTGTGGATGCAGTGTTTCTATTCTATTCTATTGTGGATGCAGTGTGGGGAAGTGTCAGAGTCTTACTGACTAGAACCCACCATGTTCCTTCTTGATCGCTTTATATACCAGTGCCGCGGTAACTCTTTCGAACAATCCCGCTGCAGCTAAAATTCACAAACAAATTAATGTACTTGGTAACGAGTTTTTGGACAGCTTAACTACATCTACATCTTTATTTTATTTATTTATTTATTCATAATTTTCGTAGTTTTCTTTAATCAGAATATTATTACTATTATTTTATTGCAGAACCTAAATCCGAGCCACCGAAGCCACAGCCTCAAGCGGCACCCTTAAAGCCCGTAACACCAGCGTTCAGTTTCTCAAGCACCCCCGCTTCAGCAGACACGAGAAGCGTCCTCAAAGACTTACTACAGAATAAACAAGCTAAGAACGATGCTAACACCTTCATGGGACAACCTATTTGTTCTCCTACTTCTTTTGCATGTAAGTTTCTATCTAAAAATAAACCGTCGTACCACAAAAACTTTTAAACATCTGTTGAACACTTGTCTAAAAAAGTTTGGCTACAAAATGGACCTTATTTCAACGTCATTATCTGATATTTTTTTAAACAAGTTTTCAACAGACTTTAAAAGTTTTTGTGGTACGACGGTAATATTTAAAAAAGTAAATTTAAGAATTTTGGCTTTCTGATTCTACTGTGTGCTTGCGACTAATGTGATAAAAGCTGTTTAGTATGCATGCATGCAAGTCATCTGTTTCTTCGTGAAATGGAAAGTAATGGGATATTCCACTGATTTTAGTTACAACAACAGCAGCAACATCAACCCCGGCGCCAACACTATTCACGAGCAAACCCGTAGGAGATAACATGTTCAGTAAATTCCAACCACAGACATTTGTACAAGATTCTAAACCGCAGGCTTTTGCTCCGGAACCTAAAACTCAAGCATTCACTGAACCGAAGCTACCAGCCTTCTCAGCTGAGCCAAAGCCTTTCGCAGAAAATAAACTAGCCACTTCGATATTCAGCAGTCCAAAATCAAGCGAAACTGGGGAGCCTGAAGCTGAAACTAAAACTGTATCTCTTAAACCTAAGACTGATAAACTGACAAATTTGTTCGCTTTGAAGACTTCTACTCCTATTGCTAGTCCAATTGTACCTGATGTTTTGAAGACTACGAGTGTTAAGACTGATGCAAGTAAACCTGCTGAGAAAGAGAAATCTAAGGAGAATGTTCCGCAGAAAGTAGAGCCTAAAGTAGTACTAAAGCCGGCTAGTGATAACAAAGAAGCATCTAAGCCATTACCTCTGCAAACTGCAAACAAAACTTCTATATTTGGTACAGCGCCACAACCAGTTTCAGAAACAACTGCCTCTACTCCCAGTAAGTTTTTGATAATTTAGTTTGATAGTGTAATTTTTTTTTCTTATATTTCAATGTCTCATAAAAATTAAATTTTCCTTTAAAGGTGAGTCCCAAAAACCCGTGGAACCAAAATCGGAAACTAAAGCAGAACCAGTGAAAGTACCAGAAAAATCTGAGGAAAAAACATCGTCCAATATATCGTCTATATTCGGCGCAGTCAATCTTGCGGCTTCTGCAGGTATCATATCATTTTTTTCCTTACTAGATAACAATTTATTGCATCTTATCAATTTTCTTTTACTATATTATGTTTTAATTGCAGATAACAAATCACAACCTAGTACTCCTACGACTGAACAAACAGCACCGAAACCAGACTCTGGAAAAGAATTAGAAACAACTACATCAGTGAAACCTTCACTTTTCTCTGCTACAACTACTGCAAGTCCTTCTGCGGCGTCAGTATTCGGAGCGGCTGTGACGTCACAAGCAAAGCCTGCGTCACCAGCCACGTCGATATTTTCCTCAGGAGCTCAACCATCACCAACGCCTCCCTCTGTCTTTGGAACATCATCCCAAGGATCGATATTCGGAAACACGTCACCAACGGCTACAACAGCAGCTTCAGTATTTGGTTCTACTGCTCAATCGGTATTCAGTAGTGCAGCCAATGCAACGAAACCCTCAGTGTTCAGTACTCCAGCACCAGCAACTCCTGAAGCGCCTCCGTCACCTCAATCAGTGTTTGGTTCAACAACAGCCCCAGCAACAACACAGGCGGGATCAATATTTGGTTCAACTTTCGGTCAAACGCCTGCTTTTGGTGCAACTACTACATCAGCACCGTCGTCTCCAACATCAGTGTTCGGAGCTTCGACTACGTCACCAGTCTTCGGTACAACGCCGACCACACAAGCGTCGGTTTTCGGTGCAGCAACGACTACAACGCAATCTGTTTTTGGATCACCAACTCCTGCTACTACACAATCGTCTATATTCGGCAGTGCGACGCCTACTACTCCAAGCGCTTTCACGTCGACGACTACCCCATCTTCTGGTGCACAGAGTATATTTGCTTCGGCGACTACGACAAAACCGTCAGTATTTAGTGGTGCTGGGTCTTCCGTTTTTGGGTCAGCATCGCCTAACACCGGGCCTTCTGTATTCGGTGCCCCTTCAACTCAAGCATCAGTATTTGGGGCGACAACTGCTACAACTCAGTCTTCGGTATTTGGGTCGCCAACGCCTACTTCGCAAGCTTCGGTATTCGGCAGTGCACCGACAACGCAAGCGTCGGTATTCGGCTCTCAGCCCGCTACGACGACTCAGAGCTCTATATTTGGGGGCGGTGAAGCTAACATGTTTGCGGCTGCTAGCATATCTACTACGAGCGCACCTTCGCCGACTACTGGCGGCAGTATATTTGGGGGTGGAAGGTAAGAGACAATTTACATGAATTTACAATTAACTTCAAATAACCCCTTCTGTTACATCCTTTCTATCGTCCCACTGCTGGGCACAGGCCTCTCACACGGAGAAGGATTGAGCATTAATCACCACGCTTGCTCAATGCGGGTTGGTGATTTCAGACTTTATAGTCCAGGTTTCCTCAAATGAACCCCTTGAAATCAGCCATTTATTTCATGCGAATTCAATGCTTATACAGTAGTGTAGAGATGCTCACTTAGAAGGGATAAAGTTATTGGAATTCACCTATACTGTTCCTGTATCAATATACGGTTAGTGTAAAACTAATTTATTCTTATGTACTTGTAGCAGTTCGCCAGGCTCAGTATTCGGCGGTGGGAGCACCAATGTATTCGGCGGTAAGGCAACATTCGGCCAGACTAATTCGTCGGCGGCCGCGATTTTCGGCGGTGGTGGCGCCACGGCATTCGGTCAACAGAAGCCAGCTACCAACTTCTGGTCTGGTGGCAGTGGTAATACTGAAGGGGGATTTGGATCTACTGGATTTGGTGATTATTTCTCTTTCTTGTTAGTTGTAATTAGATTTTGGGAATAAATTTTTACCGAGACCAACAGAATTGAGAAGGACTAGAAGAAGAAAGCCTTTTGTTTGTGGATATAGATCGATAGAGATAGAGATACATAAACCTTAAACTCATTTCTAAATCTCCAAATACATATATAGGTATAATTTCTTCCTAAATACCCTCTCTACCCTCGGTTATATTTCTGGAAGAAATGAAAATTTTGAAAAATGCAAAATATCAAAAACTCGACTAAATAATATCATTCAAGATTCTTACATTTGCCTTTATAAATCCATATCACAAAATAATTTACATAACATCAACTTTAATAGGCCAAACAGCAACAACGCAAGCTTCATCAATATTCGGCAACACGACGGGCGGTAGTTTCAGCACTCCATCTCCAACAGGCCAGGCGTTTGGTAGTCCACAAGCACCGGCGTTCGGCGGTGGTGACAAACCGTCTGTTTTCGGATCGCCACAGCAATCCGGTGAGTGTATGTATTATGTATATCGATGATATTGTTTCAGGTTTTATATAGGTGCACAAAATTGTTGTCAATTTTTTTTGTCTTAACGGATAATCCTACTTCCTACTTATATCCTACTTATATTATGAATGTGAAAGTTTGTGAGAATGTATGTTTGTTATTCAATCACGCAAAAACGGCTGGACCGATTTGATTGAATTTTGGTATGTAGATAGGTGATACCCTGGATTAACACATAGGCTACTTTTTATCAACACACCACGCGGGCGAAGCCGTTGGCGGAAGCTAGTAAGTATATAAAATTGTTGGTATCGTTTCTTTTGTTAACGGATAATGTCAGATAACATTTCGTGCAATAATATTCAACCATCATTTACTAATATGTGAATAAAGTAATATAGCGGAGTTTTTGAGAGGACCCTAAAAGATTTTCTTTGCCTCTTTGAATCACAATGATAAAGCTATACAGTTTATTCATAGTATAATCATAAAAGTTCTAAAATTACAATTTTTTATTTAATGAATCTCTTCTCTCAGGCTTTTTACTATGAAAATATATTAATCATCTAAAATTACCATTTCTGATGTATATTATTTTGATTTTCTTTTTATTCCTAGCACCCGCGTTCGGTGGTTCCGCGTCCTTTGGTGCTAAGCCCCTATTTGGGCAGCCTTCTGGCTTCGGATCGCCGCCAAGCGGAGGAGGTTTCGGCTCATCGTTCGGTGGTTTCAACAAGAGTCCCGGAGGTGGCTTTGGGGCACCGGCTGCTTTTGGGGGCGGAGCTACCTTTGGAGGGGCGGCCTTTGGTAGCACATCTCCTGGGAAAATGTTTGGAGCTGCACAACCTAGTAAGTGTGAATTTATATTGTGTCATTTTATTTTATTCATCATGGGACAATAAACAGCTACAATATAAATGTTACAATAGTTACGAATAATTAAACAATATTGCAGCCCACTACATTATCCACATATAAGCAAAAATATGGTTATAATGGGTGCCGCTAGAATGGCCATACTAGTCATCAACAGAACTAAGGATATTTTTTACGGTACGGTAGAAAATAAAGAAAAATGTGATCGTAAACCGATAGTGCAGGATCTCAAAAAATTGCAGGCTACAAAAGCAGGCTGTTATAAACTAAAGATTTTTAGACAAGTATAACTTTGACTTGTCTGTCTTGTGTGTGAACATGTGAACTGATTTAGACTTTTTTTCTTGTTTAAAAGGTGAATTACTCGCAATAAAATTATATAAATATACGTTATGTATCAACTTGCAGCAGGTTTCGGTCAACCGACACAATCCAACGCTACGTTCGAGAGCTTAGCGACACAGAACACGCTGACATTCGGCAATCTCGCGCAACAGGCGCAGGCGCCTCAACCACAAGCACCTAGCTTCAACACGTGAGTTTATATACACAGTATCTATACTACTTTACCACTATTGTACCTTCTAATGTCTGCTCGTGATAAATTATTACCTTTTTAGAGAGTTATATCCGTTTTCACTAACAATCTCTTAACGTTTCCCTAATTCACTCACGTCACTTAGAATACGGGCTCCCCCAATAATAAAGGTTATAAGGGATACTTAAACTTTGGTGAGAACGAAATTCGTATTAAGTGTTCCCTAAAGACTCTTAAATGAGCATAAGTCGTTTATTTTATCGAGCAACGAGAACCCAACTTTTCCATATATCAAACCATATTGTAGTCTGAAAATTCATCGAAATATAAATCGCGGCACGTACGATTTGAAATACTCGTTGCGTCCGAATATTACAGTGTTAAATGCCCTGAGGATGTTCATATGTTTTTAGGTTAATGTTTTAATTAAAATATGTATGTCAACAGGTCCCCATCTTTTACTGGTTGGCGAGGCTGAGGATTACTCAACAAGAAAAGGAGCAAACAACGAAAAGTATAGTGCTCTTAGGACAGAAAAATGCTATAAAATAAAAAAGAATAGTTTTAGTGCCAATATTGTTTGTAATGGTATTTAATGTTTATAGCGGATCATTGTAATCGATTTTGCATTAATGAATGATATTATGATAATAAAGCTTGTAACCAGTTTATTTTTGTATTCTATTTATTTATGAGTGGTGCGCCTCGCTGGTCGCATCACATATGTCGGAATCACTTGTTGCCGACATAGTAACAGCTAATAAACTTACCATGTATCTGAGTCGTGTCCAAGCACTAGGAAAACCTATCAAGATGTCGTATGCTAAGATACCGCTGTCTGTAAAAGCGCTTAATGAAATGCTTCTAATATGAGAGTCTATAAAAACAGGTCAAGTTCCTTGTTAATAAGGCTATCCTCACAATGACTGCAGAGTATGCGTATTCCGAAGTTATGGAAGAACCTGTAAAGGATTTTTTAGTCATAGTCAAACCAATGATGCATCTCTCGCAAATAAAAAGAAAGATTTGCAATTAAAAAACTTTGCCCAAGAGTAATTCTCACTACCATCTTCTTGCATCTTCATCAAATCTAGTACCAATAAATTCTTTAATTCGATCGCGAGTTGAACCGATGGACTAGTTAAAGTTGATTCGTTAGTGCGACTTCGATGTCCGGATGCGAACTGTGCCATCTCACGGTTTGTTACCGACTTATCCTGAATGTATAATGAGTCCGAGCAAAGTTTAGAAAAACTTCGTCCGTTGAATAACTTCTGCATGTTCTACTTCTACTAATGAGACATTCCAATTGTTGAGAAAGCCAGCGTGCATTTAATTTTCGTTGCGACCTATTTTAATACACTATTTTCTTCAAGGCTCCGAAAGCAGCTAGATGCTCTAGTTTGTTCCGTGTCCATAAAAACCCACATGAAAAATAGTTCGCTAAGTTTTGACTACCTAGTACCTATCCACCTACGTATAGGTACTTAAATAAATGTTTTACAAATTGCACATTTAAATGACCATTCCGTAATTGGTATTACACCAAAATTCGCATTCTAATTATCATGCGGACAAAACTACGAACAAAAGCCATCCGCATTATTCATTATATTCTAACAAAGGCAATTTATTCGCACTGCAGGTGTTGTCGGGCAAACAAAACTTGTTCCCTGTAATGGGGAACATTAGTCTTGGCTGCAATTACACCGGGCTGTTAGCACCTCAAGATTGGACTCATTACCTTCAGACGTTGCCTTATTGTAGGTATTTTTTTGACAATGCCTAATTGTTGAGGAAAATTTTCAGCTGCCGTGCCGTTTTTAATTGGACTATAGTCATAATGCCATGAAAATATTACTACTTACAACCTGCGTAGCTATGTAGGCATGCCTATGTATTTATTATGGTACGAAAAACATAAAAAAAAAGAAAATTACATGCCACATACAAAAACCTATTGTGGAATAAAAATCCCAATCCTCTTACATACACTTACAGTTCGTGTCCTCTTGCAACAAAGTGCACCATCAAATGCAATTAATTGCGTCGAAACTGAAACATGAAAACGGCTCTAGAGCTTGAGGGCACTCTGTCAACATAAGAGCCTTCAAATCACACGAACGAACGCGTGTGTCAATTTTCTCTATAGAATTGTACTTTAAATTCCCCCAACTCATAACGAACATTTTACATGTTTGAGCGAAAATGTAACAGAGTGCATACATGCACAATATGCACATGCGTTCGTAATTTGTTATACAAGTTGCCTTTCAACTGCGTGTTCATTTTTAGCGATCGAGCTAACATAAGATTCTTAGTAAACGGGTTCACATGAAGTAGTTAAGGGAGTAGATAAACGAGTGCATAATGGAGAACATACATATATTGGGGTAGTATATGGGAGAGTACATGAGAGCCTATATGGGAGTATGTAGGGGTAGTACACAGAATCAGAAAAAAAAATTGAACAGGAGTAAATCAGTGTTTTAGTGGGCATGCCACTGGTAAGTAAACGCGGGGCCGCGCCGCCCCTGTGTGTGAAATAGCTATTATGGTCATAGGTGCTCCCTAGACGGTCTATATAATTGCGCGATACAACAATATGCATATAAATTGCATGCAACAAAAACTGTAAGATTCATTGCTCTAGAAGTTGGTTTCTAGAGGATGCAGCTATGTTAATTTTTCCACAAACTTCTAGGCTGGTGCACCTTACTTTGTTGTTTTTGCTTTTGAATGTTCTTAGTCGGTTTAATTTTTATATAACCCTTAATATGGAACGCAGGTTTTTCTGATTGCATGCCTAGATGTCATAACTGTCAGTCAGGTTTGAGGTCAAGTCACTGTCAAATGGGTCTGTTTGCGTATGTCATGCAGCCAATTCTCAAGTGAATCACGAAGAAAAACAAAATAAATATACTCTAATAACATTAATAATTAAAGCTGGGTGGCGTTATAAACGCGTTTAAAGAATGCGCACTTGCCAGTTAATAATTTGTTAATCGGGTTTTAAAATCGCTACCTGACTATCAAACAAAAACATGTTACGAATATATGTCGTGCAATTTTGTTTATTGTTTCTATATGCACGGGTTGGGGCGGCTTCAGATGAAGCTAAAGCTGATAAATCAGTGACAGTAGACTGCAGCACCCTGCGGTTAGGTCAATACATTTGTCCAGACCCGAACGTTGATCAAATTGATCCCGATACTCAGCAGTTTAAGGGATGCGTTAAAGGGAAGGAAATTCCATCAGAAGGGGAAGCAGATGGTGAGAAACCGTGTGTTATTGGACCTACTAGAACATTTTGTTATTACCTGATATCCTTGTTGACTTTCTATAATATTCACCAATGCATGCCCATACTACTCATTGCTAATTTAGTTGTTACTTCATTTCCACCTGTTTGGTTTGTGTGTTTTATATTAGAATAAAAAATATTCTCAAGTTTATGGTTTTTTGCAGTGCTATGTATAGCAGCAGAAGGAATAATCTGCAATGAGACAAACAATTCCACATTTACAAGAAAGTTGCCATGTAAATGGACGTAAGTTAAACTTTTCTTTGTTTACTACAATTTTATTAATATCCAATCATCAAAATCGTATTTTACTATACAAAGTTTGTTTCTTTTTCAGGAATGGTTATTCTCTAGAAATAGCGTTACTCCTATCTGTATTCTTGGGTATGTTTGGACTGGACAGATTCTACCTGGGTTACCCAGGAATTGGACTGGCTAAACTCTGTACTTTGGGGTTTATGTTTCTGGGACAACTGTTGGATATAATACTTATCGCTGCACAGGTGTGTATTGTATTCCTTTTCACACATAACATAAAACAAAATAGTAAATAAATTGTACCTATTGAGTTCTTGAAGATGTTTATAAAAATTTCATCCATATCTTACGATTTCAAATTTCTGTTTTAAAGGTGGTTGGTCCATCAGATGGTTCAGCGTATGTAATTCCTTACTATGGAGCTGGTGTGACCGTAGTCCGCAGCACCAACGAGACATACCTGCTTCCCCAAGCAGACTGGCACAACATCACTTGACAGTGGGGAACAATATCATTCGAGGACGATGAGGACTATGAATGGACATAAGAACCTATGTGTGTGTTTGAACATTGACTGACTTGATATAGTTTGTGTAAATACAATTTTATGTTATAAGGACATGAGTGATTCTGTGTAAAGAGGTTTTTATTCAAATGATACCAAATACAGATGGACTTGGATATAAAACTTGTAAAGTTGTAATAACCTGTTTGGTTAGCTTATGAATAACAGTATATGCTTTTGATACAACACTGTAGATTCCTTCTATGAATAATGTAATCTAAACTTACCAGATGCTTATAATAATTTCAGTAAATGTACATAAAAAAAATGTTATGGATAATTCCATCAGTACATATTCATATTTACTTAGATATTCTAAATCAATTATGTAACTTTTATACAGATATTGGGTATGACTGCAGATTCTGTACAGTTCTATAATTATGTTAAAAATAAAATATAAAACACTTATCAAGTTTAAATTTTAATAAAACAACATTTTTCTACATACAATCTAGGAATATCTATAAATAATTTACACTTATTGTGCTCTAGTTTCTTCAAGATTTTCTTCTTTGATGGCTGGCTGTGTTTCTGCAATAACCATCTCGTCTGGTGGGGCAGTGAGTGTGAATATGACTGGTATAGTAGATAATAGTGGGTTGTCATACTTCTCTAGTAGCCTGATCCAAGACAGCAAGGAATCTCTTGATGAAGTGCCTGAAATTAATAAAAAGTATTTAGTTCCCAAAAGTCTTTCTAGTCTTCCAGTTTGATTTTTTTGCAGAAGTAATGAGCCTTACTTCTGCAGAGCAGAACCTTCCCGTTTGTAACTTGTTCTGTAAAACTTTCAGCCAATGATGGCTTTTGGTCATAAAATCTTACCTGTAGCACACACAGCCACTATTGTGCCATCATCTTGTTCATGCACCGTTTGCCTTACTGATGGCAGCTTGGTACTACCAACAAACCCTG
The DNA here is from genome assembly GCF_030705265.1 of Helicoverpa armigera. Lineage (NCBI taxonomy): Eukaryota > Metazoa > Arthropoda > Insecta > Lepidoptera > Noctuidae > Helicoverpa > Helicoverpa armigera. Next base: position 5,829,565 of record NC_087121.1, read on the forward strand.
GTATTCCAAGAGGTTTCTTTACGTTTGAAACATCTGAAAACAATATGAGTCATAAACGCATGCAAGTGCACAGAATTTATGTGGATGTTTAGAATTAATATATGTATCTTTATACTTCTTTTGCTATGGATCAATTGTCAGCATATTATTCAATTAATATGAAAGATTTATACAAACTAATAAAAATAGTATATACCATCTGGATCACTGTCATCTTTAGGTTCAGGCCTTGTCTTCCCAATCAATAAGAAATAGTTCACAACCTGCTCTCTGAGGTACACATTAAATGGTCCTTTCACTACCAGAGGGTCATCAGTTGGCTGCTCTGATAGTAATATCTTCTGGGAATCACTTTGAGCGCTCACAATCCAAGTCTTGTCCAAGCTGGCCTCTATTTCTTCTGTCTGACAAAAATGTTGATAGTTAATCAGTTGTTGTGTATCATAACTTACTAGCAAATGTAATATCAAATCTTAACCAAGAATCAAGATGTTAAAACCTAAATATATAACACAATAAACAAAATTATCACCTGCCAAATATTTATCTTCATATCAGGATCTACAGAAGTTATCCTCTGTATTGCAAGTTTGGCCAGCTCTATTGTATCATTAGGCAGTTCCTCAGGCAAGTACCAAGGACTCAGGTTTCTGAACTTGGGCATCCAGTACATCATGCGCCAGAACTTGCGGAGAGGTATTCCTCGGCTACCAAATGTGTTTAGAAGCATCTGTTCCATTTCCGAGTCCGGCATTACTTCTGCACTTTCAAAGAGAAACATGTTATTATAGGGTTATGATTCACAGAAAAATAATTATAAATTAAGCAAAATGAAAACGACAAGTACTGTTATCTTCCATTTGCTCCAAGAGATCCACAGCACACTGCTGCTGCTTAGGATAATGCATAAATTCAGCCTGGAATATGTTTTTTGGTATCAATTTCCCTTTAGGTAGCACTTCAAGTAGGGCTTTGTACACTTCAAGGTCTTTCTGCACACCAAACTCTTTCATTCTTGCTAAAGCAGCGTAAATAAATTCGACATGACCGCGTCTACGGTTGTCCCGGCCTTCAAACATTTTTACAACCTCTAAGTATGATTTTTTATTTTTCTGTGGCTGCGAATAGAAAGGATCGTGTACTGTGACTCTTTTCTCTGAGTTAGAGCCTTCCCATCGCTTAAACATCAAAAGTGATGGTCTTGTTCTCAAAATATTCCCTAAGATTTTATTAGCCATTTTAGGTTATGTTTATAACTATTTCGGTACACTGCTTCTCACTCAGTGTGTACTTTGTTTGCGTTATAAGTTCACATAACTTTTACTCAGAAATTCGTAAATAGACAAATTAATATCGTTTCCTCAGATAAAAGAATAATTATTTTCAATTTTAGTCTAATTTGATCATACTGACTGACTGTCAGAATTGTTGACATTGGCACATTCTGACAGTGTATAGAACTCATTCGTTTATAATCCACAGATGTTCTTATCTAATACTTTTTCAAACCACGTCATGTAATACATTTATTATTATTTATAAAAACCTGCTCTAATCGGTTCTCAGATTTATTGCTTGTGTCGCATTACACGCTACATCTTCTAAATTTTGTACAGAGTCCATTCAACTACATTTACTGTGATTCCTTTCATTCATTCGTGGAGTTCACTACTTCCCAGTTCCCGCGCGGCGCGGATAGCTGCACAAAACATTCATTCACGAAGCCAGTTGAAATAGATGTGTAGGTGGAGGAGCACACGTCCTTCTTAGAAACTTTTAAATTACGTATTTAAATACGAAACCATACACTAACTTTTTGTGGCAAGCACATTATTTAAAGTGAATTATTCTGGATGGAAATAAACATTGAACTTATAATATTGTTTTTAGAAAAGTGAAATATCGGGTATATAAAAAATAATTTATGAATGACTGAATGTTATTTGAAAAATACTTGTTTTATAGAAGAAAGTGTTAAATCATCTTCAAGATGTCTAAAGACATTTACTTATGCTGTTTACTTGTTATCACCATGCTGAGTGCTGCCGGTAAGATAATTTGCTGTTTTTGTAGTGACAAAATCATATTGACTAACTTGAGTTTGTAATTAATTTTATAAACAAGTTTAACAGATTAAAGGCAATCTACGAAGATTGTGTAAACTTGTGTGGAGCATGTGAATAAGTAAAGTGGGTAACAAGGTTTGCCAGCAACTTTCATTAATAAGTAATGAGTTGATAAAGGTTCTGTTTTGCTTTGTTTCAAGGTTAAGAGTGAATTGTAATGCTACGTTCACACGCGCGCCGCGCAGCCCGGCGGGCTGCCTGGCGGGCTGCGCGGCGTGCAGCCCGTCGCGGGCAGGCGGACATTCAAGCTGTTCACACGCGCGCCGTCGTGTCAGTCAGTGCAAGAATGGCGAGCAGCGAGGATCTCGGTGTTGTTGCTGTCATAGCCTTTGGCTTAACTTATTTTTATTGGAAAAAGAATCAAAATGATGAACGACGTTAACCATTCCGCCATGTTGTAATCTCCGATCGTAGCGACTTTCTTAGAACGTTTAATCGTCACGAAAGCGCAGGAGAGACTGACTGCCCGCGCGCGTGTAAACAGTCTCCGGGCGCCCGCACATTCATCCTTTGAACTTTGCCAAAAAACCGACACTCGACCGGTTCGCGGCATTCACGGGCACGGGCGCGTTCACGGGCTCGGGCGTACCGTTTACACGCTCGTGAACGTGACTGTGCCCGTTGAATGTCGATTTGAACGCGCGCGTGTGAACGTACCATAAGATGTTAACGCGGTCGTGAGAAACGCTATTATTCATTTATGATAAGTATTCTGACGAGGTGATTCAATATTTGCACATACATAGTAAATGCTAAAATCTGTTTGATCAAAATAGTTTTACTTGTATTTACCTAGTTTTTGTTTTTTTTGTCTTTATTGATGTTGTATTTGTCATACGAGAAGTAAACACATTTTTTGTTTCAAAGACGAACACATTTTATTCAACATCATAACTATAAGACAAAAATACATATCTAAGATGTCTACTTTTTTTTTGGGATAACTTAAAATAATATATTCATAGATACGGTTGCGTGAGCCTTCATAAAATTATTTTTTTATCAATTTATACCAATGTTAAACGTGTATAGCCAGTTAGAACATCCTTTCATAGATTGAAACCGTTTTCTTTGAAAATTGAATGTGAAAATTGATATTTAACCGTTTTTTTAAGAATACTGCCGTTTATGTTGCTACTGAATCTGGGCCTGAGTTAATTTTATTTCAATTGACAGTCTAAAATACCTATATTATGTTTCCTTACGTACCTACTACACATACATCTCAACTAGAAAAAAATTGTTGCTTAAGTAGGTAATTTGTATTTTTTTTTAATAAGGTAAACGCGGGTGAAGTCGTCATGCCCCAATAGTCGTCAATTAATCTTAAAACTTTTATTATTATTTTCTACTGAACTTAAAATGGGCCGGTTTATATATCAACATATTCTTGATAATATATTGCACAATTGAAATAACAATACGGGGTTTTAACAGTCACGGCTTCTAAGATATGTTATTTGAAACGTGTGTGCCCTACCAAAATCGTTTTTTCGTGAAGTTCAGCTGTCAAAAGTGAAACTCACCACGTGGTTTTGTGTTTTGATTTACATAACTCCAGTGGGGTCTGTGGTATGTTTCTTTGTTTAATTAGATAGTTAAGTTTATTTGCTAGCTATGTAATATGCAATTTGGAATACTTTTAACATAGAAGATATATTTTTTTAATGTGACATCTATTGGTACTTCAAAACTCCCATTTGACCCAAAACCCGTCAATTTTACAATTATTATGACGACTACTGGGACATACTCAAAAGTTGCACCTAAATTCGTCATGATGAGGATATTTTGTGTTTTACAGTACAAAATGCGATTAAATAGCTAATATCGGGACTTTTACAAAATTGATAACTGTCTAGAATAAACATATCTCATATATCATCATATATATATATCTATCATATATATATAGAAAAGTCGTGGTGGCCTAGTGGGTAAAGGACCAACCTCAAGTATGAGGGCGCGGGGTCGATCCCAGGTCAGGCAAGTACCAATGCAACTTTTCTAAGTTTGTATGTACTTTCTAAGTATATCTTAGACACCATTGACTGTGTTTCGGATGGCACGTTAAACTGTAGGTCCCGGCTGTCAGTGAACATCCTTGGCAGTCGTTACGGGTAGTCAGAAGCCAGAAAGTCTGACACCAGTCTAACCAAGGGGTATCGGGTTGCCCGGGTTACTGGGTTGAGGAGGTCAGATAGGCAGTCGCTTCTTGTAAAGCACTGGTACTCAGCTGAATCCGGTTAGACTGGAAGCCGACCCCAACGTGATTGGGAAAAGGCTCGGAGGATGATGTCTAGAATAAACATATCTAAGGTTTAGACTACATTTGTTCATAAAACTGCGTTTCTTTTAAGCTTTTTCTTAGGGGTAAATTTTACTCTGCTATTCGATTCAATTCATATGTTTCTTAATGGTTAAATCCCCTGTTTTCTATAAGTATGCACTTTCTACGAGTGTTTTTTCAGGTAGGTACATGTTGGCCGCTGTAGGCCTCCGCCATTCGATTAAGATCTACCGCTTTGGGTACAAGTAGGCTAGCACTAGCCTTTGTTTCTACTGCGCTTGGATTACAATTTGTGGCAAACAAAAATTTACTGTTCTTACACTATGCTTTTTGTTCGAAATAACTGCATTTCGTCACGCGTATTGTACCGCGTCTTCCTAACGTGCCTTAATAGCGCCTGTATACAAATTATGTCATTCAAATAGTTTTGATTCAAAAAATATTAAAATCAGTTTTAAAACTAGGATGACATAGCTTCCATCGTTGTCACTTATTTGCTTGTCGTATTCGATATTGATGGGTAAAGAGTAATCTTAAGTAAGATTTTTTTATTTAAAATTGTCTGTATTTAGTGATATGATCGTAATTTTAATAGCAGATCATGACTGAAAGAAACTACAAGCAAGAGGGCCTTTTAAAAGTCATAAAAGCTGTAAATCGAGGGGCCACACATACCATCAGGTGCAGCAAGAAAATTTACCCCTACGCCCTTTTGAGACAACTTTAATGAAATGGTGACACAAAACCGACGATTATTCCTGTTTATATATACTATAGATATGAACCCAAGGACAATCTCCGGTTCTGTGCTAAACTATTGCTAACTATGGAGGAAAACTACTTGGGCTATTGCGTTGGGATGTTAGCGAATTAGGATATATTAAACTATAGGAACTATGGAACCTGGAAAAAAAGTCGTGGTGGCCTGGTGGGTCAAGAATCAACCTCTCAAGTATGAGGGCGCGGGTTCGATTCCAGGTCAGGCAAGTACCAATGCAACTTTTCTAAGTTTGTATGTACTTTCTAAGTATATCCTGCAATGACACCAATGACTGTGTTTCGGATGGCACGTTAAACTGTAGGTCCCGGCTGTCATTGAACATCCTTGGCAGTCGTTACGGGTAGTGAAAAGCCAGTAAGTCTCACACCAGTCTAACAACCCAATACCCCTTGTATTGGGTTGCCTGAGTAACTGGGTTGAGGAGGTCGGATAGGCAGTCGCTTCTTGTAAAGAACTGGTACTCAGCTGAATCCTGTTAGACTGGAAGGCGACCCCAACATAGTTGGGAAAAAAGGCTCGGAGGGTGATGATGATGAGGAACTATGCCGAACACCTGCCGATGACAATGTATAAAATACATGTTAAAATGGCAGGTGGAGACTCGCCACCTCACTTACTGGGCCCCCGGGAATCAGTCACTAAATTCGCAACAAGAGGGCAACAGGTACATGAGCGGCTGAAGGGTGAGGATACCTCGGCGGACTTTAAACGCAGATCACGCGCTCCCTGTGGGTCCAGCATCACCGGCCCACCCACCACTTACCACGAGGCATCTACCCTCTGAGCAGGGCTGCTAACCCTGCTCTAGCGACTCCACTCTGGTCGGCCAATGAAGGCAAGCCAATAGGCGGGAGACCTTCACTCCGGCAGGCCGGAGACGGGGGACAGTATACTCTCCCCGGAGCACTCAGATATATAGCCCCGCGGGGTCGCTACTCCCCGTCATCCGCCTCAGATGCCCTGTGGGGCTTATTAGATATTATTATTATTGGGTTTGAACGGTTAGTTGTACCTAATCATATTTTATTTTTTGATTGATACCTTTAAGACAGTAGACAGTTTGAACTGTCTATAGAGATTTTTGCAAATGGTACTTAGCATGCGCTAAGCAGTTCAGAAGTTTTGATGAATGACAACCTTACCTACATATCTATGAATGTTAGTAATTATTCCGCGGAATGCTATAAATGATTGTGGCTTTTATTTTTTGTGAATACTAATTATTTTATTTTACAATTTAAATATTTTAAAAGTAATTACTAACTCGTGCTACATAATATGCACATGACTGCATTATGATTAAGAAATATAACATATATTTAATAGACTGATTTGGTGATTCCAAGCGTTTGATAGATAGGAATATAAATTAAAATGCAACTGTTTTATTGAATACCTGCTCTTCTAACAGATTATGACCTGCTATTCGAAATAGGAATTTGGTTTTTTATCTATCTACCTATCTAATGTTTCAAAAGCACAAGTATGCTTAACAAATTCAAGCACAAAAAATGTACATAACTTGAACCTTATGTTCAAGAGCAGAGAGTTTACATTAGCATTAAAAGTTGACGAGTACTGGGAATATTTGACGAGTATCCGTACAAATCAGACGACTATTGGTACAAATCGCCCTTTTTTTACTTTTGCCTTAATAAGTATATAAACCCATCAAAATGATTAAAAAACATTAGTTATTTAGAATAATGAATAAATACTCTATCACGTCATGCAAAAATTTTCATTTTCTATCAAATATTTAACACACAGTAGCGCTTCAAAGTCAGTGATTTCCGAAATCCGACGACTATTGGTACGTTTACCTTAGCGTTACATTCATTCAGACAGGTTTAATAGCATTTAAAAACCTTCTAGTTATAGGTAACAGGTTTATACAAAAGATAGTGTAAATTTAAATTAGGAGTACTCTTCATTATACCTACCTACTTACGCATCCCGTCTCGTCACTCCATAACCATACCCAATATCAATACCCATTTCCATGACATGAAAACTGTGTGTTTAGTAACAACTGTTGCCTTTATTACTGAATTAACGCTTAATTCCAAACAGTAACAGTAACGATTTTCGGGCACGTGTAGATTATTCGAAATTCATTTTCCTCCCGTAACACTGTGTTGAGAAAATTTAATATAATTTTATGTGACTTCATCCAAACAAGAGGGCGTTCCTGGATTGGTTCCAAGAAACAGTATTCTGTGCAGTAACATAAAAAATGTAAGCGGGCACTGTTTGTTGGTAGATGTATTTTTAAAACATTTCAAAATAGTGCCTGAAAAATTTACCCAAACAACATTTTTGTGGACCGAACATGTATAAAAATTAAGCGTGTTTTTGGTAAGAAAAGTAAAGTCACCTTCAATTTAGCATGCGTAAATTATTTGAAAAATAACATCCCCAAATATTGGTTTCTGGCTTTATGAAACATGGTCACCACATACCCACCACATGCGCGGAGAAAGACAGGAAATAATTTATATTTATTTCATAATCACAGAGGGCAGTGACACAATAAAAATAAAACCTGAAAGAACACGTGGAATACTAAATTAACTCATGATACGCGTGACGTCACCTAAAATACGTCGTTAAATTATGCAAAACAAACAATTGTCTGTTTGCAAGGTTTCTAAGGCGACGATTATGGCGCCCGCGACGATACAATCTCGCTAAATACATTAGCGCCACTTCACAAGTTCATTGGAACCGCATAGACGATGCGCGCCATTTTTTTTATTGTTTATTATAAGCTCGAGGCGTGGCACCAACGTCTCCGGGCTTCTGTCCAAACGCCTACGATCTGTGACGCGGTAACCGTTCTCATTGATACGCTTGACTAGATCATATATTTTAATATTCTGTTAGTGCAGTAAATATGTTGTTAGAATAGAAGTCTGTACAAGGTCGTTCATAAAACCTTCACACATGTTTTCAGTTTTCACTGAAGCGTCTGGTGAAGTTTTAATTAGAACCAAAACTGTTGTTGTCGTAGACTTAATGTTGTAAAGACTACCACATTACCTAAATACACTTTTTTAAACCACTAATAGAACTAACTTTAATCTTAAGCAAAATATTGCAACTCAATATTGCTAGATTGTACTTATGTATGAAAATGAAACGCCCTCATTTCGTAGTGTTGCACTAAAGTGTAGTTCCCTGTATCATCAGCGTATCTATTCATGAGAGTAGTCCCATAAATTGATTTGATTTGAATTGATTTGTGCGCAACACAAAATGCAGCAATTACTTCTTGTTTAGCTTACACTTGTGTAGTGACATTCGCATTTATACTACTGCATGTAGTGCACTTCATATGCATTTTAAAATCTAGTTCATTCTTCTTAACTTGCTATCGGTATAAAGTCTGCAAATGTTTCAGACTGTTTTAGTAAATTAGGTAACTAATAATTGTGATTTTTGTTCTAAAGAAATTATTAATCCATTTATTTCTTCACTCACTAATATCTTCATTTTTTTTAAATATACATAATTAAAAAGAATACATAGGCGTAGATCGCAAAAAGTCTAATTGAATGACCTAATTCAACAAAAGACCATTCATATTCCTATTGTAAAATTGTAGGCATGGAAACGAATAATACATTTTCAATTATTCATGTACATACAAACACTGTCTCCTGTATTTACAAACATACTTACCTACTCGTATTTACGTCGTCAGTTGTATGTAAATCGTAATATTCGATTTATAAGGACGGCCATAAATGTTTTTTCTCCGCCAGTACCAGCTAGTGGCGTGCAATTATGCCCTATTCGATTCAATAGCCTCGTGATGAATATCGATGATGACCCATTTGAAAAGCGCTGCTTTATTCGCTCGTGTAAATACATACTACGTTCAACATAATTGTAAACTCAAATGAACGTCAACTAAAACTGGTTGACTTTAGTACACTTTTGTACCTGGATACCACAAATTGCCCCATTTTTCCTGTATACTTGGATACGCTTATAACCCTTTTTAAGCAATGGATTTAGGTACTCTTTTGAACAAGTTTCTTTTATGTAAACTGTTGTTTATTTTTCAAGAGATTGCTGTTCGGCTTTCAGAAAAATAGGAGGATTTCGTACATTTATTTAAAGAAGCAAAACATTACCTTATTTAATTTCTGTCTGTATCTATTACCTACATCATTTATAATTTCCACCGTGATGTATAAAATAAAACAATCGAAAACGTATAAACGCTAAATTATCTACCAACATATGCAACATAACAAGTAAAATTTTCATATTTCAGTGTGTTTATGTCCAGAATAAAAATTCCCTCGAACAATTGGATAGCACGCTGTGTGTTGAATTGTTAAAATAGGTTAGGTATACACGTTAGGTATCAGTGTGCGATTCTGGCTCGAGCAAAAGGAAAATTACACCCAGCCCGCGGCATGAATTCGGTCAATTTGGCGCCCCTGAAGCCTTTACGTAATCAAACAAAATTTTGAAACGATATAGATTGAATATTCGATTTCAACTGGTGGCACGTAAAGCGGATGGCAATTTCCAATGGCAGTTCATTGTTAACAGATTTTCAAGTGATCAAATTACAGGTCGGTTTCAAGAAGGTCGACGCTGTAAAATATATGTCCGTAAAACATGAAGAAGTCACGTTGAAATATTCGAAAGTGAATCACAATTTAAGCAAGATTATACAATACTCGTAATAAGCGAAACACTTAAGCAAACAATATTAATAAAGGCATTGTATGTTCTGTCGTAAATTACAGCGCCCAAACCCTTGGAAGTTAATATTTTTAAACGTAGGACTTTGAAGTTAATGCTCGTTTTGTTTTGGGAAAAGAGTTATACGAGTTACGACCTATTTCATTTGTCTCTTCAGGGTTTTCAGCCAGTGTCCGACCACTGACGTAGACCTCATTAGCACACCAGTTTTTCACTCGAGCAGCACTCCACAGATTCATAATTTAATTAAATCCCTTCATTAAATTTCTGAATGATGGACTTGGGATATTGCATGTAAATCCTTTAATAAATAATTTAAATAAAGTAAATATCATTTAATGTTAAACAAATATTGTGGCGTACCCAAGTGGATGGGTTTTAAAAGGTTTATCGCGGGTAATAATTAAATAATAATGATATTTGTTTAATACAGTTAATTTTGCAAGGAGATTCCTGTTTGTGTTCCTGTAACTGGTTGTTTATATCTACCACATCCATCGCTGACAGGCTTATTAAAATACTGACCATTGACATCGAGTATGAGAAATACGAGCCTTTTTCAATTTCACTTACGCATGATTCCCAAAAGAAATAAGCCCTTAAATCACTCTCATATCAAACTTCCTTGTATCGATTGTTGTGTTCGAGTTAATATCAATAATTTAGGGAGAAATCATAAAGTTAATTATATTTATTGATAGACAGAACGCTCAGCTTTTAGCATTTATTCCGCATTATTGTTCACCTTACAAGGAAATTCTCCTGATTATACAGTTAAACAAAGGAGATAGGACTGCTGAAACATTTAACACCCTCTCTTATCAAGTTATCACAAACACAGCTTAAACCAATTTTCCTGTTCATTTTCCACGTAATTTTCTTTATTAATGAGATATCAATTGAATGAGTTTTCCAAGCACTTGACTCAAATAGTTTTTTCCTTAAAGACTTAATTGTTTCCACTCCACTAAGAAGTTCGGGAACAAAGGAGCACTTTATTCTAGTAAAATAAAACTGAAGCTTAACTTTAAATTAAATAGTTTGAATAGCTCGCAGTTCAGTAAAACAGATACATACGTTATTTGTTGAACAAATATTATTGCAGGATAATCTATTGATTCATTCTTTCACCCGAAGGCTAATCGGGATTTATGAGGTAAGCCGCATAGTTTGGGGTGCGATTCCAGTCAGATGAAATTGTTTTATCCAAATTTATTACCCACAGGAGGCTAGCTTAAACATTTTCCGCGCAAATCTGATGATATGTATAGATAAATGAAAATAGTAATTTATCTAGATGTGAATGGTGCCAGTATGTTTGTTATCGCACTTCTCAGTTCAACCGCGAAAGTAAACAACTATGTATGTTACATGTTCCCGTCGTGTCATTTAGGAAGATGATGATTCAGGCGTAATTGCAATTTAGCGAATTTATTATTCGCAAATGAGACGATTAGCGGTAAGAATGAGGGGCATTAGTGTCGGGGTGTGATAATAAGGCTCGTTTTCCTTTCAAAAGTTGGGATGAAGTCAGCGGTCTGAACAAAAAGTTACCCCATCTGAGCGCTATGACAAATGACCGGTGCGGGCGCCGAGACATCAGTGGGACGGACGATTTGCTTCGCGATCATTCGGCCCTTTATATACTCTGACATTGATATGTTTTCATAATAACGTTTTGTGTGGATTTCTTCATTTCGCTCATAGTTCGTCGGATAGTCGGATCATTATTAGTTAGTTATCTGCCTGCAATTTGACGCAGGTAATTTATGAGCGCAACGAAACTTTTAATGAGTATGCGCGTGACGATTGCGGCTCCACATTTGTCATTTACATATAGAATGAACATTAATTAAGTGTGGATGTTGGAAAAACATTATTTCGACTGCCGATCCTTGTCAAATAATCTACCAAAAGAGTACAAATAACAGAAAAGCTTAATTTAGAAATAAAACATACCAAAATTAAATGAGGAATTAAGTTCAAGATTGTCAAGGGCCTAGACCTACTCAATAAAGTGGCCACCAAAGTGTGATGATAACGTATATTATCTAATACACATCGATATTGATAATGTTGATAAGGCTGTCGTAAGTCTAGATACAAACATTGTTTGCGATTTTTTATCTCAGATACATACCTACTTAGTATCACACAGGAATTTTCCTTTGCAAATCTGCGTAGTGCGCATTATGACTAATTAAATGCGATTAATGGATCGGCTTCTATTATATCGAGATAATCTATTAAGCCTATTTAGAGTCATTAAAATAAATAAGTAATGATCTTATCATAAAATCATAATCATCGTAAAACATTTTTGAAAGTCCGTAGAATTATAGCAGCCATTCAGTAAAAATATTTGTGTTTCGGTTTCGACTTCAAAAACCTGTTTTTTAGAAGTAAATCTTATGGAAATAAAATTAAAAATCACATAGTCGATGGTTTGTATAAAAGATGGTAATGGTAGGAATACTGCTAAAAGGGCAGATAGAGATATATGGAAGTCCAAATAAATTGGATAAGGTTAATGGAATGATAGCAAATAAATCATGATGACATTTTGTCTCTCACTATAACTGCAAAAAGAGGATTTATGTGCTTACTAAGGAACTTCATAGGGAGGAGAATATTCGCTCGTTTTACCGTCTAAATTACGTTTCTTGAAATTCTATGACCGCGCAACTTATATAACCATTTATATAACTAAGTATATCAGTATAAAGTTTTATATTTAGAATCTGGCAGACTAGAGATGACATAATTACGACGGAGCTTGGGAAAACCCTAATATTATTGTTTTGTAAGGACAGTTTCTTTAATGGGGAATATTTGTCTTACAATTGGTCTTTGTCTGGCAATTGGCAATTAATATCAGTGTTATTTGACGAGTAATTATATTATTATCGTTGTAGGTAGGTACATGTTTTCATAGAGACCATGAGATTTTAGCGATTATAGTGAATTAGTGATATACCTACTGATAATTTTGTTTTTCTTAAAAACATATCACGTGTATTTTCTTCCATTTTCATCTTTCAAAATCGAATCCATTAACGATGCATATAATACCTATTTCTATGTAGAATAAAACACCCATTGATAGTATATAATTTATATTTAAACCGTTCAAATCTTAATTAGTATTTCATCATCGTTTTTTGCATAACCGTAAATGCATAACAGATTGGTCATCATGCATTGTTTAAACGTTTATTCACCTATAGCAACACAGTTAACGGATCACGCCACCCCGTCAGCTGATAACACTGTGGGCTGTTAAAAAAGTTAAGTGAGCAATAAAAGATAACCTATAGAAAAAACAATAATATTTGCCGCCAAAGGAATCAGAAATAAGGTGTTATATTGATAAAAACCGGCCAAGTGCTAGTCGGAATCGCGCGCTATGGGTTCCGTACCATTATTTAGAAATGAGCAAAAAAATCACGTTTGTTGTATGGGAAAAATATTTATTTTATTCTAGTTTTAAGTATTTGTTTTTATAGCTGCAATAGAAATACATCATCTGTGAAAATTTCAACTCTCGAACTATCACGGTTCATGAGATACAGCCTGGTGAAAAACGGACGGACGGGCGGACAGAGGAGCGAAAACAATAGGGTCCCGTTTTACCCTTTGGGTACGGAACCCTAAAAATGAGTAGGTAGTTATTGAGAAAAAAAATCTACTTAGTACCTATTTTGTATGTAATAATAACATTATGTCGATTATCATATTTTAAAATAAAAATAACACGGCAATTATCTTCATGGCTTTGATTGCTTTTTTATGAGATTTACCTACGCACCTCTACTCTGTTTGCAAAAAAAGTTATTTTGTTTTAAGCAACCTTGAATTTAATAAAAAAGATAAGATGGGAGTATAGGTTATTTGTGATGTTAAATATACTTACCTGCTGTGTATTATGTAGGCATTGTAAAAATAAAAAAGCAACCAAGTGCGAGTCAGACTCGCGCACCAAGGGTTCCGTACCGATTTATAAAAGGGACAAAAAAATCACGTTTGTTGTATGGGATCCCCCCAAAATATTTATTTAATTCTAGTTTTCAGTATTTGCTGTTAAAGCGGCAACAATAATACATCATCTGTGAAAATTTTAGCTCTCTAACTATCACGGTTCATGAGATACAGACAGACGGACGGACGGACGGACAGAGGAGCGAAATTACACAATAGGGTCCCGTTTTACCCTTTGGGTACAGAATCTTAAAAATGCCTATAAAATAGAATTAAAAAAAAAAGAATTAAATACTTAATTTTTAGTGCCATTCTATTCTGAACAAATTAGTGGAAAACGTACAATAAGCGCAAATTAATATCAATGTACTAATTTCTCCCTATTGATTGATCAATGTAGAGGCAAACTCAATGAGACCTATATTTATAGGCCCGGAAATTTTCCAGCTACTTGAATTGAATTCTATAGCGTATAATAATACACGAACAACAACTGTTCATTACGGAGAAATATTTAAAAGGTCTTCACGAAATAATAGGGCAGTAAATATTTAAGTAAATAAATTTTATACGTCTCCTACTGTGGACACAAATTAGTTTACATGCGTTATCAATGTCATTATCACTCACTAGATACTAACTTGGTGAAATAAACGCAGTCATTTATGTCTGCCTTCAGAAATATAACCCTCTAAAATAGATAACGACGTACATTTTCATTGTTTCTTCAGAACATTTACCCCTCATAGCCAATTCCCACTTCTTAATAACTTCTCCTCTAAAATATTGTAAATTGACTGAATGTTTAAAGAAAAGTTGAAACACCCTTATATGTAGATACGAACCTCCTATACAGAAAGGTAGCGTCCATTTAGTGAAAATTGCTGTTTTGTTTATATTTTCCAGGTCTATTTTTTAGCTAATAGCTTTGGTATGAATATTTCTACTTATTTCATATTAATTAAGTAATTTCAAAACTAAAACGTAGTCCTGAAATTAATTTTGCCTCAGGACAACAATCTATTCGTGTATCTTTTACATATTTTTCTTTTGAGTTTTTCTGTCTCAACTAATGCGGTTAATTTAGCAGAAGAACAAACGAAGCATATTCTAAATTAAAACTGCAGAATTTTCTAGACTAATAAGCTTGAAACTTATCTTAATGTTCGTCTGAGGAATTCTGTTTCTAATCTCAATATGAAATTATAAGGACCTATAAAGACCCAAGTATTTGTAAGATGCCGTCATCAGTGTCTTTAAAAGGTCTCTTTGTTTAAGAAACTAATTTATATTGTCTGTACCTTATCCCAGTCATTACAATATCTAATGAAGTACTCAGACTTCTAGAAGTTTTGTAACATCAAGACGTTGACAAATGAGACCCTTAAGATATTTTCCGTCCCTAGCCTACGTTACGAAATCGTCATACCGCCGCGACTGTGAAAACTTACCTCCCAGGTAGTGCCGATAAAGAAACTCATACACCTGTGAGAAACACCTACTTACCTACAAAACAATGTTATCTTACTAAGCTAAATAGAAACACAACGCAAGCGCTGAGTACTCTACATTATGAGGTTAATGATGAATCAAAACAAATAGAGCAGCTACGTCATCGTGTCAAGGCAAGAATGACTTCCTATGGCATCGGAGCAATTCAATCAAGCTGCTGTGTTATACTATGCTTCTTAAATTGCTCCACGATTATGCTTCGATTGAGTGAGAGCGTATGGTATAATGTGTACACAACACGCACACATGCAAAGACATCGTACGATGTGAGCCAGCCAATGACAGAGAGCGGCGTGGTGGGCTCGGCTCCCCACCACACCATCGGAATGCATAGTGCTAAGAACGGCACTGTTAAAAATAACTACCTGTTTGACAGGATACACACGATGTCAGATGACGTTCGAGGCCATTGCCAATTTGTGAAGGGACTAATCCCGATTTTTTGCCGATCACCCCATTAGCAAAAAATTATATTTCAAGACTCACATAATACTCACTCAATATTGGAACTTTCCTAGACGAAGGTGAATAAGATACAACGAAGGGGTAAAGGACAATGCGGTATAGCAAATAGGTTCTCTAAAATTTTCCGATCCAATCATAAGTGAGTAAACAGCTGATTGCGTGGACGCCACGTGAAACACGATCAGGCGTGGGTGACGCGAGCATGCGCACAAATAGGACTAGATAACAACACTTTCTAACACAACAGGACAGATGAATAAGAAAAACACATCAGCTGTATAATGAACTAGTAAACAACTCAGTCACCCTGTATGCTTGGCAAAATTCTTAGTGGACCCAAAATCGTTCCGCCGTAAGTTATGCCAAAATGTCCATTCATTTATGTTTAGTTACTTCCGCATATGTCACTCGAAATTTTACTAATTCATTGTTTACGCAAAATAACAAATTAAGCTAACACGCACAATCAAACACCGATATTGTTTAACGTGACGTAGAACACAAAAATCATGGAAGCACCATTCGACAAAGATAGATGAGATTTTGAAGACGATTTGGCCATTCGTTTTAGTATTCAGCAGCTGCCTCTCACTGTGTAATAGAACCATCGTTCATCACTAGTTTCCAATAGGTGGGGCTATCATTTATCAGTAGTTCGACAAAGTAATACTGAACAGCTGCACAAGAATAGACCGGATAAATTAAATTTAAATTTATCTTCTGTAATGTGCAAGTGAATCCGAGAGATAGCGCTTGCTCTAATTTCTGACTTGATCGTGAGTAAATATCAGTCATTGCAATAATCTTGTTATGACATCATGTAACTGATCTATCACTTTAATAAGCCAATCAATTCTGTGTAACAACCATCAATGACAGAAAGTCAGAAGTCAAAAGATCGATAGTTTGTTATATTATGTAAATCGGATAAATATTTATTCAATAAATCAACGTAAGAGTCATACGATTTATTTGATAAAGTTTTTGTGTGATATGTGCGATATAAATTCCTAGGAAAGTGACATCATACGGGAGCTACGTTTAGGGATCTGATTACTGGATCATTTTGCCCTGTCAGTCGTAATACTGCAGAATTGTAAATCGTAACAGGTGGCCTATCATTCTTTCCCAAGAGAATCATGTTTGAACGAATATGAGTACTTTGCAGTAACAATAGATTTTCCTTGATTAACCAGACAATTAAGTAATTCTTTGCAAAGTTTTATAATTGTATTTTACCTTGGGTCCTATTAAAGATACCCTTTCAGGAATCCCGGTGTAGGCTCCGAATTATAAGTTTCTAGACTTCAAAGAGAGTTTAAGGAAAGTTAATTTAAACTTTTCACCTAACTAAATACAAACTACATAGTGAAATATTTCGTAAAAGATGTTATTTTAGTTGTTCTCTTTGCCATTTTGCCGCGAGAGGTCAGAAAGATTTTATTGCTCCTATTCCAACAGAAAGTTATTTTAGTAGCGTATTTTTTCTAATTAAATTATTCTGTTTCAACCTTTTCTACTTTATGTAAAATCCTTTTGCCTATTCCATGTCTGAATCAGCATCGAATTAATGGATATTCGAAAATCGAAATAAGTGAAATTTTGGCGGGCGATATTTCATTCCACCTGTGCAAACACTGCGATATTTATTTATGAGCTCGTACCGATGGCTTGAATACGAAAATATTTAACTGTTCGTTTTGTCAGCAGGAGCTGTCAAAGGCCACTGCAATCGTGAAGAGGACCTACTGCAGAGATGTTCGATGGCCCTGCCTGTGCTAAGTTCACCAGAAATATCATTTGCGCTCACTCGAGAGGAATTGGACAAGAGTTGTGTGTAAGTTACTCAATCAACATTTCTTGACTCAGATATAATTAGTTTAATTGCTGTAAGAGTTGTAAATGTAGCGTTTGCAAGATTTGCTTATCAAGGTAATTTAGAGTAATAAATCACCAATTAGGCACTAATTAAAATGTCCGCAAAATATCACGTGTTTATAATATAATCGGTAATTATGAGAGAAGAAATAATATTTTCCTCAACTGATTTTACAGCTGGTTATCCCGGAAGGGTTAAACAGCGACGAAAAATTATCAATGACGGAAAATAAATATATATTTTATTCTAATCAGCTTAAGGCGAGGAAGTGGTCAACAATAATTCCATAACCGGCACGCGCATCTAAGGCGCCAAAAGGGGTCGGAGCGTCTGAGCGGGGCGAGGATAACAATACGCGCGCTAGCTTATAACTAAAAGTCGTAAGCGACAAAATGGTTTTGTAATTTTAATATTTAGAAATGATAATTTAATAAAAATTCCTACTACCATTTTAAAGAGTATGTATATACTCAACTACTCAAAAAGTTAAGAGGCTTAAATCGGTCCCGTTTGCCCATAATATGTGAATCTCTTTTTAAAAAGAGGTATGTTTGATATATTTTTCTCTGTTATAAAAGTTACCTAATCATGTTTCTACAACTAACAAAATAAGGCTTATATCATGAACTTTCAGGTAACCAAGTTGTATTTTGATCCGTTTTGTATTTACTGAGAAAAATTGACATCCTTGGCGCCAAAAATTCCAATTCGTCCTCTTAAAAAAAAAAATTGAATCGGAAAGACTTCAAGAAAGCCTTTCAATTTCCAATTACCAAACGCTCGGAAGAATGGACGCTAGTCTTTTTACTTCAACGATATCATGGTGCAACGATCTTTCTCATTTACGCTCAACCAAGAACTTAGCGAAAGTAAGTTTTGCTAAAGAGTTGGCTACGTCAGGGACGAGTAACTTCAGCGATGGAATGGCGCGGTCGGCACGCAGTTAGCTCATCTTAATTTAGTACTCTTGTTTGCGGTAAATAGCAATTTGAAACTAGTTGTCGGACTTCAGTCAGCGCTTCATAGAGCTGAATAGCCAATGAAGCACTTTACTGCGGTCGGGTCGGCAAACATTGAAATTACGATAAATTAGCATGCCTAATTCTGGTGGTAATTTTTTGACCGGCGGGATGTTCGTTTGTTTTGGCGAAGCTCCAGGCTATTCTCGGGTTCACTACGATGTTTACTTTAATGCATTTGTAGTAATAAATGATGATATTAGCTCGTTTTTGTTTACGTATTTGTTTAATGCAGTTCTGGAATGATAATGCAAAACGATTCGAGATCATATTTTATGGTATTTCCGAGGTTTGAGTCATAGCGGAAAATAAGGTTTGTTTATTTCGATCATGTTTTGTAAAATGATCACTTTCAAAATGATCACTTTTATCAGTGTTGGCAAATTGATCACGCGAATTCACATTAGTCATATTCGATAGATAAAGCCATAATTCTTTTTTAACAAGCGCACTAACGCTTCTATGCGCAACATAAAATGTGAGTTCTATTTGAATGATATTTGAACTGGCGCGTTCTATATCATATTTTTGTGTAAAGTGCCCGTTCAATTTTACGGAAGCTCATATTACCTGTTCAAATCCACGTAACAAAAATAAAAAAAATACTGAATTTGTTTCGATCCCCGATGGGATTCTGTGGACCTTCATAAAAAGATAATTTAAACAAACAACCTACTCTATTTACCTCTAGGTCATTTCCATATGTGACTATGACTAACTATAGTTGGATTGATGATACCAATATGATACAGATAGATATACATACGTTTTGTGCAGATAGTAAATCGGAGCGTGTCTGTCTATTTTGTATAGCTCATCTGCAGCTAA
Source organism: Helicoverpa armigera (assembly GCF_030705265.1). Lineage (NCBI taxonomy): Eukaryota > Metazoa > Arthropoda > Insecta > Lepidoptera > Noctuidae > Helicoverpa > Helicoverpa armigera. The sequence continues at coordinate 5,849,168 of NC_087121.1, forward strand.
ACGGTTTCTAATAGAGCGAACAGGCGTACTAGTTGGCACTATTAGTTCTGTTGAACTAGATTTATGTAAATTCTACTTTCATAGTAATAAAGCTGGATAAATAAACTCAATCCTTTGATTAGATTTTTTTTAAATAGGCGCTCCCCGCTTTTACGATCAAATAATCCGAGGTTGGTCTTAATTGCAATTCCTTATTATCTACTAAAATTGCTGGGTAAAGGCTGAAATTGATTTTTTCGTACAAAAACTAAACACAAGTGAAACCACAGCAACCATTAAGATGTTGCTCCCACAAATAATTAATAGCTCCATCCGTAACATATCTACAGGGAGTTACAAATGCGCACAACTCCCAACAGTGGATTAGGCAGGTGGGTCGAGGGTGAAAAATATGTACAGTCATGTTTTGTTCCCCGAACGAAGTACCTATATATTTTTGGGAGATTAACTCCCATATCGCTACTAACATGACCATGTTTGATTGAAAACGATAGCTTACTTACTGAATTCAGACACGAAGATTATTCTCACTTTCCCGTAACCTATATAGTATGATACTTTATGTAGTACCTACGTCCGGGTATTGGAATAATGTGGGTTCTCGCATATTTGTACGGAAATTGAAAACGTATGTGGAGCTCAGGAAAAAATGCGTCCGTTGACTTCGTGGGTGTATTATAGGTACCATATTTTACATAGATATACTTACTTACGTACTGTCTCTATTATAGCAACAACGCTTTACGTCTAACTTGAAAAAAAATAAGTTACTTTTTATTAGTAAGCAGAGGTATAGTGGGATACCACAGGGCAACATACTCGGACAACTAGTAATTTTTAATACCAATACATTGTTACAGAGAGCTTCGAATGGGCATCAAATGCATAGACAACTACACAAATGTCTGCATGGAAAAGCACGAGCAAGTTGTCTTCCGCCGAATCTACGCTGGCATCACAGACGTAGTCCAAGAATTATGTACCAGAGGAAAGTATCAGGATGAGTACTTGAAACACGCAGATTGTGTTAAAATGGTCAGGTCTGACTATGAGACTTGCAGTAAGAACTATGAACTGACGCTGATGACGTTGGGCAGTCATCAGCAAGGAGATCAGTACCAGACTGATCAGACGGGACTCGTCACTACCCATGAGGATCACCTTAGAACTGTTTGTTGGTAAGTGGAATTTTCTTTATAAAAATAATAACACTGGCTTTACGTTCTCATTCAGAACACTTTCAATTCATTTTCGGTAGAGACGAGCTAAAAAATCTACAAGTATTGAATCGACATACATAGACTATTCCTCCAATAATATGGGCTAATTCTCTGTGAGGTCAATAAAAACAGCAGATAGGGCCCCCTTCTAGATAGTCACCCATATTTCTCACATTATTATGTTATTTGACCGTGGAAAGTGCACTTCGCATATCCATCTAAATGTATAGAAGTGCTCTTGTCACAAACCACTTTCTAGTAATATTCACCTTGAGACACGGAGCTGTTTGACAGTCTGTCATAAAAATCCCATTCACGTAATTACTAGGTACGTATTGGCACCTAAATTGGTGGTCGTAGTATGGTGCTGCTGCCAAAACTGCCCAATATTATCTTTGTTGATTCTCAGAACTATTGTGAGTTGTGACGGGGTGATTAATAATCATTATTGAGATTTTATTCTCAATTTTTGTTCAGGATAGTTCGTCAATGTCTTGTTTTTTTCACCGGTTCCATATAGGTCTGTAAACACAATTAAAAAAAAACCATTTCGATGCCTCTCTGAAAAACATCACCGCGTTTTTATTATTTATTTTACACCGCGTGAATTCTGCGAACTTCAAGAATGAACGCTGCTCGTGGAATATGCAAAATGAAATAAAACTGATTTCGGGACACCGTGTTGTTCGTATTGCATCAGAATGCAAAACAAATTACAAAGGCGAATAAAACAAAATCCTTTTTCCCTTTTTTGCTGTTTATTGTGTTATGACTTCCCATAGTGTAAATCATAATTTTAAATATTTGTCTCTGTTTGCCACAATGAAGTAAAAGAGAACGGACGTTCATACTTTGTAGAGATGTTTAAATCCCTTTTAATCACTGTCTTGTTTATTTTGTATACAAAGTCACTGTGCATGCATAATTCAGTGTAACAAAACCTACAGAGACCGCTGTTTCCACAGCACATCTCTAGAAGTTTCCAACAAGTCCCGCTTTTATTTGAGTTGAGGCACTTACAGTAAAATCCATACTGATAAATGCAGACTTCTCGCTAAATGCTCAAAGTGCGCCATTCGCCGACAACAGTCTGCAAATTGTTTTGCTTGAAAACTTTCTTTAGGGGTTTGCGGTAGGTTTAAATCTTGTTGGTATGTTTACCTAATGCATCATACGTGAAAATAAAATCACGCCAAACAAGATAAGGTAGTTAACGTCATCGTATGATTCTTGATAATATCTTCAGTATTTTATTTTGATGTGATAGTGATCTTTAACATTTTCGGCATTTTAGGCTATTAAGATAGTTTATCTGCCCCATCCGTTCTATTTCTTTGCCGACCCACGTGGCTTGATTCGCTGCTATCATTTTAGATTACAAAGATTTCCAGTAAAACATTAATATGTATTAAAAATCTCGTGCTGATCCAATCCAACGACATTAATACGAAACGCGTAGGACAAACTCGTTTATATCGAGTCAACGCCGTGCGCCCGTCGCTTCAGCGATTAGGTATTTTGTTTTTTGGCAACCGACAAGGCCGATATCACAGATTATATAATAGTTACTACGTAACAGATAAATCACTCCATACAAAAAAGTCCATACCTACTGTTATAAGCACCTACAAGTTCCCCAACTACCTACAAATTCCTAGCTGCGTTATAAAATGAACCTTAAAAGCTCGAGCGCTTGATTGTTATTCCAATGCGATAGCGCACAGTTCAGTGACCGCAACCGTGCCGTGGCCGTGCTTAGGGTTGCTTCTTACAATTTATTAATATTTAAGTAGGAAAACAAAGTTACGCTTATTTTAGATAGCTTTTTTAAAAACTGAGTTTTTAAATAAAAAGTAATATCAAGAATAATTTTCTTTAGTTAACTATTGTATTGCCTACTAAAATGGAGTATGGGTACATATTACTAAATATTACCTAATACGTAAGCATAGGTAAGTACTTAAGTAAAGCTTTCGTCAAAATCAAAGGCGGTTTCCAACTATTTTTCGAGCACAAGTGCCATACCCCATATGGTACAACTCCGTCGAGTGTTGATTCATACAAATTAGTTTCTGCGTAGTGACACGCGTAATGTTTCGAGTTGTCATTAAGTTGGACCAGAACTATACCTACTTACACTCGAGATGTGTTTTGAGCTACAAAACTCACAATACAGTTCATATAACTAAGTAGGTATCTAAAGTAAAATAAGTACCTAATGATATCTGTTGTTAAAATCATAAAGTAGATAAGTATTAATTTATTAAAAAAAAAGTAGAATTACTAGATAAGGTCATAAATATAAAATGTTTCTAACTCTTACATTAGTCGCATATAACCAACACAACTCAAAATAATCCATCAGTTCGTTAGGTAGCTTAAAAAACCTAATAAAAACCAACAGCATAACATGCCACGAAATAAAAATAATAATATTGGAACGCGCGCGGCGCGTGTGACTATTGAATGCCCTGAGCCGCGTGGGGCTACCGGTAACCCAGCGAGCGGTAGGCATTTATCGCGCGCAAGTACGTCGAGTGACAGAGGCCTGCCGATATCTATTGAGAATCAACACAGTTTCATACATAAATACATTGTTATTTTTACATTATGGAACTAAGCACGGTCTGTTTGCAATTCTGGGTCTATAAAGGCATCTTCAGACGAACGGCGTCAGTCAGTTTCAAGATGCGCAAATTAAACTGTCATGGAAGTTATCAAGAGAAGTCCTAGAGAGTGGGTACTTCAAAGAGTCGGGAGGAGTCCTGAATATTGAATAGTCCGCGTTAGTAAAATATTCAACAAATCGAACAGGCTCCCCCAGCCTCACGAACTAATTACTTGTCTGAGGCGTGATTTCCACTGATAATAATACTTATCTGTACCAATTTACATGTAAATTAACAACGCCCGCCTGTGGTTCGGGCCCTGTCGACTTTGTAATATAATATTTTTGGTTTAGATTTTGACCGTGTCTTTGTATAAGATCGCAGTGAATGAAAGTCAAATATTCCATTAAATTAAGCTTGATGTTTACGGCCCGGGGCAGTATTTGTAGAGGTAGCGAAATTCCAAATTTTTTCTTATAAAAGTATTCATCCAAAAGATTTCGCGTTCATTAATTTCATCGGGTTTACGTAAATTTTAAGAATGTTCTGGATAAGCTGATGTTGGAAGGCTGTCCGGGAGACATTGAGCGTCCCTCTTCTCACCATTAAACCCTGATTAAGATTCAGTTTGGATTAAGTGGTGTACTTAAGAGTTTTCGATGTGTTAATGATTCCTTTATCCCGCCATTCCATACAATTGAATCAGCAATTTGTCAGATGTTTGTTGATTTATGGAAAAGGAAAACGGCGTATTCTTTGTCAGTTTTTTCTCCCTTATCTCGATGCTAACGAGTTTTTGTTCGCATAATGCAAGTTATTTTCAGCAAAGTTTGGTAAAAGTATTATTTTTAGAGTGCAGAATATCATTTGCATTGGAATGTGGTGCGTTTGGTCAGTTTTTTCTAGTTAAAATATTCGTACACTATCAGAGGATTTATACATCGCTGGCCATGCACTGACACAATGGAAAGATGAACAAAAACAGTGCTATTTCCACACTGAAAAAAGCAACTGCGCGAACTGTGCCGACTGTGACTCTAGCTGAATTAAACTGTGCATTTTATTTCAAAGATAAAAATAATATGTGAACATTATTTTAACAGAACACACACTGATAGTATTCTCAAAAGATGTCCGAATGTGTTTTGTGCTTTAGAGGCGCATTCTTTTGTTTTTCCGTGCTTTATGTTCACATTTGTAATATATAGTAGGTTTTATGAGATTTTAATTTAGATGTCCTTCCGCATAAATAACATTTTTAATAAAATTATGCAGCTATGTACCCGTGCCTTTACCATATATGCTGTAATATTTGCTATATACTTACCTAGTTTCTATTTTACTGCTGCACTGTTCCAAAAGACGTATAAGCAGAATAGGGTCGTCATAAAGTTTCACTCTAGAACATATACTTACTTGGAAATTTCTCAGTGTACTTTACGCTTAATTTCCTTCAAATTATGGACCCATTCAGTGATACTTGGCTAGGTTGCCAAGTATTTTTTAACTACAATACTAGAGTAAACACTAAAAATACCTAAATTAATAAATTAGTTTTCGAAGAAAGATTTCCTTGTTCTTATAAAGTTTCTGAAAAAACTGTGTGATAAAAGAAACAGCGTGATCCATCTTTGAAAGTTAATTAATCACGACGGTGCTCCTAATTCCAGTTTTTACATTTGCTGTTGTTCTAAAGCCTTCGAAAAAATATTTTTATACTATAAAACATTTTATTGGTGCTGTTTTAAGTAATATCGGACTTTCGACTTGGTTTTCAAATTCTAGGCTGTAAGAAGATCTAATTCTTTTCAATTAAAGCATAGATAACAAACATAACACAATAACCCCTATATTCTTCTAAACCAGATCTTTCAACGTTCACGGTATCATGAGACATTTGACTGTCGAAATGAAGACGTTTAAACATCTCATTCAATTCAAAAATAAGTACAATTACGGCCTATCATAATGCCGATAATTAGGCCTCATCATACGTAATAGGCTCTCATGATCGGCCGGTAATTGGCCATCGTTTACAAGTCTACGTGCGGGTTAACGTAGGGCCCCGCTTGTCCGCAAACTGTCTACAAATTACAACTTCTAGTTCAGTTTGATACTCCGCTCGACTTTTGTTTTATTGCTAGGAAGGGTCTGTATCATAGATAGGTATGGTTTATAAATATAGATCTTTGTTTAAAAATTAATACATCATCGTATGCATGACCTAATAGTTGTGTATCAGGTTAGCTCTTTGGGCCTAAATATCAAAAGGGCTAACTATCAAGGGTACAAACACACATAACTACCTCTATTAATGCATTAAAAGTCGTCCTAATAATTGAAGAAGTCAATTGGTTCCAATAGCGACGATTGACATGGACAATTATGTATTCACTTCTGCAATAACAATGAACAAAATATAATGAAGTGGAGTATCATCTGAATGATTTTATTCTATTGCTTCATTGCTGTCTACTTATATATGCAATGTAAATGTGTATATTGCGTCGTATGCTCTGAACAGGTTATTGGTAATATCAGGAATTAAGCTTTAGACAGATTAACGTTTAGACAGTCTGTAAACTAGGTAGATCGGCTTGTCAGTTTGATCGTGATTGAGATCCTGCTCTTAAGACGTCAGCTTTCTACATATAAGGAAGTTGTCTATGTAGTTTTTTTTGTATATAACAAGTACATCTACAAGTACATAACTATATTGAGATGCCTAAGAAGGTACATTACCTGTAAAAGGCTCCTTAAAAAAATTAAAATAGCAACATAAAAAGTACTCTAGACGAAAAAATAAAATAACCCTAATGTTTGATGGTGTTCAAAACGACTGTAAACTAAATATTTTAAATTCTAATAACGAATCTTTGACATTCGTTTGTTTCTAGGGTCACTATATTCCTAGTTTGAATTTGGGAACTGTTGTTTATCACTGTACTATTGCTGGCCGGTACGATATAATTTAATTTTCGGCCTGCTACTTACTAACCCTCTCTGATACCTTTTATAAATGGCATAGTCTATATATAGTCTCTAACAGTTAATATTCAATTTATAATAGGATATCATGTTAGTAGCGAAGGAGGGGATTTATTGATAACTCATTTTCCAGCAGTTAACCAGACCATAAGATTGCCTCTTAATACCCAATTTCGAGTGGTTCATTACAACACTTCACAAAAAAGATCCTTCTCCTGCCAAACGAGACATAAGATCTTGAAGAATTGCAGTTAAGAAAGCAATTATAATATCATTACATCTCTCTCTAATTACCTTCGCAAAAAAGGTGTTACCGAGTAATTATAATGGCCCCTTACTTTTTATTTTCACTTTTAAGCAAAAATTTTAATAACTGTAGCTGATTCTGAACAGAAAATTCATTAAGCCCCTTCTATGCAAATTAAGTGATATTAAAATTGAAAGTGATCAGCGATTTTGGCCTTTACGTCTTTAAGTTTAAAGGTTACTTTGGTTTTGTGGGATGTTTAATAAAGTTTTGTTATTTTCAGTTCATTCCAAGAGTACCTGATGTGCTCCGAAGAAACTGTTCAGAGGTCCTGTGGCGACGAAGCGGCCTTATTCACTAGCGCTTTTCTCAAGAGGATGGCGTCTAATATCATTAAGGTTAGTTAATCATTTATTTAATAAAGAAAACTTCAGTATTATTACCGCAAAGATTTCCTCCTGCAAGTGTCTTAAGCCCATCTGACACCCAAAACAACAAAAAAATGCTAAGCCTCTTAGACCCTGGCCAAGACTGCCGGCGCTGGAAACTAACTAGACTGTTTTTATTGGGCAGTAAAATCGGCAAAACAAAATGTATGTCTGGAGGAAATTCTTGTATACTTTCGTGATGTTTTCCGTTTATTACTTACATAGAGTACGGTTTCCCTTACATATATGGAGGCATAAACATTTTCAAAAGAGCAGAGCTTTCCGAACTCGCAGAAGTTTCATTATTTCTTTCACAAAATTACGAGTTTCCCGAAGTCAAGCCGAAGAGACAATGTCGTGACGGGAAAACTCTTCCGATTTTGTTCGTGACTCCCAAACTGTGGTTCGCGTTGTAAATTTTATATTCAGTGGTGAACATTGTTTCATTTTGTAACTGAAACTATTAGCGTATTCCTATTGCGGTTAACCACCTTTCGGATAGTAATATAAGCCCTTATTAATTAACATATTTTCCTTCAATATCATAGTTTGTGAATATTATGTTTTTTTTTTCCAGAATTTCTGCTTCGAATACAACAGGCAAGAATGCGGTCTACCCGACAAGGGATCGCACCTCCTCCATAGTGTTCTATTAATCAGTGCTGCCACCCTCACGCACTTAGCATTTTATGCAACTGATAACTTCGTCGCCACGTAAGTTTTTGTGCAAGGAACAATATAGAATTTGAATTTAGAACGCTGTGCGGTGTGCAATTGCCAGTAACAAGTTTGTCAATGACTGATGCAATGTGTAATGAACCGTAAGACATGAATTCGGGTGAGTGTTGGAGTTCCTCGGTTATAAACCTGATAGAAACTATTTATTGTAGTTATTATAGATTAAAATCTCATTGTTTTACGCCTTTTTCGTCGTCCATTGTAAATTGTGTAAGTAGTAAATTGTGAGCACTGAGTGTTTTATGTAAATAATTTCACTGCGTTGTTGCCAAATAATTGTAGTCATTGATATTTGTAGATTATTATTTTTTATATTTTTAACATTATTTACCCCGCTATGGCATAAGGAAATGGAGCATCCATAGTGTCTATCAATGTAAGACTAATTGTTTGTACTTATTAATGTTACCAATGGTTGACTATAAAATATAAGTTACATACACTTTTCAAAAGAACGTTCTTTCCTTAATAACATCGGTGGTCGGGGTAAATGGATCAATATTTTTATGGTATCGTTATTTTTTTAAGAGCTGCAAAAAAGTTCAGACACTTAAAATTGCTCAATAAAACATAAAAAAGGCATTCTCTTTTGAAATTACCAGATTGAATTAATATGTCTAATAATGATGAATTTATGAAATTATTAAATGTTAATTTGTTACTATATATGTATAAATAATTACTGTATATTACGTGTAGATATACTATATAGCTTGTAGAAAAAATATTTTATAAGGATGTCAGTCTTTATGTTAAGCTCAGAACATCCTGTGATAGATTATAAGTAGTAGCATTGTGTCAACTTTATGTACATAACCCTTCTTCCAAGTTGGTTAAAAATCGAATGTGGTACAACCATCGACAATAGTGCAAAACCTTTTTACTCAAACTCATAACGTACTTACACTTAGGTGCAATGAATCAGGGAAAACACTGATATTTATATCTTAATACGACGATGTATGAATATCTAAGGTAAGATTTTTGCAACTGATCAGTATTTATTGCTCCTCAGTGTAAATACGTGACCTAGTGTAAGTCGTGGTGGCCTAGTGGGCAAAGAACCAACCTCTCGAGTATGAGGGCGCGGGTTCGATTCCAGGTCAGGCAAGTACCAATGCAACTTTTCTAAGTTTGTATGTACTTTCTAAGTATATCTTAGACACCAATGACTGTGTTTCGGATGGCACGTTAAACTGTAGGTCCCGGCTGTCATTGAACATCCTTGGCAGTCGTTACGGGTAGTCAGAAGCCAGTAAGTCTGACACCAGTCTAACCAAGGGGTATTGGGTTGCCCGGGTAACTGGGTTGAGGAAGTCAGGCAGGGCAGTCGCTCCTTGTAAAGCACTGGTACTCAGCTACATCCGGTTAGACTGGAAGCCGACCCCAACATAGTTTGGGAAAAAGGCTCGGAGGATGGAGTGTAAATACGTGACTGAAAACTGCCGATACCTACTAGATACACTTATATTCAATTTTGTCGATGGCTGTACCTTCGAAACCGTCTTTTATTATTACGAAAACTTTATTCATTTGTTATTTATTTACGTAGTGTCATCATTGTTTTATTAATTATAATAATTTTGGTCATTCCTCGTGTACTTTTGTAACTTTTTTTATGAACGTGGAAAAAGTAGAATAAGCGAACATATTGAAAAAAATATGTCAACGCAAAGTCGTAAATACCTTAAGTGTTGCTACTATAAATGTACCCATAGTAATCATTAAAACAACTTTTGACATAAAAGCAAGATTGTCAATATGTACCTAATTTAATAAAACTTTTGGCAGCTTTATATACTTACTACTATCAATATACTATTAATTATAAATTAATTTTATATTTACTATATTCTCCGCGTTATCTAAATATCCTTGGAAAATATTATAATGAATATATTTTACTTTATAGATGTTAAAAGTTGTGTACAGTTGATTGAACTTTAATTTCAATTGTTATATTGTGTCAAATATGTTATTTTATAATGTAATTTAAAAGTTAGGTAGCTTTGCGCTTATTTTGTTCTTAAAAAATATGAGTGATTTTAAAGGGTTTAGGGTACCTAAGACGAAAGAGAAATAGGAGAAAAATGTTTTACCATATCTAGAAAATTATTTAGCCAATCTCTTCCCAATTTTCTCCGATTTGTAAGGCAGGTAAACCCAAATAGATATAAAATATCTACATATCATTACCTCTATGATTTTTGTAGATCTGTCTAAGTGTAAGGACTAAAGTGCATTGTTTTTACGAATAAGGTAAAGTATCCATTGATATATCATAGAACAAATAGAAAGAAACGCATGTATTGTATAAGCGCTGTCGCAATTTTCAAGTACTTTACTTTTTATTTTATGTAAATATCTCGCAATAAAAGATGACTTCTTAATGAGCATAAACTTGCAAATTTATATGAAGTACCAGAAAAGTAAAAGCTAATGTAGGTATTACATTTTAGATATATAATTTTATATCTTTTTCTGACGAATTCATTGTACTTACTTACCTTAGGTACCTTCTTTAAATTTTGCTTATGTGGGCAAATTGGTCCCAATCAATGGATACTGTACCTTAATTCGTCAATGATATTGTTAATGATTGAGTATTTTACTACGTAATAGTATACTCGTATCTAATAATTAGGCGATGGATGTAAAAGACATAGTCTTTTAGAGATTATTCATCTATGAAAATAAATGAGTTGAGAATTGGAATGAATTTATTTTATTTCATTAATAATCTAAATTAAAAACTATTCGAGTTTTATATCTATATTTTATAACTATTCTTTCTTACTGTATGTTCCTGAAAACTTCACCAAAATTGAGAACGTTTTATAGAAAGATCATAGCTAACTATAGAGAATCGTGCCTTATACTCTCTCACCTATAAGCCGTACGACAAGCCGGTTGCAATATTTCCCTTGAATTTACTAGAGAAACAGTGTAAGACGTTCCCGTGATACTTGCTTAGATGCTTGATATAAGACATTGCTCTTACTTAATCATCAGGAACCGGTGTAAAAAAAACGTTGGAAAAAACACGTGCTTACATTAAAATGTGAACACTGCCTCTATTATACTAAACAGTACACTCATTTCTATCTAAACACTTAATAGACTCAATCTCCAAGTGCATTTTGATGTAAATCTGAAAAAGACCGAATAAAAGAGTTCCGAATAATACTTAATGAAAAGGTTCTTAGCTAAGAGCGACGCTTGACTGTACACCAGCGCAATATTCCGTGAAAAAAATGAGAAATAAAACACTGACGACAAAATGTGCATCGGATGCTGGTGAAAACGAAAAAGTCGGCCAGATCTGACCAAAAAGTTTCTACTTTAGAGTCTATTTACAAATAAAAAAGAGCTCGTGGTTCCTATTTTTGTGTCTTTGTCCGCTGACCTTTTGTGGATCAAAGTTTGATACAACACAAAGTTCCATTAGGGTAAGCGCTCGGGAGGTTTTCACTGTAGGAACATGCGAGACGGATATGATCCTACAAAGATCTTTGAAGTCAAAGTACACGATTTAATGTTATCAAAAAGCTGATTCAGTACCTTTTGGAACCTCTTTACAAAGATTTTTAAACTATCTTGCCATTTTCAAGTACAAGCAGCGACGTCGACGTTAATGGATTAGTGTAAGATAAGTTGTACGAAGTCGATTTGCTATTATTCTTGTAGTAGGAGTTTAACGTAAAGTCGGTTAATTTAAAAATCGAACACTAAATCGATAATCTCTTGCTAATCGATAAAACAAAATGCAAATGGCGTCGATTAATTACTCTCTTAATCTACTTTGTTACCTGTGTGCGGAATGGCTCATTTCCCGGGGATGGCCGTTATGTTTACTTCTTTTTGTGAAGTGGACGACAGCAGTGAGTCATTCTGATGGAAAACAGCGGAGATTGGCGAGCAGTTGAATGGAAATGTACTTAGTATGCAGCGTTCTACCGTGAACCCATTATAGGTACGGTATGTATTTTACATAAGTAACTACGTCATGTAGGCAAGTACTTAAAGCAATGGGCTTACAGGCTTAGTGAGGCTTAGTCGTAATAATCCTAAGGATAAGGATACTAATTCACTTAGACGGTTATTAAGGCCTTTGTATATGGAAAAGGAATTAGTTATTAGTACACAGATAATTCTAATTATATCATTTTATAGCTATTTTTCGAGTTAATTCGTTGTTATAACGAAGTAAGGCTCAGTTTGATCTTATAATTAAACGATAGTTTATCTTTACCCAAAGTTCAACGACACAAAAATAATGGTAGCAAGAAATTCCCACGTATTTCCTTCCTTCAAAATCAAGAAATATTTTCACTAAACAATATAAGTAAGAACTGCTTACTAAGCGAAACTGGTGAACCGCGTTTTAAATCTTCGTCGATCCCGTAAGCCGGGAGTTGATCACTTCCTCAGAGAAATCAGTACCGACTTCTAATGAAAGCCGATTATTCTTTATTTGATCGCAACTGAGCGGGATGCACTGCATTGAAAGACTGGACCTGTCGAAGCGAGAAATCGTTTGAAACTTTATACGAAGGAACGTTCTATTTCGTGTTATATTTTCTGTAAGATGTATCTTCGTGAAATGAAAAAGCACTTTTCAAACTTCGGTAAAAAGTTTGGAAAATTTTGTTACAAACTATCTTAAGTTAGGTATCTATCTACGATATTGTATCCACTTGTCATAAATCCGAAAATAACCAGGTCTCCTAAGTTTTCTCGGGAAACGCGATTTCAATGGAATTCTGTGCTAATACTTACTTACTCTAAACTTAAAATGAATGCATTGTCCTTACTATAATAAATGTGAAAGACCATGTTTAGTTACATTGGAAGTAGTGTACAACAGTATAATTTTTCTTTAAAAATACATTACAGGGTAAACATGACACTGTACTCACTCCCGCGGCACAAACCAATCGCCTTTAATAACACTTAAGTGCAAACGAAATTTCATACCATAAAGTCTATACCTTTTCTAAAGTATCCTATACCGTTCCTAAAGTATCCTATATCGTTCCTAAAGTCAAAGTGACGCATAAAACCGCCACCAATACTAGTTACCTGCGAGACTATTAATAGCAGCGATCGTTCTCCGAAGTGGCTGGCAATTAATGGGTTTACGTTGCACCCAGGTCTCTACAGCTAATCAATTAGGAGCCTGAACATTTTCTATCTTTATACCGGGATATCCGGATATAAAGTTTATGGGTAACATTTGTTGAGGGTGTTAATTGTTGCGGTAGAATGTGGTTAGCTTGATGTTGTTTACTAAACGTATTATGGGAAAAAAATCTAAGAAGGTCCTGAAAGAAAACGTATGTGCGCGCTATGTAGATAAGTACATACCTACATTTCCATTTTCAAAAACATAAACATTTGAAAAAAATCTTTACTCACCTCACGATAAACGAACAGCAATAGGTTTTATTTTATTTTTATGTGGGTTAGTACGTAATTCTTATTTGATAATCTAGCACATAACAATACTTTTAACACTAAGGGAATTATGTAGCAAGTAAAATAAAATAGTAGGAACGTTATGTCGACGAAATATCTCACTCTATATGCGGTAAGCGATAAGCCCCTATATTATTGTAAATCACGGAATTCATACCAGCATTCCACACAATGAATTATGTTTGTGGTGACAAGTCAAATGAAATGTAATTAATTATAAGCGAAATAAACTGATAGACACTTTTGACGGGTATTACATGTCATACTGTTTGAATGCTCGTGGAAACCTATGTTAACATACGTCATGGTTTTATTTACTTAATTTATTAATATTAACTAGCAGCTTTATCCTACAGTTGTATTTGCGTCCCAGTGGAACTACTAGCAACTAAATAAAAAGTAGCATTGACCAGTGCCGAAATATGCTAGATACCTTAGTTCAAAGAACCATCCGTAGTCGTCGTTTTAAACTTTTTTTTTTAATGCATATTTTTATTTGATTGTTCGGAAATTAGGATTAGGTACACATAAACGATTATATTCCCTTTTTAAAAGTTTCTGAGTCTTATTAATTCGCTACAATGTTCAATAATTCCTAGACTGGAAACAATTTGCATCTTGAGCGAGCTTGCAACATTTCTATTTAGATTTGCTCTTCAACCTTTTTGATGTTTACATTTTTCTCAGAATATAATTAACTACTACTTAGACTGTGGAAACATTTCCTCTTAAAAGAGCTTACCTGATCAGTTTCATATGTACGTAAAGTCTGACAAAAAGATGAGTTAAACAAAAGAATACATCAAATAATTGAATAACGAGTTTCTACGAATCATTAACTGTAAAATATAAACTTTATTAAGCAAAACAATAAGGTTACCCATGTATTTATTTGCATTTTTATCTTAAATATTTTTCTTTTTTTGACAGTGAACGCCTACATACTGTTGAAGTTATACATATTTTTAGGGTTCCGTACCCAAAGGGATTAAAAGGGAACCCTATTGTTTTCGCTTCTCTGTCCGTCCGTCCGTCCGTCTGTCACCAGGCTGTATCTCATGAACCGTGATAGTTAGAGAGCTGAAATTTATCACAGATGATGTATTTTTGTTGCCGCTATAACAATAAATACTGAAAACTAGAATTGAATATATATTTTGGGGGGCTCCCATACAACAAACGTGATTTTTCTGTCCGTTTCATAAATAATGGTATGGAACCCTTCGTGCGCGAGTCCGACTCGCACTTGGCCGGTTTTTATTTAAATATCTTCAGTGCAAGAATTAACCTTTCAAACTGCAATAGCTATTCCCATTCACTGTTTTTTCTATCGAAGTACATACGAGCGCAATGTTTTTTTAAGCTGTGCCCGTTCCCATAGAGCAAAAAAAAACAATTTATGCTCGTGTTCAGAACTTTATTCTAGTGTCATAATAAAACTATTATGGTGGTTTTCTATTTGTTCAGTGACTATGGACATTTCATTCGATGTATTTTTAGTTCTGATATTATTTTAGTCCGGTATTTTCAGGTCTGATTTAATCAGGAATATTTATATGCATCGTATAATCAAATCAACGATATAAAAATTATTCGTCATGTAAAAATCCATTTTAAAAATAAATAATCAAAGAGAGATTTCGCAACATCTGAAAAATTACATTTATCGGTCCAATAATATTTTCGCTGAGTCTTGCTTTTGGTCGTTCACATTATTTTATTCGTATCAATATAAATCTAGGGAGCAATTTATTTAGTTGCGATATTGCTCTTTTTCTACAATTTTGTTGAGAAGATTCGTAGATTTCGTAATACCTAAGTATATATCATTTGGTTACATACTTTACTAAGGCTAAAATGCTGATGGGTATCCCTTTTTTCAATTTCAAAGCTGATAGGTGTGTGTTTTACATTTGGATTACTCTATTATTAAAAAATAACTGAAATTCTGTCAAAATTACACTTAAACATACTTTGTGGCAAGCTAAAAGCGTAGTTAAAGATGGTTGTTACCATAACAGGCACAATCACAGCCACCGCAGCGGTTACATCGTCACTAATGCCGCGGTTTGCGGTTACCGCCGAACTTCAGGAAACGCCAAATGTTGTACTACGAATAGTCGCGATCAAAGTCAGGATTTTTCATAATATAACAATCGAGAAGTTCACACCGTCTTTTAGTTTGTGGGAAACTAATTTTAAATACAGTTTTATATATTACTTTCTGATCGGTAGAAAATTCTGTAGGTACTTTAATTAAGGTGCTGTAGTGGCGTCCTTGATTTTCAAGTAAGATAGTTGATCTTGATTTATGGTTGCGAAACTTTAACCACTTACCTGTAATGTTAATTGGACAATAAACAAAATATCCTCCTCTGATTTTACAGGCTAGCCATAAAAGACAACGAAAAGCAAAACTGCTCCTAGTAAAAACTTCCCTAACTGAACAAAAATAAAATACGCCTCCGAGTCGAAAACTCACTTCGTACAATTTCCAACATGCGCATAATGCCAGATATTGTAAAAACGAGCCGTACAAAGTAGCGGGGTCTTTGTACTTCGGGTATCATGACGAAGCGGCTAATACAGCTGAAAAAGTTAAACTTGCCACAGTACGCCGTTGAATTAGCCCAGTGGCTTGCGAAAGTTAACTCATTTCCTTGAAAAACTCCTTTTGTTGCGTGCACTCTGTCGGCACGTACCGCGTTATCCGACAACTTTCAGAATATTACCTACATTTCCTCCCTATAATTAGATTTGCAAATATTTTTGTTTTCCGCCACCTTAATATATCTTTCATGCCTGTCTTGTTGACCCATGTTACGTGTGTCGTTTGTTCTTATTTATCGGTAAACTTAAGGAATTACTTAAGTGAAATTAAGATTAGGGTGCAAGGAGGGAAGGCCAAGAAAAACGTTGTGTTAAATTAATTAGAGTACCTAGGTGTTCGTGTACGTGTTTTTCTGTGGCAATATTTATTAACTAGGGAGATTCTATTCTAAAAGTTAATCTTTGTTATTTTATGTGGGCCGAGTTGACGTCATACAAAATGAGAAAAATGCTTCTAGTCCTGCGCTGACAACGGACTTTTAACGAGACCCGCGAGAATAATCTTCATAAACATATACACAAAATATCAAAACTTTTACCCACCAATTAAATATTTAACTCATTTTTCAGATTAAAACAGTTTTGTTGTGCACTAACATCAAACTTTGTAATACGCCCTCTAAACTTTGACAGTTACGACTAAGTTCATTTTAAAGATATTTTCCCTCCAGACTTCTTCGAGTGAAGCTTTACGTACTACATTTTTTTAATAATAAATTCTTATGTTGCCCTTTGTTCCCAAATTCCACAAAATTCATAAAATATTTACGTATTAAACTTGTAACATACAGCGCTTTATTCGACCGAATCTGATGTTTCGATACATTAGCTTCGTTACAAACCATTCTCATAATCTTCATTATTTGTTTCAGTCATCAAATCGGCCATCTAACAATGTCCAGATTACAAATACGACGTAATGATGCGACAAATCTACGTCTGCTAAAAGCCAATAACAAAAACGAAAGAAAAAATAAATAGACGTCACTTAGGGTGGGCCCCGTTTTTGGGATTAAAATCTTTTCTCTTTGCATTTTGGTGCAGAATTGGAGCACGGCGTAATAATTGATTGGATTATACCTTTCATCGGACCAGCGGGACGTGAGCCCTGTACATGATTGCAATGATTGGTGTATGCGAGAGAATTTATTTACTAACTGTGACAATAAAACGCGTTATCTACGTCATACAAATTCATTGGTTTCGAACAGTGGACTCTGTGACATGAATAAAATATTATTTAGCTTACATTTTGTAGTAAAAACTGTGCTGTAATGGCAGAATGTTCGTGGTGCTTGCTTGGTTTGTCATTGTTTGGCGAATACTCGAGTAATATCTTAGTGGGAGCTTTTTGGGATTCGGGTGTGAGCATTGTGATTTTGCATTCAGAGCGTGACACTAATAAATAATATTCGGATATAAATATTCTTATAATAGTGCTCGCCAATATTTTTCCTTATTGTTGCGTAAAGGAATGGAAGGACTTATGTATTAGATGTATGATATTTTTTCCTGTGGTTCCAGCGACGTGCTTAGGTATTTTTTTCACATTACTAGTTTGTATGTAAAATTAATAGTATTCATTCTGATTCTATAATAATATGTGTATTGTAATACAACATATAGTAAATTCTCTACACTGAAGCAGAGTCCACGATTTATATGTTCAACGAAGATGCATCACGAAAAATGTACTACGTATTTCAACGTCGAACGGAAAGTCAATTCTTGCTCAGTTCCCGGACTCGTCTTATTTCGAGAAGGGTAAGAATCTAAGTGTAGTAGCTAATGCCCAGATATCGGCAGTAAACAGCAAAGTGACACGGGTAGACGGTACTCTCAGATTTACGGGAGAATGGTACCGACACGCACTATGCGTAAAATTATGAATGACAGCCGGATAAGTGTTCCATTTTTGAATATGTTTTGTCTGTGATGTGAAAAGGTTGTCTATGTATTATGCATGGAGGTTAAAATATTTAATGCAACCTTTTTTGTTCAGTTTTAGGAACTGTTCTAATGTTTAAGGCCCTAACTGACATTTCAAGTACATTCTCGAAGTGTTTATTAATGAAAGAGGTTTTTGTGGTTGGACGACCAGTTTCAGCCCATAAATAACAACTTTAAAATTGAAGCGGCATCGAAAACTTATGTTTCTGGTACAAACCGAAAATACCTGACAAAGTTCCCAAACATTTCCCGTAAAAACTCCTCTGAAAACATTTTTTAAAATCCACCTCATGTCAGTTTTTACTGAATACGAAGAAAAAACATTGGCATGCTTTTTGGAGATTTCATGCCTCTCATGGTAGTTAGAACACTATGTAGGTAATCCTTGAAATAATAGTATTTTTACGTTCAGCATACATCGTCATCATCATCAGTGTTTTTTTGCCCACTGCTGGGCACAGATCTCCTTTCTCACCTAAAATTCGGCGTTAATCAAAACCATTGCTCAATGCGGGTTGGTTCATTTTACCATCTATCTATCTATCACTATAAAAATAAGTGTACCCTATGTATGTAGGTATGTATGTGTAAACCTATGTATAAAATTCCAGCTTCCCGCGGCTTCCCCCTCGTGTGTGATTATAAAAAGTAGCCTACATAATCCTGGGTAACCTACCATACCAAACTTCAACCAAATCACTCCATACATTATTTATTAAGGATTAAGTGATTCTTTATAGTTTAAGCTGTGAAGCGTTCAGTTTTTACAAAGATACCACATTTAGCACAGAGGTAGGAGACTCATAATGCATTTTAGTTAAGATTTTTTATCTGACCCAGATTTCCCGTCCCCGTGTGTAACACATGGCACATCATATCATGTCCGCGTTAGTTTCCAAGCTATTAAGCGTTAATCACAACGATTGCTCAATTAGTTCATTATACTATCTATCTATCACTATAAGCGTCATAACTTTTGTTAAACCTATGTGTAAAATATCAAGTGACTCTTTCTATTTTACCCTATTACTTTTCGTAAAGATACCACATTTAGCACAGAGGTGAGAGACTCATAATGCATTATAGTCAAGATTTTTTATCTGACCCAGAAATCCCGTCCCCGAGTGTAACACGTGGCACAGCATATCATGTCGACGTTAGTTTCCAAGATTCAGCTAATCACTACGATTGCTCAATGTGAGTTGGTTCATTATACTATCTAAAACTATACACAAAAAAAAAATTGTTAAACCTACGTATAAAACATTAAGTTACTTTTTCTATTTTATGCTGTTAGTTTTCATAAAGAAAGTTACTACAGAGGTGAGAGACACATAATGCATTTTGGTTAAGATTTTTTATCTGACCCAGATTTCCCGTCCCCGGGTGTAACACGTGGCACAGCATATCATGTCGACGTTAGTTTCCAAGGTATTAAGTTATTACGAAGTCCTGACGGCCTGTTGAGGAATTACTAATTAATATATTAACGGCGGATATTTATGTTACCTTTTTTATATTAGTTATTTTATATAAGTACATATTAAAAATATATTTTTTGATTTTTTTACGAGATTGCAAATTAATAGTATGAATTGGAGCAGTGAATTTTCCGACGAGGGAATTGTGCCTCTTATATTTTAAGGTATAGATTTACAGGCAAATTAATATAACTGCTTTGAGAAAAATGTTAGAAAAATACTTATTAACTGAAGTTACCTTGAACTATTACTGTTTTATCAAGCTAGTAAGGAACGACTGTGTCGTAGCAAGCGTCTACGTTATCGTAGCCATACAGAGCGCTCTTCGTAGTAACTAGCTACGTAACCTACGTAGCGTTGTACTTATTATTTTAGTAGATCGACACACGGAACTACTGATACTTTTTTATTGGTGTTTTATTTGTCCAAATGTAATCAAATACACATTAGTTAATTTAGTTATTAACATTTACTTATAAGCTTTTCTTTGGTTTATTGCATGATACATGTTGAATAAATCAATATTTGCTTATACTTATAATGTATGTGTACGTATTATTAGAGGGTATAGCCAGATGAAGTAATGTGTAGACTCCTTTACCGTTTAAAACTTTTAATGATTACAAATAGGACTCTGCGAGAAATGACTGGTATAATATATTTCAGACACGTTAATAATCTGCTAACTTAAGCCCAGTCGGTAAGTTGGCCTAAGTTATAAATGATGGCATTTTATTAAGCTCCACTTAGCTATGAAATACTGCACTTGGTAGAATTAGTGGCTCTCATATTATCTCATTTATAAAGATCAATTTATTTGAACACACTAAGGCGATTAAGTTAATCTAGTAGTATTATTAGTATTTTAATAGTGAAGATATAATGATGTACTTATTATTTTGCTTCAATGACAAAGAATAATTGTTGCTAAAATAATATTCTTAAAATCATGTAATGTTTCATCACATCCATGGCAAGGCTAAAATCATAAAATTATGTTTTATCAAAAATAGCTTCGCATAAAAATGACAGCGAATACGGGCAAATTTTATGATAAACTGAAAAATCGTAACTCAATTTTGTACCTGCTATCGCGGCAGGGCACAATTTTTAGCAGAGTAAATAAATATAATCATAGATAGGAGTTTTATTTCATGCAAAAAACAACCATTTAAAAACTCCGACAAAGTGTACTAAAACCTTCTCACTGGATAATGTGCTTTCTAATCATTATATCACAAACAGCCATCATCTGATTAGCCTTTTCCCAATTGTGTTGGAACTGCCTTCCAGTCTAACCATGTCACAAACATTGCCCCACGTAAAAAAATAGATACTGCAATAAATATCTAAGTACATTAATTACCAACTAGAAACCCATCTTACATCAGTGTTAATACCATCTTCCAATAAATTGAATCAGGAACACGATATACAGACTGCACTATTACACAAGGTATCTGCCGGCCCGGGTTATGTTAGCCGAACATATTAGTTAGTAGAACCGGCTTAAGCAGCGGAGGTATAATAGCTCAATATCCAATGAACTTTGTCTTCAGCTAAGTGGTAAGCGGTACTGACGTGGTGTTGGCTTCTAATGAACGTAGTGCAGTTTGTGTTAACTATTCTGTTCAATGAGTATTAGTGTAATGATTATTTTTAGAATGTAAGAATGAAAAATAAATAGAGTTAATCTAGAATTTGACTGGCACGAAGGTAGTTAAAAAGAGACCGCTTTTCTTTTTTGGTAGTCGATTTGCACATGTGTTTTTTATTGATGGATACATATGTAAATTCTGTACAGAAATTGCAGGAAACAGAAAAATATAATAGTTTTTATTAATGTTTAATTGTATTTCGAAACTCAATTTGAAACTCAATATTTTCAGTATAGCTCCTAACTTGAAACAGGAAATAACGAAATATGAGACTGAATAAATGATAAATACTTTTTTGGTTTTGTTTTTTCATACCGGCGACCTTATGTAGGCGCCCGAAATACACATTCCGCCCACACATGAGCCGCCAATTACATTCAATATTCGAAACGGTCCCAAAACCCATTAAAATAAAACAAATGAACACTCCACAGAAAAAAGAACAAACTACAATAATTTGGAACACAAAACCTAAACTTCGGTAATACAAACACAATCTTACTTGTAATCTTCTTTCAAATCGCAATTCCATTTTCGAAAGCTTTATTAAATATTAGGGTATGAGGCGGCGAGTCCGTGATAGCGTATATTGTTACAATGTTTCCGAACGATCTCACGTGTTGAATCCAAGTGGAGTCTGTTATTGGACGACATTGTAAGAGCTAGGGAAACTCGTAATCGGCTTCAACAGAATGAAACTGCGGGTTGCAACTATTACCTACTTGTGAGACGGTGCAAGTATTGAGCAGATATTATTTACCTTGTGGATGTACTTTGGGTAGATGAAGCTTGCAAACATTTTGTGAGTAGGGTGCTTTCCAGAAATTAAATTGTTTAACTTGGAGATGCTACTTTAAGGAGATGATTGAGAAACAATGTGGCCATTAATTACTTATATGGTAGTTAAAACTAAAACCATCTAAAGGTATGGTCGTTTGAAATGTTATTAATATTGTCGTATGAACCTGTGATTGCTGTAATGGAAGTTAATTTAACGATATAATTAATTTTGCCTAATAGGTTAATTAATTGGTTGTGCAGACAATAGTAGAGTTCTATATAATCTAGTAAATTACAGCGTTGTACCTAATACCTTCATTGTACCGTAGCCATTATGTACCAGTGGAACGGTAGTTATCGTAAATACCACTATCGGTGAATACAAAATGCCTAGCCTAACTTTTGGGCACTTTTATATCTGTATGAAAAAAAAAACCTTGATGAATAACGCTTAACAATTTTTTTGAGTGGATTGAAGTGGTTGACCTGACAGTTACAAGCGATAAAAATAAATAATTTTACAGTTTTGAGTATCAATCACCTTTCTGAAAATATGAATACTACAAATGTTTAAATAAATCTTAAAGCTAAATGCTCTCTTTACTCAGTTCCCAGTGATGAGGACGCCGATCCCAACATAGTTGAGAAAAAGGCTAGGCAGATGATGATGATACTAAAGCTACTACAGTAAAATAAATAGATACTCTTTTCTGTTCTTTTCTGTTCTGATGTTCATTCAAGCGAAGGTTGTTTCACTAATCATCATCGAGATTGTTGTAACCATAAAACATCTTATACTTACGAGGTACATATCTTTAGTGTACAGTGAAGTGAAGCATATAATATTTTATCAGTACCTACATAATACATGACTGCTCCCTATATGCATTTCCGATAAGGCCTCCCGCGTCCTACCATTATGCCAATGATGCGAGAATCGAATTATATTACACTCTGTTTTTCCGCGGTTTCACCTGCGTCTTGGGGCAAATACTTCCCGTATCTAAACAAAAAATAGTTTATGTTACTCGGGAATAGTCTAGCTTTCCAACAGTGAAAGAATTTTTCAAATCCGTTCAGTATTTTTGGATCTTTTAAGGTATAAACAAACAACCAAAAAAAATTTTCCTTTTTTATATTGGGATTTTGTTTTCTTTATTCAGATATCGAAACTTTATCGTTGTTTATGGTAATCGACTTCAAGATTTGTGCTTCAAGGCTCTGCTATAATGTACGGAATAAGTATTGGATGGATCATAGAGATTTAGATGGAATTCGCTGAAATAAGGATGTATATGTGTAACTGTTTCGTAAAATGTGTTTTATTTGTGGCAGCTTTTCATGTTTTGGCGATATCTATGAAATGGGTTTTCTTTATGATATTTCATCTGGAGTATTACTTTTCTCTTACGATGTTAATTAAGATAATTATCAAGGTGTAGTTACAGTTAAAAACTGAGTCAACTTTACTAAACGTACATGCGGTAATTGACAACCTCTTATAAAAATTTGTTTATTCGTCGTCAGAAGTAAAACTAAAACTGTAAAGAAAAAACTGTAAAATATAAAACTCAGTTATGCTTGGTTTTCATCATAATTTGATATGAATATGGAAAGCAGATGCACGAAATGAATCATATTCGTTATAGCATCTGCTTTAAATAATTCCAACTTGATTGATTAATAACTTACCCATTCCGAAAACTGAAAAATATTCAGATCCAAATAGCACCGACTACTTGTTGCTGTTTCATTTAAATTCATGAAACGGGAATCGAATGAGTAAAGTCGAAAGATGAAAAATTGGCCAGTCGGGATCGAAGTCAATTTTAATGGTAATTGATTTTCGCTTGTGACTTGATCTCTCCATAAGAGAGGCTTAGCAATACTCGTAGATATTATAACTCTACGACTTTGATAATAAACGAATATAGGTACCTACGTTTATCTGTTAAAGAAAAAAAATATAAAACTAAACGTCAAAGTTAATAAAAACAAAAATCAAAATGGACGTCGTATTTTCCGTCAAAAAACGTACCTATTTTAAAAGGTAAAAGCTTTGATATACTGAAAAATGTGTTTGTATCGTTCGATTTTTGAAAGCTGTCTGCATGAAGGATATCCGCGTCGGAAGTGGTCCAATAGAACGTCAAATAAAATAGCTCGAGACTTCGCCTTCGTACCTCACCTTATGCATGATGTACCACGACTGATGGTAGAATATAAAGAGTAAATAAAGAGAATATAAAGAAAAAATACGTGAAGAAAATTAAATGTTGAGTTTAATTGTGGATCATTGTTTATTCGTTTTATTGCTTGTTTTTTATGCCCATACAAACTGTTGGTTAACCAATTAAAAATAAATGAAATAAAAACAACCTTATTTTTGCATATGGTTGTGAAATATTGAAATGACCCGAAGAATAACATTTTTGCAGTATAACGTAGGCATCAGGCGCCCGCCTTTACGAAATGCGCCTTTGCGTCTTCAAATATTTTTCTTCGTAAGTAAATACCAATTCTTCTAGGAATCTCTTCAATGATATCAAGAAGAGACCTACCATAATGATAAATTACGAAGATAGCTTATTGTTTACAGGCACCTGAGCGTCCAATTATTCCTAATTACCGTCGCCTGAAATCTAAAGAAAACATCAGTTGACACAAATGTTTGGCAAAATATTTCTTATATAAATATTTATATTAACATAAATTTTATTAAATGGTTAATTTGCTTTTCAAATTAATTTGATTAAGTTTTAGTTGTTAATAAACAGTTTAAATACTGTTTTAGAACTCAATTTATTTTAGGAGTTTCGACGTGTTTTTGACACAAATCAGGTTTGTAGTTTTTGATGTTATGTTTTATCGTAATTGTTCCTCGTTAGGAATTCCTTTTAGGACGAGCTCACAATGACTTTCTCGTAATTATTCTGATTGATAGACCCATAGGAATATAACAATAGTGGCCTTCTTCTTCTTTCGTGTCGATGACATGTCATATATTGAGACTACACTAATGGCCTTATAAATATAAACTTATGAATATGTAAACTTATTTAAGTATATTAATTATACAAATCATATATATAATCTACCTAATCATATTTTAGGAAACATGTTAGTGTTAGTATTACGCGAATTTAGCATACTAACATAATGTACCATTGTTACTAGGTATAAACTATAATAAATTCGTTCATAACCAGGGCTTTAACAATACCGTTAATTAGTGTTATGTCAAATTCTGATTGTTAGCTAAAATGTGCGTTGTGTTTAGTTAATATTAAAATATTATTATAATTATGAGTTAGGCTTTTGTTACGTTTGAATAATTAGCCATGTTGCTCATGTTATCATTTTGTATTGATTAAATTTTTTGGTTCATTTAACAATGCTTTCTGATATTGTTTAATTTCTTCCGCCCGCTGCTACCAACATAATCATTATGCTACTTAAAGAGATTAACAATTTTGCATTGACGCTGAAAATTATTTTGAAAAAGTTGGGCATTGAAATACAAGTGATTTAAAAAAACACAAAAAATAAACAGCGAAAAACTGCTTCGGGCATAAGTTTTAAAAGTCGGTGTCGGTATAGTGGATATAGTTAGGGTATATTTATTTCGCCACCAATTTCTAGACCGATGATAGATTCGACTATTAAGTGTCCTGTTTTAAATATTTGATTGCTTAGTTTATGCTATAGTATTAGACTACCTTTAACATCAATAGGTACCAATAGTACCGTAAAATAGGTGGTTGACCGGGAATACAGGAAATACTAAAAACATTTAGTACGAACATTTGTACCGCGAAACCGATTTAAAATTCTATTTTGTTAACATTTCATAGGAAAAATCGTTGCGTTTGGATTTCGATTTAACATGTCACATTTTAGTGAAACAAAAAACCACAATTGGTTAACTGCCTGCAGTTTCAATGTTTGTGTACGTACTAAATTGTATGGTATAACGTATGTGTATTTAGGACTATGTGCACATCATAATCATGTTATTGATTACCATAGACAAGCTGTAGGTAAACCTCCATGGTAGTTTGACAGCTGTCAATTAACTTGCCTTGAGCAACCCGCATTGAGCAAGCGTGGTGATTAACGGTCAATCCTTCTCCGTGTGAGAGGAGGCTTATGCCCTGCAGATGGTTAGGCTGATGACGATGATGTATTAGATCTGTAGCACCGTTTAGAAGACCATGGTCAGCTAGAGTAGCGTCAAGTGTCTTAGGAACAAGTTATATCTGTTTAATAGGTATGAAAAGGAGCATATACCTAAGAGAAGTATTTCTTAGAACCTCAAAATGTAATACAAACTTTCACTGCGGTTTCATTCGGCTTAGTTAGAACCTTGCGTATTCCGTGTCAAATGTATGCTCTTTCGTATCTCAGCTTTACAACCTAACACGCAAATCCTTAATTATGTATTTCTTATGCCCGTTTTCACCAACGAATACCTAAATTTAGGGAGCATTTACGGAACACTTAATAAGAATTTCATTTTCACCAAAGCCTAGGTGTCAATTTTAACCTTCAAATTTCACTTAAACTTGGGAGCCCGATTGATGCCTGCTTAAACAACTCCTATCATTATCATGACAGAATACAAACATATTTTGAACCGTTTCTGGCGATGGATAGTGAAATGAAACGTAAACTTTTAGAAAGTTTAGAAGCTGTGGAGGTTGTGGATATGTAAAATAATAATCATTAGAAGACCACGTACCTATCTTACGTGAAAGAGCAGATGACTGAGAAATAAGTTCGATGATCATGACTTTTTTCGCTGAATTATTCAAAAATAGGAAGTCCTGCATGTCCATAAATACACAGACCATAACAGATGCAAATCTGGTAATCACTGATGTAGTTTCGCGGTGGCCGGGACAACTATAGGCCTATTCAGACCTAAGCGGTATTCGCTACCGTCTACGGCCGAGAAAACCCTGTGGGTATGCGATAATATTACTGTTGATGTTTGGGATGCATGCCGCTGCTGCCGCGCGGTATGTACTTCTACCCACAGTGGCAGTGAATATCGCTCAGGTCGCTCTAGCCGCGGTATAGTTATCGGCACGGATATTGAGCCCTGACCTTCACCTGCGCAGAAGCCATTTATTGGTTTATTGCCTTGTGTACAGTGCGCAAAGCGATCCCCACTCTTCCGCCGAGAGCTCAATATCCGTGCCGGTAACTATACTTGATACTAAATACCTGAGCGAAACCCGCGCGGTATCTACCTCTACCCACAGCGGCAGCGAATATCGCTCAGGTTTGAATTGGCCTTAAATACCAAAACTGCAGTAGATACCAATGATTCGAAAATGGTGAATATGGAGGAGCCTATCTCCTAGGTGATAGGGGATACCCTCTGGAGGTAAGAAGTAGGCTAATATTGAACATAATAAAATATATAAATTAAAACAAAGATAGTAAACAAATATTTTAATATTAGTCCTCATATGATGTACCAAACATTATCATCATCCTCCTGCACCAATTCAATTTGAGGTGGGCTGGGCGCAGCATGTTTTTACACGTCTTTCCAATTTCTCGCACCACCTGAAACTAAATAAATATAATAAATGTATAATTTTAACCCCATACTTAAATCCATCAACTCATGGAGAACAAAAATACAATGAAGTCGACAGTAAAACAAGGAACACAGTTGAACGGCAATATCTTATATTATTATACACAGATATTATTCACATTTACCTGTAAACGGTTCCTATCGCATTAAAACTGTTTGTAACTGGATCCAAGCTTTGTTTTTGGCTTCGTTCGTGGTCCCATCCGTATTTTGTTTAATATTGTGTCTCTATGAGACGTCAGCAATTTCACTAGCTTGTCTTTTTCTTCTGCAAGAAAGGTTTATCCTCGTTTTCTCTTCTCTGCCAAAATAAACTTATCTATTCAACAATAATAAACCCAAAATTAACCTCACTCTATGTACACATACACATCAGTCAATTTGACAAACGCGCGAATGACATAGGTAAAAATTCACCTATAGAAAACCTCTTTACTGTTTTATTGCATAAAACATAGCGTAATGTAGTTTAAGTTAAATTAAAATAACATCACAAGGAAAAAAACTCACAGGCTTTAGTAATATATACTCGATAGACGTTTATTTCTTAAGAAGTAGAGAAAAATCATTTTATCGATAAAATATCGACTTTGCATTATCGTTTGTAGAACTAGTAATCTGTCACTTACTTAAGGGATCCATGTACAAGTGTGGTGAAAATGAATTTAGATAGGTGTCAAATTGGGAGGGGTCCTTATTAAAAGTAGCTTTTAGATAGGGAAACGGTAAGAGGTTGTTGGTGAAAACGGGCATTAGATACTAAGAATAGTTCCTAAGGCGTAAGTTCAAAGATGGTAACTAACACGCAAGGAGTTTTAATATGTAAGATGTAATATCAAGTTGCCAGTGTAGGTGGTACGTAATGCCTTAAACTTCTTGAGGCGTACGAAGTATTCTGAAACTCTGCATCATAATACCATATTTTACTTATAAACTAGTTGAAGCTTAATGAGGAATTATAGATAAGTATCTATTTTTAGGTTCTATGAAACAGCTGAACATACAGGTAATGTTTCAAATCAGATTCCTGGGTTTTCATCCTTCTTAAAATATTAACGTCTTCACCAGTAAGGAGGTCGGATTACTCATATAATTTAGAACCTTGTCACAGTCACATTCTAATTCATACAGATTAGTGGTTGAAATTATTTCTTAGAAGTGTGTAGGTACTTAAGGCACCTTGCCAATGAGTGTGGAGTTGTATTACCATGTCTCGGAATTAGGATATATTCAGTTAGAGCTTGTTTGAACTGAGTTGGAAGTCGACAGTACGGTGTACACCACATTTATTTACTCCGAATAAGAGTACACACATGTAGCAGTTTAAGGCTGGGGACACATGAACATTTTCATTTTCAAACCAATTGTAAGGTTGGGTTTGGAGGTTGCTGTTTTAAAGAGTAAGACGTAAATTAATTAAGATATGTTTAAAGTTTTAGTTTTTCGTATCCTAAGAGCCAAGTGATATACCTACTTAATTGCTCACAAAGAAGTACAAAGTTTCATGTTACGTTTTAAATCAATACAGGTAGCACTTACGAAAAAGTACAATATAAAAGTTTTGCAGCGTAATAGCCAAGTATCAGCACGTTAATGGCGGCCATTAAAACCGTATTAATCTCAAAAGTTTTCTATAAAACATAACAAAACTCCCACTTCAACTGAATTGAAATTCTTTAATAAAAATCGCATTTAAGCCCTCAGGCCTGCCGTGAATACAAAAATGTTTTTATCCCCTGCCAAACTCGATTGTGAAAAGATTTTATTTACAAATCGTCAAAATTCAGATTATGTTGCTCATCAGCGCTATCCTTTAAAAGGGGGGGGAGGGTAGGGGAGGATTGGAGGCGCGTGAAACAGGCTAATGAAGTATTTGGAGCACCCTCGAAGCGTCGTGATTGGTGATGGAATGCTAAGCATGGTCCGATGAATAGCTCCGCGTAATTCCTACTGATTGTGTACCTCGAAAATGAGAATATTTTTTGCCTTATAAAATTTTTGTAGCGGATTTTCGTGGCTTATTTGTTGTGTAATGTTTTTGAGCGTGTTCGAGTATGATTATTGGGTATTATTTTTAAGTAGCTTTTCGTAATTTGTGGTTTATAAATTGGCTTTTATTTGTAAGCTGATTTGCAGGTTTGACGCAGATTTATAGGTAGATTATTCACATCCCATTTATTTAATTAGAGATTTAGATTCTTTATTTCTGTTAAGTAGTGTATTTTGGTTTATGTAGTGGATTTAAAATGTACAATCATGTGTTAATAGCTCTCTCAAATATTACCTTTCCGAAATGCCATTTTAGACTCAGCTATGCTCAAAATTTAAACGAGCCACAGCATTCACGAGAAATATTTTATATTCCTGAATTTTTTACTTCACTGAAATCCGTCCGGGGATTTCAAGTAAGTAGCGTATAAATGCGAGCTCAGCAACTGCCATATCTAGTGCATAACATAGTTTGGAATTCTTATATGGTGAAGTTAACGTTCATGATTTTCTTCAGCAGACGAAGTTTGTACCTTCCAGCGAGTTGCGCAGTAAATCAATTCTTCGTTCGTATTACCATGCGTGTTACACGAAGCCACTTGTTTTAAATGTTCAGTGATAAAATATTGGACTTATATGCATTTATAATATAACGATGGAAGTTGAGATGCTGACATTTCACAGGTAACTATATCATATTAAAGTAGTTAGTGCTTGTTCTTTAATATTATGATTTAACAGAGAACTCGAAATACAGCAATTCATATCTTAGTTAACTTTGAGTTCCTCGCTAAATGTACAATAGTTTCATGCGTACCACTTTTTACAGGGAAATAACACTATGCCTACCAGTTCAGAGTTTACAGTGTTACAGTTATAGTCAAGCAAGATACATACCTACATACATATAAAGTTACGCACGAGTAAATAGATTGATTTCTAATTTTCCTAATACAAATATTCTTGAGGCAAAGGTAGGAGTTTGTTTGATGTTCGATATTTGTAGGTACGTTAAATATACGAACTTTATATTTAGTATTTTTAACATATAAATAGGTTCTGTTTGACATAAGTATATAATGACGTATTTATGACGTAAGTAAGTATGGAAGAAAAACCGGCCTAGAGTCGGATTCGCGCACGAAGGGTTCCGTACCAATATTTATAAAACGGACAAAAAATCACGTTTGTTGTATGGGAGTCCCCCAAAATATTTAATATATTCTAGTTTTCAGTATTTGTTGTCATAGTGGCAACAGAAATTTGTACATCATTTGTGAAAATTTAATTTAATTTCTCTAACTATCACGGTTCATGAGATACAGCCTGGTAATAGACGGACGGACGGACGGACGGACCGACGGATGGACAGAGGAGCGAAAACAATAGGGTCCCGTTTAACCTTTTGGGTACGGAACCCTAAGAAATGACCTGCACCGACCCTAAGTTAAGATTTTGTTGCAATTTTTTAGGGTTCCATAGTCAACTTAGGAACCCTTATTTAATCTTTATTTCACGGAATTAACATCCTGAGAACTGTCATCATCACTCATTACTTGCTCATACAAATTTTCGACAAATCACATTAACTTGTAAAACTTTTCCTCGTTCCTTTTTACGAAAACTTCATAAATTATATCCTTAAAGTAGAGGCTTTTAGTGAAATCACTTATTGTATCCTTAGAAACAATAAAGTCTACACTTAACACCTGGCCGCTAGGGAACTGCTAAATGTGCCCTTGAGAAATACCGGTAAATGTGATTATAAGAAAAATACGTATAAATAACGAAGGTTAGTAGATGCTTGGAAAATGGAGCAAACATCATTTATTTATTTTTCTGCAAAAGATTTTCATGTGCAGTAGAGTATCTATTATCGTACTAACGTTCACTGATTTTGAGTGTTTCGATCTATTTGAAATAATAACGTACTCTCAACTACAATTTGGTAATCAATTTCAGGGGACAATAGCCGTCAAGAGATAGGTATTATAGTATTGGGACATACTAACGGTCTGGGCTAGGACGTGGAAGGGGGGTTTTGGGAGTGCTCGACATCAGTAATTTTGACGTGAAAAATTGCTAATCTAATTACCTAAGTTTCAATAAATGATTTTGACTTTGATTTGAGCCTACCATATCATGTCTAGCTAGGTAGAGACAGACATGTGTTGCTGGGGAGATTGTTGCGCCACTTCTTCTTCCCAGCAAAAACACATAGGAATTAGTGAAGGGTGGGCGTATTTGGGGGCTTTCTTTGGAAAATTCTTGACGTTCAAAAAGTGTTGTCTTGCAGCCAAGTTTGAGTAAATGATTTTTGATTTTGATTTTGGTTGGGTGTTCATTTTGATTAGCATATAGAATTTTATAGAAATGATAAGGCATAGGGTTGACGGCTCAAAGTCTCTGAGGAATAGAGGAGGTTGTATGTAAACAAAATCAACCACACATGCACTATTGTTAAGGAAGATCCAACAAGGAGGATCCTATCCAACATAATGTACTTAAGGGTTCAACCCAAAGACTATGAAAACAGAAGCAGCAGGTAGGAGTATCGGAAATAATTTAAATATTGATGAAGACGAGGGACTTGAGACGTTTATTTATTATTAAGAAGATGTCATTTCAGTTACCAAACTATAATGGAGGAATCAATATGCTTTACATGCAAATATGTACAAGAAAATTTCTCTTCACTACCATTTTTACTTGATGCAAATATATTTTTAAAAATTAATTTAAAATATACACAACATTTTTCATTTTAATTTTTTTTTATTCTAAAGCTTGTGTTTTATATCTGATTGTTAAATGCTGGCAGAACAGAAGCTGATCACTCATCATTCTCAAAAATAAACGACTACCTACTAAAAGAGAAACAATAAAAGATTTAACTCTCGCACAGCAAACAGCACTTATTTTCTTAATTAAACTCTGATAAGTTAAAAACGAACTGACGCCGTGACGTGTAATTGAAAATACGAGGATATTTGTTCAGAATTTATTGTAGTTGCTGCAAACATACGAACGTGTTAAGCTTCACAACTAGGCTATAAATATCGGCGAGCAGTGACTTATAGCTTTAGTTCAACACACAGATTTGTTCCGTGTGTTTCGACCACAATACACCTATTTAAGCTTCGGTCCCAACCATTATCGATCAATTGGCAGTCGCCACTAGTTTGTTTGCCGTAGTTCTTTGCCAGTTTTCAGTAGGTACATACAGTTACAGGTTGTTCGAAAGTATATGACTTTGCTTTACTTTGAGGTTTGCGATGACAGAACGTTGCACAGAAACTTCGCCGCGCTGAAATTCATGAGAATATTTTGTAGTATTTGCGACACTGTTTATGTTTTAAATGATAATTTCATTTGACGTGGCAAAATAGAGCACAATTCTAATTCACGTTTCACATAAATGACTACGGAATTTTTCGAGTCGTGAACAAAATATAATTTCCAGTCAAATACGCAAAAGGTATTTCTGATTTATCAGACGTAAATGAAATAAAAATCCGTTTTTAAATTAAACCAATAGCTACTGTTGGAATTCAATTTGTAACAAAGATTCAATGCAAACAAACTGATGAACGGCAGTGTTCAAAATACACTTTAACAATTTAAATAAATAGACAAAATGAAAATACGGATCATCTAGTAAACGATTGGAGAAATAATTGGGGTTGACACAAAACAAAAGTTATAGGAAAGAGCTTATGAAAAACACATATTTTGCCTACACTGTTTCTCGTGGTTCTACCTGTGTTTCGAGGAAACTGTTTCTCGCATGCTGATAAAAAAGCCTAGATGTCCTTTCTTAAACTCTATATTACCTATCTTTATACCAAATGTTAAAAAAAACGTTCTGTAGTTTTAGCGTCAAAGCGTGACAGACAGACAAAGCTATTTTCGTATTCATAATATTACAGTAAGGTTGTCTGATATTGGTTAGTCAAGCTGAACTTAAAGTCGTCCTGCATGCTACTTTGAGATAAACTGCAATATCCTAGGAATTCTAAATGCTGAGATTTACATAATCTTCACGATATGACACGTTAATAAGCCACGCTAGAGTGCTAAGTGGGAGCTAACTCGCACAACTATATGCAAAGGATTATCGAGACGGCGGGCGTACCCCGGTCTGCTTATTACCACAGATATAAATAACTCTAGATAAGTGCAATCACTTTATCACGCGTATCTAGAAACTCAGAAAATGAGCTGGTCTGTTCATAATACATGAACTGAACTAGTAATTGTCTATGCTTGTACTGTTATAACTTACTTAAAAAATATTCCCGTGTCAGATAGTTCAGTTATTGAGAAAAGCCGCTTTATAAACTATAACTTTTTGGCTTTAATATAACTTTTCACCTGGATGCGCAAAATACCTACTTAGTTACAACCTACATTAGAAACATGTCCAGGTCTACTCACAGGAAGCCATTTCACGCGAAACATTATTTAATTGCTAATGGCACTCGTTTCATAATCGTTCGAAACGCGCGTTCCGAGATGATGGCCGTACTTAACCCTATCTTCGCCACTTGTACATAATAATACCACGGTTAAATGAAAATAGCAGCTGCTTTACTCCGATATGCATTAACATAATGAACTCTCGGCCATAATTTTTAGGGTTTCTGTAAAATCATCGGGCCATTGCAAAAGTTTAGAGGCCAACTTTGCGAGTTTCCGCGCCCTTAAAGTTAACACGTAAAGATGTTCATTGAGCAACGAAACCGTTTTATTCATTTGCAGCATATTTTTTCTTTTTTGAATATAAAATACCGTTCTTGAAAATGCTGGCTGATGAGAAAAGGGAAGTTCTTTAAGATATGGTGCTTATAATTTCCTGCTCGACGTTTGCGCGGCTTCTCGGCTAATAGTCATTCAACCTTTTCCTCTTTGTGCATCCTTGTTCGAACAATTAGCTAAAAATATCCAACAACGGAAGGTTCTCATAAAATTTTACTAATAAAGAGAGGTAGAAAAGTGAACTTCCACAAAGAAAACTTTGCTGCTCAAGATTCTTACTTTTAAATTTTCTTTGGAAGGCAAAAAGTAGGAACTTCTCATTTGTTAGTTTTTCATAAGGCCAGTGGAAATTAGGATGACATTAAAATGTATTTTCTTTACAAAAAATCTGTACCAAAATAGTGTTAATATATCTAGAAATGTTCCTTTTAAATACTCCACATTTTGTTAACTTCATTGCCAGAATATACCACTTAGTATTTACTGGCAATTGAGAGGCTCAAAAGTAGTACATAATTTCGGCCATAACAACACAAAAGGGAATATTGTAATCGAGTGAAAATGGCACTTCGAGTTTTTATGGTATTCTGTCCACTGTCCCTGAAAAGTCCTTCGTATAAAATTACTGGGGTGAATTTTATAATATTTTATTATTAAATTAACGCTCCATTGGTGTTCTCGAAGTGAAATATTACATTATATGTTCATTTTTTTATAGAGATCTTTGTTTATTTATATGCTGGTACTGCTGAAACTATTAAACTAAATACGTAACTCATTGAGACTTCATAGATTTGACTCTACTGTCTCCCTACTGCTCTACTGTTGGTATTCACCAGTTAGGCTGGAAGAGAACCAGAATTTAGTTACTCAAAGGCTACGCCGATTATGACTTTCGAAAACACACCTAGACATAAAATCAGCTCTTTATACAGAAATAAAGCAAATATCCCAATTATCCTATTTACTAGATCCAAATATAAGCCAGTGTAAATTGAATTACGCCGAGTAAATAGAGAATTAGGTCGTTTGTACTAATTATAATCAGTCCTTCCTCAGATCTTGTGCACTCGAAGCCGCAATTTAGTCGCGGTTTACCTCTGACATGCGCTATTTGCCGTCTAAAATTCAAAACCAAATGAGCTAATTAGAAATTATGTTATGAATGTGGTAACGTTATTGTTAGTATTTCATTTAGGATTATGTAGATGTTTTTTTTTTTTAATGGAATTTGGTTTATGATAGTAAAATCTACAAAAAATATTAGGTAAGCTCAACCTTCATAAGAAGATTTTTCATAAGAAATAACCGAAATATCGATTATGATAATCAGTAATTCGGGAGGTGAGCTTAATAGGTCACAGTATTATTTAATTTTACAAATTATATTTGACCGTCAACCATCAACCTCAACAAGAAAAAGGTTAACTCTGAAAAATCTAAATAGATAGAAGTTTAAGAGTTCTGTAAGTGAATTTGTAAATTCTCTTTCGAAAACAAACTTTTTAAATTGCAAGTAATTAACGTACAAATCGAGTCTGGCCAACACTATTATAATGTGATAGTAGTTGCTAGAGGAACAATTCAGTCTCTGAAGCTCTTCGGCAGAATCAATATTGAACGGGAAGCAGTTACTGACTATTAATTGTTTGTAGTAACTTGCTCTAACAATTGTTTTGATTGACTATTTGGAAGCTAACGGGAACAAGTCTTCGTGTGGGCTATATATTCTACGGAGTCTACTTCCGCAATGTTGAAACAATAACAGTTGATCCCTGTGTATTAGGAATCGTATTTAATTTTCTAGGAACCTATGTGGTAGCCTCCTGTGGACCTCCATATAGCAGGAAAAAATCTCGTATGTCAGAGCTTAGTTCTTCGCCACGACGGGAGATTATTTTTTTTTTAAGTTTTTATTTCGTTACACAGGGATACAAAATATGTTTTCGCTATAAGTACACAGTCGTATTAATTGACTTTACAATGTCATATGCTCATATTCCATATTCGCAAAAAAATATTATATTGCGAACTTCCGTCTTGCGTCACCGACCCTTTAGCTGCTTTTTATATTACCCTCGGGAAGAGAAGGGCTAGTCCACAACCTAGTCTATTGTTAGCGAAAATTATACACATGGTATAATTTATTGTAACCCCACAAGCCTTGAGTTTCGCCTTCCCAAACTGAAGATGTAAAGCTTTATTTCTGCCCAGGGACAAGACCAATTTTAATGCTTAAAATAATTACATAAATTCTAAAACACCTCTTTAGAGGATTCTGTTAGGGGCGTTAATGAATTATGCGATCAAGATAAATTAGTTTTGATGTAATACGAATCTCAGTAAATATAGCTAGGAGAGGGGTTTAATTAAATATGATAATAGGTTGGATACCCGGTCGTTGTGCACGTTCCATGAAATTCCTATGCGTACCAAATTCGATGAGCATTTTGGAGAGAATTTAGCTTTCATGGGCCTATTGCAAACGCTGTCTCATTTGTTTCACATTCTTTTGTTTTTCAATGGATATTTGGAAAAAAGAGGCGTTGGTGTAGGGAACAGTTTCCTCTTGGAGGGTAAAAATACATAGTAAAGATTAAGTGGATACAATTCCAGGAATATCTAGCAAGGTATTAGGCGGTAACATGATTTCTTAGAATCAAATTAACACGTCTAAATATTTGAGTTTCAGTGGTTTTGTATGCTGAATTAGAACTTAATTCAGTGTGTAGTGTTGATTAGGTACTTTGATATTTGATAGAATAAAATTGACATATGTATATTTGATATAAGAACTAATAGGTATTCATATTCCACTCTTCGGTGGATACAGATAGAAATTCTATTGTATTTATGATTAATATAAAATACCTATCTATAATACATCATGCACATTATAATGTTAAAAAAAAATTAAGTGTAAAAAGTCTAAATAAAAGCAGCACTAATAAAATATCTCACGTACCAATACCAATCTCAACGTTGAAATGAAAACTTTCTACAAAGCCCTCAACATAGTTGTAAATATCGTCCTCTTAATTAAGCCAACAAACGTCTGCGCAAGTGTGGAGAGAAACCACGAAGTTTCCTCTTTAGCTCACATAATGTCCCCAAAGACTGAGTGCTACCATTATCTTCACTTAATGCAACTTGCACGCAAATTCAGGCCGACATTTAACCGTCCAAGTTTGAAGAGCTCCTAAAGGGTTGGCCCGCTATTATGAGGATGATACAAGGATTCGACTCCACTAGGACTTTTGACAACTTTGTTAGTAAGAGTCTGTGGTTTTAGATGTTATAGGAACCGGTGATACCTGCAGTTAGAACCAGTTTATGGTGTGTGTAAAGAAGACAGCGTAATTACGTAATGTTGTATTTAGTACTCAATAACTCAATATATTATTAAGCTCCAAAAATATGTGACTACCTAATCAACATATATTTTGATATACCATTACATTATTACTATATTCGAAGTAGTCGAAAAATCGCACGTAGCACTGTTAAGGAAAAATGTATTGAAAATAAATTGGAACATTTCAAAAATTGCCAATTTCCTTTTTCATTTCCAGAAATTCTTCTGGTCCTTTTGAAATATCTAGTTTATCAAATCTTGCAAAACAATAAACCGAAGTTGATGTTTATAAACAATATACTGAAAATAAGGACCTACTTAGGTATAATTTGAAGGTAAATTCTCATGCTTCAAACCTTGAAAAAATGTTGGCATGGATACTGAGCCCTTTAATAAGATTGTAAGAAAATCTTAATCTTAAAAAAAATCGCGATAAAGACATACGAGTTTAATTTTAATGATTATAACAAAACTTTTCAAATGAAATCCGCGCAGTAAATCACGTTTCGACGAAGTACAGTAACACAGATATACAAACATGATTCGTGCTTATGTCTTTATTACGCCACTCCAAATTAATTCACAGGGAAACTTTTTAATTCGAATTACTCGTAACTTCTTGACGCTTGACAGGCTCATTAAATTTTACACTGCGACTTGAGACGGCTCCCGGGGACGTTGTATTATACTCTGTGACAATTTGGATTATAAACGTGTAATATAAGTCAAAATTTGTTGCCAGATTTTTGTAGAAAACATGGCAATGAGACGAAAAACTCAAAAAAAAAAAATAGGATACATATGTAAAGTAGGTAGCTATCGAAATGTTTTTTTTTTTACTAGATACAAAGGTGCTGATTATGTTATTACATAAGACATTTTGGGACAAGTACGTAACTTGGTTCTTGGAGTTTCAATGTCACCAGATTTTGATTGGATGAAATATAAGTAAGTATATCTTTAAAATGTCAACATGACCACTCGAGCTCGTGTTACGAGAAGTTTTGAGAATCTTCACAAAAGTTTAGAGTAGGTAGTCGCAGACTTGAAATATTTGAACGTAATAAGGACCTTGTGATACATGAGTAGGTTAGCGAATGTATATGGACATTTTTTGATACTTGGTGTATATTGAACATGTTTTATTTCATACTTTTACAATTCTTGAGTACTACTTAAAGGTAGGCCCCGGGAAAGATGGCGCGAAGAACTAAGACTACAACTAAGAACGACAGGAACACTTGGAGGTTTGGGAGAAGTGGAAACAAAGGTAGAGGCCCTTGCCAGCAGTGGGACAGATCGCACTAGAAAAATAGGAATCCGCTTTAATTTTGGAGTGTCATCTAATAATCCCTAAAACCGTTTGATCCTGTGCCTCTATAAGTCTAACGACACATCACCTATACCTACACGTCTCGGTACTATACCAATGATGAACAACCACAGAACCGATGTAAGCATTTCGCAAAACAATACCCCTTACTTAGACCATCAGGGCTTCCTAGTCCATTGTTGCAATGTGCCCGTAATTTTACTCGCCTCAGGGGCCTACGCCCAAAGAGATGCTAAGACGAGATATGACGGTGCAAATCTTAGTTTACGAGAGTTACCGCTTTTGTTTTGCTAATGGGTGATTAGGACTGCATATGTTTTAGGATGGCTTCGGGCAGTGGGATGGGAGAAGGATGCTGGTTTGTGAATTAATTAGATGTTAAGGCAACGGTCGTAGCGATGCATTTTCACTTCACTAGTCCTAGTGATAGGAGTGGAGGAGGTTTAAGAATTTACTTCTACGAGTTGACAAATGTTGAGTATCTATAGATGCGTTCTATAGATATTATCTTCTTTGAAATGTACCTCAATTTAATAAAAAGTCACTTTTGTATTGTGGTAAATAATACTACATAAGGGTAGATAATATTACTAGTAAACTGATTAAGAAAGTTCGTATGTTATTTCTTAGTGTCACAGGCTATATTTTATGCGCTATATACAGGAAATAATTCCTATAGGGCGCGGGTGAAACTGTGGGGATCAGCTAGTATACATAATGTACTTATTACATTACATACCGGAATCATCGTAATTTAACAATGCTAAAATATGATTAATTTTAATTAACACCAAACCTCAATCCATTTTGATAACCACATTTAATAAATAAAAGGATGGTTAATTAATATACTTAATTATTATATCCTGTGAAACCAACAGAGCGATGATCATTAAATATATATATAGGTAATCATTATTTGTTTTTTTAATCAAATATTCAAAAATATACATTACGATAAGTTTAATAAATGAATACAGATAAATTTCAAAAAAAAAAAATTGGTTCATAAAAGTTACCCATTTATTATTGCATGTAGGTTTGAACTGATCGATGGAAACTTGAAATGAATGTGAAAAGGAGTGCATACAGACTATTGACATTCACAGAAATTCCCAAATGTATCGGTGTGAGTAGGGAAACTATGATATTCGAAGCGTGATGATCATGTCCTCACTATCTATCCATACCAATATGAATTCAAAATGGGAACCGTTCTTGATAGATCACAATTACCTACGAAAATTCAATCATCATTGTAACTAGCCGTTTTCCCGCGGTTTCACCCGCATCTCGTGGAAACTTCTACCCGTACCGAGATAAAATATAGCCTATATTACTCGCAGATAATGTAGCTTTCTAATCATGAAAGATTTTTTAAATCGGTCCATTAGTTTTTGAGTTTTTTCCATTACAAATAAGAATACAAAGTTTTCCTCTTTATAATATTACTTTACGTAAATGTTTTGAAGAAAAACTTTTACAATTCCCATTAAATAAATTGTAGGTACTCCAATTACTATTGAAAATAACAATGCTTTATCAAAATACCCCGTTTTCAAGGAACTTGTAGTTCTGAATAAGAAACTGTTCTTAGTTTAAAAGCCGAGGCAACATCTTGGAAAACTCGTCGGAACATCGGAAATAACCATTACAGATATTTCGACACTCAACTATGAAATATTGCATCTTGAAGTATTTTCTTCTATATAATGTAGCATTTTCATAAATTAAATATATATATAAATAATATAAATAATGTAGCATTTTCATAAATTAATATAATTTTTGAATACCTACCTATACACATACTTTAATTTAAGAAAATTGAATAATTGGTTTGCTTACCGCTCTCAGGACCTATGGTACCGATTTGAAAAAATCTTTCAGCGTTAGATAGCCCATTTATTCAGGAAGCCTATCTATAGGCATTTATATCTATTTTTTATCTGGGTGCGCGGAGTAATTACTACGAGATATGGGTGAAATGCTCACGGAGGCTATTTACTCATAAATATTGGCATTACTAAGGGGAAGATGATTGCAATCTTGTCTACACAAGCTTGTACGTAAACACTGGTAGTAATCTAAGAAACCATTGTTTTACTGATCGAAAGAAAATGAGAGTTCAATACAAATGTAACTACAATGATTTTTATACCTATCTGGAATTGTGCCAAGATATTTTTTTATGTGTATGCAGGAAATATTGTAAAAAAACGTTTCATAGTTTTTCTCCGGAAACTGTTTCCTTAGTAGTAGTAGTAGTAGTATCTATAATTTAAATTTGATTAAGGTAACACTTTCTATTTTCAGGCTGTTCCAGGGTTTGTAATATTCTAGTGGATTTTATTAAAAGAGCAACTAAGGGTTGAATCCTTTTATGTAAGGTCTGTGAGACGCCATCTGTGATACGGGTCTTCAAAATGTGTGGCTCCAGAGGCCCTCAGCTTAACCCTTTTGGCCTTAAGAATAAAAATACTGCAAGACTGATATTATTTTCTTTACCTTATCATTGAAGAAAAGTGCCTTAAGTAAACACTCAACGCATTTTGAGTCCCTTTATAAGTACTGGCCAATTATTTTTCGTCAGATTTATAACAGCTATTTAATCCAGGAGCGTTTACAGGCCAATGAAATATAATTAGGAGGGAAGTATAATGGGCATATTTGCACGTCAAATAAGGGTGATGTCACACTGATAATTTTCTTATCACTGCGGGAACGCTATCTGCAAAAGTTTGTTCGCATCCTACGTGTTTGGTTCGTGATTTTACAGTACACAATCGTAAATTTACGAGTTAAACGCTTTATGTGGTGGATGCGGATAAAGAATCTCAGTGAAAACCAGACTGCAGCCACTAGTCACGATTTACGCGGTTAACGTCGGTCATAAATCGCGCGAATGTTGCACAGTCGTTTGTTCGCGCGTCACCGAAGCGCTAGTGTGGCAACACCCTAACTCCACAGTAACAAAGCGCGGGTATCAAGTAAGGCAATAAAACGTAATTTAAAGTTACCCCGGACTCCATAAATGGTTGACATGGGAGAAGTACTACATTAATTTAATTATTTCGCTGACACTTTTAACTTCGCTTTTACTAATTTTCGTGCAAATTTTCCGGCTGTTATACTGTTTAGAGTTTATTTAATAGCGAATTAAATATTCCACTTTGTGCCTTAAGAGTTTTTATCAAATTAATTGGCTTGATATGCGAAATTGATGCTAATTAAATCTCCAAACGCTGGAAAGTTACTCCAAAGGTTTGTTACCCCAATAACTGAAAATATCAAAGTACTTGAAATGGAACTAGTGCAAAATCCTCGTTACTCTTTTCTTTTA
This sequence comes from Helicoverpa armigera, assembly GCF_030705265.1. NCBI lineage: Eukaryota > Metazoa > Arthropoda > Insecta > Lepidoptera > Noctuidae > Helicoverpa > Helicoverpa armigera. The sequence goes on from NC_087121.1 coordinate 5,891,744, forward strand.
GAAAAGTTGAAAACTATGCCATGAGTCGGGATATGGAGTATCATGTACTACAAGCAAGTTACTTCGGCTACAAAACTACGTGTATTCAAAATTTCAGAGGGGTGGGATCCGTTGAATAACAAATATTCTCCACATATTTTCTCGTTGACTCTATTATTCAAACTGACTGAGGTTTCCGGTCACTAACTAGATTTTAACAAACGTTATGTTTGTTGTTTGTTTTAAGTATTATTTATGTTTTTGTTTATTTCACTGAATGCTCACGCCTTTATGTCGGAAATAGAAGCGACACGTGTATGGTGATATTGGGAATTCCTGTGTCAAGCTGCTCGACGACGCAACGATCTGTCATTTTATATTATGTATTTTAGACTTCAAATTCTCCATAATCTTGAGGAAGATGGATCGGGTTATATATAAAACGACTGAGATTTTCCGTTGATACACGTGTATTATATACTTAACTGGCAATACGTCACTTAATTGGGACCTAAGACAAGTTGCCTGACAGCCGGGATTTACGGACTAACGCACATACGTTTATCCAATTGCTTCGCACGGCAGCAATATCTGTGTGCGGTGTAGTTATAAATTAGTCTAAATTGAGACGGTACCTAGTGTCCAGGTGACATAATTCAATTAGATTGCTAGCCATTTGTTAGCCTGCCCACCGACGTCCTGAGTTATGTACTGTCCTACGGCGTTTACATACGAATTGCATTGCAGTGAATTTTGACTGCGAAATGCGATTCCTTTATCCTTCAGTGGTTTCTTCTTTCTTGTTTTGTTCGAGCTAGTGATGGTGTGGTTATTGAATTTTAATTGGGCTCTTTTTATGCTTTTATGACCATTTTTGCCATACTAAGGTACTTCAGAGGAAAACCCTTACCAAATTGAAAATATGTCAAGGTCAATTAGGTTGTACCTGATACTTCTAGTAGGTATACGTACCTGTACTATTCGGTGTTCATAAAATAAATATCTACGAATAAATGTTGAACTATTTCAACCAAATACATACGCTTAACTTAATGTTTCCATTTATTGAACGGAACTGATTCATGAATGCACAATCAAGCTAAATCATTTAAATGCAATGATTATTTATTTTAGGATTCGATTTTACTGTTGTTATTTATAAATGCTGTTTTATACTAGCTTTTGTCCGTAGCTATGCCTGCATTTTAAAACAAACTACGTACATTCGTTATTTCTTCTTTTCTTTGAGTTACCAACGCTACCGACTTATTGAAGTATCGCTTAAATATTTCACTTGTACCTCTAAAATGACAATTGCGAGATCGAGTTATTAATCAAATCGAGAACGATTTCATTTGCAAGTGTCAATTTGTTCAGAACTGTTCATTGTTATCGAGTTTGATTTAATTTTGAAGACGAATTAAGAGTAATGGGATGCTCGTCGATCAATGATTAAAAAGCTGGCATACCTACCTAGCGTGTATTTGAATGAAAAAAAATATCGTGTATACGAATTAAGGTTTTAAAGCTTCTGAACTCAATTTAAAAATTAAAAAGAAAGATCCGTGCATAATTTTTATTTATTAAATAAGCAAAACCGGGATTGTTGTTGCAATAAATATGCGCATGGCGTCCGACCGCCATTACTGGCAATAAAATGTTATTCTGAGCGCATTAACTTTGGTTAACAACATTATTCATGAGTTTGGCAGACGCCAGCTACGCTTTAAATTACTATTAATTGAAAATTTACAAATGTTTGCAAATGAATATAGTGCTAATCCATTAAATTTTATTGTTTTATTCCTGCCGTTTGCATTTTTAATGATTATATTATAAATACCGCTATCCTATAATTTAGTTAAACATTTAATTAATATTCTAGCGTAAACGGTTTAAATACACGTTTGTTTGGATTAACAATAGCCAGGTTTAAATACTATCTGCAAAACGATATTGTTATGTACTGCAAAATTTGATATAGTATTAAAAAATATATACCTACTGAACCTATTCGATTTTAAAGAGCGCTTCTCCGTAGCCTTCCAAAATGTTGAACAAAGGCAATTCAAAATTCTAGAATAAAACCTAGAGCTAGCCGCAGAGTTGAACAATAGAAATTGATTTATCGCATTTCAATACAGAAAATATGAAGAAATCATAATTTCCAATAGCAAACACACTTGATGTTCAACAATGGAGGGTCCCGATAAATGATCGGATTGCAGAGACGCGATCCCATTCCGAGGCTTTGCATTTAAATCAGAACCACGGTGGGTGCAGTTTCCATATTTTTCGGAAATACCAATACTAATATCTAACGTGTATTACGTTTTGATTCAAGTTTATTTGATTTTCATCAAATAGTATAACAACAACATCTTAACTAGTACTTATAATAAAAAGAAATCATTTTTTAGTTTGTTTAAAGGCTTCAAAAATACTGAAACAATTTGAAAAAGATATTTCACTGTTGGTTAGCTTTTAGCTTTTGCCGAGTACCATAGGCTAATATTTTATCCCGGTACGGACAGTAGGTAGTTCCCCCAGGAAACGGATGAAACCGCGGTAAAACGGCTAGTACGGCTATATACTTAAAATGTTTTCATATTTAGCTGAAAGCTAATCATGTTAGATATTGAATGTTGAAAATTCAATGGCTTCTATAGACTTGATTCTAAAACTGGAACACTAATTAATTATTTACAAAAGGTGGAAAACGCTAATGAATATCAAATAATGCTTTATTTTGCGCTTTTATTAGATATGTACAGTCATGAGGTAAAAAGTTTGATACTTATTTTTCAGCAGTAGGTAATTTCGTGTTAGTAGGAAGTATGTTTGCTTTTAAAAAACTACATATACAGAGGTATTGTTTATTTAGTTAAATAGTTCATTAAGCCGGTAGACTAGTAGTTGTAGTTATATTGTAAAATATAATTTAAATATTAAAAGTATTGCGATTCAATTTCGTGTTTTATTATTCTAAAAGAACAACAGCCAATCAAAGATTTTCAATGCACTGTTCAGACTAAAGTATTGAATACAAGAGTACGACAGCGAAAGTCAGACTATCAGAGTATTGATATTTATCAGAACAATGTCAGAAACACAATACCAGAATGATAAATAGTCAAAACCATTTACTGTTTATGAAATAGCCTACAATTTATTCTTAAAAAATGCTTTCACCAAGTTTTGTGTGAAAACTTGCCAAAATAAAGTCGGGTAAGTAATGCGTCCGTCATTACCTAATACGGTCCACATTTCAACGAGCTCAGGTGGTCTGTCCGCTGTGAAACCATCAACAACACCCCACTTTTACGAGTACATCATAACTTTCCTAAAATGTGTTTGAAGGCGAAAAGTAAACACACTGGCGATACACTACGTCAGCATGCACGTATACTTAAAACATTTGACGAAATTCCCAATGAATTTTGGTTCCTAAGCGTGCTTTATTCGCGTGACGTATTCTAAGTCTGTTTTTGACACAAGGTTTCCATTAATCAGTTCAGTCTTATTGATTGGTAACTTATCGTGCCTCATTACGGTAATCATCGAGCTGTGAAGTTTTGTGCGAACAACTTTACAAGTTGTTGACGTGAAAAATGTTGAGCTCGTTAAAATAATATTTGTTTTCTAACATTCTGTTGATACATCGTCTGTGTTTATCTTTATTGTTCGATCTTAATTGTTTTTGTAGGAAATCAAAGATTCACGAACAAGAACTATTTTTGGACGTGGGTTTTAGCATGATTAATACACGAAGATAATAATTGTATTGACATAGCTGCCTCCCACCTGATCTAGCTAATCGCTTTCTGACCTTTTACCCGCAGGATTAAGAGATCACTGGATTTTGTACTAAAATTGGTCTGAGAATAATTGATAGGAGAATAATTTTGTCAAGAGTCAATGATAAATTCACACACACGGTTGCGAGTAGACCCTATTAGTTTGTACATACATGTACAACAGTGATACCAATACACCTTTGGTCGCAAACTTAAAGTTTCGAAGTAACCCTGATTCAGTGGTCTCCTTCACAGTGCGAGCAAAGTTTACAGCTGTATGTTGTTTTTACAATGGACAATAAAATGTTCTACCGGAATGGTATTTTCTTTTGCTCAGTGTCCAATAATGCGCCATAAATATATATCTGTGGTACTTAATTGGAATTGCTATCAACAAGCTGAGGATATTCTTGGAAATCTTCGATTAATTTTATTAATGATGGCTTTTGTTGATGTTTTTCATAATAAATTGAAATCTGTACAGACGGATATAATATTACCTTTTCAAATAAGTAATGTTGTTATGAAAAAACATGGCAATGGAGAATCATTTCCTTTGTAATGTTTTTTAATTTCACTAACTTCCTATCGCTGCAGGCGATTTATTGAAATCGTGCTTTCCAATTAAAATATGAAAGCAGGATAATTTAGAAATGTAATTGAAAGCGCTTACGATGCATTCACGATGTTATCGGTCATAAATGAGATCATCGAGTGGTACATGGAATGAAAATGGTCACATGGATGTAATTAAGTCTCAAAATGAATAAAGAAATCAGGCCCGCATGGATCCAATCACTCGTTCTGCCAAACAAGAGCTAAAGCCCATAGAGTGACGTAAAATCTAGATAAATAAGTCGATGTTTCCAACTTTTACAAGCTAATGTACGGAGCCCGAAAACAAAGGGCGCGTAATAAGTTTTATTTGTTGAACCTCGGCAATGTACCAATTAATCAGAGCTGGTGAGTCATTCAGATAACGATAAAATGAATTGAGGTTTCACGAAATCCACGCGATTCGTTGAGCGCACTTTGAGCTTGTACGTTTTTAATTTTATAGCTGATGCGGCGTTCTGTTATCACGTGAACGTTGATTTGTTTACATTTGTTTGTTCTTTTTTCTTTGTTTTTTATTTTCGCTTTATGGAAATGTAGGTTTGTATGCATGTAATTACTTTTACTTTATGGATGAGTAAGTTGACGAGAGGAGTATTTTGTTTAATTATCAGAATCTGTTTACTACAGTTGTTGAAAATTAATTTTATTTATAAATTTTCTACGAGAGCTTTATAGTCATCTGCCGCCATTATTCAAAAAGGTGCAAACTATATTAGCAGCATCTTTTTAAGCGCTGCAAATTTGCTATTCAGCACTACAGGTACAGCCCAACACTCCCCAGTGTATCCTTGTACAAAAGTTGGGCATAGTTTAATTTTACGTAGCTCTCCCGTCAGTCGGTTGTTTCGGACCAAGTTTGTAATAAATGCTCGTTGTTTTTCTCCCAGCTGTCGAAGCTGAGTGTACGGCACCTGAGCCCGGCTACCTTATCACACGCCCGTATGAATAAATCAAACGTACGGAGTGAAGGCTTGTACATAGCTGTGTTCAAGTGTACACAGAACAAACAGGCGCCCCGGTGAACGGTGGGACTAGTGTTGCCATTACGTTTAGTTGTTTCTTAATCAGTGGAATTTAACTGTACTTTGTGGTTGCTTTTCCTAAACAGTGTTTTAAAATAAGGTCTAACTGTGCTAATAAAGTAAAAATTCTTTAACTTATATGTTTTTTATTACACACTTTATTAAAAATATCGATCCCAATTATTTTATTTTGATTGATGTAAATTGATGAAAACACCAAAACATGGTTAATTATTTTTGCATTAATATCTACCATTCACACCTCCGTATTTCATTATCCACTCACACCTAAGCTTGTAAAACAATACAGCATTTCCCCATAACATTATGAGTTTATGAACATTACGGGTTCGTAATTTATATTGTCAGTTTCCCGAAACCAGTTAACTTTGAAGTGACTGACGACCCCTTGTTCTTTCCCGGAATATGATTAAATCAAAAAGGGTTCTGAATCTGGTAATGTATGTAAATATCGCCGTGGCAATGAAATTCAGCAAATTCAATATGTACCCTACCCTTATGTAATACTACCTCTTTCCCTCTGTTTTGTTCACATCCTTAGCTGACTACTTAGATACAAACAGGATTTCATCCCAATCAAATTGCGCTTAAGTCAGTCAGTTTAGTCTCAGTCATGAGAGTAGGAAGATAAAGAAATAAAAAATATGAGGATGACAATTTTGATTTAATAGAACAACAACTGATTACTGGTGTACTTCAAATATACAAAGAGCCCTTACTCCAATATAATCACACATTAAAATCCTATGCTAATAATATTGTCGCAAGTACCCAACTTAAGGATAATGCTCTTAAGTCAAGAGAATTAAAAACTCGAGTAATGTTTGAGCCTGAAATACATCTGAAATGTACTCAGGAGCTGTGAGTTAGTCCTTTCAGGGAGTTACAGTGTAAGAGAATAATTAAATGAGGCTTAGGTACTAAACAGTGCAGCACATGTGCATTTTCACGTCAACTAAGAAAGGTATTAGGATAAGCTCGTATTCTGTATTTATGGGCACCTAGTTTAATTGGAATATTTTATTTTTAATTAGCAATTAATTAGGTATAGATGCACAAGAAACCGCAACATGAACTTATTTAGAACTTACGTGATATTCTTTAGGGGCAATTCATTTTACCAAGTTCGTTGATAATATAAAAACCTGTAAGTATAATTAAACTGTGAGTTGGTATAGCTAGGTAATTCTTTCATTTAATTCAGGAATACAATTCTTTTGAGAACCCCAAAGAGAGATAAGGCTTTAGTATTAAAATATACCTGTTGACCTTTGTAAAAGAAAAAGAGTTGACTTATTTTTGGATGAAAGCAAAAGTATAGGGTATTACAAATCTCTATTTAAAGACAAAGGTGCTTAGGGTCATGTTAAGCTACCTTTTGTGTTCTATTGTTGTTGTTGCGGTCTCACAACTCCTGTTTCTGTGGGAAAATAGATCCCTTAAATCCTTCTTAAACGAGATCCTCCATTGAATAAGTAGGTAGGTACATACTTATAGGATTTCGCAAAAGTCGTTAGTATTTCTTTGAAATAGTTTCACAAGCTTACAGACAAAAGGATTGCTTTTTCAGTGATCATTTGCTGCCACATTTTCTTCGAAATCAAACAATGTTTCGATGTTTCGAAAAAAACAAATGTATTCAACATCGAAGAAATACATAAAGGCATTCATGTAAATCTAATGCTCCAAAGACATGCAAAATATTAAGGTGCCACGATTGACAGCAATCAGAGATAAAAAGTGACTTAAACACGAAAATAAGTTTATAATTGAATATACTAACGAAACACTTAGGTACTTCGCGAGTAAGACTATTCATATTCAATTTGGCTTGAACTCGCGGAGTCGCGTAATGTAAAGGTCACTTTACAAGTCGCGATGAAAATTTAACTTGTTCAAGAGTGCCACGACCTGCCAGGGCTTTTTGTTACAGAAATTATTTAATTACCCTTCGTGCCCAAATGAATATGGACTAACAAAAGCCTCTTTTGGCTTAGACCAGTTTAAATGTTAATTCTTCATGCTCTGTAATGCCGTGTATTGTCTGAAAGTTGTTCATGCATTTAATATCATTTTTGCCGTTTGTCTGACTCCGAAGTTTGAGATTTCATTTTCTTGGCTCTGTGAACTGTGTTTTGAAGATTTTTGAGTAAGTAGTAAAATGATAAGAATAGTAAATGTTCTTTATAAAAAATGCAGTTTTAATTTTCTCATAAGTCTCTCACATTACGTGGTTTACACACTCCTTCCATTGTTTCTTTAATGTGTCTTTGATTCATTGTTTAATTTTAAATATAGCAAGATTTATCTAGGATATATTTACCTACCTATTTTAATTATATCTTAATATTCAAAGTGAAATAATCTGTGGGCGTAGATACGACATTTACTGGGAGCTGAAGGTTTTATCCTATTGTTAGATACCTACCTATAGGTACGGTTCTATTAACGAAAACCTAAATTTATACTAGCTCTAATTTGAGCCGCGCTAAGATTTATGAAGACAATAATATTTGATTAAGAATAATTATGACCCTTTGTTCCCCTGTTTTACAATGCCAATAGTTTTATTTTAATGTTTATTGTTTAAGACTGTTTGGAATTTTGGTTGAAGGATTTCTAATTGAATGAAATTTTACTTATCCCTTTCACGTGTCTCTGTGTAAAGTAATAAGGATATTCCTATCTTTCATATAATATAAGTAGAATTTATACAAAAATTCTGTTTTGAAAATTACTCTGTGAGTATTTTTGGAGCTAATCACGATATTTTATAGACCAAAAGGACACTCATTATAAGTACGAGCAAATGTTAAAATGACCAATTTCGAACGGCATGAGCTTTGAAACGTTATGAATAGGTTTTGACTGAGCAATTTATTTCTATGCCTGAATATCAAAGCAATTAAGAGATTTTAATATAGGGACTGAAAGATATTCACAAAAAAGAAATATATATTTTTAAAAGAATATTCTTTTGTTAATATTCAACGAATTCATTATGAAACACTGTGCTCATGTCGTGCTCGACGGGTTTTAAGAAAGCTTAATTTTCTAGTCTAGAAAATATTACATGAATCTTTTTACTCTCCTACAACTATTTAACATGTTAATTGGTCATCCTTTTTTAGACTGTGACGCTTGCATTTTTCATTATAAAAGCTAAAGCATTTGCATAATCATGTTTCTATTAAAATGCGTCACTTGGAACGTTTTCTTCTAAAGTTGTGTTGAAAGAAATAATAAGGGAAAAGTAAGGGTTGGCTTAAACAAATTGCAAGCCAGATGAAATTGCACTGCTTTCATATAATTTTATGCGGCACTAACACATTAGTAGTGACTACTATTTTTATTCAGGGTTTTTTCTTGAAAAGATCTTATGCTGAAAATATATAAACTCAGAAATATTTCAAAATATAAAAACATGGCGTTACTATATTTTTCTGTGAAATAAAGGTTATAACAGACTTTTGAGCTTAGAACTATTTAAACACTGAATTTTATAGAATGTCTGTCTATTTTTGTGGAATAGTATTGTGTGGAGTTTCAGACTGAAAGAAATAAAAAAGATACTTTAGCCTACGAGAGCTAAAGTTTAATATTATGTAAATTACATTGTGACTTGGATCTGAATAATCAAAGGTCGTAAGTGACGAACAAGCTTCTGTTTATAACGATGTGTTACGTATTTGCATGTTTATTATTGGGTTAGTTACTCGTTAGAATATATAGGGCGTATAATATTATCACGGGCACTGAGTTTAGGTAATAATTTGCGTGTATTCTACGAAGATGTGCTTGAAGACGCGTGTATACCGATTAAATATCTTATTTTCTGGGAACTAAAAACCATGTAAATTCGGAGCTTCTACTAAGAAATTCTTGATTGAAAACCTGAGACTACAGTCCTAAGAATCGTACACAATACCTCTTATATTCGTTGTAACAGCAGCAATTGCAATCACCAGAAGAGAGTTTATGCTTATTTGACGCTATTAAAGTAGTACTAGTAAATCTTGTTTGATAGTGAAAACCGTTATTTCTTCTAACTTGACTGAATTGCTGCTGGCTCTAGAATACCTACTTCTGCAACAAAAAGACTAACTTGGCTTACTATTAGTATCATATCTCCTTTGTAAGCTCCAAGTCAGCTGAATAACCATACAATATGAATGCGTTCTTTTCAGCGAAGAAAATTGTAAAAAACGATAATAAATTTTCTTTGCAATACTTAGCAAAATATCTCAAAATCCAGAGTCAGGGCGAAATATCTCGTTTCAAGATTTAGAACAGCTATAATCGTTTGTCAGATGCTGCACACATTTCACTCGCGGATTTATGATTTTGTTTATCTTCAAGCGGTAAATATATTGTATAAGTTTGTGTACTTCTAGACCTGGGTGTTCTGTCTTAACGTTTTGCCGTCGACTTCTAATCTATACTAATATTATAAAGCTGAAGAGTTTGTTTGTTTGTTTGAACGCACTAATCTCAGGAATTACTGGTCCGGTTTGAACAATTCTTTTGGTGTTAGATAGCCCATTATTCGAGGAAGGCTATAGGCTACTTTTTATCCGGGTTAGTGCAGAGGTTCCCACGGGATGCGGGTGAAACCGCTGGCAGAAGCTAGTCTACACTGTTAACTAACGTTATAAAGTAGAAGAGTGTGTTTGTTTGCTTGAATGCGTGAATCTCAGGACCTATTAGTATAGATGCTGCCTTTTGCTTATCATAAAGGGCGCGCTTATTGCTTATTATAGTGCAAAGGGTGTGATAATGTAGCTCATTGTGAAACAACAGTCTTATGAATAAAATTTTACAATACTTATTGTTTTTTGGGTGCTTTATTTTCAATATCGGAAAATAACTTTCGATAGTTTATTCACTAATTGCTTGTTTATCATAATTTAAGCTGCATATCCTTGTATGTATCTCCTCATTGCACGGTTCTCGTTGCTAATAAGCAGCATAAATGTAAACATGTTAGAACTTGTGTATGGAGCTGAAAATGTGAAATGATGCCATAAAGATACGGATACCGAACATGTATATCTATTACGCTGTCATTTTCCGTCTCTGATATCACATTCAGAATAATTATGGTACAGAGAGCAAAAGAGTTTGCACCACCCAGTCCTATTTGTGGCGAGATAAAACAAAATACAAATCTTTCGATAGGAACGTCAGTCAAAACGATGCAATATTTGAGAGCCTTTATAATATGCAGTTTATACGTTTTTTAAAATTTACACCCACAAGCGTGCAGTTTAAATCTAAGTTTTTTTATTTTTATTTATGGAATATTGATGTAGAAGAGCGGAGTGTCCTAATACAGGCATTTTTTGCTTAAAAGGAGGCTCCTATCACCAACTTATGTTAAACCTTAAAAACATAAATAAAGATTTGATTTGATTTGATGCCTAAGATACAATAATAAAGATAAAAATTATAGGTAAAAGGTTTCCTACAGAGAAGCTTTCAAGAGCAATTAAATACGTAACTCTAAAAAACAACATACACCGCAGGCCCTTGGAAATGATGCTTTAGATTTTTGTAGTTAATCTAGTAATTTTTTACTTGTGCCTGTTGACCTTACCAGTGTATCTACTGAAACAAATTGAATGAAGTCAACAATATAATTGACGGTCGATTAGATATCTTTGATTCCCTTGATTTAGTATCCATGATTTTGGAAACCATTTCGTTTATTTATTAGTGTTTTGCAAATGAATGGATTTCCATTTACTGACTAATCAATTATTTATGGATGACATGTAGATAGGTGTATGGATGATTTGTAGTCAGTAATTTGATTCATCGTGGCCTTTTCATGAAGCAGAAAACGTTAACGGCGTTAGGATACAAAAATAACAAATACTGTAAAAATTTTATATACCACCCAAATTGTATTATTACCGGAACGCCTATGGAGTTAATGAATGGGAAAACCAACCTAAATTGTATCTCAAACAAATTCCATAATAAATAGCAATAATTTATTCATCATCAGTGGTACATTTTGCCAAAGAAAAGCTACTCCTTGGCAAAAAGTTCACCAATCCCAATAATACATGGTATGTATGTTCAACACTAAACTCGACGCCTTCTCAATCTTGGAGGGGGGGCGTTCTGTGATCGCTGACTCAAGCGAGGCCCTGGTCTCTTCCTGGACCTCTTGTCACGTTTGCACGAAGACCTTGAGCGCCGCAGACTTTGCTCCACAGCTGGGCAACGAGGCTGTATGTCAGTAACAACAAGTATTTAACATATCATTTGAAGACCTATAATTCGGCGGGATTGTTCGAAAGACTTGCCCCGGCCGTGGTACATGCACATAACCACAATTCAGTATAAAGAAAACTTGAAAAAATAGTGAAAAATTAGCATATTTTTTTTACCAAATCAATGGCGGTTGATAATTTTAATCTCAATACAATCCTGTATTTCCAATTTTTATTCCAATTCACATTTGATCACTTTGTGCCAAATTCTATTGTAATACAAAAATCCAAATAAAGCTCACAAAAATAAAAAGCTAAAAAAACCTGATTCATCCCATATCGGTTTTCATTTGTTTAACTTTTTCTATTTGTTTATCTCTATTCAGGCCTATGCTCACCGACAGGATGAACCTCAGTTTTCTTGTAATAACTGTTTTCTATTAAATTTCATGTTTAATTTTCGACTATACAGTTGTGTGTGTCGATGAACAGCGGCCTTACCTACTACACATACGTATAAGAAACGGAATACCAACCTATAACAACAGGTCCGAACACAAGGAACACACAGCCGAACACAAACCGCAGTATTGCATTATGCGCCTCCTCCTTTTGGTACAATTCCAAACCTCGGAGCAAGCAAACCAAGCCTGTAATATCAAGGAAATTATTAGCCCACTCCTATTGTCCCCTATTATTGTTCAAATGGGACATTGAGGCAATAACAAGGAACTATAAAGACTAAGAAACTCACCAGATGAAAGCATAAATAGTCCGAGCATTAGTGTTGTAATTAGCAATGAGCTGAAATAGAAAATGTTGTGATTATAATTTACTACAATAACTACTTTATTTAATGCCGAGGTCTGGCATTTATAGATAAAGCGCCAATTATGAGCAAGAGTATAATTAAGGAGGCTACGTCTAGCAATGGCCGCTTCAAGTCTGCCGAGTGAATGTTAGCGCTTTGTTTAACAGCCCCGTTAATTATAAGCTTATGACCAATTTGTGAAACGAAGGAAAATTCTGAAAAACCACAATAGCAAACAACACTAAAAAAAGGTCTTTGCCGTTGAGTTCGTCAATCTCTTCAAGTAAAACACTGGATATGAATATGGTATGAATTTAAACAATATTATCAAAACGATTATAAATTACGAACGGGGTCCAGTTTTAAAATTCTTACAACGCGTATTCAAAATAGTGAGACCAATTGCTGAAATTCAACATAATAATGATAACTAGTGTCTCCACAACTATGTTCATGGAGAACATTACCTATGTTTATTATTCTGTACCAAAGTTGCTTCTACAATAGGTATGGAAGATACGCTTCGTATTGAATAGCAGTGTATTGTGAGAACAAACGTCCTAGTAGCCTGAAGTTTATGAACCTTGTGGTAGCTATGATTTAGAAAAAAATCTAAGTTTTTTGGTCAAAACCAATTGAAACAACGGGAGAGACAAAGCCTTTGCACCTGTTTTCCACAAGTAAATAACTTTGGTAATCAATGCATGAGTTCTCTCTTTGATGAACCAGGCGTCTAATAAATGAGCGCTATTGCACGCTGTACATTACTTCTCGGAAATAATTGATTGCAAGCTAGAATCACTTAATTAGACTACCTGAATAGTACTTGCTTCCCAATGAATAGGGAGACAAACTCGTTAATACAGTTAAATAGCTTCAATATATTATTTCATTGAAAAAAACAGTCAAGAAAACACACCTGAATTTCATCATTGCTTCAAATTGGTACTTATATTTGTTAAGTCAACAGAAAATAAGATTAATAAAAATAAAAATGTAAATACGAAAATTACAATTACAAAATGAGTGACTTTAATTGTCAAATTGGAGTTCGAAGGGTCAAAGACAAAGAAAAGTCTAAATATGAAAAGAGGTCAATGAATGTCGGATAAAGGTTTGCTTTAGGAGAATTTTTACATCATGATCATCAGGCTGTTTGTTTTGAAAAATTGTGTATGTCGGCGCACCTCATCGAGCAACAGCGATGGCGACCGAAGCGAGTGCTGCTCCCTTCACTTCTCTCTGCGACGCGCTTGACCCCGAGCACTTACTTGTTTTCTATGTGTGATTGTACATTTAACGGCATTAAAACCTATGTTATACAGTCGTCAAGTTTTATTTATAAAGTCCCGTTAGGGCTCCTACAGTGTATACAAATAATATCAATTTATTTGCGCATTTACACAAAAATGTCTGTACGGATTTGAAAGATACAACGGGAAAAGATCAAAATACAAGTGAAGCCGCAGGAAGCAGATAGTAAACAGAGGAAATTGATATGGTAATTGAATCGTAATCGATATTCATTCGACGGATCAATCTGCGCCTTATTAATATTTCAGTTTTATGCATGTTTAAATCTCATGGCCCAAATATCTGACAAGTCTTTGTGACTGCATGAAAGGTGACCGAAATTCAGACATCGTTTCTGGTCCTGTAACAATTATGTTAGTTAACGTATATTTACATCAACTAAAAGCAAAACGTTTTATATAAACGGTGATGGACCAATTTCAATTTAGTATTTTTGTACAAATGCGGATTTTCTTAGACATATTTGATGAAAATCGGCTTAGGCGTTTAAACATTTTGGGGTTGAGGGTTGAAAGTGAGGAAAAATAACTGAACGTCCACATACTCGAGTGGGGCCTAAAATGAAAATGTACCACGTCTCCATTACAAAATAACGTGTATAATCTACATCATAATAATTATGTAAAAAGAAATAAAAAAACAGACAGAAAACCCAAAGTCCGTTTGTTTACTTTTATCATGACAAAATAAAGAAGGCTTTTATTTAGAAGTTTGTAATGTTATCCTATCTCAAGTCTCGACACTAGGATATTTCTTTCATCTGAGAATATACTAACGTACATTTTTCAAGCAGTCAGAACTTTGCTCTTAGGATTATTAGATGTCTTACTTGTTCAGAAGTTTTTATTTGTTTATGACCAGTTTCATTCGAAACTAGAACAGTTGTGACTTAGCCTTGTGCGAAATAATGTAGAAAATGGTTAATACGTTATTTCATCTTTGCATAAACTGGACATGAGAATGAGAATATGTTAGTTAAAAGCTGATAAGGTTTTGTTGCTAAATATAGATTTTTTTCCTAACTATTTACCATTCAACTGCTATGTAAAGTTTGCATCCCTCATCGTTACAATAATTTGATACGAGAAAAATGTAGGTAATAGCTAATGTAATATGAAGCATGAATGGTGGCTTAAAGAAGTAAGTTCTCGGGAGGCTTAAGAAAAGGCTAAAAACGTTATAAAAGATAGCTATCTATTACGCCGTATAAATATACTTCTAAAATATGTATTAAGTCGGCAATAAAAGGAATCAAGGTTACACTCACATCGCTTGGGGCTCCGCTAAAAATATATCAAAGGGATTCATTTTCTACAAAACAGTGCTGGGTAAGTATATGAAGCTACCTTTTAGTTTGCCAGTTTTCTATTTATGTAAGTACTGAATGGTCATGACGGTAGTGACGTAACTAGTTAGTATAAAGAGAGGGTACTGACCCAACGCACCTTCGTTTGTTACTGTTTATTTGGTGGCCCCATACTTTTACTCTAATATAGTACACGAGTAACAGAACAGGAAAATGCTGTAATTGTTCCAGAATTACGTGCGAAGGTTTGAATGTAGTTGGGTATTCTTTTCGAAGAATTTTGTTACAATATTCAACCTTTTTTTAAGTGGAAGTAATTATTGCTGTCAGTCATGCTTTCAATTTGAGTCAGTTTCTTCTTTGCCTACAATTAACTATGCAATACATGTGGGTTGGTAGGTAAATTAGAAAGTTATTCTCATATTTATCGGACAGTAACGGTCAACCCATGACTTCTTCAGACAAAGTCTAAACAACAATTTATTTTGACGCCTTTTGTGTAGGATGACGTCATAAAAAGGAGACTGCGTAAACAAGTTTATCTAACACTTTCTGACTGTGGTCTATTTATAAATATCAGTTCACACTTTTCTTATTCATTCCCCATGAAATCCTATATTATTTTTTGCTCGAGTTAAAACTAAAAATATCTCAAGGCGAGGCCTAGAGCTTTACAAATGGCAAATGAAACGAGTAGTTAAATCGCTACGCAATTCCTAGGACTACGCTTTTTAATAAATACTACGCCGTAGTCCTCGCTACGGAAGCTACGAATATTTTGGCATGACATAGAAATCACGGATGACGCAAAACTAGTATGGTAATTCTGGTAGAATCCCTTAGTTGTTTGTTGTAGTGATTTATTGGGCGCCCATGTTCCGTAAAGGTTGTTCATGTCAGACATGGGGCTTACAACTTGGTAAACTTACCAGAATGAGCTATTATATTGCAAGTTTGTGCCCAAGTCTTCGCCAACATAGTTTTTTATTGTTTATACATCAAAATTACTAGACGTAGTTAAATATACTGTGTTCATTTAGGTATTTTTTATTGGTTTTATTTTGTCGAAATCCGATAAAGCTTTTTTAAATTAATCAAATAATAATAATATTTATTTCACCATAAATAAACTACGACCCTCCTGGATAACTATAAAACATCAACTTTCAAAAACTTGATCAAGTACCACTTAAGTGGTGTAAAGTTTCTAACTTTGATATTGTAAACTTTTATATGAGAAACTTTTTGTTATTGTTGATACAGTTAACGTAGAGAACACGAGTTATTTGTATCATCCTGTTTGTGTGTTTTATATTAGTTACGTACTGGATATACTGGGAAATATTAATTAGGTGCTGAAAATCACAATATAATGGCGTATTTTATACATAATTAGTGTTGCCTAATTAGTATTTTGTAGAAGCCTTCCAGTCAAAAACCTACATACACCGGAAGAGAAAAATTATACATTTGAACGCTACTTTAAACACCACAAATCTACAACTATGTATCCGAACCATCAACTGAGTACTCCTTAGAAGCCAAAAGAAACCATTGCAAAGTAAACACAGAACATTAACATTAAGTATGTAATCGAATCCTGTTTCTGAATTTAGCTTCGAATATAATATGTGCAATAGTTAATTTTTAATTGCATAAATAAACTTCTTTGATATCTACTGCAATGCAGAAATTCTGCGAACTTCAAATAATTTCGAGTTTACTTGCCATTCATGCAAACAGCTATTCAAGTAATTATTAAAGTACATTCAGACAGCTCTATTTTATAAATTGGAACAAACAGAGTAGTACAAAGTTACTTTATAACACAAACAATATCTAACAGAACCGCTATCCACCAACTTTATAAATTAGAAAAAGTTATAAACTGACTCAACAAAGATGTCTAGCTTCACTGTACAAACTATCGCAATAAATAAAACAATTGTATTCATACATATTATAATTTTCATTTAGTCTTGAAGTTGGCGCAGTACGTTGCAAGCGCTAGAAACTTTGGCAATAATAACAGACTGTAAATCTACTAGTTCTTTCATAGGAAAGCCGTTCCCCGACAGTTGACTGAATAATACAGGGAACGCAAACGCTACCGTAACTGTGAACTGTTTATTTTTTAAACTTAATGCACGTTTCGTTCTCGACATTATTACGGGCCTGTCAACTATTAGGACGGTGGCACCGTGTTTTTTTAGAGGCCAAAGCGAGCCTTTTTAATAATATACACCAGCAAAAATAACCATCAGAATGAGTTGAATATTTTATTTTATTTAAAGAAGATGGCAAAGATTTTGAGGTTTAGTTGTGAAAGGTATAAAATTATGATGCTAATTTAGTTTCAGTAAATAATAGACTGAACTTTTGAGACCTCAACTCGATCGAGCCACTTAGCTTCTGATATTTATCACCTGATCATTCACCAT
The DNA here is from genome assembly GCF_030705265.1 of Helicoverpa armigera. Classification (NCBI taxonomy): domain Eukaryota; kingdom Metazoa; phylum Arthropoda; class Insecta; order Lepidoptera; family Noctuidae; genus Helicoverpa; species Helicoverpa armigera. The sequence continues at coordinate 5,909,274 of NC_087121.1, forward strand.
GGATCCATAGACGACAATTAGGTACTTACACACAGGAATGTTACCCTACATATGTTCCTTTTGCGTTTAACTGAAATAAAAGTCAGAAACTACGTAAACACGCCACACCATTTAAAACAGTGTAACTGTTTCAATCTTTAATTAATTTACGAAACTATTTCAGGAAACTGTTTACTGCGCTGCGCATTCCGGGGATGTTAGGAACGCGTTTAACATGAATTGTATTAATGTATTCATGACTAATTTAAATAAATAAAAGGACTTAATGATTTTCATTCATGTATAAAAGTATGTACTAAGTGTGTGTAAGTATGTACTATAGATAAAACTAAAACACTTAAACGTCAAGTTTCTGATAACACTGTAAGGGTAACATAAAGATTGAAAACAATATCTAGTTACGAAGTAAGGTCAAAATAGTTACTTAATTGAATTACTTCAAGATTAGACAAGGAGGTTTCAGCAAGAAGTTTTCAAAGCAATCCCTTTATCAACGCGTATAAATTAGGGTCTGGCGTTATTACTTGAACACATAACGGAACCTTTAACATTCCGCCCACAGCGTTTAAATTTGATTTGTTCGTTTGTATTTATTCTACTCTTTAGGAGTCGTAAGATGCGAAGTTGGAAGGCGTATCGTGAACCTTATAAAACGTTCGTCCGGTAACAAGGTTAGGATCAGTTAGTTTTAGTTACCCCGTGTAGAGATCGTCGGACAATCCCGATCAGGGTACCTCCCGCTATTGTTTCACGATACAACCCCTAACTTTTGTTTGTTGTTCAGAAATCCAGGCCGTCTTGTTAATATGAAAATGTAATACTTGTTAGGGCTTTATTATATTGTTGACTGGTTATAAATAAAGCAATCTTCTTGATATTGTTGTGTAATATAGATTGATTGGCGGCCATCCACTTCTGCTGAGAGGTATTAATAAAGTTTATTGATTTTAATATACCTGACTATTGCGTCTTGTGGACTTCCACAAGTAGGTGCCACCCAAAAGGTACGTCTCCTATAAGACCAGATCTGCTGTCTTATATATGCGAATAGATAGAAAAATAAATGTAGGTATGTAAGGGAAAAAATATATAAAGAAAACTATATTATGACAAGAAAGTTAGTATCTAAAGCAAAGAGCGTTGCAGTACAAACCAAGCTTGTTCAAGTGTGGACCAGAAACATAGTGGACATTTTCTTTAGAGTCGCGAAGATTTAGCTCTTCCACGGGGATGTAGAGAAGCGCAACTTTGAACGTACAACAGCCAACTAAACAGCGTAATATATTCACTAAATGTGCACTGCTGCACAAAGGTTTGTTCATTTTTGAATTATGGCACCATTTTCACGTGCATAACAAAATTTTCAATTGTTTTGATGTAGTTTTCATGCTAATTTTGGTGACGAAGAATACGTTTTAAACGGTTTTCATTAGCTGGTAACTGGGTCGTCCCCTATTGCATTTAACGTCATACATTGGCCGGCCGTGTGTGCTAACGTCTATTAATTTAGTCCACTGCGACATTATTTAGCACTTTAGTTGACTTCGATCTACTGGGTATAGCAGGTAACGGTAGCGGGTTTATACAATTACCGTTGCATATTATTATTTAGGTAAGTTGATCGTTGTATTATATCGGTCACGCTAGGGAGGGAACTATAATAAAAATAGAATAATAATTATGACAATATAAATTACCACGGCTAGCAGGAGCTGGATGCGAGAAGCCGAAAATCGATCTCAGTGGCGTGCACTTGGAGAGGCCTATGTCCAGCAGTGGACTGCGATAGGCTGATGATGATGATGATGATGATGAATTACCACGGGAATTTTAAGCTTCAGTCAGACTTCAAAGTTTCGACCTTATGTTCAAAATGCGGAGTTTTACCCTGCAGGCTTGATTAAAGAGCACCAAATATTATTATGAAAGAAAACATTTTGCACATCCACATAAACATTTTTATATAAAGGACAATGCCTAAAAACGTCCCCACCCACCAACAGACTTGAAAGTAGTGTCATTGGATGCGCCTCATTTAATAGATCATTTCTTATTATGGAGACGTATTCCAAAAGTATGGGGTTTAGGAACTATAAGACAATTTAGTATCCTTAATAATCAATTAACTTCAAGTTTGTTAACCAATTACTCGGAGTTGCGTGGACCGATTTTGAAATCTACTTTTTGTTTGTAGAGAAACTATCTCAAAGCTAGTCCGATTTTATTTTCATCAAGATCTTTTAAGCAGTTTTTGAGATATGGCGTTTTTGAGATCAGATAAGGCGCTTCTACTACAACTAGGTTCAACTCTGTTGGAGTCAGTAAAGGTCCATACAAAATCATTAAACCAATTATCATTCTAACCGGTGATAACTCAAAAGTTGCTAAAAAGATCCCGATGAAAATTATATCGGACTAACGTTGAGACACGTTCTTTGCATTAAAAAAAAAATAATCAAAATCGGTCCACGCAACTCCGAGTAATTGGTTAACAAACTTGAAGTTAATTGATTTTTAAGGATACTAAAATGTCGTGTATTTCCAAAACCCCATACATTTGGAGTAAATCGTTTTGATAATCATGATCTATCGAAGGATGCGCTTCCGATGACACTAGTTTCAAGTCTGTTGGTGAGTGGGGACAGGGTCCATACAAAATCCGGCATTGTCCTTTGGCAAGAATATAAAATACCCAGAAACGCTGTCTCTCAAACCTGACACCAGCTACTTCTAAAAACGGTAATAGGTAATAGTTGGCATATGAACGTCATTGCACAAGGCTACCGGGAAACCGAAGCGACTACCTCGTTTACCGCAGGAAATTCAAAACGTTCGCAATATTCTCAAACGGAATAATTATTTCTTTTGCGCTCCTCATTTATGTACAGGAAATTATTCAGTTTCAAAAGTGATGGTTTTCAAGTGAATAGGTATTTAGTTCTGTTTCAGTGAATGGGAAATTAAATGAGCAAATAAATTTATTTTTACGCCATGGTACAGTTTATGTATTTACCTATTGCTGCCATTTGAATATCATGTTTTTTTTTCTATTTCGTTTTTACACAAATATAAACGGAGCGTATAATTCAGTTCATCTAGATATCAATAACAAATTCTGTAGCAAAATTTTATTTTAAAGTACTGGCTAGTGAAATATTTTATTAGCTATTTCACAAAGCTAAAACTAAGTTGAAAGATAGAAATGTTTTATTATAAAAGACTTCTACGTTACCTTTGACTTCGTTACCGTGTAATAAGACAGATAACAGAAATAATTTTAGGTATCTATTTTTCTGCTGCCTTTATATTCAGTTTCCATCCCCAGATAAAGTAGATGTATCCCAAATAAACAGCCTTAAAAAAATAAGCTACTAAAATTAGCAACACGTGTGAAGATAAAAAGTATACTGCATAAAAAGGAAAGTACAAAACGCATAGTTATCACAGAGAACCAGACTATAAATTACAATGAAAATGCAACCGAAAAATCCTCTTATATCCTCCCGGTTAGTTAGGCCGTGCAAGCTCATTACCGATGCATTTTAAGCTTATCTGCCAAGCTGAGGACACTCGGAGAGCAATCAGCGGAAAGCGGGTAATGGGTCGAAATAATTTATATTATTTAAAGAAATAAATATTTTTAGTAAAAAAATCCTTTTTGGAGAAATAGATTTTTATTATATTTAAGACGTTTTCCCGCGGTTTCACCCACGTCCCTTGGTAACAACTGCCCGTACCGGAATAAAATATAGCCTATGTTACTCGCAACTTTCAAATGGTGAAATAATTTGTAAAATTGGTCCAGTAGTTTTCAACCGACTTCAAAAAAGGAGGAGGTTCTCAATTCGGCTGTATTTTTTTTTTATGTTTGTTACTCAATTTCTCAAAGACGCCTGGACCGATTTCAAAAATTCTTTTTTTATTTGAAAGGGTATGCTTGTCATTTGGTTCCATCGTCATCAGGTCAGGATCTGATGATGAAAACCCTGAGAAATCGAGGGCAACTTTCGAAAGTGGTATGCATACATAGGGTTAAACCTTGACATTCATGTGTATGCCTGATAGAACTATACAACAATGAAGGTTTGGAGCTGACCTGATGATGGAGACCAGAGAAGGTCGAGGGAACTCGTCAACTAAATATGTAAACTACCTCGTGTTTGGGCTTATATTATTCGTATTGACGAGACCTTTGCAACAGTGAAGGTTTGAAGCTGACCTGATGATGGAGACCAGAGAAGGTCGAGGGAGCTCGACAACTAAAAATGAAAACTACCTCGTGTTTGGGCTTATATTATTCGTATTAATGAGAACTTTCCATTTATGTGGATAGTGACCTATTCGTTTCACTAAAAAGCTAAAAATAAAAACTTTTCTAACAAAAAAAAAACCGACTTCCAAAAACACTAAAAAACTAATTTTAGGTGCATCGGCCTAGAAGTCGGTGGCAAAATTAACTTAGGGACATCCATTAGACACCGACTTCTAGGCCGATGCACCTAAAATTAGTTTTTTAGTGTTTTTGGGAGTCGGTTTTTTTTTTGAGTTTATTTTTTTTAGTTTACAAACAAAGGTTTCCTCTTTATATTATAAGTAGGTACAGATTATCAAGGATTGCCGCCAATCATTCCTTTTGTGTAGGTACTTATGTGACATTTTACTTACTAAATAGGTAATCAGAAAAAAAGGCCGCAAGCAACAACAAAATCCATGCTAGTCCGAAATACATAACGGAATATCAACGCCTAATGCAGTAATTATGTTCGCTGTCTGTTAAATAAACTGGCAGATATGTGTTAAATGTTTAATGTTGCTTCTTTCCCCGTAATGTGTGTTCTCACCTTTAATCCTCCTCCTCACTAAATGTGTAACCCGTATTCGTTAATGAACGACCAAATCCTTTTATTTTCTTTTCGGTTTTACAGAGTTTTTCGTAGATTTATATTCAAAATACGCGAGAGTAATAATTACTTTATTCAGTTAAATATGAAAGTTTCTTTAAAAATTGAAAATTAAGGAAAATAGGTATGTGTTTCAAAATTAAATTTTGATAAATTATAATGATTGCTGAAATAAATATTTATACTCCAGCCAGATGATTAGTAGGTACTTAACTAATCTGTTCTGCCTACGAAAACTTACCTACCTAATAAAACTACTCACTTAGTATCTTGTGTACGTACAAGTATCTTTCAGCTCCAAAATTATATTTTGAAAGGCCACTTTTAGAAAATTATGTTTTCTCTCTCGTGCCGATATAAAAATCGATACTTTGTAGCACTATATAATAATAATAAAATGTTATGAAGCTTAAATTAATAATTAATTAATCCGTTTACATGATTGCTCCCAAACACATAAATACACGAGGAGATTTAATATCAAAACAAATGAAGGTCGATCTTTGCCGCGAATCCCGTCGAGTCCGCATCACGACGGTCGCGACCGTAGTTCTAATTAGCACCGATCTGGGAATAAATTCATGGTTTATACTTTAACTGCACCGGTGTTTTGTTAACCGCATAACGTAGTTAAATTTTAATGCTTACCCAGTGTTAGTTCTTGTGTTTTAGCTTAAAATTTAAGAGTGACTCCACTTAACGTGGCCGACGTGGTAATTCTACTACTTCTATCTTTTAAGTAAAATTGTAAAAACGTTTTGTTTGTTTAGTATTTATTCTGTTTGCGAAAGTTTTAAACTGTTTAAAGCAGTGCCGTGTATTTAACAGACAGGCACAGCTTTCTAGGTTGTGGTAGGTTTTTAGTTTTTCTTAATTGTGTATAAGTAGCGGCTTATATTTTTAGGATCATTTTTTTTTAGTACTTAATTTCAGAAGCAAACAATTTAAACATAAATCAACAAAAATATCGTTAAACTCACAAAACATTTCTCAAACACTAAACTATAATATCATACATAAGTTCCAGGAACCCAAACAGTTCAATTTTGCAAAGTATATTGACTCAACATCAAATTAATCTCACTTTGTACTTGTATTACGCTCATACATTTTAAATTAAAGCGTTTGCTTTATACAAGAGCCTTCAGTACTTTGACTGCGGAGCAAAGAAAGATGAGCGGAGGTGCCATAAAGCCTGCCGGGGCTGCGGGTTGTTCGAAAGAGGCCCTGGCACATAAAAGGCCTACGACGGAACACGACGGTTTTTAGTCAGTAAGAGTCTGACACTTCTTCACCGCTGCTAACCCACAGCGGGAGGGGTCATTTGATGATTTTTGACGTCGTTAAAAAAAAAAAAGGTGCCATAAAGCAGGTAGGTCAGGTGCCTTCTTCTAGGTCAAATACTGCGGTGCGTATGGTTATGGTCTTCTAGTTGACATTTAATGTCGAAGATTTTTGGTTTAAAAAAAATGGGCGAATTCCAAAGAAATCGTATAAGGGTGTAGCCAGTAACATTCCTCGTCCTCTTTGAAGAACCGTATTTTGGCGATGTCACTCTCCTTGGTTCAATAATGCCATCTCCGGTCGTCATTTTGTTCTCTTTGACTGTTACTTCAACCTGTGTCGGGATGTTGATATTACTGGATGTGGCCCGGCAGAAACAAGACGATTTCCAACGTTATAAAAAGAATTAAAGGGAGGAAAGAGTGTTTTAATTCTGTTAGTTTTATGGTTTCGTTACGTGGAAATGTTTCTATGGCTTAAAGGGAACGAGTCTGTAACTGTCTAGCTTTTAATTGAATATTGCGACTCAGTGATGTGATGAATGTTTTTTTAGATGAAATAAGTTTATCAACCACTAGCTTCTGCCAGCGGTTTCACCCGCACCCCTTGGGAACTACTTCCCGTACCGGGATAAAAAGTAGCCTTCCTCGATAAATGGGCTATCTAACACCGAAAGAATTTTTCAAATCGGACCAGTAGTTCCTGAGATTAGCGCGTTCAAACAAACAAACAAACTCTTCAGCTTTATAATATTAGTATAGATACCTACCCAAACTTTTAGCTCCGCAGGCTTAAAAAAGTAAAGTAAGTAGTCATACATGAATTCATTTATTCAGAACCTTTGGCTCAGAATTCTCATTCCTTATTAAATACGATATTCGTACAATTAATGAGTTTATGTTCAAGCAGAAACAATTTTAGCTCTGTAATATCAATGTTTTATCTGCAATAACACGGCTAAGTATGGCTTTTAGTCGCGACGTTCCCTTAAAACATCTTATCCTTTAGATACACAAAGTAAGTGTTACCATTCATATAAAATAACAATGTGAATTCGGGTTACTGACTTTATACGTATTTACTGTATTAAATCGATTTTTCATATTTGAAATAGATAACTGATTCAGCAATTGATATACATTATTTAGGATAACATATCGCATATATTTTAAAATTGAAATAGACAATAAATAACGTTTGGATTTCATTTTGCTTTGATTTTGAATTTTTGGTTTTCCACTTTTTATCTGGATGACAGCTACGGGCACTTATCAAGCGCACGTCAATCGAGCACGACAAGAAAAAAGTTGGTTTGAACGAGGCTTCAACTCATGCATACCAAAATTTTTTTCGACTTCCAAAATCACTCCATCTCAAAAACATATCACTTGCTATAGCTATTATTTCAAATATATGTCTCCTTTATGTACCTAAATCTGTGTTACAAAAGTTTTTGTCCAATCCGCAGCCATGCTTAAATCATTAAATTTAATGTTAAACACTGACAATTTAAAGTTTGTTCAGGGACCGTTTCAACTTTAATACGTTTAACAAATAATGTTATTTATTTTGGAGCTCGATCTCAACCGTCCAGCGCATATTGCTCGGAATGAATTTGATGGCTCATATATCACAATGCATCATTCGGCTCATTCAGAATAATCTAGAATTTTATTTTAAAATGCAAGTTTAGAGCTGAAAGCTATTTGCAGTTGGCTCTAGGTATAAAGTTCTGTTCAGAAAAAATAAAAGCTGTAAGTAAATCTGTCTCAAGTAGGTAGCCAAGGAGGTAAATTGTGGTAACATTTCTAAAATTTAAACGGTCATGTACTTGTATTTAGAGGCGTGTATTTTGAACGGAGGTAAGAAAGTAAAAGAGTGGATTCATTTGTTTGTTTTTTTTTTTAATTTACAAAACTTCAATCATTCTGAGGCATTTGTGTCAGTAAACAACATCAAACTTAGATACCGCTAGCTGTGGTTAAATCCCGCGAGGTACAAACTGTGAACAGAACCGACCATATTCTTCCTATGTGTAAAAAATTGTTTTGTTCTTCTTTCTCTATGATATAGATACGACTCCCCAGAGAGTGGTGACGTTGTCAAGTATAATGATCGTTATTTCTGCACTACCCAGTACTGAGTTCGATATTTAAATAAATATTGTACATGCTTTTATTGCGAAATATAAATTATTGAAAAATAAAACAATAAAAACGTTTGTACATTTCTATTTTTGTTCACCTACCATTATTAGGTTTAGTTTATGCATTAATTAATAAATAGGAAATGTTACACCAAATACATTACACAGCCGCCGGACAAACATAATGTAGTACAAAAACGATCATTCACTGCATTGTTCTGTAGTTTATGCATTTACCGATCATTGTGCCAATAATGTATTTCCAAGCTTGTTAAATAATAAATCATTGTTGTGCAGCGCCAGCCAATCTGCGTTGACAGCAAAATAATATTACGATTCTTTTATAGCCCATTTTCAGTGGATTAAAATCAACAAAAACTGAGCGGACCAAACTAAATAACAGTGTAGTTGATCAAATAACTCGACCCCATTCACGTTGTTACCGTTCGGACTAAAAGCCCAAAAGTTTCATCGAAAAATGAAGCCTTGTGACGTACAGTGGTCCTACTGTGCTCGAAATAAAATGGAGTTTTGTCAGTAAGTGAATTAACCGCTGTCCTTTATTCAGAGCCACTATCAAAGCTCTGTTTAATAAACTTTTATTGTTTGTCAACACTTTAAACGATGTTGTTACAAACACTCCCGCGTGTATGAAATGATTGCTCGAAAACTCGTCATGTTACTGCAAATGTGTTATGTAAAACTGTTTACAGTAAAAGATTTTTGGGCGACGACTTTTTCGCTTTGATCAGATGAAATCAAATTACAGTTAGATCAAGTCCCCTCAAAGGGAACCAATGAACTGAAACCAAAAGAAGCGAGGTAGCTCCCTCACGGCATAGGATAAAGAGGTTACTTGGATTTACGGGAAACACACGGGCCCAAAGTCGGCTTTGAAACTGCTAAGCCGAACTCTTTTAATTATTCTCGACTGTCTAAAATTCCCGTCAAACTTTTACGGATCGCGTTAATGAACTCCGATGGCTAATGAGCTTTACATAATCCGTACGGAGGTAAACAGCTGCAAAATGAATAATCTCTCACCATACCGAAAATTAAATGATTTAAATAGGCGTAAGTATTTAAGTGAATAACATATTTATGCAAGATCGCTTTTAATAATAATAATGTTTCAAATATTAATGGAAGTTAGTACCAGACGGTACTATTTAAATAGCACCTTTGTGTCCAAGTCAAATAAAGCTAACAAGCATGTTTCAAGTATTTTACTAGAGCTGCGGGCATCATAAATATTTATTAGACTTTATGTAAAACTTATGTAGATGTTCTTTTTAAAGCAAATGAGAATATTGTGTAGCAAAATGCTACGCCGTAGTCAGTTGCTACGAGTAGGCAGATAAACTGAGAGTTCAGTAAAATTACAATGTTTCGTGTCAGAAGTGACGGTTGAAGGCATCAAGGAATTATGGCTTTCCTTGTAAGTAAGTGACCTACTTACATGTTGTATATGTACAAAGATTTCGGAGAAATAAAATCCAATTGTGTGAAACATTTCCATATATTACCGGAGTTGTTACGAAATGTTCGCGCCGCGTCGGTCTGTGTAACAATCTTGGTCAGTTTGTACACAATACGTCAGCGGGTAATCCTCTAGAGGCGTTTACGGACCGACACGGGGGCGTTTGTATATTTATTGCCTTTAACAGCTATAAAAATGTTGCGAACACACATTAGTGAGACTAACCGGCGGCACGCGAGCAGCATGCCGTGATGACGGGCCGTTTCCGTCTCGCAGCCGGGTAATGTGTTAACTTTAGTTGCTTTTCACACCAAAATAGGGAAAATGAAATATTTGCAACATTCAGTGGTGTAATAAGCTGGTTTCCCGCGTACGTTTGCGCTTCATACTCGTACCTACACGGACATTGGGTTACCTACGGACGCTTACATTGAGAATGTGAACAGCTGACGCGAACCTTTTCAAGCGTGAACTAAACACGCTTTGCTCGAAATGTGTCCAATTCACAGTTTGCGTGCAACAGTTACGGGGCATAACCGTGCATCGGTTTCAACTGTGGATAATGTCCTCAAAATGTACAAATAAAATAGTTTTTCGGTTTGTTTTTCCACTATGTCCTGCATAAATCTTTTGTGAACCTTATAATTACCCCTGTTAAAATAGCTGTTTGTTATTACAGTCAAAACAAATAAGTAACTCGAAAAATATTAAAACGTGTAGGTACTACTTATATATGTAGATATTTATTTTTGTAATAGATATTCCAATTATGTAGAAAGCCTAATCCACGGTATGCTGGATTTAAACAAAAAAAGAGGATGGTAACTGCAGATTCAATTCACAATACAAACATTTTGCATACATGGTGCAATGCACAAGCATTAAAACTATGTTGGTTTAGCCGATTTGATTGTGCTACACTACGCCTAGTGGAATAGTGGAAATAAACTTTTATATTAAACAAACAAGCCACTAATTAATGCTTAAACGAGTTCATCAATAACATTACGAATAATTTAAACATAAAAGCAAAAAAAAGATGTTTTGTTTATTTATCGAAGTTTGAACTATTTGATAAAAATATATTTTTATTAAAACTATGATGGTGAAGTCCAATGTAAAAAAAAAGTGTTTGGACCACATCAAATACTTTTTTATATTTTTTATTATTTACCTACTAGCTGTTGCCCGCGACTTCTTCTGCGTGGGCAATATGTATATGTATGGTTTAACACACCCGATATATAAAATTATTAATAGCAAAAATAACATTTCAATATTTCCACCGTGTACTTGTATGAAACATACAGCTACCTGTTTTCCAGCGATCTTTAAACTAAATACCAATAGTTAGAACACGAGACCATAATTACTGGTGCCGTTAGAAGAATGTACTGAGAACTGTGGCAAGTACAGACCACTATATTAATGAACGTCCGACACGCGATTAATGGTACATAGTCTTCTTGTATTGTATTTTAGGTACGTCCGAGCTTCAATGATTTTGTTCTGTTTACGACTGTATCTAATACAACTAGTGATATCGGCAGATTTCTTTAGTTATAACAACCTTTCAGTAGCGACTTTCCTCACGTGGTAACTTCTTCACGCACCCGGATAAAAAGTACCTGATACCTATACCCTTGCTCTATCATGGGCTATCTAACAGTTTTTTTCAATAGTAATCTGTGCTAGCACTTCCTGAGATTAGCGCTACACTAGGTAATCATGAGTGTTCCTATATCCGTTGAGTATAATCTATTGACAAAGCCCCGGTAATATGTAACCCACTATGGCCCAAGTTCACCAACAATAAAACGACCGTTTACGATGAATTTTCACGGATAAGTAAATAGCTGTTTTAAGAAAGACGGTCGTTTATGTTGTCCATGAACTTGCGTCCTGTATTTATTTTTAAGACTTACCTACTGGTTTTTCTACGTGAACTAGCATTTTTTACCCATAATGCAAGTCTTAGGTACCTACTGTGACAGTGAAATACCTACTCACCGTCAGAAAGAACATTTTAAGAAATACTTTTTCCTGTTACAGAATGAATAGACTGTTACCCAATCGTGTATCTTTTGAAAAACATGTTTATCTCATTTAGGTGTGGTCTAAGTAGGGCTGCCATCCGTCCGGGTTTCCCCGGATTTGTCCTCGTTTTGACCCCGTCCGGGGGACGTCCGGGCGGGTTTTCTAGAAGCGTCCGGGGAAAACCCGGACACTTTTCATGTAAGAAAGCACCTCATTGAATTTAAGTATATGTTAATAGTAAATGGATTACAAAATAGGTATTATTTTGTTTAAACAAAATCGTACTCGATCGGGGAAAAAATGCGATTTACGCCAAATGTCCGGGTTTTTTTAACGTTTGTCCGGGTTTGGCGAAATTCGAGATGGCAGCCCTAGGTCTAAGCAAGAATAAATGATCACATATATAATAGGTATGATATCTTCATTTTGAAGTTTGATGAAAAACTAGCTGTTTTCCCGCGGTTTAACCCGTGTCCTGGAAACTTCTGCCCGTCCTCAGATAAAATATAGCCAATATTACTCGGGAATAGTGTACATTGAAAGAATTTTTCAAATCCGTTTTGTAGTTTCGTAACCTACCTATACGGTACAATCCAAAAATCAAACAAAAAAAGTTTGCTCTTTATTATGTAAGTATAGATATAGACGAGAACAATAAATGGAGATCCTAATGAGGCTAAGCTGATTATGCTGTGATAATCGGGAATTATGTCTTGAATATTCTATTAATTACTTAGGTACATAATTGAGGCTGTTTCGCAGAAGCAGTCTTGTCCATAAAGGCTAGGAAAACAATGGATCCTTGTATATGAATTCTGCAAATCATGCTGAGATAAATTAACCTTTAAGAAATTAACTCTGTAAAATAAAGCTGCTGAAAAGAACACTTTCTGAGAATCTAGATGAATTGTAAGTAGTGATTACAATTTTCCGAAAAACATTGTTTCCATATTTATAAAATCGGAACTTAAACGCGTTACTTTCTAGAAAGTAAAAAAATCTATTACATCATTGGTATTAGGTATTTTAACGCCAAAAGTTTTTCTTTTGTTTTACTAGGATAGTTTTTTTTTGTTGTAAATGTCTATGTAAATATACCATTGATGAAAGAAAAAAGAAACGCCAAAAGTACTGTATGTAGACGTTTTTCAACCTCAATTTTGTGTAAATAGACAGCCACATTAACCTGTAAACAGATTATGTTATAATGCAATCAGTAATCCGCTTAACAGTCGCGTATAATTATATTGTGTGGCAGGATTAACGGTCAAAAGAGGTCACATTGTTTTATTAACACACTATTTAGGGTTTGAAGTAAAAATTACATGAACACCAAAGGACTTAAATATTTAGTAAATATTTCCATTTGAAACCAGTAACTGTTTTCTTGTCTGTGTCTTATGCTTGGTTATGCTTTTGTGACAGAAGAGCAAGGGGGAAAGAACTTATTGAAATTAAAAATTAAAAGGGATAATGTGGGAATTACTTCGTTTACCAAAATGAATTTTCAAATCGAACTAGTAGTTCTTGAGATAAGTGCGTTCAAACAAACAACTAACAAACTGTTCAGCTGTATAAAATTGGTGTAGATTATTAAGTACTTATTCAAACGAACCTTAGTCCCAAGAAGGAAACATGTACCTAAACATACTCCTACATATACTTGTCAATAAGTCACTTCGTTATGAATAATACATCTAATATAGTAGGAAAACAAAGTTCCGAGCCAGGTTCATCCGGCAACTTTTCACTAACGAAATATAAGTTTTAAGCCTGTGTACCTAAACTGACGGGAATTCCTCCTTCGGTAACATCATAAACAAACAAAAAAGTTTTACATACTTCGGTCCTGGTCCTAAAAACAACATGAAATGGCGCTTCCAAATAAAACTTTGGAAGCATTTTATTTGTGTTGCCAAGTTACATTTACAAGATTTAGTTATTATTTCAATTTGTATTTTACGGGTGTTGTTTGTATGGAATATGCATTGTTATCAAGTTTTGCTTACACTGCAAGTAGGTACAGACTTTTTCCTCGAAAAAAAAAACTTTAAGATTTCACTCTTTTTCAGAACAGATTTCAGACTTTTGAGCTCAGAATTACCTGCCTGGTCGGTTCACAATTATTCTGTAGTAAGTAGATATGTTTACACATTTGAAAAGTTCCTATCTTTGGTATGTAGGTACTTATTGTTCAAATGATTTAATTTTTGTTAGTGTTAACCCCTCATACAATTACATAACTTCTAGGGTATCAAAACTTCTCCATTTAACCCCTCTAAAATGTCTTCTATGTTACCTATTATACACAGTTTCTCGAGTTACCATCTTAGTGTACTCTAGCTGCCTATTGACCTGACATAATCACTAACCACATTTTTATGACCCTCACGAGATATGAAAGCCGGGAACGGGTTTCTTAACAATAGTAAGGAAATCTCTTCACAGATGTAAATTATTCTATTTGAACGCTTTTCGTAATATTCTGGTTATCATGGTGTCTATTTTTGGACTTCAAATATGTGTAGGAAATATGCGTGGACGTAGTAAATGTTAGTTTTCATTTATTAAATTGACTTTGTACCGTGTTCCGCAAAATCATGTAAACGTTTTGACAATGCCGTGCCATAGGTGTGTTCGTAATATATTTTGGGTTTAATATATCCATTTGTAACCTCTTCCTACATAATAGGATAGCTAGAAATACAATAAACTGAATGCACGAAAACTTGTTACATAGATAGAGGGATTATTAGTATTTAAAGCCGAGGTTCTTTGTGTTGAATATACTAAAATAATATGATATACCAATTGCAATACCTACTAATTTCACTAATACCTTACGTACTCATAGATTTGGCGTTTGCATCAAGCTCAGTGATATCAAATTATATTAGACTTCAGTCTTCAATCTAGTCTACATGGCTTCCAAATACAGTAACTAGATGTATATAATCTATTCCACGAATACCTTTGATATCAACATCAACTAGTTCATAGTTTCAACCATTAACTGGGAGTTTTGTGAAATTAGGACTTTACCTACATGTAACCACGTTGCATCGTATTTCGCTCGTCATAATTGAAAACTTATATGAAAGTAGCTTGTTGCGGTGGTTTCACTTTTACCTATGTTTGACGTAACTAGATTTTGACTAACAAAGGCACAGACGGAGAGCGTTATTCTGAAATCAAAATTAGGTAATATTTAAAGAAGACAGTAAGTATTAGTAAATACAATTTCCTTAAAACCATATTTGGTCGAAATGGATTTATGAATATTTAATCTATTGTTGACTTTAAATAGTTCTGATTTGTTCAAGTATGTTTTTCGTAGTACGAGGGATGCATTCGTAGAAACCATTAACACTAACTTGTGACAAAAAGCTTCTGTCCATAAGATCTGGGGCTACTGTCGACCCCAACTCTATGTCCCAGGAGGCAGCTTATTTTCTGAAGTATGAAAATTCACTTTCCGTCGTACGCTAAATCACCCCGAAGTTGCGGAAACTTTTTAAGAGCGAACCCTTGCACGTCACTCTTATACCTTTTTACAAAACACCTGACAATGCCTGCAAATTCCTCCCTTAGAGAATTGAAATATTGAAATTTAGGGAAACATAACACACAGTCGCCTCGCAGTATAACCGCGAAATAGCAGTATTAATTCAGCAAGGAACATGATTAGCTATTAAACTACTATATCAAAGAGTATTAAAGCCCCGAGATTGAAATTTCGTCACTGCTTAGTTGTCGAATTAATATGCTAATAAAATCTGCTTTGAATTAATTTCTACCGAATATCTAAGTCTTCTGAAGGTATACAAAACATTATATATCAGAATTTTGTTTAGCTTTTATAAAGCAAATATGGCTTTTGAAAGGCATCCGAATTATACGTCATTCGTAGGTAAATGGTGGAAGTTTCTCGCAATGCTATTATCGAGGGCTCAAGAACTTAGGCTGCGTAATAATGCCTTTGGGCCTCCTTAGAGATTATGACCGTTAGACGTCCATGGATGTACGTACAACTAACATTACAACAAAGGATAATTTTGAGGCCATATTCTGAAAAAGCTTGCAGACTAAACCATTAGCTGAACTTAGTTATAACACAACGACGAATAAAAGTGAGTGTCTCCCTTGGTACATGTAGGGGTGTTATCTTAACCTTCACGAACTTTGATACAATTTTTGTAGTGCTTGTATATTATGCATGTAACAGAAAAATTACTCGCTAGATTGCATTAGTGAATCATGAGTCTTATATAGTCTTTGGAACATTCATACATAAAAATCGTTTAGTAAACGTATTCAAAGTAAAGTAGGAAAAGTAAAGCTGTTAGTTTCCCTATTCTTTTATCACCTATTATTATTCCTTACTTAGTGATCAGAGGCAGAATTTACAAGTCCAAAATGCCCCATAAACCAAGGAACGTAAATTCGAGAAACCATGACTGTTTAAAGGGGACCCTGCAATAAATATATCGCTTAATCCCGATGGATGTTCGAAGCCGCAGGGCAGCGCTAATTTGCTATATTAACATTCCCTACATTTACTTTAGAAGTTTCAAGAAATGCCATTAGCATTTTGCTGCGCTGTAGCGGATTTTTTTATCAAATCATTGTACCTCGTTAGATACCGTAAATATCACGGCTACGTCAAAGAATATTGTACATAATCTTGGACAGAAGACCCCTTAAAACGTCTGAAAGCTTCTTAAGTGTTTACTCTTTGGGAAAACTAGGTATAGATAAATGAGGAGCCCCTGAGTCTCGTTTCAAAACGTTATTAATTATTTGAGATATTTCTGCTGACTTTTCCTGCCATTCAATACAAAAATTGAACTTTTGGCGCATACTTATTTAAGTTAAAGGTATAAGCACTATATGGTTGCTGACCTGGTCAGTAAGTTTTACTCATAAATATATCGTTTGCTTAAGTGCACTGAATTTTATAGCCTATGCATGCATGCTAATGTTTTTTAATCTACATGGTAAAAGCCACTCCGGCTCCAGCGACACGCAATATTTTTCCCCCGATTTATTAGCAACTGTGTAAGTTCGGATAAGCTAAGTAAAGTGCATTATTCTAATACAATTATTACAAGAAAATTAAATTTTCTTTTAAACTGATTTTCCAAAACGTGGTTTTAATCAAATCAACATATTTTAACTGAATTAATTAATCCGTATAAAGTTTACGAACTCCGTGCATTTAACTCATGCTTGTTAACATAAAGCACTTATCTATTTAAGGATTACACCAAAAATCTTCGTAAAGAAGGCGCTAATGAAACAGGCACTTACACTTAATGATGTCGTATACCGACGTGTCTGCAATAACGTTAATCTATGCAAACACTTTACTTCCTAACGTGATTAGGTGCCTAATTTACAAGAGGTTAATTACAGGGAGCCATGCTACCGGCTTTTAACGTCTTGGATTATTAATCCTTTGACTGTTTAATGAGCATATGTTATATACACTACAACGCTGTTAATTAACGCGGATTTGCTTTATTTTTGTTCTTGCTGATTCACGCGCGTGTTTCTCGTGTCTTGATTGAATTAAATACTTTGTGTATCCGGATTTGTGATGCGGGTGTCCCCAAATTTTAGCCTTTCTCAGTATGAAATGGAAATGGTTATGTGGTTTCATTGAAAGCTGATAGATATGAATAGGTACAGTGTTATTTAGGCAATCGTTATATTTAGAAAGGATTACTATAGAAGCTTTGAAGGTAGGCAAGTAATTCTACTTTCTATCATAAAACCTCAAAAAACCGCTAACCCTTCAGAGAAAAGGTTGGATGTTACTATTTTTAGATAGGCAAATCTATGAAACGTTTCATTTCAATAAAACCTTAATCTTCTAGGAAATACAAACATAA
This sequence comes from Helicoverpa armigera, assembly GCF_030705265.1. Taxonomy (NCBI): domain Eukaryota; kingdom Metazoa; phylum Arthropoda; class Insecta; order Lepidoptera; family Noctuidae; genus Helicoverpa; species Helicoverpa armigera. The sequence continues at coordinate 5,927,016 of NC_087121.1, forward strand.
CAAAAACTGTTTCTTCTATATTTGTTTTAATACCAGTAAGTATTCGAACACCCACTAACCCCAAGTTAAGGTACACAACAACATAATGGAAAAGTGGCATAAAAGTTAGAAACTTATATAACATTGTATTAGCATTGTCGCAGTATTATCAAAGCCATTTCTAACTGTTCAGTTAAAATGAACCTTTTCTTAGAATATCTCGACATTAAGGCTTATGTAAAATTTTCATCTGGTTTTCTTTACAATTCATACAATGGAGGATTCATAAAGATAATACGAAGGCTACTGATCCTTTTTTCCGTATGTTAATAAGGGAATTTGATCTGGGTCCGGATATTATTGTAGGTTAAATGTTTGTAGCAATGCATAATAAAATCATTAAGAGGTAAATGGTGAGAGTTACCCATTAAACAGAACTACATACATGTTTATTTTTAAAGCAATGGTACGGAGAATCATGTTATTGTGTTTCCGTTTCAAGTCATTAATTTACAAAGGAAATACCTAGCATTATATGCAGTAAAATTTTAAAATATTGATTTAAGTTTCTATTTTGTTGTAAGCAGTCAATTCATCTTACCGTTTACTTTCGAGAACCTCTTGAAAAGTACAAGTTTCTTAAACGAACTTCGCTTCCGTATTACCAAACTCAAATATTGTTACGTACCAGGAAATATCAATTTCGGTACTCAAACTGAAACTGTGGAACAATAATTGACCTCTTGTTTCCTTGAAACTGGTGCACACAACTTTCTAACCAACTTGGGAGAGGAGCATGCATAATCGCTAGGATTCGAGTAGTCAGAACAACTCTTGGAGTATTCGCAAGCTTGCATTACATCAATTAAAAGGATCATCGAAGCGAGACGGAAACAATTTCGCGGATATGCCCACTATAATAGTTGTAATCCGATTAGTGAAATTAGTTCGTACAGCTTATCCGACTGACCCTTCCAACTTGTTTAGCATCGATGTGTAAGTTGGGACGCAAGTATGAGGAAGGTAATCGATTAATAGTTTTCGAGATAGTATGCAGATATCTGATTTCAGATATAAGATATCGTTTACCGATTTTATGATAACGTCTCCATTATTCAGGACTTGACGTGTTTACCTACATGTTTGGTTTTAGCATTGAGCTATCTTTGGTTGGAAGGTTGGAAGTTTTGTTGGAAGGATAATTCTGTTTACTTATTGCTAAGAAGATCACGTTGAAACGACTGCGCGAATATTGAATTTACGCTTTCAGATTCAGTTCAATATGCCAAATTGCAAAAGCCGAAAGAACTATTTGCTATTGCCACAATATTTTACTATTTCTTACATAATAGAAATGCTAGCGATACATTTCTATAAGTTATTACTTTAATAACGCGAGATATTGCACAAAATTGCTGTCATTTTACTGTTTATCGCATGGATGGAGACGTTAGAGACTCCGTGTGTAGTTTAGAATGAAAAATACTGCATAATGCGAAAGAATAAGGATAAAAATATATTGCAATGGAAAAGTATAGCATAGATACTTACTGGAAATCACTTTCCTACAGGTCGTTTGATCTGCCAAGCAGGTAAGATCGTTGGACTAAACCTATCAGATTTCATGGAATCGATGTTTCTGCAAAATGACCAACGAACGCCTCTACCTCTATACTTAGCACGTTTGAAACGCTTTAATAAACTTTTCATATAAACTTAACTACGTTTAGCGCATTACTTATAGATCATTTACCAGATCACATCAAGCTACTTCCTTAAATTTTGGTTTATCAATCGTCTAACAGCATGTTACGCCATTTACTGAAATTGTTAGTGTTCTGTTTACGTAACAGTTTGTGTGGGTTTTTGTGTAGAATCAGTACCTAAATAATAAATTATAATCTACAGAAAGTGTTACGTAATAGTTGTTCTCAACCAGTATCTGCTCTAAGGATATACTTAGGTACATATATATGTATAAATATCGTACTCTTATACCTTTGTATGAAGGCACGTAGATATATCAAGGGGATTGTAAAAGAGAACTTACAAGTCGCATCGGGTACATAAAAATCCGATCAAGTGTGAACCGTTTGATATGTTTCGCACTAGCTGGAATTTTATCAGCATTCCAATGTGAACAATTTTTTTATGAACATCGAACAACTATGGCGGAGGGAACATGGATTCTCTTTTCTTTTTATGTAAAGAGGCCATGCTATGTTTTTATAGAATTTAGGGCATTTTTAGAAAACAGGGCCAGCTTTAGGCATCGACTTTGTTTATCAGTTTTATAGTAGTTAATACATAGACAACAAACTCACCTAATTGTCATTTAGGGATTACAAGACAACAAAAAGTTTAGGTACTAAGCAGTTCATCTACTTATTTATTTATTCCACATTCTTGGTGAAACTTCAGGGATCTGATAATATTATAATGTCTGCTATAATAAGACCTTATGAGATATCTGTTTACGAAGTCCCACGCGTCCCAGGAGATATAGCCGGATCATAGGGTACCTATCTACGGAAAATAGGGTACCTAGTTATCAAAAAATATACTTATTTATATGAAAATATTTTTAGCAAGGTTGCTGTGAGACTTGTAATAGGTGCCTAATAGGTAATAGGTACACACATCAAATTAGGTAAAGTCATCTTGACCTTCCTGCCCTTATACCAATTTCAGCATTTCCTTCTTCTATAGTCTTCTATGTGACGTCATCTCATAACTACATAGGTAGTTACCTAACTTTCTTTCCATTCATTTCGTCTGGATAAATAAACGATACAGAAGAAAGTGAGTTACTAAAACGAGTTTTTAAAATTATAAAGGTACCATGAAAGTAAAATAAAAGCTTAAATAAAATAACCTTTTCATTAAAATACTCGTAGTAATCAGCATTCATGAAAAAACATGTTTACCTTTTCCGTGGTTCAGCAAGAAAATTATAAAGCTGTTAGTGGCATTCATCTCTGACTAATAAGTAAAATGCAAATGCCACTCCAAGAAATAAAACCTTACTAAAACGTAGAATTTCTTGTGCTTATATAATAATGTTTACTTCAGTAAAACAACTGTAGTATACCGTATATTAGTCCTTCGCCTGTTTTCCTGAGCTTAGTGTTGAGCTCGCTTTTATTATAATTATAAAGTAGCATACTTTCAATTATAATAATTAAAGCCTTAGGCTTTTTCATTCTCAAACTACGCAGCAGTTGTACGCCCTACGAAAGATTATAATGTTTGTTCGTGTTTTTAGGGGGTTTTCAATTAATAGAATAATGAATTATTATTATTTAAACATTCATGGTCACCCGCGATGAAATGCTGGGAAGTATTTATATACTAGGTACTTATACATACCAACTTTTTTTCTCACTTAAAAACAATTGAGAACCACTGCATCCTTGTATACCTAAGTAAGAATCGTACTTCTAAGCTATGCGTGTTTTGTACCCAACTACTTAGTCCTGAACATGGTACGTAAAGGGTGAAGGTTGCGAATACCAGTTACGTTGTAATAGAGTGACTTGCGAAGTAATATCGTAACTGAGGTCTAAATCTTGCATGAAGATGAGAAATTGTTTAATCCAAGCCTCTTGGGGTTATTGCAAAGTAAAGGTTTATGAGGGAGGCCCCAACATTTCAATTTATTATATCTGAAATATGTAGGGTAAACTCGTTAGAGATGGCCATACGGGAGAGATGGCCAATCGAATTATTTTTGGCATGCATAGCTAGATGGCTCTACAATGCTGTCAGTAGACCGCAAGAAACGTTCGGGAACTCAGTGCGACGATGCTGCTGCGCGTATTTATGTTAAAAAGTAAGTAAATCAACTTTTATTTTACAGGGTATTGCAAAAATTGTACAGTGTGGTCATATATCAACATGTAGTACTACTTTTTATTGCATTTTTTAAATGTTTGCTTAGTTTATTATGTTTATCAAATGTTAACGTCTATTCTAACCTCAAAATGGCGCCTGCTAATGTTTAATTAAATCAAAAATTTGATATGGCCATCTCACCCGCACAAAGAGGAGAGATGACCACATAAATTCAGGTTGAGATGGCCATATTATTCTTGTTATGTGAAGTGATATTAATGCGTTTTGTGTTTTGTTACATATGCCAAATAATTATGAGAGAAAAGCCATAGCCACTCGTGGTTGTTGGAGTGAAGATTCACAAAAAAAAAATATGGTTAAACCCAAAGATAAGAAAACTGATACGAAAAGAACGATAAGAATAGAAAAAGGAAAGCTGTAAGGCGTATTAGCGAAAGCAGTTCTGATCTCAGTGAACCAGTATTGTGTGATACATCTGACGAAGAAGATAAATAAAACGAAGCAGATAACTGCGGTGGATGCGGAGAAAATTATTATAAGACTCGTCTTGTGGAAGATTGGCTCCAGTGTCTTATTTGTGACAGGTCATCATGAAAACTGTACCGAGTTTGATGATATGTGCTCCAAATGTGGACAGAATAAGAAAAAAGAAGCTAAAGGAGCCGAATTTCAGGACAAGGGAAAGGGAAAAGGGAAGTCAAGTACTGGTCATCTATCCCGTATAGCTATGGCCAACTTACCCTGATACCCCGGGAGAGATGGCCAATTCTATTTTTTTTTAGAAATTGTTTTTTAATATTGTTCGGAAACCTCTAGAACATAGGAACGACGTCGATGGAGGCGCCACCGGCGATGGCATCGGAGGGGGGACAGCGCGGCGCGGGGGGCAGCCACGTACGAGGATCGCGGGCCGCTCACACACCTTACCGATCAGCTGTGAAAATTGTACGCGTCGCGCGCCGTTTAATTATATAATTTGTTACAAATCATCCGTTGGAATAAACCAGTACCTATATTTCGGAAACAGCCTCAGTCATTTCTACAGCCCAAGAATTCTCCCTAACAAAGTGGTCCTTCGCAAGAAAGAAAAAACAACGGAGGCAGGCGTGCAGTGACGCGTGCGTGGCGATTTTGCAGCGCAGGAAAAAACCAACGTGGCGCACACGTCTCCAAGAAATATATCGACGAGAACGGATAACTGTGGCTACGGATCGGTAAATAGTGTGTCGTTCCAATTAATCATTGCCCTTTATCACTTCTTAAATTCTTCCCGCTTTGTTGGCCATTTAAATCTGTTCCATTTTTTCCCCATATTTATTAGTCATCGCATTCATTTCGTTGCACATATTTCAAGCCTGGTTATCGCTCAAGCCTATTATTGTAGGTGCATCGCTGCATAATTAGTAGCAGGCAAAATAAGAAACCTGTTTACACGGATACGTGTTAGCTTGACCGCTAATTCACTCAAGGTCAACATCTGTCGCTTTGCAATTTATTCAACGCAGTGCTTGCTCATTAGTTACGAATTAACGTAATTATTATTTATTTGAATAATGGACTCTAAACTTAAAGAATTAGTTAAGAAACGTGCAAGCTGTAAAGCTAAACTTACGCTTTTCAGCAATTATTTAAATGTAGTCCTTTCTTGTTCACGATTAAGTGATTTACAAGTAACAGAACTGGAAACCCGACTTGATAAAATGGATTTATTATACAATGACTATGATAAAATACAGGGGGATATCGAGCTGCTGATGGAGGACTCCGCCGAGGCATTGGCTGATCGCGAAGCCTTTCAAAACCAATACTTCTCCTTGGTGTCATCGGCGCGCGAGGTGCGACGTCAGCATAGCGAGCGAAGAGCCAGCGTGTTGGTGAGTTCCGTACAAGCTTCAGATAATAATGACGCCACACAGTCGAAACATAGTGTTGTGAAATTACCACAGATTAGTTTACCACATTTTGATGGAAGCTATCAGCATTGGCTCGAGTTTAGAGACACGTTTGATTCTCTTATACACAAGAACACATTGTTGGATGACATAAGTAAATTTCATTATCTGAGGTCCTCGTTAAAGGGTGCTGCTGCCTTAATTATTAGAAGCTTGGATTTTAATTCTGGTAACTACAGCATCGCCTGGGATTTATTGACGAAACGTTACAATAATAATCGTCTTTTGGTAAATAATCATGTTCAATCGTTATTTAATGTCGATCAAATAGAAAAGGAGTCCAGTAAAGCAGTACGTCATTTAGTCGATAGTACTACAAAAAATCTCAGAGCTTTAACAATTTTAGGACAACCGACGCAGCACTGGGACACCTTAATTATTTATATAATGGCTCACAAATTAGATACTAAAACTTACGTTCATTGGGAAGAATTTAGAAATACGTTATCCGAGGCACCTACATTGTCTAAATTTTTAACTTTTTTAAATAACAGGGCAGACTTGTTGGAATCAGTTGAGGACTCTGAAGCTATTAAAAACAAGACCTCAAACAATAAATCAAATAAGCAAAAAAGTTTTGCCATAACATCAACTGATAATAATAATATTTCAAATAAGGTTTCGAGCTCAAATTGTCCAATGTGCAAACAAAGTCATGTTTTATTTAAGTGTGATAGTTTTCGAAAACTGACGTCAGATGTTCGTAATCAGAAGGCTAAAGAATACAAGGTTTGTCTTAACTGTTTAAACCCGGGCCATTCCGAACAAAATGCAAATTGTGGGCTCGGTGCAAGTATTGTAAGGCAAAACATAATACACTGTTACACGTAGACAAAGACAGCGAGCCGACTACCAGTAGTCAAATAACAGATAATGTTACTTTAACTGCCAAAGCTATACAGAATACTACTTCGTCCACCGTATTGCTTTCCACAGCGAGGGTGAAGGTGCGCGACAGCAGCGGCCGCAGCCACGTAGCGAGGGTGCTGCTGGACAACGGCAGTACCGCAAACTTTATAACTGAGGAGCTGTGTGGTAAGCTGGGTTCACTTAAACGTAACGTAAACTCCAGAATAACGGGTATTAACCAGCAAACTTGTAAAAGCACACAGTCTTGTTCCTTAACCTTAGAATCTTACTCGGGTAAATTTAAAACAACAATTGATTGTTTAGTATTACCAGAGATAACCAAATCATTACCATCGACATTAATTGATATAAGTACTATTCCACTTCCATCAGGCATCTGTCTAGCTGACCCTCACTATTATAAACCGTCAAGCGTAGACATTTTACTAGGTGCTGAACAGTTCTGGAATATTTTAGGTACTAACACAATAAATCTAGGCAAATGTCAACCTAGGTTATACGAATCTAAATTAGGATGGCTTATTTCTGGGTTTATTGCGCAACCTAGTCCATCCCGTGACCAACCAGTGTGTAATTTTGTGCAGGAAATAAAACCTGAACTCACTCGGTTTTGGGAACTAGATTCAATATCAGAAAAACATTCGTTGTCAGCCGAGGAACGTGCATGTGAGGAACATTTTTTACGCACTACTACTCGTGGCGAAGACGGGCGTTTTATTGTTAAAATGCCATTTAAACAGTCACCAGATGTTTTAGGTGACTCATACCAAATGGCGAAAGTTCGATTTCTTTCGCTCGAACGTAGGTTTGAACGTGATCCCTTATTCAAAGGTAGGTATATCGATTTTATGCACGAGTACTTGCAATTAGGGCATATGTCTGAAGTTAGTAACTCAAATGATAACATAAGTTACTATTTACCACATCACGGTGTTACGCGCGAGCAAAGTACTACAACTAAATTAAGAGTTGTCTTTGACGCGTCAGCTGTGACGACTTCAGGTATTTCTTTAAATCACCTACAAATGATCGGTCCGACTGTACAGGACGATCTTTATTCTATTTTACTTCGTTTTCGAAAACATAGATACGTTGTATCAGGAGATGTAGAGAAATGTATAGAGCTATAGATTTAAATAAATCTCAACGCTCTTTACAAAAAATCCTATTTAGATTTAATCAACATGAACCGCTTAAAACCTTTGTTCTTAATACAGTTACTTATGGCACCGCTTCGGCACCATACTTAGCGACAAAGGCACTCGTAAGTCTCGCTTCACAGGCGTCTAATGATGACGTAAAGCAAGCTATACAACGGGACATGTACGTTGATGATTATTTGGGAGGCAGTGACACTGAGTCAGCAACCATACTGTTATGCAAGGAGGTGAGTTCGATTTTAGCATCAGCTCAATTCAAATTAAGAAAATGGCAATCTAATAGCCCACAAGTGATGAAGGCTATGTTGCCATCCCTTGATCAGAATGATAATAACATTCTGGATTTAAATCGTAATCAATCTCATAACACTGCTAAAGTATTGGGCTTAAACTGGGTTCGCGATTTAGATCAGTTAACTTTTTCTATAAATCTACCTCCAACTAATAAAATAACTAAACGTTACATTTTATCTTGCATTAGTCAAATCTTTGACCCATTAGGGCTAGTAGGGCCGTGTGTCGTATTGGCAAAGATAACAATGCAAAAATTATGGTTAGAAAAATGTTCGTGGGACGAACCGGTTTCTCGTGACACTCAAGAATGTTGGTCGTCATTCGTCACTACGTTATCGTGTTTGAATAATTTAAACATACCACGGCATGCATTTAGTGTTAATCATAAAATAATTGAGTTGCACATTTTTACAGATGCATCCGAGTGTGCCTATGGGGCATGTGTGTACGTTCGTTGCCTAAATAATGATGATACTATAACCGTTCACCTTTTAACTTCGAAAATAAGGTAGCTCCCATTAAACATACAACCATACCCCGTCTTGAACTGTGCGGGGCCTTGTTGGGAGCAAGACTGAGTGCAAAGGTAGTAGACTCACTAACTATTAAAATAAATAAGTGTTATTATTGGTGTGATTCGACGATAGTTCTCTGTTGGTTATCTGCATCGCCGAATAAATTAAAGCCTTTTGTTCGTAACCGTGTCAGTGAGATACAAGAAAGTACCGGGGAAAATTCTTGGAGATACGTGTCGTCGAAAGAGAACCCGGCCGACTTCATATCTCGCGGGCTGAGGGCCGATCAAATCGGCACCTGTAAATTGTGGTGGTCGGGCCCAGAGTTTTTAAAATTAGGCGAAGATCGTTGGCCTAAAATGCCAAATACGGGTTCTAATTCCGACATACCTGAATTTAAAGTTCATTTAGTAGATAACTGTCAATCAACTCAATCAGTTATCAGTCGTTTGATTAGTAATAAATCTAACATAAACAAATTAAAACGTATTTTCGCTTATGTACTTAGGTTCATTTTTAATTTAAAAAATCCTAACAGCAGGTTGTGTGGTCATTTATCCTGTGATGAATTAAATGAAGCATTTACTGTTATGTTACGTTTTAGTCAAATGGAAATGTTTTCTGACGAATACAAAACACTTAGTTTAAAAAGGCCACTATCCAGCAAAAATAGGCTTGCTTCACTGTCTCCATTTATGGATGATCGAGGTGTAATTCGCGTAGGTGGCAGGTTAGATAACGCTAACTACAGTTACGACACAAAACATCCAATATTGCTAGATAGTAAACATCACATTACGAAAATATTATTTCGTTGTGAACATCTTAAGCTTATGCATGCAGGGCCACAACTTCTTTTATCACACATTCGTCAAACTTACTGGCCTTTAGGAGGTAGAAATTTATCTAAAGGTACATTCAGAGAATGTGTCAAATGTTTCAGATTTAGGTGTCAAGCGGTGCAACCAGTCATGGGTCAGCTACCACGCACGAGGACACAGCTTGAATTTCCGTTTTATAATTGTAGTGTCGACTACGCCGGACCAATGCTGATAGCTGACCGTAAAGGCAGAGGTGCCAGACTCATTAAATCCTATATCTGTGTGTTCGTCTGTTTGGCAGTAAAGGCTGTTCATCTGGAGCTTGTGACGGATCTCACCAAAGACGCCTATCTTGCCGCGTTAAAGAGATTCGTTGCTCGTCGGGGTAAACCACACAGTATCCTCTCTGATAACGGCACAGCTTTTGTGGGCGTATTTAATGAGCTTGCACAATTCTTGGCTAATTCAAATTTAGAAACCTATTTTGCACAAGAAGCGATAAAGTTTAGCTTTACTCCTCCTTATAGTCCACATTTTAATGGTATAACAGAGGCCGCCGTTAAGTCTACAAAAAGACACTTAAAAACCATTGTTCATTCTTCTCATCTAACATATGAGGAGATGAACACATACCTAGTCCAAATTGAGGCTATATTAAATTCCCGTCCCCTTGTTGCTCTTTCTTCGTCTCCTGACGACCTTACCGCTCTCACTCCTTCGCACTTTTTAATTGGACGACCGCTAATATCCGTTTCTCAGCCGCAGGTACACTCCGTCAACATCACTCGATTGGACCGCTACAAAAGAATTGAGCATCTACGGCAACACTTTTGGAACCGATTCAGTCATGAATATGTTGTCATGTTGCAGCAGAGAACCAGATGGCATGCGTCCACAGGCGAAATTAAGCTGAATCAGTTAGTTCTGATCAGAGAGAAAACGCAACCACCACTACATTGGCTATTAGGCCGTATCGTCAAGGTGTTTCCTGGTGCTGACGGCATCACGAGGGTGGCGGAAATCAAAACCAAGAAGGGCAACATCACAAGGGCCTTCAACAACATATGTCCTTTACCTATTGAAGACGATGTTTCAATCCGGGCAGGATGTTCGGAAACCTCTAGAACATAGGAACGACGTCGATGGAGGCGCCACCGGCGATGGCATCGGAGGGGGGACAGCGCGGCGCGGGGGGCAGCCACGTACGAGGATCGCGGGCCGCTCACACACCTTACCGATCAGCTGTGAAAATTGTACGCGTCGCGCGCCGTTTAATTATATAATTTGTTACAAATCATCCGTTGGAATAAACCAGTACCTATATTTCGGAAACAGCCTCAGTCATTTCTACAGCCCAAGAATTCTCCCTAACAAATATGTTTTTGAATGATAAAAAAATATTTGACGTTGATTTTTACAAGACTAATAACTGTTAATTATGATAAGAATAAAAGACTGATTGTAACAACACTTTTTCTTTTTTTATTATGTCTAGATAAAACTATGGCCAACTCTAACGAGTTTACCCTATTAGGCTCATTTCTGAATTATCATGTAGGTAGGCATTTGTATACTATTAGTTGCAATATAAAAAAATGCACCATGGTATAATTAGATACAGGACAAAATAATTGTCTAGTTTCACACAAGGGGTACCTATGAGAGGATGACATACCTATTTTAGTTATATCTGGAACTCTCCATTCCACGTTAGCATCGTTAGGTACCTGCACAATTTTAGGCGGCTTTTTTAGTTTACTGTAGCAGAAACCAAACAAAATATCTTTTGCCACAGGATACACACAGATGGTATTTTTTGCGACAGTTTTGTGTGCCTACGTTTGCTAAAATTACCAAAAAGGTTTATCTATCTGGTATGTCTTACCTATGCCTAGAGCTAGTGAAGCTCGTCCCTGCAGCAGATGGCTTTGGGAACAGATAACAGGTGTCACAGTATATTATGCCTAGCTAGAGCCGGTGTTGGTTTAATTTATTTATCTGTTGGTAGATATCCTTTTTGATGCGGAACTGCTGAATTAAAGTAGGTCAGTAGGTACCTATATGCGAGTAAAAACCAACAATATGTAAGGATAACATACCCTGAGCGTTAATCGCAAGGACGGGATCAAAAAGAAACTTCCAGTCTTTTATGTTCCGGTGATGGGACCTAATTTGCATTTTTCTTTTTGATTATAACCTTCAGCATTTACACTTCAAAGTATATGGTTACATCGGCTTCTTTTGAGCGTTACCTAACTTACCTACTTATATAGATATATAGGTACCTACCTCAAAATACTCAAACGTTACCTACTTAACTTTATTCCGTCTCACGGCCAGTTTCTTCATCAAAAGTTAAAGTTAGAGTAATGTCTAAAGTTAAAGTAACGGTCAAATTCGTTTTTTCAAGGCTAAAGTGACAGCAAAATTCATAGAAAAATTGAATTTAACCGTTGCTTTTACTTTAGACATTACTTTGACTTTTACTTTGGCTTTAACTTTTGATGAAGAAACTGGCTGTCAGCCATTTACGTAGATAGGTAAGTGTGAAGAATATGATGTTTGAAGAGTCCAAAAGTTTAATTCCTAATTAGGGTTTTAGTTATTCGGCGTTGTTTGGTAAGGTGTTTTAGTTTAAGTATAGTTAACGTGTATTTGGTATGGGTACGTACCTACATATGAGTAAGATTTGCTACAAAGGCTCTGTTCTAAGAAATGCTCATTCTTGACAAGACAAGAGGACGGCACAAACCGCTGGGATAACAACACAATACCTTTCGCAGAATTAGCCAACCTCCATAATAACACCTAATTTAGACATTATATCATGTCATGTGGCGTATCTAAGCAGCCACGTAATAACATCAGCTGTCGGGTATCTAAGTATAGTCGTGTTGTGGTAATTAGGAATGTGGATTACGCAACACGACCATTCCAGTGCGTATATCGAGCCAGCCTGCCACCGCAGACATAAATTATCCGGACAATCGCAAGTAGGCTTTTACAGACTGACTGAAATGAACTGGCTTAGTTCCGTTCCCGTCCTAACTAATGGTACGGGTTTAATCCAATTTAGAACTGATTTTCATATGTGATCCGATTCTGGGCTAGGATTAATGGACGGAATCGTTTTGATTTCGGATTTCTGAATAGTAAAGAGCGTTGTAATTAGGTAGATTTTTTCCTGCTTTTTAGGTAGGTACTTTAGTAGGTGCTAATTACTTTTTAAGTCAATCGATAAAAAGGTGTAGGTAATTATTACGTTCAAACAGATTATTTAATTAAAATTTCATAGAAAAGGACGCGAGTATTCAGGGCAGATACCCGGATCACAGTAAGTATTTCTACAAGACCCAGACTCCGCCAACAATTCGCGAACAATTTTGGTGGAACTCACCAATAGACCATTAGACACCGCTTAGGGCTGTTTTTCTATATTTTATTCGTGTTGATTTAGGAACAAAGAAAAATAGATTGTGCCCGTTTAACATTAACTCAGGCACAAAGTTAAGAGGCCTGGGTTTTTTGGTCATGTATTGATCCCATTAATAGCTTTTTTTTATCAGTCAGTCAATCCTTAGGATTGTTTTATCATAATAGTTATTACTTATATTATTTATATTAGGTAAGTGCCATTGGAAGGTAAAGCATATCAGTACCTACCAATTTTTGAAATGGTAAAGTAGGCAGCAGCAGATGGATCCTAAGTTAATCAACGCTTAACATCTTTACGCGGTACCTACCGTATAATTTGACCATAGAACATGACAACAAAACATAATTATTGGATTCGATGACTCGTAGAAATAATTACTTTCCTACTTCGTTGGAACGAAACATCTAGCTACATAACATCTAAGAAACTGAATACTTAGATAAATAAAAAAATAATTGAATAAGTTGCTGTTACCGCCATCTGTCGTAAGTCCATGGTGTGAGACAGTGAGTATAATTTCACTACAAAAAGATGGTAAGTAAGAAAATAAAATAATGAGGCTCTTATTTTTGAATAAAATATCATAGGACGATGTAAAACTAAATGAAATGGCTAACTATAATAAAAGTAATGGATGAAATGCTTTTCCTTTTTGTTTTTGGAATATTTTACGATAGCAATACTACTATCTGTTGTCAGAAAATCACAGTAAATTAAAAACATCAACGCACCGCGTTTAAAAAGAGATATCTATATACAATTCGAGTAACAACAAAAGAGACATTGTTGTTTTCAAGCTATAGATATTGCTAACTGGTTTACTGAAACGCACCAAAAAGCAAATTGTCATGACATGATGTCAAGTCAAACGTGTTGTCAAAATAAAGTCAAGCAAGCTTGCTTCTCTTTACGGTGTTTGTTGTATTGCTAAATACCATAAAACTTTTAAATAAATAGTATTAACAAAGTGCATACAATGTCCGTATTTTAAAACTAACTTAGGCATTATTGTAAACAAAAATGTGTGATAGCGACGATGGAGGCGACGGGGGCGATGGCGGCTCAGGAATGGATTTGACTGGGTTTCTATTCGGCAACATTGATGAACGCGGTCAGTTGGAAGATGATGGACTCCTTGATGGAGACTCCAAGCGCATGCTGTCATCCCTCACTCGCTTTGGGTTCGGGTCTATGTTATCTGAAGTACTCGACGAAGAAGAAGTTAGCAAGGAAGATCAAGAGAAAGGTATGCAATTGTAGTCATTGCCTTATTTATAAAAAAAAAATATACACAATTCTCTTATCAACAGGCTACATTAGCCCATAGATTGCCTCAAGCATTTTAAAGTTTGGAAAACTGAGACATTCTGTCACACTTAACTTTGAATTGATGATGCATGAAATAACCTTTTTTACTCAATTTTAGTTTAGTTGGCATAATGTACTACAACTGAGGCTTTATTAAACTATTTCAGATTACACACAAAAAAGTCCATCAGCTGTAGACTTTTTTGATATTGACGATGCAGTGGATGATGTAAAGGTAATAAATGCATGTTTAAATTACTGACAGAAATACTTGATAATTCAATTTCAGTTATTTAAGAATAGTACACATTGTATTGTGGTAAGCACTTGCACAATATTGTTTTTTGTTCAATTTTAATATTGAAAATTGTATTAAAAAATGTGACTGTGAAGTCTATGGTGAAAACGTAGATTGGCCCAAAATTTTTATGTTTATGTTTTGTCATGTGTCTACGAACTGGGGAGTAATAGTTTTAAGATGTCACCTGCACTGAGCCGGCACTCCTACTAATGATTATTTTCTTTGTAAAAGAAATTGTAATGATTCCCCTTCTATAATATAATATAATTATTATGTTTATGGTGATGAAGTTTGTCTGGTACTCTTTTGGGTTAATTTTATGTTTTGTTTGGTGGATAAGTTATTATGGTTAAATTGTGATGTTGTATTTGTATTAGTCAATGCAATAGAAATTGTTACATAGTGAATAAAACACAAAAAATGTTTATAGGTAGAATTTGGTATTGTCACTGTTTGTTATTAATTGGGTTATGTAGGAAAGTGAATGTTTAATGTCTATTTGTGATAATGTTGTTGAACTGAGAATGAATTGACAGATTTTCTATATGAAGTACAAAAGCCCACAAACAGCTTATAGCTGTAATTCAACTGCTATGCAGACTTGCACCATAGCACACTAAACACAATCAAAACAAAAAAGTTTATACTGTTTTTCTATTTGAAACAATACACAGTGGTACAACTCAGCCCTTAACAACATCTGTCAAATCATTCTTCAACACAGTATAACGCACACTGACATATTTGTGTTAACACATAGGAAATAGAGAGTAGCACTAACCCGGCTGCACAGAAAGACACAACCGACACAGAGGGGACGGATGTAAAGTCCGAGATAGATGATACAGATTGTCCACAGAGTGAGAAGGAAGGGAGAAATGAGTGGAAGGAGGATGATATCTACCGACAAGGTGGACAGGGCACTAATGATGAGGGATATGAAGGCGATATGGAGGGGGACGGTGAACTTATGCCGCCTCCGCAAACAATACCGTAAGTTTTATTGCAATTTTTTGTAACATAAATATGTATTGCTGTGTCCATCTATTTCACCTATCTCCATTTTCCTGGAGCCTTTGTGCCTTGTACAAACAAACAAAATGTTTCCTCTTTATAATATTGGTATTTTGTATATTTAAAAAAGCAGGTTTGTTAAGACATTCTTGATTTGTAGAACATGAACTGAATTTTATCAGGCGTATACAACTGTATCATTACTAACACATAACTAACGTTTTATGTTCCAGATCACATAAATCGTCAGAAAGGCCAAAAAGATTGGAAACCCCACTGGCAGCTATGTTGCCATCTAAATATGCCAATGTTGATGTGAGAGAACTGTTCCCAGACTTCAGACCTGATAAAGTAAGTTTTTTTCTACGTAAATCCAAAGTAGTGCACTGTAATATGACTATTTCAGTAATACTGCAATATCATGCTGACAATAAAGAATCCTATAAAATAGGGTCTTATTTAGTGGAGTC
Organism: Helicoverpa armigera; assembly: GCF_030705265.1. Classification (NCBI taxonomy): domain Eukaryota; kingdom Metazoa; phylum Arthropoda; class Insecta; order Lepidoptera; family Noctuidae; genus Helicoverpa; species Helicoverpa armigera. The sequence continues at coordinate 5,942,991 of NC_087121.1, forward strand.
ATGAAATTATTTTTTATTCATTTTGATCTATCAGAGCGGCACTTTTTGTAATGATATGTATTCGTAAGACATATTCCATTTAGAGTATTTACGAAAATTGTGTTTCTTTATTTACTAAAAAGTGTACCTATTTCAGGTACTTCTATTCTCTCGTCTATTCGGGCCGGGTAAACTGTCAAGCTTACCACAAATATGGCGCGGTGTAAAGAAGCGTAGACGACGCAAGCGCAGTGGTAGCACAAGTAGCGACACGCCGCCTACAACTGCTGAGAACCAGGAACCACAGTATGCCAGTGATGATGAGGAGAAATTGTTGAAGTAAGGGAGTTTGTTTTAAACTAATGCTTATTTGCTTGAAAAAAAAAACTAATTATATTATTGGCGTAGTTTCTTAAAATACAAGAATTATTATAGTACACATAGTAGGATTTTCTTGCCGGTTCTGCTCCATACGACCCACTCCCCGGAACCGTGCACCTATCTGTACCTGTAGTAGGCCTACACGAAAAAACCTTTGACTTTCAACAATCAAGATTGTTAATTTTGAAAATGATAAAGTTATGTATTGCTCTTTTTTCCTTTTCCTAACAAAAATCGATTTAAAATGTCGATTGTTATTTAGTCATAATGTTAAGATTTAGTTACAAGATGGTAAATCATTTGAATCATTCCAATATTCCAATTTTACTTTTCCCCACAACAGGCCTATGGAAGAAAACCAGCAATCAAGCAATGATAATAACTCAGGCAATTCGGGCGACAAGTCCCAAAGACCGACTCCTGCGCATTGGCGGTTTGGACCTGCACAGATGTGGTATGACATGCTCAACGTGCCTGAGACTGGCGATGGATTTGATTATGGATTTAAGATTAAGGTAAATATTATTTTTTTCTACATATTCAGAATAGCAGAAAAGGGTTTCTGCCTGTGCTACTGCTTGAATCATAATTTTTATTCGAATAAGGTACTGAAATAATAAATTTCATCTCTGCAACATATACATATAGCATATAATCTTTTATACTAGCTATTCCCTGTGGTTCGTTTGGATGTAAATACTTTCCCTTCTCCAGAAGAAAAAGTAGCCTTTGTACTAAATTTTATTTCAATATTTTTTGTAATTATTCTGTGAAAGCGCGACAAACAGACCCAGCTAGTTTCGCATTTAAAATATAAGTAAGGATATGTGTAATCTATTAGTTAAAACATGAATGCTGTTATTACAGGCCCCATCACCAGAAAGGGAAGAGAAACCTAAAGAAGTTGAAGAAGTCAATCCTGAAAAGCAAGAGAAAGAAGAAGATCCAGACAGTGGTTTCCCTGATGACTCGTTCCTCATGGTGTCTCAGTTACAATGGGAGGATGACGTTATATGGGATGGTAGTGAGATCAAACATAAGGTAAGATATGATAACTATATGGTTCTTATAACTAAAAATACCTATTATATTATGTGGTGTTGCATTTTCACTACCCAAATTTTACAAGAAAATGTGAATAATTTAGAATTTTACAGCAATATATTTTATTACTCGATACGGTTTCTGGTGACTCTACGTCTGTGAAACCATACAATCATAGCGTAATAGTCTATTGTCAACATAAAATGTAGAAGGATAGCGTAGTTTCCCGACATTGAAATGATTTTTTTAAATCAATACGGTAGCCAAAGCCTACAAATAAACAAATGAAAATATATTTTCCTATTTATAATATCATTATTAGAGGTATGTTTATAATATGTCAATTTACTCAGGTGTTAGCGCGTCTGAACAGTAAAAGCAACGCAGCGGGTTGGGTGCCGACGTCAGTGAGTCGGACTGCGCAACAGTTTTCACACCCGCGACCGCAACCGCCCGCGCCCTTGCAGCCTAAACCTCCCACGTATGTACATATTGTTTATGGATAACATAACATTTATTAAGAAACAAATCATCTGCTTTTTCCCAACCTTATTGGGAACGGTTCCAAGTCGTAAATGATGCCACTGATAATAATTTTTCCATGAAGTAACTGCCTATCTGACCCCTTTCAACTCAGTAACCCAGGCGATGTTGATGCATATTGTACATTTTAGTTTCACAATATACTATCATAATATAGTTTCCGATAATCTAAGAAAAAATAGTTTTATTTCCAATATAGCTTCTCCTACTACTAAAATGCCATTCTTGTCAGTAGAATCCAATCCAACTTTTAGTTGCACCTTGTTGTACCTTGAAATAAAGTTACTGATGATATATTACATACTTGTACCATTTCACAGTGCTACAGCAACAGCAAACAAAGATCCGACAGGCAATTCAGCCGACGGCGAAGACAATACTTGGTACAGTATCTTCCCCGTAGAAAATGAAGAGTTGGTCTACGGTACTTGGGAAGACGAGGTCATTTGGGACGCTGAGAATATGAGCATGGTGCCTAAACCGAAGATATTGACTCTAGATCCTAATGACGAGAACATTATTCTTGGAATACCTGATGATGTTGATCCTTCGAAGATTACTAGAGGTATGTGGTGTATTGTTTGTTAGATATAGTTTTAATGTAAGCATACTTATATTTGCAACGCAGTGTAGATATGGTAAACTCTTATAAGCGTTTTAGATAGACTTGAATTTGGAATTTATTATGTACTCTAGAGGTTAGTGAGTCTGGGACAGTAAAATAAATATCACTGCAATATTGGATTCATACAGGACATAATATCTTGGGGTTCAAGTATAATCACGTTGAAATCCCTTATAGCATGTTTTTCTTTCACATTTGTCTTACAAGTGTGGATCAAGATATTACTGCTTTCAATTCAGTCTCTTTAGCGCATCTCTTCAATACTAAATATGCCTAAGATAACTCCTGTATCCCACAAGCTACATAACAAGCTTTATTTCAGAGAGAGGCCCAGCCCCCAAGGTGAAGATCCCACATCCTCACGTGAAGAAGTCTAAAATCTTGCTCGGCAAAGCGGGCGTCATCAACGTGTTACAGGAAGACGCGCCGCCGCCGCCGCCCAAGTCTCCTGACCGAGATCCTTTCAATATTTCTAATGATGTGTAAGTATTTTTTATGCCAAGTAAAGAAGCACTAGTTAATTTATTAGTACTTTAAACTGTGTTTTTTTTTTAATTTGAGGGCTCCTAACACATATTTGCCATCCTGTATTATCAATATACTAGCTTCTGTCTGCCAGCGGTTTCACCCGCATCCCGTTGGAACTACTTTCCGTACCGGGATAAAAAGTAGTCTATAAAATATAGAAAATTTCAAATCGGACCAGTAGTTCCTGAGATTAGCGCGTTCAAACAAACAAACAAACAAATTCTTCAGCTTTATAATATTAGTATAGATTGAAACCATTTTTTTATTTTATTTTGAAAGCGTTTATTTATAATTCACTCTCGAGAGACTCAAAGAAAAGTCAATACTTGGTAAACCAACTTCTTAATAAAACTTGAATCTTTATTTTTCTTTCATAGTCTTACACTAATGTCAAAATCATCAACGAAATTTTTAAGAAAGCACTAATAAAAATTCCCATTCCAGATTCTACATGGCCAAATCCCAAAACCCTCGTCTCAAAGTGGGCGGAGGTCAATTAATTCAGCACAGTACACCAGTAGTAGAACTCCGCGCCCCGTTCATACAAACGCACATGGGTCCCGCGCGACTCAGGGCCTTCCATCGTCCCCCCATGAGGAAACTGTCGTATGGACCTCTGGCGGCCCCGGGACCTCATCCCGTGCAGCCGCTGCTTAAACATATTAAGAAGAAGGCTAAGGTATGTTGGGATAGATATTTGCTGCGGATTTCAATAACCTATCTATGTGATGCTTGGGTTACTAGAGGTAGAATTTTGCCATTACATTTTTTAGATTCCTATCTCTAGTAAGAAATTGGGAAAGTAGACGGGTTATTGAAATCCATCCTTAAACTTGTATAGAAACTGCACAGATTTATGGTTACCTCAGAACACTAGGAATAGTGTACCTTTTCTTTTCAGTACATAGTTCAAATATTATTTGCTTTTCGATAAATTACTGCAATTTCCAGAATGATCCAGAAGTCTCATGTTTTAGAGATTTGACGATTTATCTAAATAAACTATTTTATATAATACTAAAGTACCAGCACATTAATGGCACATAATTTATCAAGCTTTGACTATAACACGGTACACAAAACCCGCATTACCTACTTGCTTACTTACTTACTATTCTTTGCAGCAACGCGAAGCAGAGCGATTAGCTTCAGGCGGCGGTGACGTGTTCTTTATGCGAACTCCAGAAGATCTAAGCGGTAGAGACGGCGAGCTCGTATTGGTGGAATTCTGCGAGGAACACCCCCCACTCATCAGCCAAGTCGGCATGTGTTCCAAAATCAAAAACTACTACAAACGTACTGCGGCTAAGGTATGTTCATATTCTTTTTTCTGGTTCGATTTTTAAAATAGGTGTCGAAAGAATATAGTAGGTAGGTACTTTTTAGAAAGGTAGCTAAAGAAGCATTGTTGATGATAGCGAAACTCTTTGGTCGAAACCAGCAAAAAGTTTGGTCTATCATTGTAAACTCGTATCACAGTTACTGTTATAATGAGCGTTGTGAATGTTGCTTTATTATCTGTATTTTGCCCCGTAATTTATTTAATTGTGATAAATGTCCCATAGGGTGTATTCTATATTCAAGTGAAATGGTGGAAGTTCATAATAATTGTATGTACATATCTTTATATGTAAAATATCAATTTTATTTCAGGAATTCACTGACATGTCACATAATCCATACAGTTTGTATGTTGAACTTTCCACTGCTGTAGGTATTGTAATTATAAACGTGTATTTTTATTTTCATTGCCAAAGGGGTCCAAAAGGGGCGGTGCCAATTCAAAGGTAGGCCTCATTCACATAATACACCAATTTTCATTATGTTTTCGCTTCGCATTTATATGTATGATCTATGAACATGAAACCCCTTATGTGTATTTATTTGATTCTGTGTAGTTCTTATGTGATACGAAAAAAAACAGACAGATATGTTGACCCCAATCGTAGGCAAAACAATGCTCTTTTTCGTTTTTGTACTTTTCTTTCTTTATTTGACTGTTTATTTATTTCTATTGTATGTTTTGTGTAAAGAATCAGTCTATATTTTCTTGCTACTGAAATATGAGCTCTATTTTCACAGGATGAGGGTCCAAAACCGCTTAAGTATGGTGAAGTCGCGTACGCTCATACGTCACCTTTCCTGGGCATATTACCGCCGGGAGCTACACAACCTGTCGTTGAAAATAATATGTACCGAGCTCCGATATACGAACACACACTGCAGCCTTCTGACTTCTTGATTATAAGGACGAGGTAAGACGTGTAAAAAACTCGAATCAAGTTCATTTGAGAATAGTTATAGTTGATATTCAATTTTATGACTTAATCAGAGGTTATAAAGTCGAAGATACAACGCAGACTTCTGCATTTGTACTAAGAAATACTACAATATATTCCATTTGCAAATGTTGTGTTACTACCACTATTTTGCTTGATCGTTTACGCATAATAAAACATGCATGGTTTCAGACAATCGTATTATATTCGCGAAGTGGACGCGTTGTTCGTGGCCGGTCAAGAATGTCCGCTGTATGAGGTGCCTGGACCCAACTCTAAAAGGGCCAACAATTTTGTACGAGACTTTCTGCAGGTTAGTAATGTCTATTACCTTTTTACATTCTATTGTAACCTTTTATATGAAAAAAAACGGCCAAGTACGAGCCGAAATCGTGCGATGAGTTCCGTACTAAAATCTCTTTCGTTTATGGGAGCCCCTTTAAAATATTCTGTTCTAGATTTCAGCATTTGTTGTTATTACGGCAACAGTAATACACCTGTGGAATGAAACTTCAGCTGTCGTACTGTAATATTGTGTGAAAAGGATGGCCTATTGATATGATGACATCTGTCATCATATCAATAGGCCATCCTTTTCACTTTTGGGCACTTAACCTTAATAAAATCACTACCTACTACTTTTCTAATTTCTAAATATTTCCTTTTAGGTCTTCATTTATCGATTGTTCTGGAAATCTCGAGACAAGCCTCGACGTATAAAGATGGATGACATAAAGAGAGCTTTTCCTTCACACTCTGAAAGTTCCATTAGGAAGAGGCTCAAGCTATGTGCTGACTTCAAACGTACCGGATTGGATTCTAATTGGTAAGTACACTATTTATATCCCGCTTTTATAATCCCGAACATATTAAAGTAGGTTTGCTTTTAGATTTAGAAATCGATACATAGTCGATCGCTTTACGAAGTAATTTTAAATTTGACGAAGCCATTTGCCGCATAAGTGTTAACATAATATTTTTTTACTGTAAAGTCAATAGAAGGCAACTTCAGGCACGCAAATCTGCTCGACAATACCCGTACGACTAAATGCATAAGGAGTCAAATAACGTTATGTTACGGAAACTGTACCATAAAAATATTTTTCTAGAAGCCACACGTTCGCCTTGCCTAAACATATCCTACTAATCCTACTTCCTACTAATATTATAAATGTTAAAGTTTGTGACAATGTATGGATGTATGTTTGTATAATATGCATTAAATAATGTATGGTGTTATTCTTTCACGCAAAAATCGGACCGATTAGGTTGAAATTGTTTATTAGTTAATAATTTTCTTTCACTAGGTGGGTAATAAAACCCGATTTCCGTCTTCCCTCCGAGGAAGAGATTCGTGCGATGGTATCGCCCGAGCAGTGCTGTGCATACTTCAGTATGGCGGCCGCGGAGCAAAGGCTCAAAGACGCGGGCTACGGAGAGAAGTTCATATTCACGCCGCAAGAGGATGATGACGAGGAAATGCAGTTGAAGATGGATGATGAGGTATGCAGAGGTTCAAGTGTAGTTGGATATGGTTTATGTTTGACACATATTTTTGGATTTTATGTATGTGAATAATAATTTCACAATGTAGTAGATATTTAAAATAGTAGGCATGCTCTGAAAATGTTTGGTGGGGCACAAGAAAATTTCTGTGAATAAAATCCGAGGGATTTTATATTTCGAATAAATAAATTAGACTGTTATTAAATATAAGTACTAAAATAAATAAGAATTAGTCAACATAGCTTGGCTCTGTGTTGCCAGCAAACATATTTTAGATATTGCCATCTTTTTTTTATTAAAAAAGTAGTAACTGTTTGCAAAAAAATTACACTCATCTTTACACTTTGACATCTTTAATTTACTCATGCTAATGTTCACATTTATCACCCAGGTAAAAGTAGCACCCTGGAACACAACCCGCGCATACATCCAAGCCATGCGTGGCAAATGTTTGCTCCAACTAACTGGCCCAGCCGACCCGACCGGCTGCGGCGAAGGGTTCTCATACGTACGAGTGCCGAACAAACCAACACAACAGCCCAATGAGGAACAACAGCCGAAGAGAACGGTGACGGGCACTGATGCCGACTTGAGAAGATTGAGCTTGAATAATGCTAAAGCTTTGCTGAGGAAGTTTGGTGTGCCTGAGGAAGAGGTAAGAATATGAATTTGTAAGATCTGGTTCTGGCCATATACATAGACAATATATTTTTGTGTGTGTCTATGTTAACGACTACTTATTACCTTATTACTGCGCTGTTGAAGTGAAGCGAATGATTTAAGTTGAAATCCGACATAGAATCGGCATGATAAAAAAAATACTGGGAGCATTTAGTTTAATTTATCTGGGTAAAGAAATATAAATTAATGGTAGAAATGTATTTTGCGTGTGAAACCATGGTAAATATCTAGTTATAACTAGCTGATCCCGCGAACTTCGTCTCGTTCAAACCTTCCCTGGACCTCTACAAACATTTTAAAACCAAAATCAGCTCAATCGACCCAGCCGTTCTCGAGTTTTAGTCAGACTAACGAACAACAATTCATTTTTATTTATATATAGATTATATTTTTACAATTTCTAGATCAAGAAACTGTCTCGATGGGAGGTTATTGACGTAGTCAGAACATTGTCGACTGAAAAAGCTAAGGCTGGTGAAGAAGGAATGACGAAATTTTCTAGAGGAAACAGATTCTCGATTGCTGAGCATCAAGAAAGGTGAGTGTATGAATTAATTTGGTACCTTTTAGAATAGATGGATAAAAAAACTGAATATTGATGTCTGCCAGGTAAAATTGCATTTAGTTTGCCAATAATCTTAGACATCAACAACATTTTATTAATCAATAAATAACACTAATGTATATCTACAGATACAAAGAAGAGTGTCAACGCATATTCGAGCTACAGAACCGTGTACTGACGAGCACAGAAGTGCTGAGTACAGACGAGGCCGAAAGTTCCGTCAGTGAAGAATCTGATTTGGAAGAGATGGGCAAGAACTTGGAGAACATGCTTGCAAACAAGAAAACTACAGAACAGGTAATAAGATTGTATATTTACTAGCTTACTAGCTTCCGCCCGCGATTTCACCCGAGTCGTGAGGGAACAACTTCCAAAAATATAAAGTAGCCTATAAGTTTTTCTGATATACAAATATATTACTGCCAGGTTTCATCCTGTTTAAATCCATACAGTTCTTTTGTGTGAAAGAGGGACAAACATCCATATATATTATATACAAACTTTTGCGTTTATATTATTAGTGGGAATGCATAAAAAAATATAATTATTTTTATTTCACAGTTATCATTGGAACGAGAAGAGGCAGAGAGAGCTGAACTAAGAAAAATGATTTTGGGGCAATCTGAAAAGAAGCCACAAATCAATCAGAACGACCAGCAACAATCATCTAGTCAAGGTATTTAATTTGACCTGCATTATGTCTTTTAGGAACAAAACTGCAATTTTCGTAATTAGCCAAGTTATAAATACTTCCCGCACGCAGATAAAAAGTTTCCGTATATGTTTTAAGTTGGAACCCAACCTCTATACTTTACAACTTTCGGCTCATGTCATTCTGTTAAAGCGTCATTGAGGAAGAAATATACAAGGATCAAATTAGAATATGTGATATATTTAAAAGAAAAGTGTTGTTCATACTATATTTACTAAATACTTTGCCAGCTTTCTTAACAATTATATCATACTTACTTTAATTCTCCAGCAGGTCGCGTCCTCCGTATAGTTCGTACATTCCGCAATGCGTCAGGACAACGTTACACAAGAGTCGAACTTGTACGTAAAGCAGCCGTCATCGAGGCGTACATGAAGATACGTTCCACCAAAGACGACACATTCATACGACAGTTCGCTACCATGGACGAATCGCAGAAGGAAGAAATGAAGAGGGAAAAGAGGAGGATTCAAGTATGTATCTTGTACTCAGATTATCGCTGTCAAATTGTTATCGACCTTATCTCTGTTGAAATAGAAAGGAAAATGTTTAACATGCAACTTTGATATCGAGAGAACACAACGCCAGTCTGAGTTTTCTTTGACCGTGATTTTATAAGTGTGAGTTACGTAACTCTAATAAATAAGCGTTGAATTTCATCTTTTGATGTACAAGTCTTTGAGTATTATTATTTATTGCTTGAAGTATGTTAGTACATGTACTTACTGACTATGTATATTTTACTTACCTAAAAGTATTCTCACAGGAACAACTAAGACGTATCAAGAGGAATCAAGAAAGGGAAAGACTGGCAGGAAATGTCACTGTTCCCGGACCGTTCCCTGATAGTAAGAGTAAGTAATAAGAAATGTAATGTACTCACTAACTTTCATTAAAAATAATATGACGATAAAGCCAAAGTCAAAAATGTATATTGAAAGTTGGCTAGTTTTTCACGTGAAAATTACAAAAGGACAGCACCCCAAAATGCCCCCTTTCACCACTTCCTAGTGTTATCGCTGGGAAGAATAAGCGTTGAAGAACAAACTTCCCAGCGACACAACTGTCTATTACAATTTTATTATAACTGTTTAAGAAGAATACAATATTGTTTAATAAATTACATAGGTACGGTATTACAATAATGATTTTATTTCCTAGGTAATATTTTGTCTTCATCAATGGATCTGAGCTCTCCGTCCCAAGGTTTGATCCCATTGGGTCAAATTAAACAAGAACCAGATTTGCACACTCCGTCCTCTTCTAGGCGCCGTGCTAAGCTGAAACCGGATCTGAAACTGAAGGTAAATAGTTTTAATATTATTGTTATTTTGGACTGTAAAATGTAATAATATGATACATTTTGCACAAACAATGCAGAAGCAAAAATCCATTCAGTATTCGTCAATGCGCAACCAGTGCGCTTAATTTAGACGATTATAATGATTTTTTTTCAAGTGATTAAATATTTAGCGCAAGCTTCACAATCTTTGCACAAATCATTTAAAAAAACCTTACCAAATGGTATACATAGCAGTATAACAGCCAACTTCTAACAAAACTATTCGACAAGAACTATACATGAATATATTTTTTATGTTTAACCGTAGTGCGGTGCCTGCGGTCAAGTAGGCCATATGCGTACAAATAAGGCCTGTCCTCTATACACGGGCGCAATGGGAGGCGGGCCGTCTTCACCGCCTGAGACTGACATCGAACCGCCGCCGCTCGAACCCGATGATGATGATTTGGGCTATGTCGATGGAACCAAGCTTACGCTGCCTACGAAGATTATTAAGGTAAGGTTTAGTAAATTGCGAGTGAATGGGAATGGAACATTGAAACCCAATATACAGGACAGGAAGATAATGAAACCCAATCGTGCTCCTTCCTTCGCCGTTTTTTTTAAGTATTCTGTTTGTGAACACTTTCAAACACTACCGCAGCCTTTAATTATTTCAATGAGGGTTTTCTAAAATGGCGTCCACGAGGTGGCAGCACCGAGTCGTCAGGTCCAGGTAACTGTCAAAGTGCTTATCTTTACTATGAATAGTGAACGATTTTAGTGTTTTTTTTTTATTTTATAATTAAAGCACTGCATTATTGTTTTACTATTGCGGTTGAGTAAATAAAAAAAACTAAATCATATTGTGTTAAAAAATTTTTCAACAAGCTTTTCCTTAGTACCAGTGACTTTTGCACCCTCTCTCTTAGCTCAATTTTTAGTTCGGAAACCTTATTCTGACCGTAGTCCATAATAAAATCAATAACACTTCCAATATAACAGAATTTCAATAAACAATAAGTTCGGCACCTACAATTCCATACTATTTGACAGCTGTTTGGACCAGACGCATACGTGGCGCCACCCGGTGGCAGAAAAAAGGGAAAAAACCCTCATTGAGATTAGGTTCTCAAGGACTACTACTATGTACATAAAGCTCCTTTTCGCATTACAGTGATAAAAGTTTAAGTTCATAATCAAAAGCATTTATTTATATTAGACACTATTTTTCTCCTCAAATATTAAAAAAAAGACAGCTTCTCCTTATATTCCACCCTTAATCTCAACACAGTACAGAAAACAATACAAATTCCTTTTATAATTTTCTAGCAATCAGCAGAGGAACTGAAACGCCGTGGCTCAGGCCGCCGCGCGGGTGGCGCCAGCGGGTCCGGCGAGCCCCGCAGCATGGGCCGCCGCGTCCGACGCGGCACTGCCGGCGACTCCTGCGACTATCTGGTCCGAAGACCCGCAGAAAGACGCCGAACAGACCCACTTGTTACACTGTCATCGTTGTTGGAAGATGTGTTGAACCATATGCGACACCTGCCCGATGTTCAGCCGTTTTTGTTCCCTGTTAATCCCAAGGTAAGTGGTTGTGTCTGTGTCATCAAGACAAGATTATTAAAGCCGAAAGTTCAATGCTGAATGTAGGCCTCGAAATGGGTTCGAGTCCAGAGAGGACATAACATAAAGATATATCGATAAAGACAGTCCCCTCTCTGTTTTGCCCTAAATTCGATATTACTAAAACGACTTTTAAATACCTTTTAATTGCGTGAGTTAATTATGCCATACTCAGATAAATAAACCCATACTAAGAATATTCTGTTCAGATTTCAATAATTAATCTTCTTCGTCGAAATTCAACAACTCTTCTAAAACTATCCAATTATCCATTGAATTTTCAACCTTATTCTCCAACACATTACGTTCTTTTCAGTTGGTAGCCGATTACTACCGCATCGTCTCCCGTCCGATGGACTTGCAAACAATTCGGGACAACCTCAGACAGAAGCACTATCAAAGCCGAGAGGAATTCTTGGCAGACGTGAACCAAATAGTCGAAAATTCGACTCTTTACAACGGTACTAACGGTATTCTAGAGTGCATCGTTTTTTTTACTATTTTTATTTCATCTACCGCTGTGCAAAGGTTTTGGAAAGACATTTTTCTGTTCTGTACCTAATAGTTGCATGCATTTTGTTAATACATTTAGATTGAAATACATATGTATTTAGAAAGTACATAGTTAGATCAGAATAGTGTAATGTTGCATGTATTTGAGTTAGCCTCGAGAATGAAGCAATAAAAAAAAATCTCCATATCTCGAATGTTGCTTATTGAAATAGCTTATAGCTAGAGCCGGGATGTCTTTTATTGCCTTTCCTAAACCATATTGTAATGTTTCTAAGGACCTACGAGCAGTTTGACGGTAGCTGCGCAAAGGATGTTGCAACGATGCGTTGAAAAGTTGGCTGAGAAAGAAGAACAATTGATGAAATTGGAGAAACAAATCAATCCATTGCTTGATGATAATGATCAGGTAAGAATTTAAAGCCTATTTTTTTTTTGTACTTATCTGTAACTAATTTGCCAACTTTGAAATAATTCTTCGTTTTTTGAGCAATTTCCACCCTATAGTTAGATAAAAGCTCGGATTCGTAAAAGGCCTTTTTTGGTACCTACCGTGATTTTTTACTTAAAAATAATATTAGTAGTTACTCCATTATGGTATAAAAAAGTGTAACTTACAAACTTATATTCACAGGTGGCGCTATCATTCATCTTAGAAAATCTATTGACAACGAAATTGAAGATAATGCCTGAAGCGTGGCCGTTCCTGAAGCCAGTCAATAAGAAACAAGTGAAGGACTACTACAATGTTATCAAGAAACCCATTGATATGGAGACTATGGGCAAGAAAATACAAGGTATGGATTACAAACTGTATTTTAAAATTAATTTCTATGGACATACGCCTTTCTACCTACTTCAATCTCTAAAAACTCTTAATCAACATTGTCCGGAATAAATTGTACTTTTTGTTTTTATTTTTTGTAATAAAAGCTATCCTATGTCCTTCTCCTGGGTCTAAACTACCTCCCTGCCAGTTTTCAGCTAAATCGGTTCAGCCGTTCTTGTGAGTTATAAGTGGAGTAAGTAAAAAAATGTAATATAATTTTTTGGTTACTTGTATAAAGGTACGTTTTAGCTTATCTCTATGTCCAGAAATCTTATCCTTGACCCCTTCACAGCTCACAAGTACCACAGTCGCAACGACTTTCTTCGCGACATTCAGCTTTTGGTGGACAACTGTCGCGCGTACAACGGTCCCAACTCACAGTTCACTAGGCAGGCTGAAATCATACTTAAAGTCACTCAAGAGTCGTTGGAACAGGTGAGAAATATAAGATCATACAAATTGATTGAAGTACTTATTAGATCAGATATGGTCAAGATATGTTTGAGGAAAAATGGAATAACGCTTGGTTATACCATCAGAGTTTTTAACTTCTTTTAGTATCGTCAGAGATTCTCTATATATTTTTATGAACCTACGAAGGTAGAATTTCAGTTTCCCACAATGTGTATTTGTGACCTCCTTTACAACGTGTGGTCAGAAACAAAAAAGGCTACAATTCTCGAAAAACTCGATGTCGTTCTGAAACTAAATTAAAACTAACGAAACAAGTACAATACGCGCATGAGTCCATTGATGTGCCAATTTGACCAACGGGGTAAATTTCACGGCTGGTTAATTTAGGTTTATAAACAAATCTTTCTCCCAGTTCGGCGAACACGTGAGTCAACTCGAAGCGAACATTTCCCGCGTCCAACAGAAGATGTTGGAAGAGGCTGATCATTCTGACTTGGACGTGGAAGAGCCGCCGCCGCCGCCGCCCGATGAGAAGCGCGGCAGAGGCCGGCCGAGGAAGCACAAGCCTTCCACTTCCACTGCTGCTGCTGATGGTGAGAGATGTGTTTAGAACTGGTTGTTGCTTGTGGTTTTCTTCTTCATCCCGCACCTGGATATAAATTAGCCTGCTGGGGTACTGCCCACCTCCATCCGCCAATAATTTCTGCCTCTTTACTCTGAAAGCGCAACAAACTTACTTTCGAAATTATAATATTAGTAAAGAATAGGCACTTGGCTATTTTATTACACTGCATTTCATTCTGATGTATTTACGAACGTTCAGTCTCCTATTCATATTTTAATGCTATGAGAATTAATTGAAACGAATGTGCTGAAATGAATGAATGAATGAAATAAAAGGCTCAATCAACCTTTACAGATTTGAAAGTTACAATATCTCGGTTTTTCTGATGAATTTATCTCATTGATTTTATTTTTGTAGGTGCAACACCCAGGAAGCGTGGTAGACCAAGAAAAGATCAGAACTCCTTGGAAGAAGGTAAGAACACACTGTTAACAAAAACTGATACAAAAAAGTTTAAAACATTTTTTAATTAAAAACTTGTGATCTACAGAATATTGACATACCTAATATATTTGTTTTTATATTACTTAGATCTCCAGTACTCGGACAGTGGAAGCTCAGAGCTCGAAGAGGTTGAGCAGAAGGTGGCTGCAGAAGCTATGGTTCAATTGGCTGTACGACCACCGTATCAAGGTGAACAGCAAATAAATACATGTGGTTTAAAGCATATATTTTTCCCATATTTGATTCAAAATGTAAATAAAACTGGAAGACTTGGCATGATTGACAAAAGAGCTAAGGCAACAGAGCTGTGTATTTTATGCATAGACATAATATTAGTAAACAGGACTGCGCATATAAACCCAAAAAACGAGCCGAGTGAAACAGTTAGTACAGAGGCTGTCTGTCCCTTTCTAATAGGGTGACTATGAGATTAAGCTATGTGAGACAAATCCGAATTTGCTAAGATTATTAAACGCAGATTGGTATTGAATTTTTAACTTACGCAGTTTGTGACCTTAAGATACTTATAAAGGCTTTTAAATAATTAGCGGGAATTAGCAGTATAAAAGCAGGAAGATTCGAAGTGAAGACTGTTTTTTTTGTATTTCTACTTCATATACAACGTTATTTTTTGTTTATGCGAAACCTGATACACCTATCTAGTATTTTTATGTAAAGAATCTATGTACGAAATTTCAAAACCGTATCATGAAAAATCACAAAGTTATAAGCTTGTTAAGTTACGGGACTGTCCGTAAAAATACATAATCACCACAAAACGCACACATGCTGCGCAACGCGATAGCACTGTGCGCTCGCGCCCACTATGAACTCGCCGTGACCTTTGTTGTGCGAGAATAAATACCTATTTGTGGTGTCCAACATTCAAAGTTTTTTAGATAATTTTGGGAAAAAATATAACATGGTGTAAAAACTATTGGAATCGATTCAGTTACTGATTCTGAACAAACTATATTCAGGTTTCGCACAAACAAAAAATAACGTTGTATAGACTGCTGAGCCATTTATGTCGCCTTTCTTCATTTTTTGGGAAGCTATAACAATAGTACAACAGTTTTAAAATCCATCACCCATATTTTCACTCATTACAAGAATTCATGGGCACCCTAGTTGTTTGGTTTACGAAAATGTTATTATTAGCTAACCTGTGGAACGATATATTGCAACCACCATAGGATACACTTTTACAAGTATAAACGCAACACTTTTTCACCATTTAAGTAGTTTAAATTGATTTAATACAAAAAATATAAACAAAATTTTAAATGCTGATTACGCGCCAAGAATGTTCAGGGTTACCGCTAGAAAATAAAAAAAAGCAAAATAAAAATTTATGTTGTTTATGTTTTAATAATAAATACGAATAAATTAATGCGATTGTTATTAATTTGTTGACTTACAATTGTTAAAATAAGATACAAATTTTATGTGATTCAATTGTTTTTTGGGAAGACAAAACTTTTGATCACAACATTTTTTTATGCTGGCAAGGTGTTAGAAAGAGACAAACAGCCTCCGTTCGAACTATCCCTCTCGGCTCGGATTTGCCTCTGTGTATTATGCAACCAATTTAGTACCTTAGTGCGTTAGAATAGAGTTCATTTTCGTAGATATATATTTTGAGCGTGCGCAATCTTGTTTAGTAATATTATATCTATGATTTTATGTCAATTCCCTTTTAGCACGAAGTCCTGTCACGAAACTAACAATGACAATATTATGTAGTAGTTTTGTAGTTTATTATTTTATGTCCATATAATATGCCCATTTATTTTAGAAGCGACCTAAAATACTCTATTTTTTACAGACGAAGACCCGCCACTAGGCGAGCCAAGTTTCGACACATCGGAGTTCCTAATAAAGCGAGAAGTGCCGGATGAACCGCCGCAGCCTTCGGACGACTTCGTGGATCTAGACCAACATAGCACTGATTACTCGTTCCCACCTGTTGTTAAGGTAATTTGAAAATGCTGATTTTAAATGTGTTACAATTGTTATAGAATAGATCAGGGATGGCGAACCAATGGCACGCGTGCCTGTGGTGGCACGCAGCTAAATAATTTGGGCACGCCATTATTTTGCAAGTTTTCAATTGTAATTATGACCATATCGACGTACTATGAAATGTTTCTCGTGGATTAAATCGGATCTCATAGGAACTACTTCCCATATTCAGAATAGAGCCTATTTTATTTGGAGATTTGAGCGTTACTGTTAAAATATTTTATGAAAATAAGCCCATCTAAACAAATTACTTCTTGATAATCGTGCATATTTATAGTTATATTTCGCACATTTAATGATTGATGTCGTCGGTCATATTCTCGGTATAAGTCGGTATTATCATTTAAATAATCACGTGAATTCCTAGGAGGAGCCGATTGAGCCTGACATGGGCTTGGAGCCACAAATGTTGGGTGGTACAGGTTTGGAACCGGTGCCGCAGTTCAAAGAAGAACCCCCAGAAAACTGGCAGGTAAGCACCAAAGAGTACATCCATTATTCAATCAATATTTTTATGAAAATAATTAGCGTTTGTTATTTTTTTATCCAAAAGAAATAAGTTAATTCGAAGCACACAATTTGTCGCTTTCATTACTTAAACAAAATCTGCGTATATCTGTCACCTATCTATGTGGTGTTTTGCGATGATAAAATCAATATGGAGCTAATTTCAAAATTCAATCTCTGATCACAAATCAACAGATAAATCCACCGCATATCGGTTGTAAGCAGATAAGTGAGCAGTTTTCTGTAGTCAGACAAGAATTCAACCTTCTTTTTATTGCAGCCGGACCCAGCAATACAAGACGACCTTCAAGTCACTGACAGTGAAGAGGAACCTGAAGATGGACTGTGGTTCTAAGAACATTATAATATTAGACAAAAATTATAATAGTATTCATAGTTTTGTTATGGACTGTAACCATTGGTCGATATAGTTATCGGCACGAATCTTGAGCTCTGACCTTCACCTGCGCAGAAGAAATTTATTGGGTCACTTTTGTGGTATGAAGTGAGGCGTGGGGACGGGCTAAAGCGGTGATTGGCCCGCAGTACATCGGGTCATAGCCGTCACTCGGGATTGGTTCTTTGCTTATAAATCACTTCTGCGCAAAAGTAGGTCAGAGCTCAAGATTCGTGCCGATAACTATACGACAGATTGACTTTAAAATATCTATTTAGTTTCCAATGTCATGTAGTAAATATTTTTATGAAAACAATAATGGATATGATGAGAATATAAAGGCATTTCTGCCGTCACTAAAACCTAGAACACATTGATTGTAATATAACTTTTTGATTGACTATATACCATGGACTTTATACCCTATGAATTTGAGTCAATCTCATGAATTCATTCTTTGGTTGAAATGTTATAGATAGGCTTATTAAAATTACATACATCCTATGAAATAAGAAGATGATTTAAATTAAGTTTATTATTGTTGTTTCTATAAATATTTTGTAAGATTAAATAAATAAATTTTAGTTAGTAATTAGGTATTTTATTTACAGCCAAAACTTTACTCAAATGAATGAAAATATTAATATTAATTTTATTATGCGCTATATTTGTGGAGACTTAGATATTATCTACTACAATACGTTATTAGACTTATTTAGCGAATGAAATACGCTACAAAAATTCGTTGAGCAATTTTAAAAATCTTGTAACTATACATATGTACATAGTTTTCGTTATCCATTCAAAAGTTCAAGAGGTGACGTGTCTCAAAAACTTCATTTTCTACGTGAACGAAAAAAAACAAAAAAATCCTGTTACGACAGCTCGCTTGAAAAGATGAAAGCTGGCTCATACGTCAATTCGGCAGATTTTACGTAACACGTTATATAATCTCCGTATATACAGGACAAATTTTAAAACCGTGAAAACCGCCTTGGCTTATTGGTGGCCGAATAAATTCCAATGGTCCGAGTCGGACTCCGATGGATTGCATAGCCAGCGTAGGCATTTTAATACCGGCGCGGCGAGGATGCATCGAGTGCCCCGCATTCATTGTTCGGACCGTATCACATCGGAGTTACATACTTGAAAGGCTCGCCTATTCTGCGATGGCCTCTTCATTCTTTTTCTCTTATTGATGAAATAGAAGTTGTTTTTGCAGCAAAATGCCTAATCGATCTTGCTAACCATAAAATAATGAACTTAGGCCATCTCTGAACCTTTACGTGCCCCCTACGTGCTAAATCTTGCTACAGGGTGCTCTACTTAAAAACTGCGACATTAGTTTATTTCACCATTATTTATTTTGGTTCAGCAACGATTATTTACTCTGATACGGCTAAGACAACATGTAATAAAACTTAATAATAGTGTAACAGTCACTTATAGGTAAACTCAGCATACATTAAAAGATAAACATGTTGTACACAGTAGTTCAAAACTAACAGTAGGTAACGTAAAAAAAAAACATAAGATCAGCAGTAAGATAGGTTACGTAATGTGGGTACACCTTTGTACCTAATAATCAGGCATTGTTCATGAAAACAACCTAGGAATTGGAAAAAAACCACCATAATTATCTAAAACTTATTCCTATGTCCACGTAATTGCACTACAAAAGCCCAATACCAACGTTTTACGCTTCTATCAGCGAGTATGCTTCACATGGGATGTATAAAACGGAACAGTTTTTCGGATGAGACATTCCCATTCAAATGTATGCTAAACGCCTAACCTTAGTAGCGAGACATATGAATAAAACAAAGCCGTATCCGTACGGTTATCTGCAACTGGAGCTCCGAGTTTCATGGTGTATGGCAACCCAAGTGAATTTGCTGTGGTTGGTATTTTAGGGACGAGGAATTTCCTAGTCTATAGACACCAACTAAAGAACTGATGATGCAACTATGTGCTTAATAGTGCGAATGAACATTTAAAAAATCATTTTCTTTCGTTTCCGTTTTAGAACTGCCTAACTACGACCTAACAGGCACAGGTACTTGATATTGTAGTGTGTACCTATAACGCTTAATTGATGCATATTCTCAGTGGGTACTGAATATATTGGATTGTATAGTTGAGTTTCCAATATGTATCACATTATGCACAAGATTGTTAGTATACAAATTATTCGGCAATTGCTTATCGAATCACATTACCTCTGTGATTATGTATGCCACACCTGCGATATATAGGTACCTGCTTACATAAGATATGTACATACAATACATAGTTGGGTATATCTATTAAAACACATAATGAATAGAATGCATTTGATTGTGATAGAATCAAACTACCGCTTAGATTTTTAAATGTTCGAAGAACAGTTGGTAATTGACGACATCTACATTTCTTGACTACATAAACAGAGGTCGGGTTGTCGCGAAGCAAAGCTATTAGCTATCGATATTCGAGGTAGATAAATCCTCGCTGTATTTGAAATTTGCAATCATCGAAGTGTTCACAGAGAGCCAATCAAATTGGCTCGATGCATAGAATATAAATGAGCTGGGTTTAAACACACCCGTAGGTGCCAATTTTGCGAAATCATACTACTTGAATATTCATAAAAGACTGAATTATATTATCATAATTGCATTATTGCACACGCCAGGAGAATAGCTGTAGGTATAATGTTCTCTAGATTGAAGTGCCTGGTTACTTAGTCAAGTTAGTCAGCAGTTTTCTGGTTCAAATTTAAATTTTGAGCTGAAGGTAATTTGGAAAGTAATTTGAAGTGGATTTTTGTATGATAATAGTTACGTTGATTTTACTTACATGTATTTAATAGGTTGCTAAGCAATGAACTATTGAAGTTGGGGTCTACCCTGGCCGAATAGGTCGATGTTTGATCATGAATACATATATCTGGTCTGACTAAACTCATCGGAAACCGCTTATATATTTTATTGCAACAAAAAATAAATTGACAAAACATCGTAGATCGTACCTACTACAACTTTCCCGGAAACGCGGATTTATTATTCACATAAAAGATGGAAAGCAGAAACATTTCTATTATACGCGCTTTGGCAAGCCTTCGGCAGTTTGTATGAGGCCTGTAATCCGATTGCTGAGCGGCCGCTTATAATGTTGATCGGGGCTTTCCTCCGCTAAGCCGGTTTACTGACTATACAACGACACAATGACTGTTGAATACATTCTTGTATATCGATATATCTAAATTGCTTTCAGGTGTTTTCTTGGGGGAAGTCAAAGGCGACAAATCCCCTGAGGATTATAGGCTTTATCCGCAAAAGGAAATAACTCGTGACTTCCTCCCTAGGTCATCATCATCCTCCGAGCCTTTTTTCCCAACTACGTTGGGGTCGGCTTCCTAGGTCCCTCATATTATTATTTCTAATATTTCTAATATTAATGTTACTTGAAGCTGCTGTACCGTAAGCTCTAAAATATTCATCCTATACCAACAAATTCGAGATCAGTATTTATATAATTTTACCAACACAATGAAAATTGAACTACAAAACATAACGCTCTCCAAAAAGGAAACACCTCAGTTCACCAGGTTTACTTGAATTAAATGGTCCAAATAGGTTTCTAAGGAGTTGCTATTAGCCACATTAGGGGAGCATTAGCAACGAACATTAGAGTGCATTATCAGTGGACACGTATTGCTCGTATGTAACAATAACCGGGTAACAGTTCTGGGAAGTGCGCAGTCTGCATCGCGAACACGCTTCCTTTCAAACTATTAATAAAACTGCTAATGGACGTCTGTTTTGTTGCAGTTTCAGATTTTCAAAACAGTTTTTTATTGTTTTTATTGTTAGTAATCTACATTTCTTGGAAGAAACCAAATCATGTTCTAAAATCCTGAAACAAAATAGATCATAAGTTTCAATATGTAATTATGTACATAGTTTTATCTTTTAATTTCCGTCGTAACAAGAATTCTGCACAACCCTTTACCCGAGCAAGTATCCCATGCATATTTAAATGTCCTTTAGAGTACATTTCCTAAACAATACGTAAAGAACTAAATAAGCCGGACGTGTGGTACATTTTCTACTTGTTTTTCTTCCATCCCTCTTTTGTAACGTTTCTATTATGAGCGAACCCTTGTTTGTAGAATGTATTACTACGGCACTGGTCCCGTCTAACCACAAAAGGTTTATCCCGTAGAAGACGCGTACAATCTCTGTTACACGTATTTTCTTTTCGGTCTCTTAATTCTATGTATATTATACTGACTTCTACTGGTATTTTCTTGGGTTCAATGGATTAATACAATGGATATACTTTTGGAGACAAAGAAATATACATACAATGAAAAGGCTTTATCACAGAAAATGTCATGAGATTTACTGATGCCTGAATATTTATTCCCAGAATTATTTTGGAAAATTTCAATAATATTTTCAGATAATTCGATTTCAGCAATTATGCAACTTTTCCTGAAAATCACGTTCTGTTTTTTCATTAACATTTTTCTGTATATTGTATCATTTACATACCTACTGATGTTTTTCTTTAGCGTGTTTCTATTTATCCAAAGTCGGATTAACAGTGCTTTCTCAGTAGTCTATAGAGTCGACGGCACCGATTCAATGCTCGATTAAAAGACAGCCTATGCAATGTTTTGAACCTTATGAACAATAATACCTGCATAGAAAAGACCTAATACGTACTAAGCTATTTACTTAGTAACACAATAATTATCATCCTGCAAGATCTTTTGATCCTCGAAACGAAAATAGGAAACAGAAAACATTGCTATGTTGTACTAATTCACCATTCAATCATGTTAATTGGGGTTCCTTTGGCCTTCTTTATTAGTCCGTCCTAGTGACGACTGTGTAACTCCTGCTCTGTAATCGCTGATTTGACCGCTTCCAACCGAACCAACGGTTCTCAAACTAATTTTATCTTGGTAATAGAGCAATTCTCAAGTTGGCCTTATCGAGTAAAGCAGCAGAGAAGGCATCTACATATATTTTCGCGATGAGACGAATGTTTTTGGCTGTTAATTGTTGATTTTTGGGAGTATCCTTATATAAAAGATCTAAAGAATACGAACAGGTTAGTAAGTGTGACAGTCTAAATGTATTTTCCAAGAGCTGACTGAATTCTATCAAGGCAAGTTATTTGATTATGTAATTATGATATACCTAGTTCTGTACATATTATTGACAATGGTTGTAGTGTAACTTCGAGTAAATTATTCAAAGTAAATATCTTACTCCCTCACAATTAAGAAATTTTCACGTCACTTTGAGAAACACTACCCTAACCGAAGGGTCCGTATGATGGGTTTGCGAAAGCTATTAGTAGGGACGTTTTACATTGCGCCTTGTCCTATATAAGTGTCACAGCGTCCACTGGCGGAAGGCAATCAGAAAGACATTTTAGACGTCTGTTCGCGATGATGGCGTTATTTCTGCTATGTAGGAAATGTTCAACATTTTCAATTTAAGACTTGTTTTTGTTCGTCGTAGAGAATATTAAATATTTTCTTGAAAATGAAAATGGTCTACTCTTCATTTTTCCACCTAATCTAGCTTCATATGAAAAAAATATACAAAGTATTTCGTAGCAACAAGGTTGTATGTTTCTACGGGCTACGGCGTAGCATTTATGTCGTTTCTAAATCTTCTTAAGTGACGGTCCATTTTATTTATGGTATGTACATGTACTGTTCAAAAAGTTTCAGATATTAAAATTGTTTGCATAACATTAACTCAAATAAAACAATATTTTAATATTATATTAAACTAGAGCAAGAAACTAGTAAAACCAAGAGCTAGAACCCAGTGCGATATAAACAATAGAGATCTTCCAACTCTCAAGTAAGCGCTGTCAAACTGCAGTATAGGAACACGCTCCTTTATTCCAAGTTATATTAAGTCCCGAAGCTGCAACAGAACGCATTACCAGGAAGCGTTTATTAGCTCGTCGCACATTACGTAAGTTTTGTCGGTTAACTTGAGTGCAGTATTACGGTGCGCTCACTGTGCGGTTGCACTTACACCCATTTGAGAGCGGATAGCATTTGTTTTGTCCAGCTCGTGCCACAGAGATGCCCACTTTTACGGTAGCCTCTGGCCCACTGTGCAGACTTTATTTTTGTATGCTTCTGGCTTTAAAATGATGTTATCGTGTTTCCTCGGGTTAAATGTCAACGTTTTCAGTTTGGTTCTCTGTTTTTTGAGAAAGGGGAGACTTTTTAAAATGAGGATACGGACTTTTTTAGCGTGAGGTCATGTTAGTTTGTTTCTGTGGTACTTTGTAATAGTAGGTATACCTAACATATTATTCAGGCATTTATTTTTGCAGCGGTTGCCACAATTCTGTAAGTGACGACTTTATTCAATCCAGCACAATATGACAATCGCAAAGTGTTTGCTCCGAATGGGTCTTTGGAGTCACATAAGGAGGGCAAAGTGTCCATAAATTACTTCTGCTGCAAATAATAAACTCCAAAGTTAGACAGTAAAAAAAACTGTATGTAAAAATAAATAAGTAGGCTAATAAAATTGCTGTACGAATGCTTTTTATTATAAGGCACTCTGAAACATGTGTGTGTCATAATATAAGCTTAAATCATCCAATACCAAGCAGAAATATCCAAAATTGAAACTAATACAAAGTTTAAATGGTCTACCTATATAATATTAGCTATGTAACATGACATTTGAACTATCCCAGGGATTGGCCACGTCCAAATAAGGGTATTAAAATTATCTCCATTCTCGGAATATACAATTTACTAATTGTTGGCAAACAAACCTATAAATTAGTGTTTTGGGAATGGAAACGGCAGTAATATGTAGGCCCGAGGGCGCACTTCACTTTTGTTCGTAACTGGAATAGTCGGGATATTTGATACGATATTCGATTTGTAAAGCCGCGTTGACAGGGACCAGATTTAATTATTCGGAATCGTTTGATAATCGAGCTTTGTGTAATCTGAGTCGAGTGTGTCATTTAGCTTTACCAAGTACAAAGGCTTTGTTGTAAAATTAATTTCATTTGTAGAACTATGATAGCTTTTGTTTAGTGATTGTGGTGCATTTACCTGAAACACTCAGATTTAATTGTAGGTCAACCCACAGGACATCAAATATTAATGTCATTGAAATTATGCTATAGGGTTGTGCTGTAGCTAAAAAGTTAACCATCTTTTAAAAATAAACACTATAAAAGAATATGGTGTAGGAATTTACTTTCCACCATTACATTCATTTATCATTAAGAAGTTGGAAGTGCAGAATAATGGAGCTAATTAATGTGACATTTACAAATGTGGCTATTCCGTTTGGATATATCTTTCTCTTAAATGTCACTGTGGGCGGAGACGTAATAAAGGAACCATTCCCGATGAAACACTATATTTTAATGTAGTTGTTTTACCCTAATATCTAGTAGGTAATTAACCTTTCTTTGTGAAGTCTTATTTACGTTACTTCATGATCAAATTAAGCGTCTTATTTTCTAGTTCTGCTAATGTTGCTTTGCTGAATTCTGTTTTGCAAAAACGTGGTGCTTTGTTTACACAACAAAGGTACCTATTTATAAAGAGAAGATAAACAGAGAATATCATTAGGTGACAGGCATACAACTGGTGATTAAAAAACAATTATTACATATACAGAAATTAAAATAAAATCCTGTTACACCATCAGATCAACATTATAATATTACATCACAACAGTTACAGCAACACACGTAACACGTAATACACCTTCGCTTTACCGTCATGACACGCACAACCTACGCCAGTGTAGGCCTTAAATCACTACAGCAGTTTGTATAAATCATCAGCGGCCGGTAAATATTCTCCGCTGAGCGGTTACTGAACGAACCTTCCGGGTAAACTGCTATATCTGTGGTGATCTACTAGTTGTAATATATGGTTGAACTAGGCAGCTGAGTGCGAAATAGGTAGATAAGTACCTACTGTATGATTTTTGTGTGGTATAAAAGTGTTCTTAAGTAACTATTTAGGAACACGTCAGATAAAAAGTGGCCTATGTCCTCTTTCAGTCAGCTTATCCGTAAACCAAGTTTCATTTTAATCCGCTTAGTTGTTTTGGCAGGACAGACAAATATAGGTACTAGGGAAGTAACGACTTGAGAATAATATCTATTAGGTACTTGTTTAAGTAAGAATTCGTAACCACACATGCGTATTTCTTATCATTGCGTGATCATTAATTATCCGAGTATTCCGTATTATAGCGAGTCATCCTCCCCTGCGTCGTAATGAGGCGTGAATATACTGTTTTTTAAACAAACTGATCAATCAGTGTCCAACCAACGTTTTGTAAAACAAGCTTTAGCTACATTAGCTTTGCGATGGAAATTGGAAAAAGTTTCGTGTAGGTACCTATATTTTTTTAAAACATACCTACACGCAACTTTCTATTTCTTATTATTTTTTTATACTTATGAAATTCACTTTGCTTAATCCCATGATTTCAGTTAAAAACGAAATTCCTATAGAAGTCGAGAAGTAGTAATCTCTAGAATTAAGTACATTGTGGTCATTTTATTTTATTTTATTCAAAAGGAACTTATTATTTTATTTTATTTTATTTTATTTTGGCCAAAAAGTAAGCATTGCCATACAACGTGGCAATGCTGCCAGCCTCTTGGGTACACTCCCGGTGGGCAGCGATGAGGAGTTTTTTGATGCAATTTTTTAAATATTTTTATTTATAGTAAGTGTATATATTAGGTAATAAGTTAGTTGTATGTTGTATATATATTTATTATTAAGTTATTGTAAAAAGTTTTTTGTAAATAAATATCCATTAAAAATTTTACTACTTAAAAAAAAAAAAAAAGGAACTCCAACAAAGGATACACCTTACATGCGTAATTATAAAAAAGTTATTTATAGATTTGTGCTCCTTCAATTACAGGAGAACACATCATGCATACATCATCTTCAGTTAAAATTAAAGAACCTTAAACAATATTAAATTAAACAACACATGTAACTACACTAAGTACAGTGTGGTGCCTGGTGAGCAGTTGCTGACAGCACTTGAGTCTGAAAATTGGAATACTCCAGTGAGTTATGCTGTCCTAGTATTTTTACCTAGTAGGTATTTCTATACATAAAAAATCTTTCCTTAGCATTCCAAGAAAGGATTTAAACTCTGCAGGGAAATAGTACCCTAATATATTATTAGTATTGCAATCTTACCGCTGCCGTGTGGTCTCAGGTACATATAAATCACCCATTAGTTCCCGAGGGCGTTGTAAACCACAACTGAGGGTTTAAATATAGGTACCAAGATATCAAAAGCCTTGAAGTAGTTATGCATCTGTGGCAACGTGGAACGGACAGTTATTTTATGCCAAGTATTAGTAATAAGCCCCAGCATATTGCTACAATACATTTCCATTCTGATTCAAGAGGTTCAAGAGGGTCAACGTATCGGCCGACTAAAGTTGTTAGAACGATAACCATTTTCTTTAAATCCCGTTTGCGAATTACATTGTAAAAGAAGTTGATATAGTGTTGATCTCATTGGCGTTAGTAAAAACTAACGCAAGCAGTTCTTTACAAACTGCTGGCTTACGAATGAACTAGTGTTGAGGAGTTGAACATAATAATCTAGAGCAGATGTAATTAGTAAGATCTCGCAACGATGAATCCCAAACGTAAACTACGTGGTTAGCGTTCTATTTGTTATCGATCTTCAATAACTTAGCGCGGATTAAGTTCCTATCCGTATCAAACATACTCACACCTAGATAGCAGAGAGTCTAGATAATGCCTTAACTGCAAGTTAGCAATTAGTATTCACTTGCGGAACTACTAGTTTGACCTACTTTCGGCTTCCAAGTTGTTCTATTCACAGAAGAAGAAACTTCAAGGAATAGGTGTATTGTTATCACAGGTACATAGTATATTTGATGTGGCGCACATTTGACTTGTATCTTACCTAAATATTTACACAGTGAAAGAAAACATGACATCTGGCTGACCAATCGAATTTAATTGGTATCATCTAGCACACCGAAAGATATTGTGTTTTAAAGAATCCATGAACCTATTGATAAAATACAAGAGTTATGAACAAAATGGACCCAGCCAGTCAATAGCGACAAACATTATGTAGATACATACAGAAGAGAAAAAGTAAGAACGAATTTCTTAAACTTAGTTAAGTCTATTCATAAGAAACCTAGTAGAGTTACCTTCAGTATAAATAAGGGTTATATTCCTGTCATTAGTTGGTCAGAGATGTGGATACCTTATGTAAGGAATTCAAACCTTCGAATATGGTGCGGCTTACAATATCCGAAAATTCCCTTCGAGACATTTTAACACAGTCATGTGAATGTGGAATATTATCGGAGTTCCGGAGATGTTGGAACGTAATATTAAATTTAGGGAAGCCAGAATATGGTTCAGGAACTTGGTGTATATATATAGTTATAATGTGAAATATAATTCACTCTTTTAAAAGTCAGTTTATGAGTACTTTTTGAAAAGTTTGAAAGCTATACCCTTCTAAAAATCACAGCGATTCTATAATTTTAATTCACTGCTTTTGTTATAGGCATTACTTAATTACTATGTAGGTAGTTTGAATATAGGTAAAGGAGTGCCTACTTTTTTACTCTTAGTTATATTATACCATAAGTAAAGATGATAATATTAATTTGAATACTCTCTAACATAACATAGACTATAGTATCATCATCCATGGTATCAAAAAGTTAGGGAGCTTTTAATGGGTATTCCGTTGCATATCGGGTCGAGTCCCGTGAGTGCACTATGGAATGTTTTTATTAGGGTTCTACTCTAAAACGGTCGGGAAAAACAGAAAACTATGCAGGACGAAGAAAAACAAACTAAAAATGTAATGTTACTACCTCCTATAGATGTATAAAAGAGTAGTTATGTTACGTAAGGAGAAAATCGTTGTGGTTCAGAGCTGTCCTCGGGTCTTATCTTGATAAAGGATATGTCCCATGCCTGTCACTATGGATTAACCCATAGATTTCATGTTATTGGGGAAACGGATTCAGTGCGTCTTTACTTCGTGTTTTTTCTCAGCGATATGTTTAATTTTATTGTCTTACTGCCAGGAAAACGGAAAAGGAAAACATTTCATGAAGACACACAATATGAGCAGATTTTCGCTAAGCTTACATGGTGAGCAAAGCCGTGGTCATAGGAAATAAGATACGATTATACATAAATGAACCAAAATAAAAATTCTATAGTACGCAACAGGTACAATAAAAGTAGATAAAGCTTCTTATCAGCTGGACAATATTTCTTTAAAGAGATCTTATTAGAGGTGTTTTGTGTAAAGAGTTAGGTTATCGCAAAGGAGAGAAAAAGGCTTACCGATAAGTTACTTAGAAAGTTATTAGAAAATTTTCACACTGCATTTTCAAAAATTGAGTTCCAGAGATTCGTGCGTTAGGTCTCGTGTTAACTCGGCTTTACGATTCGCTATGTTCAGTGTTGCCAGCATGTCCCCATATTGGGCAATATTTCATGTAATGCTCTGTTTTGTTTCCAGCAAATAGTGGAATTTATTGCGACGGCGACAAGCGGGTTTATTATCATTTAGTTTATTGCTCAGCGAGGAATGCGATGATATATTATGGCCTGGTGATTGTTCACATTGCTCTGTGAATAGTAATGCCAATTGCTGCTATTCATATAAAAACCCTGTTTTTTTAATCAAACTCGTGGCAGGTATTCATTCCAATAGGTAGATATTTGTTTGAATCGACAACAAACAAATTCGGCGAAAATGTCAGCTTATTTATATTGCAAAATTAATTTGAGTCGTAATAGTTAGAAAAAAATATTTAATTGTGTAAGGTCATCTGTTTTCTACTATTTTCAAATTTATGTTGTTTTGCTGTATTAGTTATGTTTGTGACAACCTTTGTACTTACTAAAGTTTTTAATACTTGTTATTATTTATACTACATTTTAATTGGATATTTACAGTTACAATGAATGTTGTTACCTTTATTTGTACAAATAACATCCATTTTCGAACGGTCTGCTTGCAAAAAATAAACATCAGGTTGTGCTTGCAAACTATCTAAATTGACGGTTTGTGTTGGTTTTATCTCGTTTAGTTAAATTGTTAAACGCGAATTTATGACGTCAATTAGCAAAACAAATGAATAATATTGGATGGCTGATTTTAATCGCTTTGTTACTTGTCAGCCTAGGGCTGAATGTACTAAAACATTTGATTTTTTTTTTATTAGTGTTTTGGGTAACATTACAGAAAGGTGACAAACACATTTTCTATTTGTATACGTACATTGTTAGACTGTTTTTTAGAACAGGTTTTTTTTAATATTTATATTAACATATTAACAATTTATAAACAATTTCTTTTAAATTATCGTTTAGTTTAAAATTTTAATGTGTCAAGCATAAAAATAAAACTATTTGCATATCCATTATGAAGTTGGTAATTAATGAAACTGTTAGGTCGACGTTTTTAAATAAAAACTGGTTTATGCTTAAGTAGACAACTTGTGGGTGGTGTCAGCTCAGAAGGAACTTCTAGGGAGATAAATTGTAGCCGTTGACTGATGGCTCCGAGTTGCCAGAGCAAAAAAACAACGTTGATTGACTTGCGGCCTCCCGATCTTGGAGTTTTGAACACTTTTAAATATCAGATTTTGTTCACTTTTTTTCAATCTTTGTACCTTTGTCTTAGTTTGTACGAAATATTGAACTTGCGTTTTTTTTTATTTGAATTATATTTTGAGTCTTAGTAGTAGACTCCTAAAAGTGTACTGATTGAACATTATAATACAACAGGAGCCACATAAATATGGCAATTCTATGATAGATAAAACTTGAATCTCTCTAAACATATCTCAGCTATTTATAGCTTCAGCTTATCCAGTATAGTTTAAAGAGGAAATGGTGTAATCAAGTGTTCCAAATGCGACGGAAATGCGATCGGAGCTGTCTTCTTGTGAGAGAGAAAGCTAGTCAGTATTTCATTCGGTTAGAAATTACTCACGGATTGCTTTAATAGGGTAAGACTTTTGGTGCGCATTTATTTGAAGACTTCGTTGTCTTTGGAGGTTCTAAGAAAAATCTTTAAACGGGAAACCATTGAAACAATTTTCTGTATCAAAAGATGTTTTTAATTTATTTAAGATCACAGAAATATGCAAGATTTTGTGGACGCATTTTACCATAAGGTAGGAAAATGCGTCAATATCTGCAAGAAATGATGTATAAGTTGGTAGTACTGAAACAAGTTTTAATTTCAGAGTTCCTTCCCCCCAGTGTTATCTTAACGAAATCTACCAGGGCAGCATAAACGCAGGGAGCATTATGTCAGCTGACGTCAAGCATTATTTTCAAATTCCCTTTACCGGGTCCTGCCAGTATTAGAGCGGCTTAAAGGGTCTAAAGACGTAATTGTATCAAGCGGCTTGGGCGGGGTCAAGTGGATTAATATGCTTTTGAAGCCAGCAACCTGAAGATAAACTTAATGTTAAACAGGCTTATGGCACGCTGCGTAATCGCTGATTGCGATTTGCATGGTACGCTGAAATGACTTCATAATCTATAACGTTAGGCCTCTCTCAACGGAAGGCGTCCTTCCTGAATGAATTAATTGTATCACGCCGGGGGATTATAAGGGATTATTCGGTACTTTATTTTCTTCGGACTTTTTTCTTTAGCAGCGCAAAGGCAAAACCGTCCTGCCTGTAATTCACAACTTTACACTACAGTACCTAAGGACACAAACAAAATTGCAGCTAACACAAATAGAGGCATTTAACTGAAAACAGTGGAATTACTCGACCCAATACTTATACCGCTTGCAATCTTTGGTCCATTTTTCATATTCTGCAATACACATAACTTCCCACACTGTTAAAACTGATCGCTCGGTTGGACGGAGAGGGTAAAACGTGGAAAACCTAAACGAAATTTATGTTTTCCAGAATGTCACCCTTTATCGAACGTTTCCATACAAAATTTCGGGATGAGGCATAAATTGTAGCGTCGGACCGAGGACGTTTTATGGAGCTTTGAAGAGGATCCCGTGCGCCTTTAATATCGAACTGGGTCGCTGTGTGTTTTATACTGTTTATCCGGTGGTCGGACTAATGGCTGGAGGTGAGAGGATGAATATGAGGTCAAAGATGCAGTGGCATAGACGACATGTTAGCAAAAGCTTCTTTTATGCTGGAAAAATATCCAAACTACCAACAACTCAAGCAAGTTTTTAAACGCTTAGGTTTAAATATTCCTTAGTCCATTATCGACTTTTTAAATTCGAAATTAACTTTTGCGAAATGCGGTTCGAATTCTCACTTCTAGATCTTTCGTAGACGCGAACTTTAAGCTGCAGAGTGAAAGCAAATAGTCAGTCACAGCTGACGAAGATTAAATTAAATGGGGAAAGTTTGAAGAACTATCTCCTTTCAGATTGTTGGATTGACGACGCAGACCGATTGTCAGACGGATGGAGAACCGATACTGAACTGAATCCAATCGAAATGTTTTAGTAACACAGTGTACAGCACTAAAGAATTTATAGTGAAGACTGAACAACCTTGTTGGACTTGTGTTGAGTGTTTGCGCGTCTGTAAAAATATATTCCATTCATTATTGGATTTTCATTTTCAATCCAGATTGAAATTTTTTATTTCAATATTATGTTCATTTGCAGAATACAAGAAAGAGTTGCTCAATGCTTTAAGGAAACCCAGAGATTTGAGATGGACGTTATTATCTGGTATAGGTACTTACTTGCCTGAACCGATAAAAGCGGCATTGCTTGTGAGTAAATAATAGTTATTTACAGCTATATTTACAGAACTATTCTTGAACTATTTCGGCACAGAGGTCCTAAGTTTACTTACGAAAGAAAACAAATAGCTTGGTATATCTGCAAATATTGGTGTTAGCAAAAACATTTCGCATCAGAACCAAAACAAAAATAACTCATACAGAAAATAATATTCGTTCTGTTCCGTAGCCAGCATAATTTCTTGGCACGACATAATAAATGATGGTACGTGTGTAAACATACAGGTACTATATATTATGAGGGAGATAATGCCAAAATCCCGGAACACAAAAACATATAGATATAAATACGAAAGAAAAGGGACCGATTCCCCGTTATTGAAAACTTCCGTCTTTCTCATCGGCCTTTGATTCGAGCGAGTCGGGCAAACAGGTGTCATATCTCAATGGAACTTTTTCCCGTTCCCTAATTCGATCCAGCAAATGATTTGGAAAGGCCCGATTGGATGACGTCATTATTCATTATGTATAAATGCCTATGCACGGGTTTGTATAGCTGGCAACGGAAGGGAAACGTCGGGGTTGAGGAAAATAAATTATTAACTTTTCACGGAAATGTTCGGGTAAACTATTTTGCGCGGTTAGGAAAATAAGAATTGTGGGCGATTTGTTGTCGCTTTTCTTAGTACAATACTAACAAGTAGCACACAAATGACTGACAAATGAATGACAATACGAATTAGCAATTAACTTTTAAATTCGCTTGCGCCTTCCCATTTGCTATTTAACAGCACAATTTCCAATTCAATTATGTGGGTAGTTAACCTAGGTATTTAACAATTCTAAACGTACCCTGAAAGTAACCTTGGTTTAATTCTAAAACGACTTTAGTGAATGAACTCCCTTGACACCTCACTTTGATAATGTCTCAAAATTTATGGAGCAAAAGATGACGCCACAAAAAATATTATACCGCTAAGTAACGTATTGAATATTTTTTTCGCCAACTTATTGTTCGCTTGGCACATTTAAGTTAATGTGCCGTGAATAATTGACATGAATGCGTTTAAACACCTAATACGTTTTGGAGAATAATATTACTCCTATACAACACTGTGAGCAGTGTTTCGCAGTGTTTAATGGTTCGGAATCGTGATAGTTGAACTTAGTACCCGCATTCATAATACAACGTTTGGGCTATGAAGTTAGCGTTTGCTTGCGTGGAAAGATGTATGTGCCTTTCTTGGTAAATTATGCTACTTACCAAGAATAGGTACATAGGTACACACGCACATAAAACAATATGAACACCAAGTTTTTTTGATCTAATCACAACTGCTTCTTTTGTCTTTATAAATAGAGAACTCATAGGTACCTACCTCCTTCTTTTAAAAGAATTTCACACGAACTGAAATATTCTATTAGCCCAAAAATCTGGCGAGCAACGGAACTTTCCAATATTCGTTTAACTCGGATATCGGGGAAACTTGCCTTCATACACGTAATACAAATCACGGCACTTTTCCAGGTAAATAAAATCAGCGTCGGTTGGCATTGACGGATCGTTCGCCCACCTACAATGAACGATCGGTGGCAGGAGTTGCGAATATGTTTCCTCGAGCTGTTAGCTGACGCTTCGAGCATGAAGTATTTAATGTCCATAGGGAAATACTTACTGGAAATTCTCGTTGTTAATCTACATAATGTTTTGAAAATATCGCTCATTTTAATTGTATCTATTTTCATTTTTATATCTTTCGTTCAAATCGCTATTGTGACACCTGATTTTTGTGAAGTGGTGAAACAACACGATATATGAAGCATGTTCCAGACAGATCCAGACAAATCCGGTGCTCAATCAGAGATACACCAAAGCATATTTTTAAATCTATAATGTTAAATATCTTTTATGTATATTCGTCGCTATAAATGAAGTAAGATAATCGCTCGTTTCGTGGCCTGATAAAAGTTATGGGATCCAAGATCTAGTAACCGTAATGCCGTAAATGCTGTATGTACATATGTATAATGTGCAGAGGAAGTTAACGTGATCTTTAATGTTGTGTGCGATGTAGCTAGTGTGTCTTTGTTCGCGTTATTCATATGGAAGTTTACTCTGATGTCACAGAGTATGAGGTTATTGATAAAATGTGTACCTATCTGTATATTTTGGTAGACTGTTTAATTTAGGAGTTGGATTTATCGGGACTTCGAGATTGTAAGTTATGCCTAATGGGGAACATTATTAAGGTGGTATAAATTGCCATGGAAATATTCGATAGTTGATCAATATCAAAATATTACTTAGATACCTCATAGTTATTGTAAAAAATTATGTTGCTTAAACAAATAGCAACTTTACCCAAGGAAATAAGTACATATTTTTTCCTACTTTTAAGGTAATACTTGGCGTCTCTCAACCCTTTCCGCTTTAAACCTGTCATTATTAATTTAGACTACGACATTCTATGGAGCCAACCATTTTGAACCCTTCATTGAGTATTCTGTAGGCCGGTAATAAATTTCAAATTAACAAATTTCTGGCAAATTGAATTTATAGTCCTCTCAAAACATGCGAAACCCCAATTTAGTAGGAAACTTTGGAATTAGATGTGAAAAAGTTTGTTTAAAATTAATTCTAAGAAAACACCTTAAATCTTCAGTACAATGAAGCCTAGGAAGTATGAAATTCAGGGGGGAATTCATTTTCAAATAATATTTTGATAACTTAATTAATATTTTTTTAATTACTACAAATAATATTGAAGTGGAATTAAATGTAATATATTAATTTGACTGTTTTACAGCAACAATGCAAAATTCTATCGCATTTGTGATAAAACAATTGTTGCAAAAAGTTTTGATGTAGTCAGTGGAATACTCCTAAGATCAACTTTTTGCCCAACCATCGCTTTTCAAATGTTTTATAACCGAACAAGAGGCAGCAAGAAGTTGCGGGGTAAAGTTATCACGTGCTGTGAACCTAGCCGTCGCCAGCGAAAGTTAGGCTAAGACTAAGCTATAAATATCCTGCTCTGGGCGCCAATAAATTAATGTTGCCAGCATGAGTACGAACACCAGGTTGAGGTCTATTAACTTTCTGTGTAAATTGTAACGTAAATCCTGTTTTGTTGTACGTTGAGTGCTGGCTGGTTACTTACGTTTTGTGATCGTATTTTTTTTATGGAGTTGCCAGCTGGAAAAAGGGTTGAAGTTGCTATGAATACTCCTTAGTGAATATTAATAAGGCAAAAATACAAAATGTTCGTAATAGAATGTTTTTATTAAAACGTTTACGTAATAGAAGCGAAAATCATATACCATGTAACTAATTCATATTTCCTCAATATAACTGACGTTTCATGTAAAAGCGACTTTGAACAGAAGATTAATTCATTGTCTGGTGTTATGTTTCTCAGAACCTTTTGACTCGAATGCTAATAACACACAAATAACATAATACTCAGAGAGGAAGCCGCTATCTGTGTATCACTTCCTCGTAAAAGCAACCACGCGAATTCATATTAACATAACTATATCACCTGATTTTGTATATTTTCGTGAAGCTAATTTGGGTCTTGTAGAATTGGAGATAGGTAATTCAGACTTCGTCAAAAGAAGACTATCATAAAAATACGTGTTCCTCAATATAAGCAAATCAAAGACACGCTTTAAGAAGTTTTGGTGTCTTTCCAAGAAATCATAATAAGCATAAAATAGAATTCAATTCGTAAATTGGTACCTATTATACGTCCGAATACAAATACACACAATTTATGTTACCCTGTTAACCACAACAAAGACTATACAGAATGTAGCTCCCAAATTCAATATCATTGTCTCCCGACAATTTTGATGAAACAGATACGTACACTGTTCGGTTCCGGAACGCATTCACAAGTTTACTGTTTATTTACAGCCACACATAACCATATGAAGCAAGTTGCAACTTCGCAATTTACGATCAGATCCGTTTCGATGTTTCGATCAACAAAGCTATTTCTGACAGTTAAAACAATTGACTACGAATTCCCCGAATTTTGCGTTGTTTTAAGTCAAGAATGATAGTTGGAAATTCGAATTATGTCATCCATTGCTTCCATTTCATGCATGATTTTGTTTGTGACTGTCCGTATTGAGCACATGTTGAAAAAAGTTTTAAATAATATGTCTCAGTGTAAGTTGTAGAATCACAAATGGTAATCAGAATCCCAAAAGTTTTTGAACGTGGTTATATTAACGGCCATTGTGATACCTGATGGGTTTTCCTGGAACCCGAACTAAGCTTTAACATTCATTTTACAGCTACAGATTAAGCTGATTATTTCATGCAGGCTGCATTAATAAAGAGCATCCGCGCGAAATCTCTGCCAAATTAGAAATTAAATATTGAGATGCGTTACGGTACTAGGTATAACTGTAGGTACACAGCTAGATAAATAAATAATATGTAATAAGTTACATATACAAGAATAACATTATGTAAAATCCAAAAATTATTACATTATATTATTTTGTACAAGACACAGCATGAGTAACTGGATCACAAGAGTACATAAATTACTCTACCTATCTGCTAGGTACACGAAAAGTTCATAATAACTAGACTTGAATTTCTGACAATGAAGAAAATTATTGTAGTCTGAATAGAAACTTTGTCCGCTATCAGTATTGAAGATAAACACAGTGCGGCGTTTAGATTCATTAAAGCAAAAGTTACGCTCTGCAGTTTAATTAAAGTTTTGTATATTCACTAAAGGCTTCCCGCGGTGCTGCCCGCATCTCTTCCTACAAACTTGTCCAAAGGAATGTGGCCAGGATATATCTATGTTAGTTACAAAATTTTATGGAAGTTTTAAAACTTGTGCAATTTTCTTAAAGTTAATTTCCTTAGGGACCTGCGGTTGATGTACGTTCTTTTGTATATTTTCCTTTATTAATTTTGTGCGGTCGACTTGGTTAGAAAAAGGATGGGCAAAAGGGAATTGTGGTATTCTATCCATCTCTCACCCCGAAAGGTACCTGCGGACGGTGGGTTCAGCTTACTGTTATATAAGAGAAACTTGACAATGTTTTTTGTTGACTTTAGTGTACTTAGGAGTTTTTAAATCCTCACACTAATATAATTAAGTGAGCTATGAAGAGATTGTAATTTTCTATTAAGTTAAAATATGAATAATGATCAAATTATTCTGCCACGCTGGGACTCAAATATCAGTTTTAATGACTCTAAAATGACCAATTTCTGCAGTTCCTACTAGGCATGGTATTCTAATTATCTTATAACGAACTATACTTCGCATTTCACGATGGCCCGCGCATTTACATACACTAACAAGGTACATGCGATCTCATTAAAACTTAATAATATTACACCGTCATACTTTGTTTTGTCATATTTTGTTATAATTTGAGAGAAATTAGTTTTTCGCTGTTTGTCCGGGGCCTCTAGGTTGTCCCATATTATTTTGTGGGTTGCTGAGTTCTCAGACTTTGTTTGACAAACCATGTGGTTTTATATACCTACTGTTGTTTATGGTTTTACTGTTACAAGTGAATTTCCTTTCTGGATGTCCACATGGCTAGCAACAACTTTCTGATAGTGCATGTTTTACTACGCTGAAATATCTTTGTTTTATATAATACGCCCTCAAAATGAACATGTTATTACAAAACAAGGTTCGGCTTACCATTAAATAAACTTCCGGATACAGTATTTGCTAGTGTAATCAAGATAAATGATAGTCAATCATTCACTACCGCATTTGACTAACCCGTACTGCTGATACTATCCATTTTTATAATAACCTCATTTGTAAAGCCAGTTAATTAATTTGAATAATATTTCACCGGTCACGCATGACTGATGTTGTGAAAATATTGGTTGCATATCCGCTTTGTACGCGGTTATTAGTTTGTAATCCTAATAAATTACTCGTATCAGCTTACTCGACTATCAATACATTTTACGATGAAAATGATAACGTATTTTAAAATTAATCATGGCAACGCTCTGATATTACAAAATGCATAAGAGTACATTTTAGAATCTAATATAAAATCTGCAGCGTGTCCGTGCTACTCATATAAAATCTATCGTTCACCGAGTTATCCGTGTGAAATATTATTTCCCTCACGATAGACCAGGCGATGATAGCCGAACGTTACCGAAGTTTTACGAAAGACGCCGAACAGGTGTCGGAAAATTTATTTACCTGACGCCCGGGTCACATGTTATTTCTATGGTCTATATTAGGGTAGCCTTTTACCGCGAGTGGGGTCACGAAACTGCCTTTAATAGGCACTTTTGTTGTGAACCTAACAAAGGTACAGGCAACGAAAATATTAGAGTAGATAATATTATGTGCTCAGTTTTGCCATTCAACATCAATATAAACAAATAAAACTGGTAGTTTGGTTTGAAGTTGGTCCCAATATTGTAAACGAAGAATATTAAAGTTGTGTTGCGCATATTTCGTGACTATAAAAACAATTATTTATTCACTCCCCTGAACGAGATATTATATTCTGATGATTGAAAAATCTGCTCCTGAATAATATACAACTAGTAATATTGGTTGTACACATGAAAATCTGTTTCAGTGAAATATTTTTGCTGATAAATTGGAGAACATCAATTTTACTGCACCTACTAGTAATTTAAGGTTTTTTTTTACAAACACGTTGACCGACATGGTACCCCAGGATATAAACACAGCAAAAATTCATGCAATTTTCAAACCGCCCAAAACTTCTACATGTCGTCATTTCATTATTCACTCCCCTTTCACCATCTCATCTGTTATACAATCCATCCAGCGTCATTCGCTTATCTAACATTTCCATTAAATAAAAGCTGATTATTTATTCACAACAAAATCCAGCTCAAGTTTTTCTTCAATACCTTTAGAACATTTTTGCTGTGGCTTCAAGTTTTTCCACAATCTTCGCTTCCTCTTATACGTCTATCTAGTATCTCTTTTAGGCTTAAAGAATGGAGCCCTATTTTCCGAGCGCACGCCTCTTTTGTTTCGTCCACATTCATTAATCTATATGGGAGAGCTCTCAGCCCACGGCCTCCGACACCACTCTATACTACTGCATTACTTCCCGAGGTACTTTTTTCACTTTTAGCGCCTAATAGCTTATTAATGTTAGCAGTTTCAGTTCCCGGTAATGCCGGGAAAGGGTTTAGAAATTATTAGAGCGTGAATTTTGGTTAAAAACGTGTCGAAGTCTTTCGAATTTTAAATTTTTATTATCGGGATCAAACATGAGCGAAAATCAAAACGATGAACTGGCCCATTTGTATTAAGCATTCTGGGGAAGCAAAAAAGCCTTACGTTTCCGAAATAAAAAGGCACATTTGGTATGAAATTATTAATAATTTCACTTGCTACCGTCGGCAGCAACAATAAATATTAATTATTTCGTTAGTTTGCGCTTTATTTATTCATGTCTGGTGTATTGAATAAACATTAAAGTCACTTACGGATAAAATATAGTAAACGCACAGATGGCACAAAAAATAAATTGCTCGAATGCTGAGCTGACTGTTAGGTACATATACGGCCATAACAATAACGAATTATTTATTGGAATAACTATAGTTGCGTCTCGCGTTTTTAGCCGCGCCTCAAAGGATTTTCATAGCATATTAAAACTAGGTAGTCTCCAGAATAACAAAATCTCAATTGGTTAAGCCATTTTGACGAGAATGCGTAACGAACAATCATCAATTTTGCAATGAAAACTATTGGTATGACACAGCGACTATTGTAAAACACTAATATTCTTAGTTGATTTAAAATTTACTCAGAGATGTAAATTAAAAAGTTTCTCAATTAACTCAGGCCTTGTAGTAGAACAAATCCAAACAAAATTAATAATAAAACAAAAAAAAAATGTTACACTTATTAAAAGCTGTTGTTGTATTTTATTACTTCATTTCAAGTAATCAAAATTCTGAGCGTAATTTTTTTTCGTCCATAAAGTTTCAGTTCACGTAGCTCGTAAAGAAAAATACAAATGAAGTGATGAATTACGTATAATGTTTTGCAAACCGACGTTAATAAATGATGATGTAAGGAAAACACAGTAAACAAGCTCTACTTTATTTGATTAAAATGTTTATTGATTCATGTTTTAGAAGATAAGGTATAATGTTTGGGAGCTTTGAAAATGGTTACGTTACGTATTTCATAATTGTCTGTCCGGCTTTCACATCAAAACTACTGAAACGAACCTTTTTACCACTCTATTAATCTATTTCATCTTTATTTCTAAATAAACCGGAATATATAATCGTATTGTCTGATCACAACTTGAACACCGATGTTAATATTTGAATAATTCCGCGTAAATTTACCGATAATTTCTCGGAATCCCAAGGGGAAAACCGTACGGAAAGGAATAAACATTTATTAAATCATGCTGTATGTGAGAGTTAGAAATGAGTGTTTTATTGCTGAACCCTGTGTGGCCACGAAAGTAGCACACATGTTCAAGTTTATTTGATTGATATTCAGTTAGCCGGGAAAATATAGAATGTTTTTCAAAAGATTTTCTTCCTTCTACCTCAATATATGTAAATAACATAGTGTAATATATATGTGTGTGCAACAATTTATTGTACACGATTGCGCTTTGCAAAATAGAAGGAGAAAGTTGTTTATTTTCTAAGTTTGTGTAGTTATAGGGAATCACTAAATGGTAAAAGAGTCCGGAAACGTTACATTATAAGTACGATAGGTGGACATACAATGAATCTTCTACACAGCCATCCAATTGGCCAACCTAAGTACGGAAAACCTTTATTGTAAAAATATTAAAGTAAAGAGGTAAACTTCGCTTATTTTAGAGCTTCATGTTAGCATTATGAGCGACGGCTGTCGTAAAACGTCAAAACAATATTAACACGGAAAGTGCTTACATGACGTCTTTTACGATCGTTAAGCTTAGTGCGAACCCCAGAGTATTCCTTCGCGGAACACTCGATAATTAGCTCCGGTATTACCATAACACCTTATTTATATTACGTCGCGTGCTCCATTTTGGTTGCTTTAATTATAACAGGGAATAAGCTTATGAAAATATGCTATTACTACAGAAAATATTCCTTATATAAACCTACGTAATTACAGCCTTGTTAGATAACATTCGATACAACCACGCAGGCATGTATAACTAGAAAAACCTTTCTCGAAATACCACGAATGTCGGATTATTACTTAGTAAGGAATTCTCTTGCTAATATCAGAAATCGCCTTTATTTTTCCGTAATACAAAAGTTGCACGTAAGCCCTCGTGCCGACATCGAAAAACTCGTTAAAAATCAATACGTAGCGGCAATGTTTACACGTAGTCATAGCGAAACCAGCCGTATTGGATGTCGGCCAATAGCGGCGGATATTTGTCTAAAGCCATGACAACCGCGGATACGCACCTGCGCTACGGATATTTGGTCACATACACAACAAACATTACGATTAAACGCGAAAATACTTAACGATGAATCAAGATGCCAAGAAAATCGCGAATAACCTCTACGGAAGAGTCAACGCGCCGGCTGTCGAGAGATGCCGAGTTAACTTTTGCACGGACTTAGAAAAGTCAGTTTTGATGAGCAACTTTGAGAGGCGGGCGTGGAACCAAGTTGGGCCCGACGATGAATGGAACTTCTACTGGGCCTCCACGCAGACGTGCCGCAACTTATTCAGCGTCGAGAGCGGGTACCGGATGAATGACAACCAAATAATAAATCACTTCCCAAACCACTACGAACTGTCGCGGAAAGACTTGCTTGTGAAAAATATCAAACGCTACAGGAAAGAACTCGAAAGGGAAGGCAATCCTTTGGCTGAGAAAGCCGAGGTCGCGTTACACGGAGGTCAAGTGGTAACTCGGTATGTTCATCTAGACTTTGTGCCTGTTACGTTTGTTCTCCCAGCCGACTACAACATGTTTGTCGAGGAGTACCGTAAGTCACCGCAAAGCACCTGGATCATGAAGCCGTGTGGAAAATCCCAGGGAACAGGAATTTTTCTCATAAATAAGTTATCTAAATTGAAGAAATGGTCTCGTGAAGCAAAAACTCCTTTCCATCCGCAGCTGACCAAAGAAAGTTACGTTATATCGCGCTATATAGACAATCCTCTACTAATAGGGGGCAAAAAGTTTGACCTGAGACTTTACGTGTTGGTCACTTCTTTCCGACCTCTGAAGGCTTATCTGTTCCAACTCGGCTTTTGTAGGTTTTGTACGGTGAAGTACGACACAAGTGTTACCGAGTTGGATAATATGTACGTACATCTTACTAACGTTAGTGTGCAGAAACATGGCGGTGACTATAATAATATTCACGGAGGGAAGATGACGGTGCAGAATTTGAGATTGTATTTAGAAGGTACGCAAGGCAGGGCGGTTACCGAGAAGCTGTTCGCGGCGATGCAGTGGCTCATTGTGCATTCCCTCAAGGCAGTGTCATCAGTGATGGCCAACGACAGACATTGTTTTGAGTGTTACGGCTACGACATCATTATTGACAATCAATTAAAGCCGTGGTTAGTGGAAGTCAACGCGTCTCCTTCTTTAACATCTACGACAGTGAATGATAGGATATTGAAATACAAATTGATAGATAATATTCTGTCCGTGGTGTTGCCACCTGATGGTGTACCAGATGTTCGCTGGAATAAAATACCAAACGCCGAAGCTCTGGGTAATTTTGACTTGTTGATTGACGAAGAGTTGTTAGAGAAAGAAGAACCTTCCTCACACAGTCGTGCCGTGAAAACTAAATATAAATGAGTAGAATACAAAACAAGTGCAGTGAACTTATCTAAATAGATTATGTTTGATGAACAATAACGTTGCCAACTAGAATTTGCTATCAGTAGTGGTGTTTAAGCTCTTGGAATATATTAATAACAATACGATATTTCAGTTCAAAGCGAACCTATACCTACATATATGAAATAATATAACAGAGATGTTAGTGAATTGGATAACAGTGCAAGTTGTAATCCTGTGGTTAGTGTAATGCATACATATACCGTTAGGCTTAAGTTAATTTCTAAAATATTATTTACGAAATAACATTTTAAAACATGTTTCGTTATGGTTTTTAACCGTACTATGAAATAGATTCTTGCAATTTTCATAAATAAACATTATGGCGATTGTGACACATATTTTTAATCACTTATTTAATGAGGTCTTCTTGCGAACACACTATATACATCTCCATGTAAAAACGTCTAGCACAAAAACTAACCGGGCACTGACGCAATCTCTTTTAATTAAAAACTATTTTGTGCCGTATCACATGTTGCGACCTCGTAAAGCTGCCACAAGAGAGTGTAAAATTAGAGAGTACATCAAAGAAGCCTTGCATACGTTGCGATTTGCATTTTAAAGTTTGTGGTGGAAAAATAACACCGTCGGGCCATTCTATATGCTAAATAGTGAAGAACTTCCGACCGGTTAATGTTGTACAAGTTTATATCTGCGGCGACCGACGGAACTTGGCTTTGCTGGCAACTTTATAATTTGGCGCTCCGAGGACTCTTTGGGAATTTACGTGAGGGTTTTTTTAACATAATTCAGAGTAGAGGCTTTGTGTGCGGTTTTGCAAAAGCAGATCTGGTGCTGTTTAAAAGAGTTTATATTTCCGGCCAGATTTGGAAAGAAACATGGCGAAACGATAAGGGTATCTAGTCGACTACGAAATTCGAATAAAAACATTATTGCGCCTATTTTAGCAGGCATGTATGACATTTATGATTTCCCCTGTACCGCTTAGCTGTAGGTAGAAAACAATTTGACATTGAAATGATTTAAAAAAACAATATGCTTGATATTGTTTTTGCTATATAATAAACAAGAAACAAAAGTAATAGGTACTTATTACCGATTCGACCATCGATGTGGTAGTCGTTTGCCCGTATGTG
Source organism: Helicoverpa armigera (assembly GCF_030705265.1). Classification (NCBI taxonomy): domain Eukaryota; kingdom Metazoa; phylum Arthropoda; class Insecta; order Lepidoptera; family Noctuidae; genus Helicoverpa; species Helicoverpa armigera. The sequence goes on from NC_087121.1 coordinate 5,987,256, forward strand.
GAATTTATTTCAAATTGATGAGTGGCTCGCGTCATTTGCAGTCTGTAATGATGTACGATCATGAGGTACAAAGGCCGCAACGCGTGTAAAGAGCAATTTTGAGGTTCAAAATGAATGCTAAATGACTTTCATGAATGATCGGCTTATATAAAGTATACTTATATGTATATAAAAGTACATGTATAACCAGGGTGAATAAGTATGCAATTCAATTTGTCAGCTTTAAATTGTCAAGTTTCAATTATAATTTGCATAGCCTTTTGTCTTTGTATCTATAATTTAGCTTATTGTGTGTCATATTGCACTTAAGATCTGTTTGTAAATGAAAGTATATCACAACGGCGCATGGATGTATGTAATAAAAACTTACTTAAGATATTAATTGTATCCGATTTCATGATGATTGAAAAATAAATGGTAAGTGGCGAAAACGTTTCTGAAATAAAACCCGGAGCATATCAAAGAGAGCAAATACCGTAAAATAATGGATTGACACGAAAATACGACAAGTACGTGACGTTGAAAACATTAAAATTTGCACTCAGCGAGAATAATGTGGGATCAAAATAATAGACAAAATGTAAAAGCAAATTCAATTTTTACAATGAATAAAATATTTTGACACATATACTACTGTTGTTTAAAAAATATGAATTCTATTACGTGAATACAAAATTGATTACAATATTCAAATCCCTTGTGTTTTATTCAGAAAAAAATTGACAGACCACTGAAATGAATGATTGTAAAATGGGAAAAAACTTAATCCGATTATGAAAACATTGTGGTACATGAAAATTTTAGTGGAAAAATTGGCGCGTGGGATGGCAATACGGCGTCACAAGTGTGCTCTCGTCTTAAGGCGGAGTTCAGATAACAAGTACCTACTTGAGTCGGTCGTCATATTATCAAGATTATTGTAAACTGTTTAACAGACCGACTGACCTTGTGAAGATATGATGACAGCTATTTTTATACCTATTGGTTTACTTGCAAAATATTTGAAAGATAATTTTGAATGTTGTTGCTTTAATCGGGGTAATTAATGCACAGTGATTCACGTTCCATACAAAGGCGGCCATAAATACGAAACTCACAAATACTTTTAATTAACTTATTTTACACGTTGAAATATGTTACGAGAAGTGTAAATTATTAAAATTATAACATAACCACATTCATTTAAAAAATATATCATACTATTTAGGTGTAAAAATGTCTCGCAGTAATTTTGTTTTAGACGATAAACCTAAAACATGTCATACTGCGACTTTTAATGATAAATCTAAATAAATAATGGTTGTTTATATTAAAAACAACCATAAAGGAATAAAATAAAACAGCAAAAATACATGAACAACCTTTTTTGCAAATACACACAAAACACAAAATATACCAGAATATATTCAAGCTCAAAAGTATTTACTACAAACAGATATAACAAATCTAGAACATATTTTGATAGCACACCTTTTGTTTTTGACAGGTAACTTTCGTAAACCTGTTAGGAAGGGATCTGAATGAAGAAGTTGATGGTTCAACTTTGTCAGACTTCTGAGATACATGTAACTCAATTCGCTCTACATCAATATTTTCAACTACATTCAGCCAATCTGAATATTTCTCTATAAACTTAGACCTACTACGATTTGATTTTGCCCAATAATGAGAAATTCGTTTACATACATTCATAATTTTATTACTTAAAATCTCTAGTTTGATATTTATGATGTCATCCGAAAGGCACGATGTTTCGGTCAAAGTATTCAGGACATGTTGCATTTTTCATTTGGACTACCCTCTTTAGAGTGCCAAATGTCAAAAATAGTCGTCCTCGAAACAGATCATTTGAAAACTTTACCTAAAACAACATGAAAGCTGAACTTAAAATATAAAGTTTTTTCAATACTATGGACATGCATACTTTGACACTCCTTTAAACCAAGAAGGGGCAAAAAGATGCAGATGAAACTTATATGGTTTTATAAGAACATCCTCTTTATTCGAAAAACATTTGCCTCAAATGCAGCACTGAGCAGCAAAAAGTTATAGGTCCAAATGAAATCAAAGTATACCAAACAAATCTACAAAAACGATACCTTCAATAAAAAAATAAAATAAAATATTAAGCGCATTAAAAAAAATAAAAAAGTAGTTAATAATAGAAGTACATACCTTGGTCTTGGACCTCCATACTATCACCATACGTAAACACTTGATTTGGAATAGTGACACTCAAAAACAAAGTGTTAAGTTTTGATGACTCACACGTTGCGATAATTAGACTCGAGATGCGCTAACTTCCGATGCACAAAAGTGGTCAATAAGTTGACCTTATGACACGGATATTTAGAGTTTTTGGAAGCTTATTTACTTGTTAATCACTTAGTAAGTAGATCTAATGGGGATAAGCCAATGACATTTTTCGATTTATGGCCTTAGAGTGAATCACTGTGCAATGGTCCCAACACAAAAGAGATAAAAATATTTTGTGACATAGGTACGTAGTCGGTTAAAGAGATAAATGTTTCGGTTTATTTAGGTAGCATGCATGTATTAACACATTTTGTATATTTATGTGTTCACACGGTACTAAAATTAAAATGATACTAAAACAATCACCTAATAAACCACAACACATGCGACAAGTACACCAACTAATATTCACAAATATGAAATTCATCTTCAAGCAAAAAAAGCGCTTGACATCTAAACGTAGCCTTACCGTCTAATATATACGACAGCGCTTTACACCGCGCCACGCCACCTAATGCATGCTGCATACTTTTCCGTCGCATATCGGGGTACCACTATGTGCATTACTTATGTAGTTCCTTCTACGACTTAAAGGAACGCTTACTTGGAACCAACGCAAATTGTAACAAGTACGAGCTTTGAGATTTCTACCGTGTGTATTAATTTTTAATATTATAACGTAGGTGGAGTTGTGGGAATGTGTACCTATGTATGTATCTATGTACGTATCTGTGTAAGCATTCAAGATGATTTTTTTGGTTAGGTATTATAATTGAATACGCTTTCTAATAACAATGGTTTCTTAAATTATTTAAGCGAATAAGTTGAAATAAGCATTGAAAACAGTAGGTATCTATTTCTATTGGTGTTTGCGAACTTTTAATAAAATAGGCAGTTTAGACAGCAGTTTGCATTTAGAGAGCTCATGGCTAAGTAATAGTAAGGCTAGATCTATCATAAAGGTAGACGACGCTTGGCGTAGTCGGTTCGTGGACGAGTGACCATTCTATGTCAAACGAGTTCCTTCGTGTTCGGAAGGCTAGTTCCGTTGGTCTCAGCTGTTTACCGTACAGTTTTACCAAGAGGTTTCAGATTTACCCAGGTTAAGGAGATCAGATGAGCCGTCGCTCCGTGTAAAACAGTGGTACTCAGCTGCACCCTGGTTACACTCGAAGCCAGAGCTGGCTTCAAGAGCAAGAGCTTGGTAAGTTAGTTGAACAAAAGGTATATCTGGAAATAAAGATAATGAAAGCAATTTACGTATGCGTAAGTTATATAAGTTACAAAAGTTCTTTACTATTAACCACCAAAAACAGAATATAAAAATCTACGCAAGCGCCTATTAAAACCGAACTAATTCATTTTCAACTACAATGGATGAAATGGACACAAAACTTTTCAGCCAGCGTTGAATGAGTTAAAAAAAAGTCGGTGGCAAAAAGTTTGGGATGCGGGCAGTAGCCAGGGTATTTTACCGATCGATAGCATACCAGTGAGCTGCCTCCTGCATATTTTAATGTCACGTTTTCGCCCAAGGCTCAGAATGCGAAATAACTTCGATTGAAAAATCCACGAAACGCTCCGTCACTATCAAGTTATTAATCACATTGCGGTGAAAATATACTATTACCTATACAGAATTTGGGAACTTTTTTATATTAATCTTATAGTCATTATGATTAATGAGTTTTGTTAGAGTTAAGTAACTTTTAATTAAGTATTCTGTATAGAGTTTGACCGCGTTATTTCAAAGTTATCTTGAATTTTACTTTCTGTAAAAACTGCTTGAAGTTTACATACCTATTTTACGACAGTCATAAATCTAATTTCTTTTAAAATAAACTCATGTAATAAACCTAGATAAAAATGAAATAAAATTTATATTCTTACTCTGGCTTTATGGTAAATACGTAATACGGTTTTACAGGAGCATAAACTAGGGGTTGACAACGCTGACGTATTCCTGGTAATAATCAAAGTAAGAAACGATTTAGAAAAGGTCTTAAGCCGACTAGCTTTAATGTTCTGGTTTAGTGATGGTAATAATGTTAACACTCTCAGCTTACTTGCCTAAACAAGCTGTTGATTTGCATCCGTACCAAATTCAAGGACAACTTGTGGCATGGTAAAAAGATGTACCCTAACTGAACAAAGCTTTTAATTCAAAACGTTTTAATGCAAAATGTAATAATATTTCGAGTACCTATGTACTGTTCAGTGGGTAACTAGTAAAATATAGATAACAAAAAAAATGAGAATCTAATGCGGCGACATATTGTCTTCAAATTCTTAAGGAGATTCTATTTCAAAAACAATAAATTTGGGATTCACTTTTCGGTTGCTTAAAAACAAATTGGCCAGGTATAGTTTTTATCTCCTAATCTGAACGTTGGACCGACTGTGTTATTTTTGATAGCTTCACACCTGGAACCACGGTAATTTCCACTGCATTGGCAGAGTGGTTCATTCTCTTCAGTAAAGTAACAAACGCCGTTGTTCAGACAATAATTGAAGCACATGTTGATGTCGCACCTCGCTCCAGAATAACCTGACTCGCATCTGAAACAAAAACCGTGTTGAAGAGAGAGAAGAGTCATCGAAAACCACCAGTAGCTGGAGTGTCATAATACACTTTACCTGCAAGAGGGTTCCCCCTCATCACTGACACTGCAGGTTCCTTGGATGCAATAGTTCTGACAGACTGACACATCGCATCTCTCACCGATGTAGCCAGGTGCGCTTGTGCAAGATGTGGCATTAGCTTTCTCACCATGAACACAAATGTTGTCATTGTTGGTGGCATTCTCTTGTAGCAAACTAGTTAGAGTAGGACATTCATGAATTCCTTTAGTTTGTTCTGCAAGTGTATATTTGGCCACGATTTTTGATGATTGCTGGCCTCCAGTCTCGGATTCATGAAGTCCAAGAAGATAGGGTTTCGGCAGTGTATAAACAAACAATTTTACACCATGATCAGCCCAGTAAACAAATTGGTTTGAGATAGACAATGCTGTTGGAATACGATCATTACCTAGTGCTGAGTCGGATTCGTTCGTACCATTCAAATACGCATGATTCAATTTGTAACTGTGGGCTTCATTACGTCTCGTATCAATCCAAAACATTTTCCTTATCTGAGGGTCGATGACAAGATGATCAGGCTCATGGATATCCTTATCTATCACAACTTCTCTTGCTGAGCCATCAAATCGAACTCTCTCTATTGTAGGCTTCGCAATGTTTTTGTTGGTCCAGTAAACAAACCTGCAATTTAATGTCAGTTATCAATCACAATTACTTGCACGTGTATTAGTCACCTAACTCATCCGAAACTTAGAACTTTATTGGACGAATAGCAACACATACGTTATATTAGATACTAGGCGTCCAGTATTCTAGATAAAGTATTTTATTTGATGGAAATTATGAAAAAGTATTTTTGCCTCCTGACGCTTTTGAGCTGTGAAAAATTTCACAACTACCAGATTTCATGAAATTAAATTCCAATGGGTTGATTTACCTACGTCACTTATTACTCATAGTAATCTGGCCTGCACATTCAGACCAGTTTTCCCAACTGTTTTGGGTCCGTGTGATCCGGGCCGCGGCCCAGGAGCGAGTTTCCCCCTACCCCTTCACCGCTATATGTAACGAAGAAAGGACATATCCCCATTCACAATATATGCATTTTAAAATGTACTAAGAATAGGTTTTTTTAGGGTTCCGTACCCAAAGGGTGATTCGGGACCCTATTATTTTCGCTCCTCTGTCCGTACGTTCGTCTGTCACCAGGATGTATCTCATGAACTGTGATAGTTAGAGAGAAGAAATTTTCACAGAAGATGTATTTCTGTTGCTGCTATAAAAACAAATACTGAAAACTAGAATACAATAAATATTTTAGGGGGCTCCCATACAACAAACGTTACGGATTCCGATTCGCACTTGGCCGGTTTTTTTTTAATAGGTGGTGCTCTTCCACTGCTAATTCAAGCAATATCAAAAACAACGTACCCTTCACAACTGTCCACTGCAATAGAACTTGGGATTTGATCAGGCAACTTAATTACAAGATTTTGTTCACTGACGTCGCATTTAGATCCAGACTTTAAAGGTATCGAAAAAATATTTATTTTCTGAACCCAGAAAAGTAAATTCTTGACTGGGTCGTAGGCTATAGTCTGGATCTGTTTCCTGGTAAGTATGAGCTCGATGTCGTTGGATGTGAAGTTCAATCGGTATACGGAAGAGTTGTCTGTCTGTTGGTCGACGATCAGGAGCGTGTCGTGGAGTGCGTCGTAAGCTAACGCCGTGAGGTTCTTAAACTGGAGACTTACGATGCTGTGTGTTACCGCATCGTTTTTAAAAAAATCTATTCGTTTTTCTGTAGCCATTGCGTAGTCTGAAACAGAAAAAACCTGTGTTAGAAACGTGCAAAGTGGCTCTGGTGGATTTCACCTCGGTCAAACACGCAACGACAAACTTCCTTTACATGTATCCAAATGTTATGCCGAGGGAAATTATTATTCATATATATATAGATAAATCGGATAATGAGAAGTTATTTTTTGCATGTCATTTTGAATTGAAATGTTTTTAATAATATGATGATCATTTACTATTTCTGTCTGTTACAGACAAGAAATGAATCACGTCTTACTACAAATACTTACATTAAAAATAAATTATATATGTCGGAGCACCAGAAGTGGTTAGAATCTTTTGATACACTTGCATCTTGTCAGGATATGAAATAATACCACAGTAGTTGTTCACATCGTCTATTATCGTTCAGTACTTCAATAATCACATTGGTTACAATAAATCGGATACATTTCCAAGATCACATAGTCTGAACTTGGTTTCTCTTCGAGATTCCATTTAAAATTATTTCAATTGACGTTGGCACCTCACGTCACCAAGACGACCACAAACAAGGGACCAGCCAGCAATATTGGGCCGCGCTGTGGGCCGCGCCGACACGGCCATCCTGCGCTTTACACGTCCTCGTGTAAGTAGCACTGTAACAGAAATAATACCAAGGAACATCTTTTCGTTCGGCCACACCTGACCATATCATTAAGCTCAGCTATTGTGAAACTTTATTAAAACATTTGTTAAGACTAGGATGCTCCCTTAACCAGGGACATTTCATAAATAGGGGGTTCCCTCAACCAGGTTCCCTTAACCAGGGTTCCTTTCACTAGGGACTTCTCTTTACCAGAGGCTTCCCTTAAACAGGGGCTTCCCTTAAACCAGGGGCTTCTCTAAACAGAGGCTTCTCTTAACCAGAGGCTTCCCTTAACCAGGGGCATCTCTTAACCAGAGGCTTCTCTTAACCAGAGGCTTCCCTTAACCAGGGGCATCTCTTAACCAGAGGCTTCCCTTAACCAGGGGCTTCCCTTAACCAGGGGTTTCTCTTAACCAGAGACTTCTCCTAACTGGAGGCTTCCCTTAACCAGGGGCTTCCCTTAACCAGGGGCTTCTCTTAACCAGAGGCTTCTCCTAACCGGAGGCTTCCCTTAACCAGGGGCTTCTCTTAATTAGAGGCTTCTCCTAACCGGAGGCTTCTCCTAATCGGAGGCTTCTCCTAATCGGAGGCTTCTCCTAATCGGAGGCTTCTCCTAATCGGAGGCTTCTCCTAATCGGAGGCTTCTCCTAACCGGAGACTTCCCTTAACCCAGGGGATACTTTTTTTTTAAATCTCTTTTTTTTATTATCGTAGCCACTTAACCAGCGACACGATTTTGGTCACTTAACCAGTAACCATTTTTACACATTCCCAACGAATCTAAGTAATGTGGGAGAGCCAAGAAAGTACCGAGACTCTTTACAGACTGTTACTGCATGAGCTACGACTACAACGTAGAATGATACCAAGTGTAGTAGGACTAGACTACTTCCATTAATTCTTCTTTTTTTTACTCAATAACTTAGTTCATTGATCAAAGCAAGCTTAGATCTGATTTTATCAAACAACCAATAGTGGTCTAATTACAACATACTTTCTATCTGATGTTCATCAGACAATTCATCAGGGATAGACTTCACTTGTTACAGCTTAGCGAATTCGATACAGTAACTATCAACAATTCAACTGCTAAAACTAAATGCTCACTATCGGTATCATTATCTTCAACTGTATCTGATAAATAATCAAGTTCAAATAGCACGTCGAAACTAAAAACTTCGTTTAAACGTACAAACGTACAACTGAATCTCAATAGTCTGCTAATTCAATCGATAAACGTCAAATGCAATGTTTTTAAATACACTACTGCTTCATATTTTAACGCGACGTTCATAATACATTAACAACAAAACAGATCACCTGATTAACTAGCATAGGAAAACTCGTAAAGTGTCGAATTGACAGTTCACTGTTGGTTCGCCTTTACCACCGCAGAATCGCACGGTATCCTGGCTTGCAACAGCGCGTGTCAGCAACCGCAGCTGCGAGCCATCAGCTCACACGGCGTTAGCGTACGTAGTTGATCACCTTCTCTCCTTCAGCCTCGGCCATCAACATCTGTAGTGATAAGACAAACATGCGCATCGGTAACCAAACATTAGACTTCAGACTTACCATCCGTTATTGTTAGAGATGAGAGCTTAAGTTAACTAACTACATCCAGCCCAGTCCTAGCCTTCTCTCAATAAGTTTGGATTGACTTTCATTCTAACCGAATGTAGCTGGGCATACGTGCCTTATAGGGAGCGATTTCTCAACACAATTACCTAGGCAACCAGTCACACTTCGGCAACACTAGTTATCAGACTTTGTGGCTTCTGCTCTTTTTGGTAGTCAGACTTTTAACACTTTAATTACAGGAACCGTCACAACTACGGCTGTCGTTTAATTCACATCAAACCTTCTACTCGGGATTTTCACCGTCGGTGTGTCCCTTGACAGTGCCAACAGCCTATTCCGGCCTTGTAGGGTACACGATCACAACCACAGTGACATGACACCAACTGTACCACAGATTTTACTCAGGTTTGTTCCCGGCGACTCTTATGCCATCACACAGGCTTTACATGGGTTTATTCCGAATCAACCCGTATCCATCGTAGGTACATCTGAACACGATGAAATTACTAACTGGTTATTCGAGTAGATTAGGTACAGTCTACCAGCAAATGTAAAGTCTGACGCACAATGTAAAGCTGCGCAACTCAATGTAAGTAAATAGAGCAAGTAGATAAGCAAAAGCTTAAGCGTAAGCTCCAGGTCTTCGTCAATCGCTGCCTTCGTCGTATTCTCGGTATATACTGGCCCGAGAAAATCTCCAACATAGAACTGTGGGAACGCTGCGGAGAGACACCGATCGACCAGCAGATCAAACGACGCAAGTGGAACTGGATCGGCCACACGCTCCGAAGGGACCCCGATCACATCCCGAGGCAAGCCCTAGACTGGAATCCCCAAGGGAAGCGGAAACGTGGCCGCCCTAAACAATCCTGGCGGCGGTCGATCATTGCAGAGGCGGCGACTATAGGCAGAACGTGGAGCGAAATAAAGCGCAAAGCTCAAGACCGAACACGATGGCGGAGCACTGTGGATGCCCTCTGCCCTATCTAGGGGACATAGGACTCTAAGTCAAAGTAAGTCAGATAAGCAAAAAGTAAGCGATAAATAACAACAGCGTGCTATTTTGAAGCTATTTTCCAAGGTAGGTAATCAATTGCTATGGCTACGCAATAAGATAAGAAACAGACACCTAAAAAGCTAACATGTGATTGATATTATTCCTATTTACTAGCTAAGATGTCCTCTTAGCCGATTACCAGCTACGACGGCTGTTCTCATGTAAAGAGATTAGCCAACTGCGCAGGACATACTATAGTGAACAAGCATTCGCGCTGACACAGGTGCACTCATTATTCTTTCACTGTCGTAGTCCGATGGGACGGCAATGCGACACGACCGGAGAGAGATCACAAGCAGGACCTAACATACTAAAGGACCTTTACTTGCCTTTACTTTACGTGCCCTCCGATGCACGGGTGCAACAATTAGCAATTTCCAGGCTCCGGAATGCTTTGTGAAAGTTTCTAAGGCAACAAAGCAATTTCGGCCCGACTCGGGAATCGAACCCGAGACCTCGTGCTGAGCAGCCGCGCTTATGATAGCTAGACCTACGAGGCTAACTATATTCTTGCTATAATAGTTTCGTTATCGTACAGGGTAATAATATCACCTGAACGGTGAAACGCTACATACAATGTTCTGCCTACGGCAAAACTAGCTTGTACGAATTGGAAGTCATTGAAAGCAATGAATGAGGTGCTAGGGCCATCAAGCAATATGACGCAGCCCGAGGATCAAACCCAAGTCCTTAGATATCACTACTAAACCAAGGAGATAGTCGACAATTATCAACGTTACGGATGTACGACTTTATAAAAGACGCAAAACAAAATTGGATTGATCTCACCAGGTTCATCATTCATGTTGCTCTTAGTATCTCTGTACGTAACAAACATCGCGTATCGTGTTTGATCACGCTGGAAGACAGCGCGCGGTAGAAGTCATGCGTTGCGCTCGCGGACCCCGCAGTGAAGAGCGAGCAGAGACTTCTTCCACAGGAAGCAGGAGAGGCTCACGGGATCATCACATGCAAAAGATATCATAAATCGGTTAATTTTATCACAACATTTTGATAACAACTCTGATATTGTCACCATAGCAACCAATCTTGTTTCAGTAACCATGGTAACCAAGTCCTGTTATTTTCCGTTGAGACTATGAAAATATCCACTATTTCGTTTCCCCAACAATGCAATTTATGAAACATCGATGTGCGATGCATTCTTTTAGCTGTTCGAGCACTCAATGCCATAAAACGCATTCCTTCAACGGAACAAATCATTGAAATTCTTGCAACAATTGTTAAGATTAGGGTATCAATTTAGGATAGGATTCTGCTAGCATTATCAAAGGCACATCCCGGTGTTTCTTCCCCCAACCTTAGAATTAGCCTGTTCTACGACGTGACACATTCCAGGTATAATGTTCCTTTACACACAATCATAAGAATCGTGTAAACCAGAGGAATATCATCTCGCTTGCTACGCCGAACATCTTCACTTCATTTTTCACCATTAATATTGCTCTCAAAAGCTCTCAACACTGTCCATAACGAATACTTGGTCCGAACGCTCTCGCACCAAATAAACTTCGTAATGCGTGCGTACAGTTCAAATCATTGAACTCAGGCGGTTCCACCTGGAGGACTGTAATCAGTGCCTTCAGAATTCGATCACTTAATTTTAACAAACAAAGGAACGGCGGTTGTCAGTTTCCTTCTCGCAATTTCTTTCAACATGATATTCCGTATTGCATGACGATTCCATGGACAATCTTTTCTAAATCAATCCGCTTCGGTCGTCACACACTTCATTAAATGCTGCACTCCATCAGTAGTACTTGCGTTCAGCGATCCGTAACCATATCGATATCTTATAACGTGTTCTCATTAGCGACTGCATCTGCAGTACGAGTATTCGTCTTTTAGCGCTGCACCAACATCAGAAAGCCAATATGCGAACAAGGCAGAAATCAGTGGGCAAGGTCATCCATCCCACTTCTGATGTCGGAGCACCAGAAGTGGCTAGAATCTTTTGATACACTTGCATTTGTCAGGATATGAAATAATACCACAGTAGTCGTTCTCATCGTCTATTATTGTTCAGTACTTCAATAATCACATTGGTTACAACAAATCGGATACATTTCCAAGATCACATAGCCTGAACTTGGTCTCTCTTCGAGATTCCATTTTAAGATTATTTCAATTGACGTTGGCACCTCACGTCACCAAGACGACCACAAACAAGGGACCAGCCAGCAATATTGGGCCGCGCTGTGGGCCGCGCCGACATATACATATTATATTTTACTAAAGAATTTAGGAAAGTAGGTATACTTTCTTAAATGAGCCATAGCCGCAACTGACTCACAGTGCTCACATTGAAAGAAAGGCTTAAACGCTGTCTTATCTGCATGACATGCCACCTTTGCCCAAAAATGTGTTGGCTTTAGAGCGCGCACACACTACATAGATTTAGTCAGCCGATAGCTGATTTGGGCGCATAAATCACTTTGAAGATAAATGAAAGTAATGGAATGTAACGGCGTCCACGGCCGATTTCGACCACGGCGGCCGTTCTCACTTAAGGAGATCAACCAGCTGCGCAGGACATATTATAGTGCACGAGACAGGTGCAGACACAGGTGCACTCCCTATTCCTTCACTCTCATAACCCGGTGAGACGGCAATCCGACACGAACGGAAAGAGATCAGGCGCAGGACCGACATTTACGTGCTCTCCGATGCACGGATAAATCAATCACCAACTTCCAGACTACAGGCTGCTTTGTGAAAGTTTTAAGAAAACCCACAAAGCGATTTCGGCCCGACCCGGGAATCGAACCCGAGACCTCGAGCACAGCAGCCGCGCTTGCGACCACTACACCAACGAGGCAGGCAGTAAATGGAAGTATACACGTAACAACCATTAGGTATTTGTTCGGTATCAGACCGACTAAAAACTTATATTAAATTCACAATTTTCAAAAAGAATTTCATTTCTTTCCTATTAAGGGCCGACTAAATAACGCGCAGTGTGCGCGCGGGTTTACACAAATAGCGCTCTGTACTCACCCCAGGAGTGGACCAGCCCCGCACACAGCACCACTAGCGCCCACACACTCAGCACTTTGTACATTGTCTCTCAGAAACGGAGTACACAACTATACGCAAGTTCAGATCACAATAAGTATATTGAGGGTATAGCAGATGCGTCCGACTACTACGACTGCTGTCGAATTAATGAAGTTATTATAATGCTTTCTGATAAGTAAAGTAAAACATGCGTTTGAACTACAGAAACAAACAAAGAAACTTGATTTAAGATATTTTTACTATTCGGACTTTCCCTGGTGTAATTGTTGCGAGTATAGCGATACGAACGTTATCGGATTTGAACTCTGAAGACCTTCGATTTTTCATTTATTTATTCTTGCACATATTATTACATTTTTAAATATAAAAATAAAAAACATTTAAAAATATTAAAAAATAGGTTGCCACCGATATCGGGCACAGGGTGCAAGGTACCGGTAGTTAGGGTCCCAGAGACAGAAACCTCCTCACAATACGTGCCGTATCAAGGAGTACTGCATTCTGAATCAGTCCCTTGATCCAGCCGCCTAACGAGAGCCTGCTGAGGTGTGAGTCGAGGCCCTTGGCTATTAGACCATTGGCCGTAACGACAATCGGCACAATAACAGCCGTGTCGACACTCCACATGGCGAAAACCTCGTGTGCTAAGTCGAGATACTTTGTTTGTTTCTCCTTCTCTGCTTTCAAGAGGTTCTCGTCATGCGGAACGGCGACATCGATTATCATCGCGCGGTGCGCTAATCGATCTATCACCACTATATCAGGCTTATTGGCTACAATAGTCGTGTCAGTGATGATAGATCGATCCCAGTACAACGTGATATGGTCCTTTTTTATGGTCAGGCGCATACTTGTAGTACGGTACCTCAAGAAGACCTTCGATTATTATTATTCTACCTGTTTGGTTGGGTTGTTTAATGAAGTTGGAATCTTAAACGAACGGTGGTTTAATGTAGTAGGGAGCCGCAGCAAAAAGAAATTGCGGGGGGGGGGGTATTCATGGGCGGTGGGGGGAGTAGTCAGGGACGGAGAATGGAGGTACTCAGTCCACCTTTGAGCACTGACTGAGAGACTGATAGTTTGAATATGTTTTCTCGAGGAATTCGGCAGATTATAAATATCTATAAAACCAACTTTATTCCATAAACTACTACAATCTGAGAAAAGTTGGCACGGGAAAGAATACATTTTATTTAACTTACAACTGCCTGTTAGCTATTGATATTTATCGCATAGGAATACATTTTAATTTTTCATGTTTCACACATTTTAATGTTTCATAAATCCGTCACGACTTTGGTAATTTTATTATTCATTTAGGTTTACCAACTAAGACACATACAGACAACCTTAAAAATAAAGGTAACAACATTTAGTGTATGCTCTTAAATTGAAGGTAAGCTCAACATTATTTTTAGGCTGTTCAAGTAAAAATTAAAAGTTATTAAAAATAAAAGAAATCGGGTAAAATATACACAACTTTAAAAGGACAATGCCAGGGTCTGGGCTCAAAGTTTGCCCAGCAGTGGGAGTAGTTCCAGCTGGTTCTATAGTGCACTCTGAACACGAAATTCAAAAATTTTTGAAATCGGTCCCAGAGGTCCCGAAAAAAACCGGTTCAAATGTTCTCCATAGATAGTCACTTAACAAAGCCTGAGCCATTTGCCCAGCAATGAAAGTGGTCCAAATAGGTTCTTTACTGCACTGTTAACACGAAATCCAAATATTTTGGAAATCGGTCCCAGAGGTCCCGAGAAAAACCGGTTCTAATGTTAAACTTGTACAGTCACTTTATGAAGCCCAAGCCATTTGCCCAGAAGTGGGAATGGTTAGAATAGGTTCTTTACTTCACTGTTAACACGAAATCTAAATATTTTGGAAATCGGTCCCAGAGGTCCCAAGAAAAACCGGTTCTAATGTTCAACTTGAACAGTCGCTTTATAAAGCCCAAGCCATTTGCCCAGTAGTGGGAATGGTTAAAATAGGTTCTTTACTTCACTCTTAAGGCGGAATCCAAATATTTTTGAAATCTGTCCCAGAGGTCCCGAGAAAAACCGGTTCTAATGTTAGCCAGCCATTGTTAGCAAGCCATTTTAAGCAGCCACAAACCTAACAACCTCTTTTATTGAAATAACATTCAGATAGTTAGTGGTTTCTTTCACTGTTAACAGGATAAAAAAAACAGAAATATACGTTTAAAGGTAATTGTTGTTTCTCTTGATTTTCAGTCTCTATCTACCACAATCAGTCCTAAGTTCGTGTAGCGTCATGCAATTAATATCCGTAATGGCAATGGAAAAATCTTATCAAGACTAATAAAATAAGCTCGAACACGAGGTAGTAAATAGATACCGTTGAGGAGTTCCCTCGTCTCACTGTCGTCTCCATCGTCAGGTCAGGTCTTAACCTCCACTGTTTTGTGGTGTCGGAGACATATACCCGAATGACAAGTTTTTATTCGATATGTGCTTACAATTTCCGAGAGTTCCCTATTGTTTTAAGGTTTCTATCACCAGACCCTGGACCGAATAACAAAGGAACCATTTGGGAAGTAAATCCTTTCAAACAATAAAATGATTGTTTAATTCGGTTGGTAAACGACGGAGTTATGCACGTACTTACGTAAAAATAATACTAACGAACTGAGAAACTCCTCCATTTTTTGAAGTCGGTAAAAAAAATCTCGTTCAATACCTCGTATTTGTCGATTAATATTATAATGCATTTCAATTAAGGTAATAAAAGTGGAATAGTTAAGAGTTCGTAAGCATATTTTTCGTAATACTGAATAAGAGTCAAACCAGTTTTTCTCAGGACTCCTGGGATAGATTTCGAAATATTTCGGTCTGGGACCTATTATAAGCCTATGGAACATAATACACTATGCAGTTACTGTGGGCAACTCTTGAGCCCAACTTCCATACAAAGAATAGCATTGTCCTTTAAAAGTCACAATAGTCTCTGCGCCAAAGCAAGGATTTCATCAAGTCTATCATTATATTCTTTCACACTATGCCGTATACCACAGATAATAGATAGTCTTCTTAAGATTTTTTTCTGTACTTTTTCAGTTCGCTGAATGCTATTTTGATACATGGGATAACACACTACTTAACAGTATTCGATGTTGCTACGCACAAGAGCATAGTAAAGTGCTTTTAATGCTGTTATTGATTTAAATTGTCCAGTGTTCCTATTTAGGTATAAATGCTAACATTTTATTTGATTTGGCAACTATTTTATCTGTATGTGTAGTAAAACGCATATCTAAATCAATAATAATCCCTAAACCTCTGACTTGTTTTACACCCTTTAAAGCTTGTCCCTTCATAGTGTAAGATGTAAAGAATTTATGCTTCTTATGCGAAAACTTTATGTGATAGCATTTATTGATATTAAGTTCCATGGCGTTAGTATCACACCACTGACAAAGCCTATTTATATTATATTATATCATTTTGTAGGAAATTTAGGTCAGAGTCAGAATTGACGATTTTTGAAATTTTGAGATCATATTGTGCGTACATTTCAAAATAAGAGTGGTGAATCGAGTATTTTATGTCATCTATAAACATTGTCAAAAGTATTGGGCCTAGATGAGATCCCTGCGGAACTCCAAATGTAGGTATAAAGGAACGAGATTAGTGTCCATTTACAACCACTTTCGCTTTTCGATCTTTTAAATAAGATGCCAATGCCAGAGAGAGCCATGAATATCAAAAGTGTAATGAAGTTTTTGAAGCAATAAGAAATGATCGACTTTATCGAACGCTTTGCTAAAATCGCTGTATATAGCATCGATTTCATTACCGTTACTGATATCAGTCAATGTTCTTTCAACAAAACTTACAAGATTAGTTAGTATCGATTTATTTTGAATGAAACCGTGTTGGTGTTCTGTTAAACCTTTAATACGCCAGTTAATAAAAGGGCACACCAATGACTCAAACACCTTAGCAAACATAGGAAGTTTGCTAGTGGGTCACGTTCACGTTCACGTTTTTATTCTCAAAACTTAACCTTGAAAATTAGGTTCTTCCTAAAGTAAATAATCTGACAGAAAACAGTCTCATGCGATCTATGCTATCCTGGTTCATTTTTAAAAGTACTCTAAAAAACCAGCCAAGTGCAAGTCGGACTCGCACACGAAGGGTTCCTTACCGATTTATAAAACGGACAAAAATATCGTTTTGGGAGTCCGCCAAAATATTTCGCCAAAATATTTATTTAATTCTAGTTTTCAGTATTTCTTGTTATAGCGGCAACGATAATACATCATCTGTGAAAATTTCAGCCCTCTAAGTATGACGGTTCATGAGATACAGCCTGGTGGCAGACGGACGGACGGACGGACGGACGGACGGACAGAGGAGCAAAAACAGTAGGGTCCCGTTTTACCCTTTGGGTATGGAACCCTAAAAAGAAACCTGATACAAACTTTCTACTTACCAAAATACCTAATTTTAACGTAGGTCTCTCTATTTTCACTACACACACGAACTATGTAATTTCCAAATGATACTCTCCTCTATGATTTCTAACTCTTCTACTACGGGTCTGCTGGAAGAGATTTCGTTAGAAATAAGCTGTACCTTTGTATTATTTTATAATATCTCTACTTCTTTAATATTTTCACTGTGTACATGGTTAAATAAGTAAATGATACACTCACTAATAAATTCTATTAAAACAACAAACAAATAGATAATTATCTAAAACAAAATAAGAACAATGGGAGTGAATTTGCCTGATTTTTTTATTTACACTTGAAAGCTCTAAGCGCTGTCACTCGCGCGTAGACTGATAAAGCTACTCTACTCGGGACTCGTTCTTTCTCATTCACTCGTGAGCGTTCATTGGCTAGAAGCCGCTCCTGTGTCGGCTTACCGAGCGCCCATATTTTGCGCCCATTGCGCGGATCCGATGACGTCATGCAAGCGTAGATTTGTGTGGACATTTTCAAAGAAGGCAGCCGAGACGCCTAACGGGTTGTTTAGAAGCAAAATGATTTAAGTAATTTATAGACAAAAAAATTAACAGTGGTAGGCGTTTTTTATACCTACATATTTAAATTGTGTGGTTTAAATTATTATATTAATTAAACCTATGCTTCTAACTTGAAATTCCAAAGGGAAGCCGACAGGAATCGGCTTATAGGGACGCCTTGCCACTGACAGCTTGTATAGTAGCGACTTAAATAATTTCACACAAAAAAAAAAAACAAAATGTTTATTGCAAGTACAAAGCATATAATAATAAAAATAATTCTTAATTTAAAACAGAATATCAAATAAATACGAGTACGTTAACTAGATTCTATTTCCACGTTAAAAGTCACTTTAGTTACATTACGACGGTTAAACAACACTTCGGCTATAGTAAAGTTATTATGTGCTGGGTTCGGATTAGTAATGTTTATATATCCAGAACTTAACGTTGAACAAACTGTGTCATTTTTGATAGCTTCACACCTGGAACCACGGTAATTTCCACTGCATTGGCAGAGTGGTTCATTCTCTTCTGTAAAGTAACAAACGCCGTTGTTCAGACAATAATTGGAGCACATGTTGATGTCGCACCTCGCTCCAGAATAACCAGACTCGCATCTGAAACAAAAACCGTATTGAAGACAGAGAAGAGTCACAGAAAACCACCAGTAGCAGGAGTTTCATAATACACTTTACCTGCAAGAGGGTTCCCCTTCATCACTGACACTGCAGGTCCCGTGGTTGCAATAGTTCTGACAGACTGACACATCGCATCTCTCACCGATGTAGCCAGGTGCGCATGTGCAAGATGTGGCATTAGCTTTCTCACCATGAAGACAAATGTTGTCATTATTGGTCTCATTCTCTTGTAGCAAACTAGTTAGAGTTGGACATTCATGAATTCCTCTAGTTTGTTCTTCGAGTGTATATTTGGCCACGATTCTTGACGATTGCTGACCTTCAAGCTTCGATACATGATCATCGATAACTATCCCTTTGCGTTTCGACACTTTATAAACAGACAATTTTACACCATGCTCGGCACAGTAAACAAATTGGCTTGAGATAGTCAATCCTTTTGGAATCCAACCATTACCTACTGCTACGTTGGCGATGTTTGTTCCATTCAAATACGCAGTGTTTAATTTGTAATTGTGGGTTTCATTATGTCTCATATCAATCCAAATCATTTTCTTTATCTGAGGGTCGATGACAAGATGATCAGGCTCATGGATATCCCTATCCATCACCACTTCTCTTGCGGAGCCATCAAATCGAACTCTCTCTATTGCAGGCTTCGCAATGTTTTTGTTGGTCCAGTAAACATACCTGCAATTTAATGTCAGTTATCAATCAAAATTACTCGATCGTATATTAGTCGCTTGGATGAGATCATCCTAAAAGGATGATGAACAGATGGATGATGAATTTTGCTAAGATCGCAGAACTTTATTGGACGAATAGCAATGAAGATACGATTTTCAGTCACTTTTCGAGTACACAGATAGGCTCTGGCAAATATGAGTATATTGAGCGTTATCAAAGGGACCAAAAGAGCACGAGATAATAAACTTGTTTCACTCATGTGCAATGCCTAACTTTCATCCTACCCTTCGAAGAAATGACTAAAAATAAGAAAATGGGCACTCCGAGCACATTACAAAACTGAGCTTTTAACTTTAAAAATATTGTCATCTTAACTAGAAGTAAATAGTTTAATGATATTTTGAACAGAAGCAAGGTGTCAACTTTATCCTCTAGTCTAGTGAATTAAAACTTTTGAAGTGAGATTTCGAAGAGTACCTAAATAAAACCTTTCTGAGATGGAGGATTGGAAAGACATGTTCTCCATACCGAATACCGTCTACCGTACCGCTATACATATCGACATTCATTAAATATTGGTTTTAAAATATGATAGATGGTGCTCTTCCACTACTAATTGAAGCAATATCAGTAACAACGTACCCTTCACAACTGTCCACTGCAATAGAACTTGGGATTTGATCACGCAACTTAATTACAATATTTTGTTCACTGTCGTCGCATTTAGATCCAGCCTTTAAGGGTATCGAAAAAATAATTCTGTCCTGAACCCAGAAAAGTAAATCCTTGACTGGGTCGTAGGCTATAGTCTGGATCTGTTTCCTGGTAAGTATGAGCTCGATGTCGTTGGATGTGAAGTTCAATCGGTATACGGAAGAGTTGTCTGTCTGTTGGTCGACGATCAGGAGCGTGTCGTGTAGTGCGTCGTAAGTTAACGCCGTGAGGTTCTTAAACTGGAGACTAGCGATGCTGTGTGTTTTCACCTCGTTTTTTAAAAAATCTATTCGTTTTTCTAAAGCTATTGCATAGTCTGAAACAGAAAAACATTAGTGTTAGACACTTACTAAGTGACTGCAGCCCTCGGCTTCATAACATACTCGCTTATGGCTCGTGTGGATTTCACCTCGGTCAAGTACGCAATGACAAACTTCCTGTACTTGTATCAAAATGAATGATTTTTGCCGAAGCTAATTATTATTGAGGTAAATCGGTTAACGAGAAGTTATTTTTTGCATGTCATTTTAAATTGAAATGTTTTTAATAATATCATGATCATTTACAATTTCTGTCTGTTACACACAAGAAATGAATCTCGTCTTACTACAAATACTTACATCAAAAATAAATAATATACATATTATATTTTACTAAAAAAATTAGGAAAGTAGGTATACTTTCTTAAATGAGCCATAGCCGCAACTGACTCACAGTGCTGACATTGAAAGAAAGGCTTAAACGTCTTATCTGCGTGACACGACACCTTTGCCCCAAAATGTGTTGTCTTTAGAGCGCGCGCACACTACATAGAATTAGTCAGCCGATGTTGATTTGGGCTCATAAATCAGTATGAAGATAAATGGAAGTACACACGTAACAACCATTAGGTATTTGTTCGGTATCAGACCAACTAAAAACTTATATTGAATTCACAATTTGCACAAAGAATAGGTAACACATTTCTTTCCTATCAAGGGCCGACTAAATAATGTGCGGTGTGCGCGCGGGCTTACACAAATAGCGCTCTGTACTCACCCCAGGAGTGGACCAGCCCCGCACACAGCACCACTAGCGCCCACACACTCAGCACTTTGTACATTGTCTCTCAGAAACGGAGTGCACAACTATACGCAAGTTCAGATCACAATATATTGAGGGAATTGCAGATGCGTCCGACTACTACGACTGCTGTCGAATTAATGAAGTTATTATAATGCTTTCTGATAACTAAAGGAAACATGCGTTTGAACTACAGAAACAAACAAAGAAACTTGACTTAAGATATTTTTGCTATTCGGACTTTCCCTGGTGTAATTGTTGCGAGTATAGCGATACGAACGTTATCGGATTTGAACTCTGAAGACCTTCGATTTTTCATTTATTTATTCTTGCACATATTTATTACATTTTTAAATGTTAAATATAAAAATAAAAAAACATTTAAAAATATAAAAAATAGGTTGCCACCGATATCGGGCACAGGGTCCAAGGTACCGGTGGTTAGGGTCCCAGAGACAGAAACCTCCTCACAATACGTGCCGTATCAAGGAGTACTGCATTCTGAATCAGTCCCTTGATCCAGCCGCCTAACGAGAGCATCCTGAGGTGTGAGTCGAGGCTCTTGGCTATTAGACCATTGGCCGTAACGACAATCGGCACAATAACAGCCGTGTCGACACTCCACATGGCGACAACCTCGTGTGCTAAGTCGAGATACTTTATTTGTTTCTCCTTCTCTGCTTTCACGAGGTTCTCGTCATGCGGAACGGCGACATCGATTATCATCGCGCGGCAAAAGAAATTGCGGGGAGTATTCAGGGACGGAGAATGGAGGTACTCAGTCCACCTTTGAGCACTGACTGAGAGACTGATACTTTGAACATGTTTTCTCGAGGAATTCGGCAGATTATAAATATCTACAAAACCAACTTTATTCCATAAACTACTACAATCTGAGAAAAGTTGGCACGGGAAACAATACGTTTTATTTAACTTACAACTGCCTGTCAGCTATTGATATTTATCGCATAGGAATACATTAACTTTTTTCATGTTTCACACATTTTAATGTTTCATAAATCCGTCACGACTTTGGTAATTTTAATATTCATTTATTTATTTAGGCTTACCAACTAAGACACACACAGACAACCTTAAAAATAAAGGTAACAAAATTTAGTGTATGCTCTTAAATTAAAAGTAGGTTCCACATTGTTTTTAGGCTGTTAAAGTAAAAATTAAAAGTAATTAAAAATAAAAGAAATAAAGAAATTGGGTAAAATATATACAACTTTAAAAAATTAATAATAGGCAAACTCTTAATGGCTCTTTTAAATAAACTTATTTTACTTGCAAATATATCCAAGTCGTGTTTTTTATAAATGTCATTACACTTTCTGTCATTATACTTATTTCGGGTATGTTTCGTGGCGAATGGGGTATAATTTACCAGCCTAGCTGAAGACCTTGGTACTTTTATTTGAATTTGGGACAACAAAGATGGACAGTCTGTTCTACTGTTAAAAATTGTATATAAAAATAGTAACCCACAATAGTCTCTGCGCCAAAGCAAGGATTTCATCAAGTCTATCATTTTATATTCTTTCACACTATGCCGTATACCACAGATAATAAATAGATAGTCTTCTTAAGATTTTTTCTGTACTTTTTCAATTTTGATACATAGGATAACACACTACTTAACAGTATTCGATGTTGCTACGCACAAGAGCATAGTAAAGTGCTTTTAATGCTGTTATTGATTTAAATTGTCCAGTGTTCCTATTTAGGTATAAATGCTAACATTTTATTTGATTTGTCAACTATTTTATCTGCATGTGTAGTAAAACGCATTTCTGAATCAATAATAATCCCTAAATCTTTGACTTGTTTTACACTCTTTAAAGCTTGTCCCTTCATAGTGTAAGATGTAAAGAATTTATGCTTCTTACGCGAAAACTTTATGTGTTAGCATTTATTGATATTAAGTTCCATGGCGTTAGTATCACACCACTGACAAAGTCTATTTATGTCATCTTGTAGGAGGTTTAGGTACATTTCAAAATAAGAGTGGTGAATGCAGTATTTTATATCATCTATAAACATTGTAAAAAGTATTGGGCCTAGATGAGATCCCTGCGGAACTCCAGATGTAGGTATAAAGGAACGAGATGAGTGTCCATTTACAACCACTTTCGCTTTTCGATCTTTTAAATAAGATGCCAATGCCAGAGAGAGCCATGAATATTAAAAGTGTAATGAAGTTTTTGAAGCAATAAGAAATGATCGACTTTATCGAAAGCTTTGCTAAAATCGCTGTATATAGCATCGATTTCATTACCGTTACTAATATCAGTTATTTTGAATGAAACCGTGTTGGTGTTCTGTTATTAAACCTTTAATATGCCAGTTAATAAAAGGACACACCAATGACTCAAACACCTTTTTTTTTTTCTTTTTTTTTTAACGACGTCAAAAGTCATCAAATGACCCCTCAAGCTGTGGGTTAGCAGCGGTGAGGGGAGTCTTACTGACTAAAAACCGTCGTGTTCCGTCATAGGCCTTTTATGTACCAGGGCCGCGGTATCTCTTTCGAACAACCCGCAGCCCCGGCAGGATGACTCAAACACCTTAGCAAACATAGAAAGTTTGCTAATGGGTCACGTTCACGTTTTTAGTCCCAAAACTTAACCTTGAAAAAGAAGTTTCTTCCTAAAGTAAATAATCTGACAGAAAACAGTCTCATACGATCAATGCTATCCTGGTTCATTTTTAAAAGTACTCTAAAAAAAAGAAAAAACCAGCCAAGTGCGAGTGGGACTCACACACGAAGGGTTCCTTACCGATTTATAAAACGGACAAAAAATATCGTTTTGGGAGTCCGCCAAAATATTTATTTAATTTTAGTTTTCAGTATTTCTTGTTATAGCGGCAACAATAATACATCATCTGTGAAAATTTCAGCTCTGTAACTATGACGGTTCATGAGATACAGCCTGGTGGCAGACGGACGGACGGACGGACGGACGGACAGAGAAGCAAAAACAGTAGGGTCCCGTTTTACCCTTTGGATACGGAACCCTAAAAAGAAACCTGATACAAACTTTCTACTTACCAAAATACCTAATTTTAAGGTAGGTCTCTCTATTTTCACTACACACACGAACTATGTAATTTCCAAATGATACTCTCCTCTATGATTTCTAATTCTTCTACTACGGGTCTGCTGGAAGAGATTTCGTTAGAAATAAGCTGTACCTTTGTATTATTTTATAATATCTCTACTTCTTTAATATTCTCACTGTGTACATGGTTAAATAAGTAAATGATACACTCACTAATAAATTCTATTAAAACAACAAACAAATCGTTTCTAAAACAAAATAAGAACAATGAGAGTGAATTTGCCTGATTTTTTTGTTTACATTTGAAAGCTCTAGGTGCTGTAACTCACGCGTAGACAGATAAAGCTACTCTACTCGGGACTCGTTCTTTCTCATTCGCTCAATAAAATTAACGGTGGTAGGCGTTTTTTATACTTACATATTTAAATTGTGTGGTTTAAATTATTATACTAATTAAACCTATGCTTCTAACTTGAAAATCCAAAGGGAAGCCGATAGGAATCGGCTTATAGGGACGCCTTGCCACTGACAGCTTGTATAGTAGCGACTTAAATAATTTCACAATAACTAACCTTGTAACTGGGAGATTTAAAACCAAAAGTTTGTTAAAATATTGCAAGTACAAAGAACATCAGAATAAAAAGTAATTCTTAATTTAATACAGAATATCAAATAAATACGAGTACGTTAACTAGATTCTATTTCCACGTTAACAGTCACTTTAGTTACATTACGACGGTTTAACAACACTTCGGCTATAGTAAAGTTATTATGTGCTGGTTTCGGATTAGTAATGTTAATATATCCAGAACTTAACGTTGTACAAACTGTGTCACTTTTGATAGCTTCACACCTGGAACCACTGTAATTTCCACTGCATTGGCAGAGTGGTTCATTCTCTTCTGTAAAGTAACAAACGCCGTTGTTCAGACAATAATTGAAGCACATGTTGATGTCGCACCTCGCTCCAGAATAACCAGACTCGCATCTGAAACAAAAACCGTATTGAAGAGAGAGAAGAGTCATCGAAAACCACCAGTAGCAGGAGTTTCATAATACACTTTACCTGCAAGAGGGTTCCCCTTCATCACTGACACTGCAGGTTCCTTGGATGCAATAGTTTTGACAGACTGACACATCGCATCTCTCACCGATGTAGCCAGGGGCACATGTGCAAGATGTGGCATTAGCTTTCTCACCATGAACACAAATGTTGTCATTGTTGGTGGCATTTTCTTGTAGCAAACTAGTTAGAGTTGAACATTCATGAATTCCTTTAGTTTGTTCTGCAAGTGTATATTTGGCCACGATTTTTGATGATTGCTGGCCTCCAGTCTCGGATTCATGAAGTCCATGAAGATAGGGTTTCGGCAGTGTATAAATAAACAATTTTACACCATGATCGGCCCAGTAAACAAATTGGTTTGAGATAGACAATGCTGTTGGAATACGACCATTACCTAGTGCTGAGTCGGATTCGTTCGTTCCATTCAAATACGCATGATTCAATTTGTAATTGTGGGTTTCATTACGTCTCGTATCAATCCAAAACATTTTCTTTATCTGAGGGTCGATGACAAGATGATTAGGCTCATGGATATCCTTATCTATCACAACTTCTCTTGCTGAGCCATCAAATCGAACTCTCTCTATTGTAGGCTTCGCAATGTTTTTGTTGGTCCAGTAAACAAACCTGCAATTTAAAGTCAGTTATCAATCACAATTACTCGCATGTGTATTAGTGACCTAACTTATCCGAAACTTAGAACTTTATTGGTAGAATAGCAACACATACATTATATTAGATACTAGGCGTCCAGTATTCTAGATAAAGTATTTTATTTGAAAGTCTTTTTGCCTCTTGACGATTTTGAGCTGGGAAAAATTTCACAACTACCAGATTTCATGAAATTAAATTCCAATGTCACTTATTTCTCATAGTAATCTGGCCTGCACATTCAGACCAGTTTTCCCTACTGTTTTGGGTCCGTGTGATCCGGGCCGCTGCCCAGGAGCGAGTTTCCCCCTAACTAACCCTTCACCGCTATATGTAACGAAGAAAGAACATATCCCCATTCACAAAATATGCATTTTAAAATGTACTAAGAATAGGTTTTTTTTTAGGGTTCCGTACCCAAAGGGTAATTCGGGACACTATTGTTTTCGCTCCTCTGTCCGTACGTTCGTCTGTCACCAGGATGTATCTCATGAACTGTGACGAATGAGAGATGAAATTTTCACAGAAGATGTATTTCTGTTGCTGCTATAAAAACAAATACTGAAAACTAGAATACAATAAATATTTTGGGGGGCTCCCATACAGCAAACGTTACGGATTCCGATTCGCACTTGGCCGGTTTTTTTTTAATAGGTGGTGCTCTTCCACTGCTAATTCAAGCAATATCAAAAACAACGTACCCTTCACAACTGTCCACTGCAATAGAACTTGGGATTTGATCAGGCAACTTAATTACAAGATTTTGTTCACTGACGTCGCATTTAGATCCAAACTTTAAAGGTATCGAAAAAATATTTATTTCCTGAACCCAGAAAAGTAAATCCTTGACTGGGTCGTAGGCTATAGTCTGGATCTGTTTCCTGGTAAGTATGAGCTCGATGTCGTTGGATGTGAAGTTCAATCGGTATACGGAAGAGTTGTCTGTCTGTTGGTCGACGATCAGGAGCGTGTCGTGGAGTGCATCGTAAGCTAACGCCGTGAGGTTCTTAAACTGGAGACTTACGATGCTGTGTGTTACCGCATCGTTTTTAAAAAAATCTATTCGTTTTTCTGTAGCCATTGCGTAGTCTGAAACAAAAAATGAGTGTTAGACACGTACAAAGTGACTGCAACCCTCGGCTTCATAACATAGTCTATGGCTCGGGTGGATTTGACCTCGGTCAAACACGCAACGACAAACTTCCTGTACATGTATCAAAATGTACTATTTTTGTCGAGGCTAATTATTATTGAGATAAATCGGATAATGAGAAGTTATTTTTTGTATGTCATTTTGAATTGAAATGTTTTTAATAATATGATGATCATTTACTATTTCTGTCTGTTACAGACAAGAAATGAATCACGTCTTACTACAAATACTTACATTAAAAATAAATAATATACATAATATATTTTACTAAAGAATTTAGGAAAGTAGGTATACTTTCTTAAATGAGCCATAGCCGCAACTGACTCACAGTGCTCACATTGAAAGAAAGGCTTAAACGCTGTCTTATCTGCATGACATGCCACCTTTGCCCAAAAATGTGTTGGCTTTAGAGCGCGCACACACTACATAGATTTAGTCAGCCGATAGCTGATTTGGGCGCATAAATCACTTTGAAGATAAATGGAAGTAATGGAATGTGACGGCGTCCTCGGCCGATTTCGACCACGGCGGCCGTTCTCACTTAAGGCGATCAGCCAGCTGCGCAGGACATATTATAGTGCACGAGCATTTGCGCAGACACAGGTGCACTCCCTATTCCTTCACTCTCATAACCCGATGAGACGGCAATCCGACTCGACCGGAAAGAGATCAGGCGCAGGAAAGACATTTACGTGCTCTCCGATGCACGGATGAATCAATCACCAACTTCCAGACTACAGGCTGCTTTGTGAAAGTTTTAAGAAAACCCACAAAGAGAGGCAGGCAGTAAATGGAAGTATACACGTAACAACCATTAGGTATTTGTTCGGTATCAGACCGACTAAAAACTTATATTGAATTCACAATTTTCAAAAAGAATAACACATTTCTTTCCTATCAAGGGCCGACTTAATAATGTGCAGTGTGCGCGCGGGTTTACACAAATAGCGCTCTGTACTCACCCCAGGAGTGGACCAGCCCCGCACACAGCACCACTAGCGCCCACACACTCAGCACTTTGTACATTGTCTCTCAGAAACGGAGTACACAACTATACGCAAGTTCAGATCACAATAAGTATATTGAGGGTATAGCAGATGCGTCCGACTACTACGACTGCTGTCGAATTAATGAAGTTATTATAATGCTTTCTGATAAGTAAAATAAACATGCGTTTGAACTACAGAAACAAACAAAGAAACTTGATTTAAGATATTTTTACTATTCGGACTTTCCCTGGTGTAATTGTTGCGAGTATAGCGATACGAACGTTATCGGATTTGAACTCTGAAGACCTTCGATTTTTCATTTATTTATTCTTGCACATATTATTACATTCTTAAATATTAAATATAAAAATAAAAAACATTTAAAAATATTAAAAAATAGGTTGCCACCGATATCGGGCACAGGGTGCAAGGTACCGGTAGTTAGGGTCCCAGAGACAGAAACCTCCTCACAATACGTGCCGTATCAAGGAGTACTGCATTCTGAATCAGTCCCTTGATCCAGCCGCCTAACGAGAGCCTCCTGAGGTGTGAGTCGAGGCCCTTGGCTATTAGACCATTGGCCGTAACGACAATCGGCACAATAACAGCCGTGTCGACACTCCACATGGCGAAAACCTCGTGTGCTAAGTCGAGATACTTTATTTGTTTCTCCTTCTCTGCTTTCACGAGGTTCTCGTCATGCGGAACGGCGACATCGATTATCATCGCGCGGCGCGCTAATCGATCTATCACCACTATATCAGGCTTATTGGCTACAATAGTCGTGTCAGTGATGATAGATCGATCCCAGTACAACGTGATATGGTCCTTTTCTATGGTCAGGCGCATACTTGTAGTACGGTACCTCAAGAAGACCTTCGATTATTATTATTCTACCTGTTTGGTTGGGTTGTTTAATGAAGTTGGAATCTTAAACGAAGGGTGGTTTAATGTAGTAGGGAGCCGCAGCAAAAAGAAATTGCGGGGGGGGGAGTATTCATGGGCGGTGGGGGGAGTAGTCAGGGACGGAGAATGGAGGTACTCAGTCCACCTTTGAGCACTGACTGAGAGACTGATAGTTTGAATATGTTTTCTCGAGGAATTCGGCAGATTATAAATATCTACAAAACCAACTTTATTCCATAAACTACTACAATCTGAGAAAAGTTGGCACGGGAAAGAATACATTTTATTTAACTTACAACTGCCTGTTAGCTATTGATATTTATCGCATAGGAATACATTTTAATTTTTCATGTTTCACACATTTTAATGTTTCATAAATCCGTCACGACTTTGGTAATTTTATTATTCATTTAGGTTTACCAACTAAGACACATACAGACAACCTTAAAAATAAAGGTAACAACATTTAGTGTATGCTCTTAAATTGAAGGTAAGCTCAACATTATTTTTAGGCTGTTCAAGTAAAAATTAAAAGTTATTAAAAATAAAAGAAATTGGGTAAAATATACACAACTTTAAAAATTTAAAAGTCACAATAGTCTCTGCGCCAAAGCAAGGATTTCATCAAGTCTATCATTATATTCTTTCACACTATGCCGTATACCACAGATAATAGATAGTCTTCTTAAGATTTTTTTCTGTACTTTTTCGATTCGCTGAATGCTATTTTGATACATAGGATAACACACTACTTAACAGTATTCGATGTTGCTACGCACAAGAGAATAGTAAAGTGCTTTTAATGCTGTTATTGATTTAAATTGTCCAGTGTTCCTATTTAGGTATAAATGCTAACATTTTATTTGATTTGTCAACTATTTTATCTGCATGTGTAGTAAAACGCATTTCTGAATCAATAATAATCCCTAAATCTCTGACTTGTTTTACACTCTTTAAAGCTTGTCCCTTCATAGTGTAAGATGTAAAGAATTTATGCTTCTTACGCGAAAACTTTATGTGATAGCATTTATTGATATTAAGTTCCATGGCGTTAGTCACACCACTGACAAAGTCTATTTATATTATATTATATCATCTTGTAGGAGATTTAGGTCAGAGTCAGAATTGACGATTTTTGAAATTTTGAGATCATCTGCGTACATTTCAAAGTAAGAGTGGTGAATGCAGTATTTTATGTCATCTATAAACATTGTAAAAAGTATTGGGCCTAAATGAGATCCCTGTGGAACTCCAAATGTAGGTATAAAGGAACGAGATTAGTGTCCATTTACAACCACTTTCGCTTTTCGATCTTTTAAATAAGATGCCAATGCCAGAGAGAGCCATGAATATCAAAAGTGTAATGAAGTTTTTGAAGCAATAAGAAATGATCGACTTTATCGAACGCTTTGCTAAAATCGCTGTATATAGCATCGATTTCATTACCGTTACTGATATCAGTCAATGTTCTTTCAACAAAACTTACAAGATTAGTTGGTATCGATTTATTTTGAATGAAACCGTGTTGGTGTTCTGTTAAACCTTTAATACGCCAGTTAATAAAAGGGCACACCAATGACTCAAACACCTTAGCAAACATAGGAAGTTTGCTAGTGGGTCACGTTCACGTTCACGTTTTTATTCTCAAAACTTGACCTTGAAAAATAAGTTTCTTCCTAAAGTAAATAATCTGACAGAAAACAGTCTCATGCGATCTATGCTATCCTGGTTCATTTTTAAAAGTACTCTAAAAAACCAGCCAAGTGCAAGTCGGACTCGCACACGAAGGGTTCCTTACCGATTTATAAAACGGACAAAAATATCGTTTTGGGAGTCCGCCAAAATATTTCGCCAAAATATTTATTTAATTCTAGTTTTCAGTATTTCTTGTTATAGCGGCAACGATAATACATCATCTGTGAAAATTTCAGCCCTCTAAGTATGACGGTTCATGAGATACAGCCTGGTGGCAGACGGACGGACGGACGGACGGACGGACAGAGGAGCAAAAACAGTAGGGTCCCGTTTTACCCTTTGGGTACGGAACCCTAAAAAGAAACCTGATACAGACTTTCTACTTACCAAAATACCTAATTTTAACGTAGGTCTCTCTATTTTCACTACACACACGAACTATGTAATTTCCAAATGATGCTCTCCTCTATGATTTCTAACTCTTCTACTACGGGTCTGCTCTAAGAGATTTCGTTAGAAATAAGCTGTACCTTTGTATAATTTTATAATATCTCTACTTCTTTAATATTCTCACTGTGTACATGGTTAAATAAGTAAATGATACACTCACTAATAAATTCTATTTAAACAACAAACAAATCGTTTCTAAAACAAAATAAGAACAATGAGAGTGAATTTGCCTGATTTTTTTGTTTACACTTGAAAGCTCTAAGCGCTGTCACTCGCGCGTAGACTGATAAAGCTACTCTACTCGGGACTCGTTCTTTCTCATTCACTCGCGAGCGTTCATTGGCTAGAAGCCGCTCCTGTGTCGGCTTTGCTTGTTGCTAGGCGTTTTTTATACCTACATATTTAAATTGTGTGGTTTAAATTATTATATTAATTAAACCTATGCTTCGAACTTGAAATTCCAAAGGGAAGCCGATAGGAATCGGTTTATAGGGACGCCTTGCCACTGACAGCTTGTATAGTAGCGACTTAAATAATTTCACACAAAAAAAAACAAAATGTTTATTGCAAGTACAAAGCATATAATAATAAAAAATAATTCTTAATTTAAAACAGAATATCAAATAAATACGAGTACGTTAACTAGATTCTATTTCCACGTTAACAGTCACTTTAGTTACATTACGACGGTTTAACAACACTTCGGCTATAGTAAAGTTATTATGTGCTGGTTTCGGATTAGTAATGTTAATATATCCAGAACTTAACGTTGAACAAACTGTGTTAGTTTTGATAGCTTCACACCTGGAACCACTGTAATTTCCACTGCATTGGCAGAGTGGTTCATTCTCTTCAGTAAAGTAACAAACGCCGTTGTTCAGACAATAATTGGAGCACATGTTGAAGTCGCACCTCGCTCCAGAATAACCAGACTCGCATCTGAAACAAAAACCGTATTGAAGAGAGAGAAGAGTCATCGAAAACCACCAGTAGCAGATAGTGTCATAATAAACTTTACCTGCAAGAGGGTTCCCCTTCATCACTGACACTGCAGGTCCCTTGGATGCAATAGTTCTGACAGACTGACGTCTCGCATCTCTCACCGATGTAGCCAGGGGCACATGTGCAAGATGTGGCATTAGCTTTCTCACCATGAACACAAATGTTGTCATTGTTGGTGGCATTCTCTTGTAGCAAACTAGTTAGAGTAGGACATTCATGAATTCCTTTAGTTTGTTCTGCAAGTGTATATTTGGCCACGATTTTTGATGATTGCTGGCCTCCAGTCTCGGATTCATGAAGTCCATGAAGATAGGGTTTCGGCAGTGTATAAATAAACAATTTTACACCATGATCGGCCCAGTAAACAAATTGGTTTGAGATAGACAATGCTGTTGGAATACGACCATTACCTAGTGCTGAGTCGGATTCGTTCGTTCCATTCAAATACGCATGATTCAATTTGTAATTGTGGGTTTCATTACGTCTCGTATCAATCCAAAACATTTTCTTTATCTGAGGGTCGATGACAAGATGATTAGGCTCATGGATATCCTTATCTATCACAACTTCTCTTGCTGAGCCATCAAATCGAACTCTCTCTATTGTAGGCTTCGCAATGTTTTTGTTGGTCCAGTAAACAAACCTGCAATTTAAAGTCAGTTATCAATCACAATTACTCGCATGTGTATTAGTGAAATAAACTTATCCGAAACTTAGAACTTTATTGGTAGAATAGCAACACGTACATTATATTAGATACTAGGCGTCCAGTATTCTAGATAAAGTATTTTATTTGAAAGTCTTTTTGCCTCCTGACGATTTTGAGCTGTGAAAAATTTCACAACTACCAGATTTCATGAAATTAAATTCCAATGGGTCGATTTACCTACATCACTTATTTCTCATAGTAATCTGGCCTGCACATTCAGACCAGTTTTCCCAACTGTTTTGGGTCCGTGTGATCCGGGCCGCGACCCAGAAGCTGTATGTAACGAAGAAAGAACATATCCCCATTCACAACATAAGCATTTTAAAATATAGGTACTAAGAATAGGTTTTTTTTAGGGTTCCGTACCCAAAGGGTAATTCGGGACCCTATTGTTTTCGCTCCTCTGTCCGTACGTTCGTCTGTCACCAGGATGTATCTCATGAACTGTGATAGTTAGAGAGATGAAATTTTCACAGAAGATGTATTTCTGTTGCTGCTATAAAAACAAATACTGAAAACTAGAATACAATAAATATTTTGGGGGGCTCCCATACAACAAACGTTACGGATTCCGATTCGCACTTGGCCGGTTTTTTTTTAATAGGTGGTGCTCTTCCACTGCTAATTCAAGCAATATCAATAACAACGTACCCTTCACAACTGTCCACTGCAATAGAACTTGGGATTTGATCAGGCAACTTAATTACAAGATTTTGTTCACTGACGTCGCATTTAGATCCAGACTTTAAAGGTATCGAAAAAATATTTATTTCCTGAACCCAGAAAAGTAAATCCTTGACTGGGTCGTAGGCTATAGTCTGGATCTGTTTCCTGGTAAGTATGAGCGCGATGTCGTTGGATGTGAAGTTCAATCGGTATACGGAAGAGTTGTCTGTCTGTTGGTCGACGATCAGGAGCGTGTCGTGGAGTGCGTCGTAAGCTAACGCCGTGAGGTTCTTAAACTGGAGACTTGCGATGCTGTGTGTTACCGTATCGTTTTTAAAAAAATCTATTCGTTTTTCTGTAGCCATTGCGTAGTCTGAAACAGAAAAAATGAGTGTTAGACACGTACACTCGGCTTTATAACATACTCGCCTGTGGCTCTAGTGGATTTCCCCTCGTTCGCAACGACAAACTTCCTGTACTTGTATCCAAATGTTATGCCGAGGGAAATTATTATTGAGATAAATCGGATAATGAGAAGTTATTTTTTGTATGTCATTTTGAATTGAAATGTTTTTAATAATATGATGATCATTTACTATTTCTGTCTGTTACAGACAAGAAATGAATCACGTCTTACTACAAATACTTACATTAAAAATAAATAATATACATAATATATTTTACTAAAGAATTTAGGAAAGTAGGTATACTTTCTTAAATGAGCCATAGCCGCAACTGACTCACAGTGCTCACATTGAAAGAAAGGCTTAAACGCTGTCTTATCTGCATGACATGCCACCTTTGCCCAAAAATGTGTTGGCTTTAGAGCGCGCACACACTACATAGATTTAGTCAGCCGATAGCTGATTTGGGCGCATAAATCAGTTTGAAGATAAATGGAAGTAATGGAATGTGACGGCGTCCTCGGCCGATTTCGACCACGGCGGCCGTTCTCACTTAAGGCGATCAGCCAGCTGCGCAGGACATATTATAGTGCACGAGCATTTGCGCAGACACAGGTGCACTCCCTATTCCTTCACTCTCATAACCCGATGAGACGGCAATCCGACACGACCGGAAAGAGATCAGGCGCAGGACCGACATTTACGTGCTCTCCGATGCACGGATGAATCAATCACCAACTTCCAGACTACAGGCTGCTTTGTGAAAGTTTAAGAAAACCCACAAAGCGATTTCGGCCCGACCCGGGAATCGAACCCGAGACCTCGAGCACAGCAGCGGCGCTTGCGACCACTACACCAACGAGGCAGGCAGTAAATGGAAGTATACACGTAACAACCATTAGGTATTTGTTCGGTATCAGACCGACTAAAAACTTATATTGAATTCACAATTTGCACAAAGAATAGGTAACACATTTCTTTCCTATCAAGGGCCGACTAAATAATGTGCGGTGTGCTCGCGGGCTTACACAAATAGCGCTCTGTACTCACCCCAGGAGTGGACCAGCCCCGCACACAGCACCACTAGCGCCCACACACTCAGCACTTTGTACATTGTCTCTCAGAAACGGAGTACACAACTATACGCAAGTTCAGATCTCAATATATTGAGGGAATTGCAGATGCGTCCGACTACTACGACTGCTGTCGAATTAATGAAGTTATTATAATGCTTTCTGATAACTAAAGGAAGCAAACAGGTAGGTACTTGGTATTTGTTGTTTTCGAATGACATTTTTGCTATTCGGACTTTCCCTGATGTAATTTTTGAGAGTATAGCGATGCGAGCGTTATCGGATTTGAACTCTGAACACCTTTGATTATAATTATTGATACTGACTACTGCTATACCCTTGAACTAACTAAAAATGATACCACTTTTAAAAGAAGCAATACATGTAACAGTTAATTATAAAGTGGTTTTATAGTTCGCGTCAAGTAACTATGCAGTTCTGAAGTTAGCCGTTTGACTCATTGATGTGCAGGACAGATATTGACGAAAAGCTTTAGTTACTTGTCCGAAGTTGCCTGCTGCTGACTTCAAATATTCAAAAAAATATATTGAAACATAATTTCCCCGGGTTACCATCATCAGATTCTAAATTGATGGCCTGCTCCTCCAATGAATGAAAGTAATAATAGAAATCGATTTACAAGGGGCGAAGATATCGGTGGACATAATAAAATCAAGATAGTCGAATATATATCTTACTCCATTTTGCTCGAAATCGGAGGAGTCGAATATACTTTACATGCAAAAGAGTTCCCCCTTATCACTGACACTGCAGGTCCCGTGGTTGCAATAGTTCTGACAAACTGACAAATCTCATCACTTACCGATGTAGCCAGATGAGCATTTGTAATCGACCAACCGTTGACCAACTATCGGCCAACAGTTTATTTAGTCTGCAGTGTACGCCGCTCTTATCCTCTTGCACGGAACAAAATGTATTGTCCCACGTAAAGATTTCACGAGTCTTGAAGCGAGAACTCGGCTGTGTTACGTAACAAATAGGATTACACATAAGAGAAAGAAAATATTGTATGACCACAACAAAGTGTGGCGAAGAGTTTCAATTTTATATAAGAACTTGCTGTGCTCGCCTGTACCTTTGTGAGAAAATCGGAAATATAAAATTGAGTTGCGCTTTAGAAACACAATACGTTGTTAATCACTTCTAAGAGTTTTCGTTATTAAAAGTATAATATAATAATTATTATTTTTCAAGCCTTTTACTTGTTGATAAAGGTATAAAGGCTGCTTAAAGATAAATTTTATTAAATGAATAGTTACAGTTAAGTTACAGTGCATTACCTCCGGTCAACATAAATTGTGCCAAAGTAACGTAGGTATAAGTATAGCTGGTTGAAGCTGATATGATGCACTTGCCATCACATTTACGCATTTGGGAAAATTACTATAGTTCATATTCTATTCTAAACTTGGGGATTTATGTGTTTGCTGCGTATATACAAGTCAAATAATAAAGCCACGTATTCACTGGGAAACAATGTTGCAGATACACAGTTTCTGAAACATCACGTAGATGTTTCGCAATGTTTCAGTAACAATGTTTCGGAAACTGCCGTCCACACCGTCAGATGTTTACAATATGTTTATTTGGTGTTTATAAACAAATGAAACACGCGTCCACACTTGTATGCACATGTTGCGCAACTGATTTGTTTCTGTGTGCCACGGGTGGGGAGCACAGAAACATTCGATAAACACGTAGTGTTTACAGAAACAAAATTATTTGTTTCAGAAACAGTGTTTATAAACAATTGTTTCCCAGTGAATACGTGGCTTTAGACATACATATACACAAGCTATACAAAATCTTGCAAATTATATAAGTGGCCCCACGTCGTACATCGCAATTTCTTTGACAGCCAGCCCTAAACTAAATGTGCTGTCATTCCGACAGTGAACGGTGAAGGGGAATTGGCGGAAATTGCACTCAATTGGAGGCATCGTCCCCTGCCTACAAATTATGAATAAACTGCAAGTTGGGACCTACGACTTATGTATGGCTTAGTGTGTGATTTTCTATTGGTCGCACGTGATCGCAGAAATCAGTCGCCCTATTCATATGTTGTGATTTTTTTTTTTAATGGACAAAAAAGTTCGGAAAGAATTGCGGTCTTTCTGACTATTTTTCAGTTGAATACCAGTGTAATATTTATATCGAATACACGCCGAACGAAAATAAGGACAACGTTACAGACAATTCAAGTTATTATACTTAATGCTAAAGTTGTTTGTATGTAGTAGCGATAATAGTAAGCAATAAATATTGAATACTGCATTCAATTCTGTCGTATGCAGTTACGTTCATAATTACCATAGATTTAACTACCACTGTCTGTGTACTGTGTGAGTTAATAGCTTCATGACCTTGTTTCACAAGCTTAGAAAGGAAAATTAAACTTCTTTCTTTTCTGCAAGTAGAGGTTGATCAATGATGTTGTGTAATTAGTTTTAAATCAACCCTTAAATTACTTGCAAACAATTCCCATCACTAGCAGCTATCAATTAATCCGGAACATTCTTAAGCTTAATCTTAGACTCAGTCGTTGAAGCTAACTTATAGCATTTCCAAACTTTCAAACTGTTATCAAAGTTCACGTTTAATATGCCCTAGGAACTACTTAGTATCACGAGCGAGGAGAGGGTTTAATGAGCTCTTTGGAGCAGAAAGCGGTTAAATTTATGAGTGTACTGCAACTATAAATTGTGGGTGTGCCTGTTTACTGGTTATCAGGATACGAGGAATATTATATTGGCGATTTATTTTTAGTAGTTCATATTTTGGTCTGGTTTTTAGCAGACGCAGGTGGCCAATCGTGACAGTCGTGATGGTTTTCAACATTTTTAAAATCACTCCTTTTT
Source organism: Helicoverpa armigera (assembly GCF_030705265.1). Taxonomy (NCBI): domain Eukaryota; kingdom Metazoa; phylum Arthropoda; class Insecta; order Lepidoptera; family Noctuidae; genus Helicoverpa; species Helicoverpa armigera. Next base: position 6,024,998 of record NC_087121.1, read on the forward strand.
TAGTCCGTTGATTTAAAATAAGATACAATCAAATCAATGTAGTCTGTTATAAAAATATGTTTTGTAGGTCTCACAATATTTTTCTATAGAAGTTTTATATTTCAGTACCTAACAATCAATAAATCAGCCGAACTTGGTTTATTTAATACCCCAGTGATTTAATTCCAAAATCAGATTTAAAAATTATTTTCATCGCAAATAAAAACTCGATCGAGAGTTTTTTTTCATTCAGTTATAATAATAATCTACTTCGTACTACTGAAAAACGAATAGGCACAAATTGACGCCAGATTTAATTTACAAGCAAAAATATTCCAGTTCAAGCCAGACGGTCACACAAGCGAAACCGAGGTTAATGGCTAGTGCAATAAATTTCCCACCCAATTTAATTACGCCCATTTAAAATACTACGAAATACATTTACGAGCATACGAACGAAGATATAGCGAATTCAACACAACATTAAAATGGCAAAAAGTGAATGAATCAAGTCGAAACGAAATGTTCATAATGAATGTTACACTACACAACGTACGGCAATTACGTTTGCCGCGTAGCAACCACTAGGCTACGCCACGCTACGCCGTCGGCATTCGTAGCAGCTGTAGTGTAGCCATAACTACGCGGCTACATTACGTTGCGTGGAGTCGAATCGTTTCGGTGAAATATTTGTATTACTGTGGGCACCTTTCACTCTGCCTTTATTGGTATTTTGGGCTAACATAACACCACGCTAATGATCCGTAAAGGCGAGAAGGATTACCACACCTAGTACAGATCCTCGGAAACGAAGGAGTTATCATTTAGATAATATACATCTAAGCTACTCCATCATCACTTTCGACTATTATTGTAATGATAGCTTGTTCTGTTGTCTTTTTAACGACTCATAAAATTATAAGCAATGTTAGTCATAGGATCCCTATGTTTAATTTAAATGTTAAGAACAACTTGAATATTTCAGAATGAAACGAGCTTTTAGAATCGAGCTAGCTGATAAATGACGGCAACCAGTTTAGTTGTGCTAACTCAATAAAACTTCCGATAAAACGTCAACTCTTTGAATTATTTAAGTAACGAAGTTGGTCAAAGTAATCATTGACTTTGCGTCGGTATCTTCGCATAATAAATGCAATTTAAATATTTCTCTCTTTTGTTTGGAATTTGGTATAACGATGTTTTATTGTTTTTTTTTTGAACTTAAACATGATATTTGATACAAAAGAACAAACTCATGTATTATAAAAATATATGCACACTTAAAACAGCGCTCAAACTTCAACACTTCATAAATCAAAGAAAAGGTATTCTTCAATACTTTATAGCCTATACGTCAGAAAATATTCTAAATTCATTCATCATACCTCTAAAAAATATATCTCTTTTGCTTGTTTACTTAGAAACACCAAAATATAAAACCTCAATAACGAAAACCAGATATATTCAGCAAGCAATTTAGCCATTTCTACCGTCATAAACCGGACTGCAGTCAGTCTGTTCGTAATTCATGTAGCACGTGCCCGCCGAATGCAATTTGGTCGCAGATATACAAGTCACTACGATTAGTGGTCACAATTTGTGGACTGTTCTCGATGTACGTTCCAAGTGAGATGTTTTAAAGTTTCTGTTTTCTTTTTAAAAGAGGTTTTGAGACTTTTAATAAGTGGGATTTTGAAATAGTAGTTCAGAACCAACCAATTTAATATTCAAGATGGTAGGTTTACTCTTTATATGCATTGTGATATTGTAAGATATCTAAATTATTGTTAATTTCGGTGATTATTGTCGCAAAATTTTGTACAAAAATGAGCATATGTTACCCATGTATCATATTTTTTTACTTATTCTGGATTTCACGTCCCCATAACTATACAAGATCTAGTATACTAGCACAAAAAAGTATTGCAAAGTCATGCAAGTTTTCATTGCGAGCAAGAACACACATAGAACTGAGCCTTGTCCCTTGAGAAACGGAAACTAACTTTGTCTACAATACTTTCATAGTTATATCTTTACGTATATGTTCACACATTTAGCGATACTCACCATCGAGTAGGTAATTGAGTGTCATATTGGTTGAGGAATAGGAACTTTTAAACAGGAAATAACTTAAGTACGCCATGTCACAGCCATAACAATGTTTGAGTAAATTCACAAAAACAATTTGCAACACAGCACGAGTTTATCTGCAAAAATTGCTTTTATCGCTCAACCGAACTCGCTCCGTCTGCTCGTTGGCTTTCGGTAATAACTTTACAAACAGAGTTACCCGTCACGATCCAGGCCTTATTCACTCACTATACACTGTATTATGAAATTCTCCATTTACAGACATAAAACTCGTCGGGTGCGACATAAAGTTTTATTTTAACTACACTTCCGTGCGTTTTCATAAATGTTGAGTGCGGTATGAGAGGTTGCGTTTACGTCTGCGTTGATGAATTTTCTTAATGAAAATCTTTTGTGGGCGCGCTCTTATTACTGTTACGCATGCAGTGTAGGAAATAAAGAGGAAAGGTGGCAAATTGAGAAAACTTGGTACATTTGAGAGAACAAAGAGAAATGCAAAATGTTGAGTATCTGTGCTCGCTTGGCAGAGATATTCAATTGAACGTCAATCATTCTGAAGTGAGGCTCGACACTTGATGGTTTCACGTTACGCTTGAATAGTTCATGCTTCACTTGATAGATGGCACTGGCGCTGTTCTTTGGCCTGCACAGCCTTCACAGGACATATGAGGGTTGTTGACTCTTTTCGTTTTCGCCAATGCTTTCAGTAATAATATGACTCGTTTGCTTTAGAAATGTAAATGAACGTGTAATCTAATCGAGGTATGATTCGAGCAATTTTCTATGACGACAAAACGTATGGCGAAAGCCAGACCAATTACTTAAAAATACAGTTGAAAAAGTCTCCGTTTTAAAAATAAGATTAGTCCGTAATAAAATCAGACCCAACTGAGTTAGCTTTAGCTTTATAACTTCAGACACTCGGGAAAATGATTGCATTTATTCTGCTAATAGCATACGATTTAATACGTTGAATTTCGCCATACGAGACACTGTTCTATTTCAAACTACGTTAAGCTGTAAAAAAGCCATTTCGCAACGAAACATACCGAATAATGTATGCTTGCACTTGGCTTGTCTTTGTTTTATGGCAGTGGAGTAAAAGTATAATAAGCTAAAATGAAGACACACCTGTACTACTGAAGTGTAAAATTAATGAGGTTTCCTTGTCTTTTTGGTATACGGTAAAAATATTTTGACTTAAAAAGGTGCATAAAACCAGGTCACATATTCAAACAATGTAATTATAATATAGAATATAACTAATTTAAAGCAAAAGGCACAATTAAAAGTTGAAATTAATATTCCAATTTCAAATTGCCGAGTATCGAGTCGACGATGTTCTCAAATCGATACGTAATCCAATTAGGCGACGTAAAAATAAACCAAACATAGAATTCGATGGGTGTCAATTATTGAGTAGTATCTATTTCCATCGGGAGTTCAATTGGTAAATGAACGATATTTTAATCGATTCCGTATCGAATCGCGCCCGTAATTGGGATCGCTCAAACTTTCACGATGTTTGTCCAATAGTGAAAGCTTTGGGTGTGTAATATAATATTTACGTAACTCAGTTAATTGGTTGCTGAATTTATATGTTAACTGCGTAGTATTTAGGTTTCTGGACCTCGTGTTTAGATATCAGAACCAATTATATCTATTGGCGAAGTTTCTTAAAATTACTGCGATTGAATGAACTTTAAAACGAAGACTTACAATCATAACAAAACAATTGGGGAAAGTTTGACCGACGCGACGGTCATTCAAGTAATCGGTCACTAAAACGATTTTTTTTTACTACGAAGCGAGGATCGTACTAAGTACAATGGACGTTCAATTTATAATTAACACTACAATCAGCTCAGACAAACGTGAACAAAATATTCAGTTGGAGTATTTCTGTTAACAAAGTTGTACAAAAATAGTTCCCTTTGTAGCGTGTTATTTCAAATTGCCGTAATGTATAAAGGATTCCCCGTATATCGGAGCTCGTACTTGACATAAGTGTCACGTTTCTGTACACCCTTTAATCATGGGGCTTCCTTTGATTTAATATACCTCAAAAGGATAGTAATTTACTTTGCTGCAGATATATCGACTATAAAAGATATTAGATTTTCTATTGAAGGAAATAATGCCTGTCACGGCAGGCCTAACCGGCTGATGGCATATTGTGTGATAGGGACCAGCTTATCGTAGTTGATTGGGCAAGGAGCCAATATCGAGTACAACAATACTTCAAAAATACTTTGAGAATCCATTTTTCGGATAGCTATTAAAATTGTCAAAAACACGGCACAGCGCCAAATGTATTGAAATACAGACAATTAAAAATAATAAAAAACTCAATGTATGATCTGAAAGAACCATAAACAAACAGAGCGGTACCAATCAGGAAAAGCGTAACGCAATAAAAAGACGTGTGTTAAATAAAATATAAACACGCGTCGTACCTTTTATTTGCATGCGTGAAAGTGCAGACAAGCGAATGAAACAACACTCCATTTGCTGCCTCGCAATCACGAGAGCCCTCGACAGTTCCCACGATCCATTAGACATTGCCCCAATTTGTAAAGACTTTCATCCCACTCCATCTTTGGAGAAAAAAGATGGAAATGTATTTATTATTTTGCCGAGGTCAAGGGTTCGAGATTATGCCGCGACTTTTTGCAGACTACGTAATGAATGAGACGTGAAAGCTTACCTGAGAGAAAAATACTGAATAGACCTCCTTTTATGTAAGTTTTGGTTTTCAGAATTTTTTGCGTTGTAATTAAGGTGGTATTTTTCGTGAGGCTAACGAAGTATTTTTTTGAAATTATTCTCGAAAGCGTTTGGATGAAATAATTATTAAAATCAGAATGTATTCAGAATTTTGCGAATGTATTATTACTGTCTATTGAAAAGACTGCATATTTTCAAGTCTATCTAGGTATTAGTGCTTGTACAATTTATCTCAATTATACATAATGTTGTGTGTAAGCCGACCTACCTATACGTGTACTTAGTACTAAGGTTAGGTTAATCAGTTCAGTATATTATACGCCTTAGACATAGCAATGTCTCTATCATTTCATAACCAATAACTGCCCACATTGCAATAGCATAAAATGATAGAATATATGTAAATACAAATGAACTTAGACGATGGGTTCGTAGCGCAACAAGCCGCAATTTATAAGGGTTTTTCTATAAAGCTTTTTTTTAACATTTAGGAAACAATTCAAAGTTAAATTGGCATTTGAAGACAGTTTGCAAAGTTCAGCTCATTCAAAAACAGGATTTTGAAGTGAATTAATGGAGTGTCCACTGTCCATCACCTTTAAATACAGATTGATCACAGGGAAAAAAATATAAATAAAAACTGCAATAAAATAATAACAACAATATCGTTTATTTACAAAAGCTGTTAAAACAATTTGATTTTAACAAAAATAGTACTTACCTTTGATTTTTTATTACCATTGTTAAAATGCATCTTTATTTATTCATATTCATATTCGACATTCAACAGTGATTTCCATTTCCAGCTATATATAATAGATCCGCGTAAAAAATAAATTGAAACTTCTAGCGCAATACTCGGAAAAATCACACCTTTTTATGGCTCTCTGTAGTTTTACAAAAAATGGTTTGTGAACGAAATATAGGAAATTGTTTGAACATTTACATAAGGAAGATTTACAAGGGGTTCTCCTTCGTTACCCGGCTGTCAGCCTGGCTGATGCTGATCTTTTGATTGCCTTCGTGTGACATGGGCAAGTGTTGGAAGTGGGACAAATATAATAGCTTATACTGCGGAAGTGGGGGAGAAATTGAAAATAGAAAAAGAAATTATAGGCTGCTTTTATTTTGTAAACGACAGTTTCAACCGCTCCCTGAGCAAACTGCTTTCCGTGCTCGGATAAATTCAGTAGTTTTTGCGTGAAAGAGTAGCACACCAACATATGTACATTAACATAGTATAAAAATCATGGCCATCATATTTGTTCAAAAAATTCTGTAGCATACAAGAGAAACCGCATGCAACGGCAAGTTTAGTTAAGTAGGTACCTATTATGGACTGAAATAATCTTTTCCGATAAACTTCAAGTGAAGTATCGTTACGTATTTCTAAGTATATCGACAATATGCTTTGGAAGTTCACCGATAAGCTTGTTTAACGTTCTATTTTAATGCTCTTAAAAGTTTTATATTTAACGGTAATACGATATAGCGTTTTCATGGAAACTCGACAACGAACGACTATCAATTTCATGAAACAAAATATTTCTGTACTGTGATTATGTAAAATTTTATTTATTTTTATGAAAAAAATCAAAAGCTTATGTAGAAAATTACAGGAAGGAAAATGCAAAAATAACTGTAATTTGCGTTTCATGGGTAATAATGGCCATGGCGCAAACTGCCTTTTCTGCACACTCAGGGAAAACAAAATACACGCTATAAGTTCACACGTACGTTTCGTTTCCCTTTTCATATTTTGGTGGAAGCATAACAAAGAAATAAAAAAGCATCATCAAGTTTATTCCCTTGCGGTGGCAGCAGAGATTGAGTGTCGGCCACATGATGAATGATAAACACTTGAATACAGTGGCTTGAAAACCCGGAGGTGACCTTTATAATATTTTATACCCGTATTTTATTTAAATATAAAAAAGAGTTGATGCATATAACGCAACGTGGTTTATGCAGTGAGTGTGAAAAGCGTATGCGGGTTTGATTTTAAAATGGATAAATATTTGAAATTGTTAGAGAGACTTTTGGTGATATACGTGAATAAAAAAAAGTTAGTAACTACCTAAATTAATAGTTTTTAAAATTCTATTGGGATTGGTTATGAATAGGAACTTTTGTATGCAAGTTGAACTAGGAAACATTTAGGACCGTATCAATGACCTCTATAGTTAAAAAAAACGGGACAAATATGTGCACGGTACAAAATTCTGATACGTTTCGACCGTATATAACATAAACACAAATATAGTATGAAAAGCCTGTCACATATTTATCTTTGCCTGCACATACGTTGTTCGCAAAAAAAGTCTGTTTCACTCCCAGATCAAAGTTTGTATATTGCGTACCGCTATCGAACGGTCGTCCAATATCCCAGCTTTAGCCTATCACGGCAAAATATTTCAGAACAAGATAAACAAATAGAACACACAATAGCACACTGACAATATTCTTGTTTTCCTCTTCTTACCTAAGCCAATTTTGCTAAAGGAGGTAAAATTCAGGTATTTTCGTAACATCTCCGAGTTCGGATAAGATCATAATAATAAATCATGTGTGCAAAATATGTTATGTAAGCTACAGTTTTAGTTCCCCCGAACATAAATAATTCTATCATATTCCCTATCCTTGGAACATAACAAAACTTCACATACGCGATATGAAAAGGCAGATTATCGCGGCGTAGTTTAGAAAATGATACAAACAAACAAAAGAGGAGAAAATATTGAACGAGATTTCTCCGGGGAATTGAAGTCGCCTCTACTAAAATTGGATGGTAAACTGAAGACACAATGGCTTTTATTCTTTTTACCTTGTCGCTTGGGAAGCGTGCCGAACGCGCCCGGCCCACTACAACAATATTTGATCGCCTGCCCATCAATCAATGTTGATATTTTTAATTTGCTGTTAAAAGCTTGGCCCACTTCGCTTCACATTATTAACACCAGCATAATGGAAATTAATTACCTTACCAAAAACAAACTTGCGAACACTTTCTCAACAATAACTCCATGGTGGAACCATAGAGCTAAAACTACAAACTGAAAAGGAAATTGACGAGAAATTGACAGTGACTAATCAAACATTCCCGAAAGCTTTATTTTATTTTTGTTTTAGTATATTTTTATTTTTGTAACAATGTCTTCGTCTTAGAATTTTTAGTGCGTTATGACACAAGAAGCGAAAAAAGTATCCCCCGCAGTCTACGGTAAACTTACACCGCCAGTTATGGAGAAAGGTAGGGTGACTTATTGTACCGACTTGGAGAAGTCTGTGATAATGAGCAACTTCGAGCGCCGCGGCTGGATCCAAGTGGGGCCCGACGATGAATGGAACTTTTACTGGTCCTTCACACAAAATTGCCGAACAATTTTCAGTATCGAGAGCGGCTACAGAATGAACGACAACCAAATGATAAATCACTTTCCTAACCATTACGAATTGTCGCGTAAAGATTTATTAGTAAAAAATATCAAAAGATACAGGAAAGAGCTTGAGAGGGAAGGTAATCCCTTGGCTGAAAAAACAGAGGTACCTTTACCAAATGGACAAGTGATTACCCGCTATATACACTTAGATTTTATACCCGTGACCTATGTACTGCCTGCCGACTACAACATGTTTGTTGAAGAGTACAGGAAGTCTCCTCAGAGTACATGGATTATGAAACCGTGCGGAAAGTCACAGGGTGCAGGAATATTTCTAATAAACAAATTATCGAAACTAAAGAAGTGGTCCCGCGAGGCGAAAACTCCCTTCCACCCCCAGCTGACGAGTAAAGAAAGTTACGTTATATCACGTTACATTGACAACCCATTGCTAATTGGTGGAAAGAAATTTGACCTGCGGCTGTACGTTCTAGTGACGTCATTTCGCCCTCTGAAAGCGTATTTATTCCAACACGGCTTCTGTAGGTTCTGTACTGTGAAATATGATACGAGTGTAACTGAGCTCGATAACATGTACGTGCATTTGACTAATGTGAGCGTACAGAAGCACGGTGGGGATTACAACAGTTTGCACGGCGGGAAAATGAGTATCCAGAATTTCCGTCTATATTTGGAAGGTACGAGAGGCCGCTCTGTAACCGATAGATTGTTTGCAGAAATGCAGTGGCTTATTGTTCACTCTTTGAAAGCTGTTGCACCCGTTATGGCTAATGATCGGCACTGTTTCGAATGTTACGGATATGATATCATCATAGATAATACTCTCAAGCCTTGGCTTGTAGAGGTGAACGCTTCACCATCTTTACAATCGACAACTCATAATGATAGAATATTGAAATACAAATTAATTGATAACATCGTGTCAGTGGTTGTACCACCAGATGGCATTCCCGATGCTCGGTGGAATAAGATTCCGACATCTGAAGCGCTCGGTGACTTCGAACTGTTGATTGATGAGGAGCTCATGGAAAAAGAAGATGCCAATTCACGTTACAACAAATTCCATCGCGTCAGAACATAACTTTCTAACATTATTGTGGTAGTTTTAGAAATTTAATAAAAAAAAACAATGCAATTTTAATGTTTTATTTAAAAAAACAAGCCTAAACAATACATGCGTGCGTGTTTCAAATATGTTTTAGTATTTGCGACTGCTCTTCTCACGTTGTAAAGCGTCCGTCTCTGCCTTGTACATAGAATCTTCGTCAATGAGAATTTGAAAATCCCCTAAAGCCTCTGCAGTAGGCGTTTTGCTCCATCGTGCGTCCGGAATTCCGTCCGGGGGCAGAACTACCGATAAAACATTATCCAGGAGCTTGTACTTGAGTATCCTGTCGTTAACCGTGGTGGCCGTCATCGAAGGGGAGGCGTTCACCTCTATAAGCCACGGCTTTAAGTTATCGTCTATGATTATGTCGTAGCCGTAACATTCGAAGCAATGGCGGTCATTCGACATAACGTGGGCCACAGCTTTTAACGAGTGCACTATCAGCCACTGTATGTTCTCAAACAGCCGCTCGGTCACTTCTCGACCCCGAGTTCCTTCTAAATATAGTTTTAGGTTATGAATACCGAGCTTACCGCCGTGCTGGCTATTGTAGTCACCGCCATGTTTTTGTACGCTGACGTTCGTTAGGTGTACATACATGTTATCGAGCTCCGTGACGCTCGTGTCGTATTTCATTGTGCAAAATCTACAAAATCCATTCCGAAACATGTAAGCTTTTAAAGGACGAAACGACGTAACGAGGACGTAAATCCTTAAATCGAATTTCTTCCCTCCGATAAGAAGCGGATTATCTATATAGCGTGATATGACATAAGTATCTTTGCTTGTGAGATGATGCTGTAAGTATTTCTTGGATTCCCGGGACCATTTTTTCAGTTTCGACAGTTTATTTATGAGAAATATACCGGCTCCTTGAGATTTGCCGCAGGGCTTCAAAATCCAGGTTGTTTGAGGAAATTTTCGGTACTCCTCTACAAACATGTTGTAGTCGGAAGGCAGCACGAACGTTACCGGAATGAAATCTAAATATAAATAGCGAGTGATGACTTGCCCGCTCGGGAGTTTCACTTCGGTTTTTTCCGCAAGGGGATTACAGTCTTTTTCCAATTCTTTTCTGTATCTCTTTATATTTTTTACGAGTAAATCTTTACGTACTAGTTCGTAGTGTGTTGGGAAATGGTTGATTAATTGATTGTCGCCAAGTCGAAGGCCACTCTCGATGCTGAATATACTGCGGCAGTTCCCCGTATTAGCCCAGTACACGTGCCAGTCTTCTTCAGGTGACACTTGTCTCCATCCTCGTTGCTTGAAGCTGTTGATGACGATGGATTTTTCGAAATCTGTGCAGAAGTTCATACGCTTCCCGTCCGGCGGTGAGGCTGACAGGCGACCGTATACATTCACTACAGATTTCCTGCTGTGCGAGGGCAAATTACGTGAGGGCCGCATCACTGTTGTTCAAGATTACATCAAATACGTAGGTTTGTTTTTATTTTGCATTTAAAATAATAAAATAAACCATGACCGACCTAACTATTTTGACAGTAATATTTGATTGTTTTGTTAGTAAACTAAGTTGTCATAGCAACGTAATGTTGCATATTTTGTGAGTGAAAGAGTAGACAATATCGTCTCAACGATGTAAAATCTCCTTACTCTTGAATATTAATAATTCTAAATTTTTTTTAACACAGCCAAAAGATAATCTATTATCAATTAGGAAGGACGTGCCGTGAGCGAAACCGCGTCAATGTACATTACCAGGTTTTTGTGGGTCGTCTGTCGATCAGCAACTTTAATAAAAACTTTAAAGACATTTTTATGGCGCATAAAGGAGATGGCCAAATTTTCATAGAAAAAAAACCCAGAATCGACAGCAATGAAATGGTTACCAATAGGTTCTTTATGATAGACCTTTGATGGTGCCAAAAAATCCAGACTGAAATCCATGGGGTATAGGAGCTATTTCATATTATCGCAAAAATAGGTTATGTTGAATATATGTTGATTTTAAAGATTATTAACATCAAGGGACATAAAAAAGCAAAGTAAACTAACATTATACAAGCCACTAGTAATAACCCCATAGTTTCAGAGTTGGCCTGGTGATTAAAAGGTCTTGTATTTAACCACTCCAGATACGATTAAGCACCGACCTTACCTACTTGGAGAGGTTTCGCAGTTACATGCAACCTTCACAACTGGCTATGAAATGTTTTTGGAGAAATGGTCTTTGAAAATCGCGCCATGTGACATTGTCAAATATAACAAATGACTTAGCAATGCAAAACGGTCCAATCACGAGTCTGCATTCAACTTCTAACGAACATCAAACAGTAAAAGTAAACTTTTTTGTGAACTAAAATCTTGATCGAAAAAACGTTATAAAAAGAGAACCCCATGGTTTTTAGATGATTTGAAATACTTTTTAAAATCCACAAATTATACTGAATCCAATCATACATATGAAGTTCCTGTCGACTCTGGGTGTTTTTTTGGCCATCTCCTTTTACTGCCTTTTAGTACCAAGCTATATAAAAGTTTCTTTTTAAAAATGCACAAGCAGTGACAAAAAGAAGTTTGAAGCCAATTTTGGGTCAGTTTTTTGGCTGTGGTAACTCCTCTTACTTACATTTTTAAAACCTTTTGATTACGAAAGATTTAGAAACATTCTGATCCAGATACGGATATCTCAAAATATAAGATTTTTTACTGAACGGTTCAGCTCTTGACCTCAATATGGATTTTATCTCGGATAGAAAGACGGAGCAGCTTAAGGGTTTCCGTAACTACCGATGTATCAGTACTCGGTTCATCCGTCTGAAATATTAAAAGATTTATGACTAGATGACTAGGATCAATAAATGTTACTTTTCTTAGTAAAAAAATAACTTAAAAACTTTTTTCTGATTTTCAAATAGTAATAAATGTTTTAATAACTGAGTTATTTGCTAATGTCGCTACAATTGTATTGTAGTTCAGCAGTAGTAGTATATTATTGTTTGGAATAATGAAATAAATTCAATGTTTTTATCCATACGGCCCAATGCTCAATGAACAAAAGCTCCTACACAATAGCCACATCCCAATGAGCTAACTTCTCACAAATAAAGTTCTCTAATCAATACTGCATCGGTAATCGGGGTCATAAATTAATGGCCTTCGCAAATGGCCGACAACAAGCGAAATGTGGCACATGTTAATTCCACTTGAGCTTAGCGCCCATAAATTCATTTATATTCAAACGTTATGCCACTTTATCTTGCTTTCGTATCCGGATTGGCTGTATATTCTATATTCATCTCACCTCTATTAAATAAATACGTAAAGCATATTAGACTGGTATAATAAGAAGCCACGAGAGGTCTTCAGTTTTCCCGATGTACCATTGAATTAAAGACAAACGCTACAATTTTATTTTACAGAAAATTCTCGAAATATTTTTTGAGCGTTTTCCAACGAAATAATGGAGTGGCTTATAACAAGTAGGTTTAGTACCTACTAAGATGTATTACACGTATTTCAACTGTAACTTAAACTTGGAGTTCAACACCAACGTTATTTTACAGGCACAGTATACCTCATCCTCCGAGCCTTTTTCCCAAACTATGTTGGGGTCGGCTTCCAGTCTAACCGGATGTAGCTGAGTACTAGTGCTTTACAAGGAGCGACTGCCCTGCCTGACCTCCTCAACCCAGTTACCCGGGCAACCCAATACCCCTTGGTTAGACTGGTGTCAGACTTACTGGCTTCTGACTACCCGTAACGACTGCCAAGGATGTTCTATGACAGCCGGGACCTACAGTTTAACGTGCCATCCGAAACACAGTCATTGGTGTCTAAGATATACTTAGAAAGTACATACAAACTTAGAAAAGTTGCATTGGTACTTGCCTGACCTGGAATCGAACCCGCGCCCTCATACTCGAGAGGTTGGTTCTTTGCCCACTAGGCCACCAAAACTTTTTTTAGGCACAGTATACCTAAAGGGACTTAAATATAAAACAAAACTCCATAATTTCGATGTAGCGTACTAATCGAATGTAATCATCATCGTAAATTGGTAAATAGCCGGCAACAAGCGATGCGCAGTAAACGCCACTTGAGTTTAGCGCCGATAAATTCATTTATTATTTATCATTACGCGCATTTACGCTCACTTATCGCCCCGGCCACTAATAGGGTAGTGTCCAGGGTCGAAATAATGAAATAATATTTAGTCCGCTTTTTAGATAATCAAAAAATATTGGATACGTATTTTTTCTTTTTTTAATTAAACATAAAATGACAAAGATAATACACTTCAAAAATTAGGAGTGGGGGCCTTTTACGTCACAGTGTCCTGAAAATTGTAGCAACTTGTGACGTCACACTCAACTTTAACACGCTATATCTTAACAAGTTCTGGTCCAATTTAAAAAAGAAAAAATACGTATCGCTTAATTTTGGACAATCTACAAGACGGACTAATTATTATTTTTTAGGAAACTAGCCTATTCACGCTGATACGCTGCGTTTGGTTGTTATTTGCAACTCAATGTACGTCTTCCTATGAATAATTCAATCAGCTGTAGGTGGAATGAGCTTCGAGTAATGTTAGTGCTTTTTTCCCTTGGGTTTTCTGAGCGCGAAATGAGCGTAACGTAGCGTAATTTACGGATAAACTATGATGTAACTTCAATAAATACCTACAACATTTTTGTCGGTCAGAATAATGAATGAAATATTTCGAACTGTTGCAGGCCAATACCTTACCTATGCGTGACTTTAAGGATTAGCGGTTTCACAGCATAGCACATTTTCTATGGGTATGTAAGTTATTTTTTAAACTCTTTCTAAACCTACTTTTATTTTGCGGAACATCGGGTATATTGACACCGGAGTACATTGTATGGAAATACAATTTGGTTTCGCTGGAAAATATTTTGGTTTAGAGATTATTGGATGCGGCACAGATAGGTGAGCCAATTGTGGTGGATAGAGGTCATATAACGACATAGGCTTTGTCATTTTTGTATTGTTTATTGAAACTGTTTTTCACGCCTAACCAAAGTTATGTTTCAAAAAGTGTGTTTCAACAATAACAATTTTCAGGATATTTTGTGTTTTTTCATCCGGTATTATTCCTATGAAGTGTACGTGGGTTTTTATATCTGGGTGGAAATTACCTAAGTATTTGTTTAAGAGATGAAACGGCGGGAATCATCTAGTATAGGTCGTTTTTTGTATCGATTCGGAACTTTATACTGCCGTCGAATCATTAATTTCCACCTACAGTTTAGATGTGACGTTCAAGCTAATCTTAAACACGTATCGTCTATCTTATTATCTAGAAATACCATCAAATTTCTTTACATAGCACTGATAAGATTAATTACATATTATTTTCAGAAGCTCTAAGAATCTTTCTTAACACATGTTAAGGATAAATCGTTCGAAAACGTGTGAGCTAGTAAATAGAATCACTTAAACTATAGTGAGGAAGTTTGTTAGAATTTATAGTTTAGTTTTCTTGGAACAGTTAGCACTGTGCTAGTATTCTTTGTAACACGTGTTTCAGAGCTACGTGCAATACGAGTAAAACATGGCTGAAAACAATCTTGGTACGATTTATTTAGTTTGTATTGTCTTGTTCTGATGTAGTAACTATCTTTGAAATGAATGTGTTTTTTTATTCCTTCTAGTTTCTTGACTTTAATACGCGTTTGCTAAATATATGTTCGTTAAAAAAAACCGGTCCAGTGCGAGTCTTACCCGCGCACGAAGGGTTCCGTGCCAGAGCAAAAATGAGCAAAAAAAGAACACGTTTGTTGTATGGGAGCCCTCCGAAATAATTATTTTATTCGAGTTTTCAGAGTGTTATAGCGGCAACAGAAATACATCATCTGCATAAATTTCAACTCTCTAACTATCACATTTCGTGAGATACAGCCTAGTGGCAGACAGACGGATGGACGGACGGACAGAGGAGCGAAAGCAATAGTACGGAACCCTAAAAAACATTGATTATCACTAACTATCATTTTCTCACTAATGGATTTTTCACAGTGTGTCGCGCGTACAAAACCCCGTAAAATTCAGTAATATGGTAGAATACGAGATAGGGAGTAATTAGTACGTAATCAAAACATGTACACACCAGTAAGACCTTTCCAGCAATTTTATCTTTTGCTGACACATGCCATACGCTAAAATTAAACCACCGTAGTGCCGCTCTAAAAATTACGACTTCCAATAAACCTCAAGGAATTAGAAGTTTTAATCAAGTCACGTAAAACCTCGTAATCAGCTAACACGAGGCGTGATGTGAAAATCACCCTCAAAGTTGTCCCAATTGCATTGGCGCTGCGTAATTGGGGTGCAGGTGAGATTTCATGCTTGACGGAGCATGGCCCCGTGAAGCGTGGTCGATATACTCGTAATAAAATTGGATGGCGTAGGTACCTATCTATATAGTGTATGTATTTGTTTTTAGCTTGCTTCGTAGTTAGTAGCATAGTATTTTTTGTTATGGAGCTTAAGAAATACAAACTTTATCAAGCCAGTCACTAAATAGAACAATCCGAAATAAAACAAATTACTTCTAGAATAATATTTCTGTACATACATATATTAGATAGCAATTAAAATATAGGTACATTTGGTGTGTAAAACTTAGTTATCTAATTACGAATAGTTGGTGTAGATGTTCAAATGTTATTCTTAATTGATGTTTCTTATAATATTATTTTATTCTACATCATTAGCTAGTTTAGGATTTCCAACAAATATCTACTTTATACAATGTCTTTCATTCATTATAATCAACGTAGGTACCTACTTATTCTATGTTACGCATTCGAATTGTGCGGTCTGAATAATAAATAAATAATGGTCTCCTTCAAATAACTATCTGTATTGCAAACAAAACGAGCTTGACATATAATTGCCTTAGGGTTAGCTAAGGTATGTATGTAGAATTTAATACCTGTGTTATAATGTGAAGTGGGAACGTACTTAATGAATAACAAAATACCGCATAGTAGCCGCAAACCCCAGGAGCCTACGTAAACAATACCCAACGTAATCTTATAAATACTGATACAATAATGCTTACAAGCATTTATAATACACGCTGGGTTATTCCCAAATACACGAAGAAGGTTTATATAGCTATCTTTGGAAATTATTAATTGTAGGTATAGGTGTGTGAGTTTGCTATCCCGAGAGCTGGTGGTTTGTGTAGGTAGGCATTTTCCTCGCAAGACAAAAAAAATGTGTGAAGTTTACATTGAACGTTATTGACAAGGGTAATCGCAAATAAAACAGAATTTAGTTTTAAGAAGGTAAAAACGCTTAATAAACATTTTGTCCAACAAAAGTGCGCCAAAATTTATATAATTTAAAATACAGAATACCCCTCTTCATACTCACCTCGTATTCTTCTGCATAGTACTTGTAAATACAAAAGAACAACATGGCGGGAGTAGGAACTTGTGAAATATTGTGCGCATGATAAATGAAGGCGCTCCTACATTATTAGGTGGCTCCTTGTATGTAAATCATCTACGATAATATGTTACACGCCAACTGACAAGATGAACCTTTTGTGAGATGCTTTATAAAACCATTCAGTATGGTAACGTTCTACTTAGAAGAGAAGCCATCATCATACTTGAGAACTCATCTTTTGTAGGATAAAAAACACTCTTTCACATCTTCAGTTCTGTAAATGATGACCTAAACATACTTAGATTGCCACATTCAATAATTGTTTTGTGCAGGATTCCGAGGAATCTATGGAAAGCTAATATTATGTTCTAATTATGACAGTAAAGTAGGCGTCTGGAATTATTAATGGCATTAGTATGCCAGAAAAGCTGTTTTTGAAATAAGGAAACACCTGTCCAACTTTTTGACTGTAGGTTAAAAGGGTTCAAACCTGTGTAGGCGATATTGATATGAAAGTTTATAGCGCTCTCACTTACAGAACTCTCTTTAATATATTTCGAGGGTGCATATGAGGATAACAGCTATTCTGATGGGCGCTGTAAAACTAACAAAAGATTTCTATTTATAGTAATGATGAAAAATTACTCATTAAGATACCTACCTACACCATACTTGGAACAGTTCTGTTATATAAGTGCTATTAATTGGGCTGTTAATAATGAGTCGATATTCGGTAATTGCATTTACATAATTGCGTTTCAAGCTCCATTTACGAAATAAGGATCGTTGCCGATATGCCTGACTGCGTTCAAAAGAATGAGTGCGAGCTACACTAGTCCTTTACTTTTTTGTTTTACGACTTTCGAAATAAATCGGATATACATGAATTAAGTATTAATCTCAATAACCGTTTATTTTCTCTTTTGTAAATTAAAGTTTTAATGTCAATTACGCTGGTTATTGCATGCTTAATTACCTGTAAAATGAAGCTACTTTAAATATTACTTTCTGTTCCATCATATTTATTGGACTTTTAAGTGCAGTAAAATGACTACTGTCACAATTAGATACTCAAAGTTGCTCCCCGAAAAGAGATAGTATTTAACACTATGTAGTGACTTATTTTATTTAGATTAAAAAAAGCTACAATTTACACTAACGACATTAAAATCTAAACGAGAATTGTTTTAAAGCAAAGCTCATTAGTTGCAAGTACACTGTAAATACTGTTATGAAATATATTCTACGTTGCAGCACATAAATTAATTAAAACATTCACAGTTGGCCAACATTTGTGGAAACTAATATTGTTTACAATCCAAAGGAGTATAAAATATGCTTTAATTTTCTCTCCACTATTCCGTGAATGGGGGATAGCGGGAAATATGAGAGAAATAATGGCTATGAAAGCACAGTTTTCAGAACCTAACTGCTTTAAATCTTATAGAGTAAGTTATAAAAATGTCAGACCTCTGGTTAAAAACGGGTTACCCTGTACCATAACGTGAGTGTCTTAACAAGAAATAGTGACACTGAGGAAAGTTAGAAGAGATTTTTTCAAGAATTCATAAGGTGACTAATATATGGCGAGAAGGCTAAAGCTGAGGGTTTTCTTTTTAATATTAATGGCTCAATAGTAGGAAGATATGTAGGTAAATAAAATTTATGATAGGAAAAGCTTTGTATTGTAAATAAACAATAGGAGCGTTTAGTTATGTAACCTGTGTTTCATTTAGAATTTTATAATTTTACCTTTCAAATTCAGAAAGAAAAAGTTTCGGGATAGAGTGAAAAGCCATTCTTGCTATAAAAGGACAGTTATTGGCGCTTGAAATATGAGCCATTAAATTCTATTGGCCCAAAATACGGAAACAGTCTAGACTGCCATTCTCAGCACCTTTTAAATAAAGTACACCAATGTTTGTTCATATCGAGTGTCAGGAAACTCGTTTATCGGAAGAAAAATGGAGTCGCCTTCTCGTATTCTTATTTCAATTGAAGTTATTCACAAGCAGCGTTTCAAGCTGCACAATTCAGCTTGAATTTATAGCGGGAAGTTATTTCGGCCGCAGTGCTTTTGTCGAGTTAGCTATTCGAGCTGTTACGAATGGCACTGCTAAAAATTATTAACGAGTTTAAAAATGGATGGTCATTTGTTTCCAGCTATTTGTTCACTGTGTGCATATTTCAGCGATCACAGCTAGATTCTTCATATATATTTTTTGTATTGATTGTGCCTAAACATCAATTCAATTTATATACCTGCCTATAGCAGGTATAAACTTATGGTCCAGACATGTATGTATGATCGAGATTCCTTCTTGGTGCACACTGGGACGTAAACTGAAGTTCATTATGGTCTGCCTTTATTATATTTATTTCTCTATTCTCTTTATTCTGTTAAAAAATGCGTACGAACTATTCTAAAAGAAAACTCCAAAATTGCAACCTTGTTCGCTAACACAAGATAGCAGCGGACTCGCGTTGGCGCGTATATTTTTTAATGGAATCTCGTCGTTATGATAACCTTAATACGAAAAAAAGAAGCTAAAAGCATTTTAAAACAAAAACATAAATAATTATTAAACTATCGATATACATAACAGGCATCGTAACACCAATTTGCATTACATGAGCATTACATAAATGTTTATTTAAAAAATAATTCAATATTATTATAAAACAGTTTATGCAAATACCTGCATGTGTTTCGGGGATTTAATGTAATTATAGATGTTACGCAAATTATCTCGTTATAGGGGTAATATTGGCTATTTTATTAACATATTTTAGTAGTTGCATTTTGCTCGGAATGAACAAAGCACTCCGATTTCTGAATAAACCACACCCCAGATAGGGTTTTTCGCGATATTTAATTTTATTATATCGCACCTTTTTTCTGTAAGGTTTCTTTAACTGTAAGGTTTGTAAACCTTTTTGTGTTAGTGTTTTGTTTCTTTTTTATTAAACAATTCCGTTTCAGTCCTCATCATGGGTACCTACACGTATTTAATTATGCGTACTACTTATTTAATTCATAAAAAGTTACTCTCATTATTTACTAATTTATGTAATTATTTTACATTAATGTGTCCCGACATTATTAATATTTGTTAAAGTACATAAAACAATACAAATTTTTCTTAAAATATAAAAATTATGAAAGGCTCTTAGCTAATGAGGCTAAATGAGGTGGATTATAAAGGTTAAGAGTGTTTTCTTAAAATAGGTATTATTAATTATTTTAAGGGTTCAAAGACTGGTGTGTTTAATTAAAATATTAGTCAAGACAAATATACTAAAATGATTTTATGGACATCATTTCAACGCTTTCCAATATTTTTTCCATGTGAAGTTTGATAAACGATTAGCTGAGGTTCCGAGGTCAGTAGCGGCGTAAGGGGGGGGCGGAGGGGGCGGTCCGCCCCGGGTGCCACATCTCAGAGGGTGCCATCTCAGTCGGCACATGTCCGCATGACCAGGATGGCGCGGGCACATGGGACAAGTCACCAAGGGTTCCATTCTAATCTGCGAAGCCTAGGTTCACTACCATTTACTGCGCGATATTAAAAATTTTAAACAAAACTACAACACTGCATGCGCGAGACTGAGAGGGGTGACACCCCTCATTTCGACTGTCACCCTTGTCTTGTATTTTTGCTGGTACCTGATTACTTAATTCCTCAAAGTTAGTAAAAAAATCCGCTCGCTTCGCTCGCGGTTGAATAAAGTTTCTAATTTATTCTGCGGTTGCTTTTCGAGTCCTCAACCTAACAAAAAGCTAAAGCACCGAAGTAGCAAAAACAAATGAAGCTAGCTTCAGTCACGGTTTCTTTTTTTCTGAGTAAAATTTGAGAGTCCTCAAACAAACGATTAGAAAATTCACATGACTCTTGTATCCCAAAACTCAAAAAATTTCGCGCTCGCTACGCTCGCGGCTTCTTCACTTTGCAGTACCTTTTGTCAAACTTGTTGGGTACTGTTGTGGTGAAAAACTCAATAATTTCGCGCTCGCTACGCTCGCGCCTTTCACTTTGCACTGGTCTTTTTTCATTTCGGTGTTTTTGCGTCCCAAAACTCAAAAATTTCTCGCTCGCTACGCTCGCGGCTTCTTCACTTTGCAGTACTTTTTTTTCAAACTTGTTGGGTACTGTTGTGGTGAAAAACTCAAATTTTTCGCTCGTTGCGCTCGCGTTTTCACTTTTCCTTATTTCTTTAGGTATCATTGCGTCCCAAAAATAAAAAAAATTCGCGCGGCTTTTTCACTTTACGGTAGATTTTTTTTCAATATTGTTTGGGTATTGTTGTGTTCCAATACTCAAAAAATTCGCGTTTTTTGAAGACGTTTCGGTGAATTTTTGTCAAAAAAAAATTTTGGGGGGTGCTCCGCCCTGTAGTCCGCCCCGGGTGCTACCCGATGCTACGCCGCCACTGTCCGAGGTTCAACCCACATCCCGAGGGAACTACTTCCTACTCAAGAATAAAAAAAAAGTAACCCATGTCTTCTTTCAACTTCAAGAGTCTAGACTATACGCGCAAAATATCAGGGTCTAGACTGGATACTGAAAAAAAAAACAAAATTTTATGTAAATTGGTTCCGTAGTTTTTCCGAGAAAGCGCGTTACTTTCGCATTAAGAATACAATTTCGAAAATGGAAACTATCAATGATTGGTTGGCGTTAGAAAACAATAGAGAATATAGAAAACTAATTGAAAAGCTCTTTCTATAAAAAAGATAAAAAGCGCGTAAGTAAAGCCTTCTGATAATATTGTAACAATATCCAATAAAATAACTGGGGATGGATAGGAAATTGACATCCGGCGTTCGATATTGCAAAAACGTTAGAATAAAAAGCTTTTGCAGACCCTTTATAGATTATATTCGTTTTTAATCTGAACTAAGTATAATACATGAAATATATTTATAAAGAGAAGGCATCTTAACAGAAAGTTACACAAAATAATATAGTTATCTTAGTTCATCTTCATAAGTTGTGTAGAGTTGAAGTAACACCACATGAATTTCGGTTAAGAAATGGAAATCAAAATATTAATGTAATCTAATTAAAATTAAGCAAAATTAAAAATTTTGAAAAAACCCCCGACGGTAAAAATCTTATTGAAAAATAATAAAATAACTCAAAACCCCCGACTTAACCCAATTATATAGGAATATCCGTCGGGGGCTGCCATTAACCCAGCTAAAGGATTTCTAGTGTCGTGAATACAATTATTAAAGAATTGTAGATGTTTAACGATGACATAAAATACACGCAATTAATTGTTGAAATTTCATATAGAAAAGGCAGCCCCGACGGTTATTCCTATATAATTGTTAAGTCGGGGTTTTGAGTTATTTTATTATTTTCAATAAGATTTTACCGTCGGGGTTTCAAAATTTTAATTTTGCTTAATTTTATTTCAGACTTTTTAGAGAGCATATACGAATTATAGTCTATATAATATGTTATTGCAATATTATTTTGCACCGATATTGTAGCGCCCTCTAGTGAGTTACAGGCGTAATTTTTATTATTTGGGGACATGCATTAAGCACGTACATTGCTGATGAAAACAGAATTGTAATCGGACGTTTTGATTATATTGCAACATTGTTTGGCACTAATATTGTGGCGCCCCCTAGTGAGTAATAGCCATGACACCTATCTAAGAACATGAAGTCATCGAACACAAAACCGTTATTGAAAACCGCATCAAAATCGGATCATTCGTTTAGAAGGTAGGTGGGAACATTACTTTGCTCTTTTGCACTAATATTGTGGCGCCCCCTAGTGAGTTACAGGCACGACACCTATCTAAGAACATGAACTCATTGAACACAAAAACGTTATTGAAAACTGCATCAAAATCGGATCATTAGCTTAGAAGGTACGTGGGAACATTACTTTGCTGTTTGGACTAATATTGTGGCGCCCCCTAGTGAGTTACAGCCATGACACCTGTCTAAGAACATGAACTGATCGAACACAAACGCTTTATTGAAAACCGCATCAAAATCAGATGATTACTTTAGAAGATATGTGGGAACATTACTTTGCACAAACGCACACACAAACGCACACACAAACGCACATCTCTCACCCTAAACGCATATACCTGCTCCGTTCCGTCGTGGGTAAAAAGATAAAACCGTGTAATTTAATTAATAAATTAAGCTACTTAACAGCGTACATGACTGATACATTTTCGATGTATCGAAAATTCACGTCATATAATTGAATTTTCTTTGGAAATCTATTAGTACAAAATGAGCTTCATACGCGATTTTGGTGTTCAGAAATGAACCACAAGCCTCGAGTGAAATAAGAAGGAATTTCAAAGGATTTCCCTTAATTGGAAAGTGATACCTCGCAATAGTCAATTTCGTAAGTAATGTTGGTAAAATCGAAGTAATATTTGAGATGGAAACCCGCGCAGTGCGTGGGAATATGATATATTTTGCAATGCTAAGATTGAATTTTGACTTATATAGGTATCATTGGTTTCGTTATCTTTTGGGGAGCATCAAAACATGCATTTAAGGGCCTATACACAACGCGTTTTTTAAATGCGACGTCGATATTTGTTTCGTAACCACGCTTTTATAAAAAGCGGTCTGTATAGGTCCTAAAGATATTTATTTCCTTCACAAGAAAGTGCCTTTTGAAGTTTTCCTATAAAGAAGTTGTTATCGTGATAAATGATAGATATAGGTATTATCTATAACGCTCTAGACCAGCGGCCTAAACAAACATCCATTCCCTGTTTAAGTTGTAACTTTTAATGGAAAAGTAAGTCACAGATATAGGAGTGATCGAGCCCAACACTTTCACAGCAAATATAGGCGTATAAAACTATGAATTCAACATCTATTTCTGAAACAGAATGAGAAGGTATTTTGATTCTTGACTAAATAACACTCAACGGGTTATTTCTCTTTAAGTAAAGACACGTGTACGTGAAGTACTTGGAATTCAATGTTTTATCCTCAATTACACAATACGGTTGCCACCCAATCCTCTGACACTTTTCAGAAATGTGTTTTCTCACAGTTTGCCGAAGTGCCAATGTAAGTGGTTCATACCATTGTAAATTAGAAGTATGATCATGCTAGGGCATACACTTAAGCCAACCGCAAAATACAAATATTAATAGAATATACAGTTTAAACATAATACGAGTATCATCGGCTTTACCGTCCCACTACACAGACACAGGGCAGAGACCAGTCAGGGAAAGAAAATAATTGCACATATTGTTTAATTCAATTCTATCGAAATCTATCATTTAAAAGAAAAAATACAGCAACAACGAAACAACAACAAAAACAAAGTTTTTGTACACATTCGTCTGAAAATAATAAAGAACGTAGTTTGTTTTATCTCGACAAATATTAATTTCACCCCTGAGAACGACAGCGCGTGAATGTACGCAGGTTACTGAGAAAAATTGTACTACATTACGAACAATAAGGTGCTGACAAGTATTTTAGATTATAGTGTTAGTCTCTAGAGTGTCATAAATATGTTCTAGAAAGTTCTTTAGATGACACATTGCTCTGTGGGGAGATTAAGAAAACTTACAACGTGTATTATTATCTTGCGTAAATTGAAACTGTCTGACCTTCAACATGTTTCGTAATATCATGTCAAAGCCTTATGTTCTGTATTCATAACATAAGGATATAGTACTCTATAGCAGAAGAATTCCTTTATTGGGTGTCTGTCATAGTTTTGTAAGGAAAAACAAGAAGTCTATTGCGCCATGCACCGGCAAAGTTAATAACCTAATAGTTTGTTCTTATTCACCTAGTGTATAACAAAACTCGATCATTTTCGGTATATTAAGAGACACATTGTTTGGTTGCGAGGCTATAGAAAAGGTGAGGATGCAATAATTCAATAAGATCTCAAAAGAGAACCTAACAGTAAAGTTAAGACTTGTAGTAAAACATGTACTGGTTTAAAATAAATTCTCAAACGGAACTTGCCTCACTTGTACAATAATGCATATGTACACATATTTCGTCTGCCTCTCAGTCGGGTGTACCAATATCTCTGAGGCATACTCCGTGCACTCAAATATAATATTTGTCTTTGGCATATTTATTCGCCAACTTTGTACTGGTGAGCTGGTTTTCTTATAAGTCTTGTGTGCTGCGGGAAAATATATGCAGTGTGGTTGTGGTTTTGGAGTTATTTTGATAGTTTAGTATTAGAGGCTTATTTTTAGTATGTGATAACAGATTAAGGTTATAATATCGTAACAATTATTGTCTATTGTAACTAAATTATCTTGAACTCTGAACAGCTTTTGATAAAAGAAAATGACAATAATTTGAAATTATGTCTTTTCAAGTTAACAAGTTTATTTTGCTTGTCATGCTTTAAGTTTACTCTTGCCGCCTACCTGTTTTTAAGTTAGTCATAATTTAAGCTATAAACAAAAAATACCTTAAAGCCGTAAAATAATTGTTTCAATTTTCAACATTCATTGTAATAGAGTATTTAAAAAAACATTTTTTTCCAATGAACTATGAATAAGCAGATAGCAAAATACCGAAATAAAAACAAAAGAAAAGTGATAGAATTATCAAACTCCCAAATCCGTCAAGAATACGCGGCAGAACATTTAATAACTTGTAGAAATAAAGATGAACACATTACCGAAACGTTCTTCGTAACGATA
The DNA here is from genome assembly GCF_030705265.1 of Helicoverpa armigera. Classification (NCBI taxonomy): domain Eukaryota; kingdom Metazoa; phylum Arthropoda; class Insecta; order Lepidoptera; family Noctuidae; genus Helicoverpa; species Helicoverpa armigera. The sequence goes on from NC_087121.1 coordinate 6,050,384, forward strand.
GTTCTTATGTTCGGAACATGGGAGAGGGAAACCGCAGAACGATATTAATACTTTTTTATCCCCCATAAGGCCACTTTAATGTTGGTCTAAGGATCCCAAATGTTTCTCAGATCGTCGTAAAGGTTTCTCAGCAAATCAGAAAACAATTTCCTTTCTTGATACGTACTTACAACGCGGATATAAAAAGCGTCAGATGGTATGTGAACTCGTGCGGAAAAATGATTCTTTTTTATAATAGGTACACTAGCTTCTGCCAGCAATTTCACCCATATTCTATGGGACGCACCTACTAAAAGCTGCGGAAAGATTTTTCAAATCAGGCCAGAGTTTTGAGATTAACCCTTCGAAGCGAATAAATAAATACTATACTACTAAAATACTATACTAAGCAAATCAAACATTCAAACTCTTTAGTTGAATAGCTTACTTTTTTCATATTACAGTAGGTAATTCTTTGTTTCATTCCATCACTACTAAAATATAAACACAAACTTTTTACACCCACGCAAGGTATTCAGTCAAACAAGTATATATGGGTATAAGGGATGTAAGTACACATAATATTCAATATTCCCCTACATATTCTTAAATCAGAGTATTCTCTAACCATTCAATTGTAACAGAAATATCAATAAAATTTCGTGACGTTTCAGCCTCTTGAGTTCGTTTCCCTTCAATCTGGGGGCGAGTGTAGCTTATTCGATTATGGAAAAAGAGTTATAACATTGTTTTTTCGTTACACAAATGTTTTACCTTTTAAATACAGTAAAAACCAGTAATTATATTGTTACCAAACACGATACTTCAACTTTACTGTCATAAGTAGGTAACTTTTTAAGCTAGTGTATTTATGTCCCCATGAAATAACATTGCTTCTACGAAGTAGTTCTAACATTTGAAGCGTCGCGCATTAGTTTTTAACCGACTTCCCAAAAAGGAGATCAATCATAGATTTGTTTTCACATTTGCGTGACATGGTACCACTTTCTGTCAGCCATTTCAGAGTGACTTCAGTCAAGAACTGTTTCGTAAAAGGTAGTAACAGATCAAACTGTATAAAGTGAACGTTGGTTCTGCTAAAATATCAAAGGAATAGCTTTGAATACAACCAGATTGTAGGTTTGTAGGCTATTTTCTATCAAGAGTTGTTGAGATACAAGGCTTTAGGCATGTTATGTCATGTTCCGATTGACTAAGCTTTTAGCTGAACATGGATCTGAAACTATGTCACTTTATCGGCTTGTGAACTAGAATTGTTGTAGCATTAAGTATGGGTAAGTAACTTTGTCTCTATATTCAGCAACCTACAAATTAAAGAAGAATGAAATAAAATAATGATGCCTTCTTTGAAATCGATTTTTGATTGGTACCTACGTACTTTAAAGGCATCTACACATTACCTGCAGCGATCAGCTTTTTTTTAATTAAACGCGTTTATTTGGGAACTATGGCGCCACCACCATAAGTTTACCATGTCCATAAAATTCGAAATTGGACTAGATATTGAGATACCACTACCAATGCTTCGTAATGTCTAAACGCCTTAAGACGTACATCTATAGACTTACCTTAATCCTCGTAACATAATAGCTAAGCATCATTTGCTATTCCTCCAAATATTAGGTATCTTCCTACACCTAGTGTGTGGGTGTAAATAGATAAAATATGATACACTTATAGGCTTACTGAGTACCATCGTAAGAAACACCCACATGTGATTTTATTAGTCGTGACCTTTAAAATTAGGCCCAGTTTCGGTCCTTAATATCAGACCCAGTCTTAATTTTATTAGAGTCTGAAATACACATTTTGTTTTTTTTTAATTATATAAAAACTGAAAAAAAATTGTTAAAAAAATTGTTAAAAAAACTATTCATGTATTGTCATCAGAACTCAGAGCATGTGCAAAATTTGATATTCTAACATACATAGTGAAGCTAATACAAGCGTGTTATAAAGCAAGTTTATCCACGAATTTGTACAGCATGTTTTTTCCTTCCACCAACTTTTTAACATGATACGATGATACCAGAATGAAAGCTTTCTATTCCGCATAGGTACAGTCGGGTAAAGTCCGTCGGAAAACCCAATTGATCCTTGTTGGTTCGCTAGTACAGTTACAAAGAACCGGTTTTTTTCGGTTACATTCAACGTAACCGAAGCTTTGGGGAGCGCTGAAACTATTTTATGCAGGTCTGCTCTTTCAGTCAGTCTGTAATTGGACCTACTTCGTACTAGCCATCGAATGAAAACTGGTACGGTAAAACAGTATAGGTTTTTATAAATTAGAAGAGTACTTCCCGTTTAATATTATGGACATACTAATACTGGTGGAAAACTATTATCCCTACGCATGCCATAAGTCAAACAAACGAAAAGCTAAAGCCGCGAGCGCAAGCTAGTTCAGTAACAAAATAATGATTTTCCCCTCTACAATTATTTAGAACTGGCACAAACAGATCTAGTGATAAAGCTGGTTAACCAATAAAGTTGCTGGCTAACTATTACTGTATATTTGCGTGAAAGTTTCAAACTTCTACTGGATCCATTTAATGGGCTCAGACGTCTAATTGGATGTAGTTCTGACGCTAACCACTGTGTGTTCGTTATCAAAAGTTTTTCCGCCATTTTTTTACGTTCGCGGAGCTCCAAAAAGTATTCTAATTGCTTCGGCCGAATTATTCGTTGTAATTAGTTTGGTAAATGCAATTTTCTCTCTTTTATTCGTTTTTTTATGATCTGGTGGTTTGGCTCGCGCTAATTTTGAAAATAGAAAAAGTTCTTGGCAGCCAACGTTCATTTGTTTTTGTTTTTCCTTGTATATCTTGTTATTTTTGGATGAAATTAGAATCATTTAATTAAATCACATTCAGACTTATTCTCTGATTTTGATCCATTATATACTAAAAAGATATTAATTATTCTCGCTTCTTTTCTTTTCCATGTAGGTATACTAATAGGCAGAAGGCTCCCCACGTCAGACTTACCGACCCATTTGTTGTAGGACGTTCTGATAAGAATTTTCTCACCTACGTTTTGTAGGACGTCTGCGTTGCACAATTGTTAACGCCTGTTCTATTTTTATTCTACAAAAAAAAGTCACCGATAAGACGTCGGAGGGCAGACAACATTTTCTAAAATAGTTCACAAAAGAAAACAAATGAACTAAGTAGTTTTATTACTACGTTAAACCGTGGTTAAACTCTTAAACAGACACTCAAGAGCGAACAGCATTCTAGACAGACGTTTAATTAAAAAGACGCTAACTGCAAGCCTCTAATTGTGGCTCTGTAGAGGACTGTAAGTCCTAGATATAGCTGTCATAACCATACTTTAGTCTGATATTAAGCGATGCTAGAACTAATACTGGCCAGTACGATTACAATGGCCAAATTGGCTGGTTTTCCCAGTGAGGGCGACAAATGAAACCAATATTGGTAATGAAACGTCGTAATTGGAATGTTTGTCGTTTACAAATGTTTGGTAATGGAAACGATAATGATTGTAAAGAAATAATGGTCAATGATTGTGTTTAGAAAATGTATTGCATGTTTAAAATGATATCTACATGAATATACAAGCTATTTTCTCAATAGAATTTAGACTTTTAGTTTCATTGTAACAAAAAGACAAAATTATATAATTCATATAGTCAGAAGCTAGTTAGTCTGACCACCAGTCTTGCCAAGGAGTATTCGGTTTCCCAAGTAACTGGGTTGAGGGGTTCAGATTGGCAGTCGCTCCTTATAAAACACTGGTACTCAGCTGCATCCGGTTAGGCTGGAAGCCGACCCCAACATAGTTGGGAAAAGGCTAGGCTGATGATGAGGTAATTTTGACATTTAATCACAATTAAAGTTATGTCAAAATCATAGATATTGAATACGATATTATGATAATATCTGGTAGCAGTCACAGCCAACTCATTGAAATAGGCTTCCAATCAAACAGAAACCCTTTGATAGCACAACGCCATTCAATCACTGCATATCTATGATACTTACCTATACATACATATAGGTACATCTAATTTGTGCAGTATTAATGCAGGTTGTTGTTAACGGAATGTGCTATGAATTAATATTGCTCAATAATTGTGAGCTAACAATGGTTTACAGGCTGTGAACGTATTTTAATTTTATTCACACATAGCAATATGATATATGTAATTTGAAATATCTTTCTTTTTTTTATTACAAGGTTAATTATGTATAAAGTAATGTATAAACACGTCCTTTTCACGGTACCAAAATAGAATAGGTATGCAATTTAGTAATTTAATTTAACTAGTCGTTTGCCCGCGGTTTCGCCCGCGTTCTTTAGAAAGTACTGTCCGTACCGAGATGCGTGCATACAAACAAAAAAATATTTCCTCTTTGTTACATTAGTACTTACAGATTTACAAAATTTAAATAAAAAACTTTTTCTTTACATAACATCCATCCATATTATAAGTATTTTTATCGATATTGGCTCTTTGTTTGCGAATTAGTCTGGATCACGTTTTCGTATAAGGCTATAAAGGCGGTCTGGCCATTCTAGACTTTGAGCTAATGTGATCGCGAACGTGATGTGAGTACAGAGTAAGTGGACTTTTGATTAAGGGATCTGTTCAAAAGAAAACATGGTCGAGCAATAACGAAATTTGTTCTGAACTTTGGTAATTATAGCTATTAAGCTTTTGTGGGTTATTTGATGAGATAAGATTTTTATTAATATATCAGTAATTCCACACCCACAACACTCTTTCGTTCGTTTTTCTCTGTTTTTGACGTAAGTACTCTAAATATTAATCCCTTGATCTCCAAGCCGACTCTTCACCTGAAACATATTAAATCATTATTAACCCTAAATAATGTACTTACTCTTATGTATACCTATACGTTGAGATATAGGACGCTTAAAAAAACAATTGCACTTATAAACTCAATATCATATTTTATCTATAAAAATAGTAATTTAAAAAAACACATGTCGTCTCCGCAACAATCATAATCTAATCTCAAAAGTCGCCGAAGCACAATTTAGGTAAGTGCAACAATGTCACAGATACAACACGACAAAAGCGAAACTAATGCAATTTCCTTCATACATATGCTCTCGTTATGAAATTGTTTTGTCAAGCATTGTTTGTCTGTCACCCACACAGACAAACAATGGTATGAAAGATGATAAGATGATGGTGAACGTTTTAGAACCAGTAGGTAATATGACTGGAAATACATAGGTACTGGAATGTTTTTTGACCAGTACGCAACTTTGTCAACTTATAGTTAAACAAGTTTTAAATTACGTATACGTATCTTATGTATAATTTGATTTAGATGTTTTAGTATTAAAATACATATATTTTTACTAATAATCCAGATATGTTCTCTTGCTGATTCTGAACCACACATTTTATTTGCAGTACGCAAAAAATATCATGTATAATATGAAAAAAAGCTATGAAGAGTTTTCGCATTTGGAATTCTAGAAACTGTATTTTCTTAGTATACATTACAGCGAAATTTTCTAATGAAAATAGACACACACTAAATTAGAGCTCCAACATCTCTTATACAAAGTAGACACACTACAATTAGTGGGAATTCCGAACGAAGCAGTCTCAAAATATCTACATGTGTAACACAAGTTGTAATTAATTCTACCATTTCATTGGAAATTATATGAAAAGTTTTCACTAAACAAACATAAATGTTGAATTTGTACGAGCTACTTTTATTATTTATATAAAAGTTGTTTGCTGTTGACTCTGTAAACGTAAAGTAAAATGTATTTTCTGAGTAACAAAAGTAACATTTTACTTCAATGCTAATAGTTTGGGTTCGAAATATAAAGTAAGGGTTCCTAGGGGTGTTGTTAGTGGCGGTCCGTATCAATGGATACGCCAATATGGCGCCAGGTACCTACTGCAAGTTTGTTGAAAATTCTTGTTTAAAAACACGACCAGTTACGTGAAAAACATTCAATGTTTGAGTATGAGGAAAATTCTGAATATTTCAACATACATAAATAACGTTTAAATATTTTGCTGGTATTTTTTTCTGTTTTCGTAAATTCAAGTTGACTGTTGCAAAAAATGTTTTCTTGCTTTCGTCATAAATAATGAACGGAAAATGTACTTAAGATAAATCACGGAGCACAAAAAGTAATTCGGGATCTATTAAAAATTCTTTATAAAACTTCTACCCTTTTCAACGTAACTTTATTTTCATAACTTTTTCGCTCTGCAACGTAATAACCTAAAAGATAAATACCGGAGGCGTGAGTATAATCTTCTCAACAAAAAAGTTCTATTAACTAACACCTACTCTGCTTGGAGTAATGTACTTAGAAAGAAAGCGGATAAATATCTACAGATTTAAGTACTTCCTACCTAAAGGTATAAGTGACTTTTGAGGCATGTGTAGAAATAATTGAAAAATTAAAATGTCAAACATAAACCAATTATAAAGGCGTGTGCCTATTTTTGGTGAAGCCCAGCAGAAACACTGTAATGAAAACTGGCAATACAAAATGTATAAAATACATTCTCTCTTCCCAACTCCATTACTCACTTTTTTATTTATAAACGTAGCATACAAGTGTTTATAATGACAAAGTGATATTAATGCACGTCCACTCTTTCATGAATTTAAACATATGAAAATACACAACGGGCGGACACACTCGCAAAGGGTTAAGTTAACGGATCAACGCTTTTGTTCCGAATAAACGTAAAATTGAATAATGGACCTTCCCAGATTGTATTTCGTTCCACAATAATGCCCTGAGTTCTCGAAACCTACTGAGTAAATTATTTCAAAGCAAATCTGTATCATCCATGAAGAACAAAACGAATAGCGGAGATGTCATAACGCAATATCTCCTAAGAAAGTAGCGCGCCAAAATGCAGATGTTCGGGGGACGTGACACGTTACTAAGCCCTCACACGCCTTCTTTGGAACCCGCCCACTTTCTTCAAATTAAAATCAGGAGTCAATCAAGACCACACTTGCCAGATTGGTCAGTCGTGATTTGACATGGAACCAGAACGCTTCGTTCGTTCTAGTAACTGATCCTCTTGATCACGCCTACCGTACGTCACTGCCTGACCTACAAGAGTCCTCCCGATCTACCTTCCTTATGGCATCTCCGCTTCTGCTATCTTTCTTTCCTCCATGGTATTATCTAATAGAATAATAAAACGGCCGGCCAGTGTTGTTACGAAGTAATTTTATAGAGCTGTCGGCAGCGCGTTGGCAGGGGTTATAGAAATAAAAATTAGATGAGATTTTGGATGAACAATATTTTTTTGGGTTACCTAATTCCCGAACTGTGGTGGTGTGTATTAAAACATAGCATATTATAAAGTAGAAATTCCAGCGTGGTAATGAAATTTAATTTTTTTGAATAATAGCGTAACATTTTTATCCCCAAAAGAGTTGCAGCAGGTATACTAAAATATATCTTAAATGCAGCTATTTTAAAAAGAGTTTAAGACCTGTTCAGTGCTATAAACCTGGTAAAAGCTTATTCCAACTCCAAGATTAATAAAGAAGTAATATTCAAAACTGAATAATGTTTACCACCTACAAGTTGCATCTTTTTATTACGTGAAGTTGAAAATACTGCCTGGCAATAAACAATGAAATCAAAACATCTAAAGAGAAATTAATATTTTTACCAGGAAATACGATTTATTGAATCCTTTACCCAGCTAACTGATACTCCCGTCCTGTTTATGAATATTCCTATTTCCAATCAAAGCTTTATTAATTTGACGTTGTGAAACATTCAGAATTTGCATCATTAATGAGTTTACCCAGTGAACACGACAGATATCGACTTTTCATTATACATTTAAATAGCAATTCCCGTACCAATTAATTTGTGCAAAGTAATGGATTAATTCATGCATGCGTGATAGGTATTAACTTATTAATAATTTTGGTCTTGTCACCTATTGCTATGTTCTATGTAAACGTACTTACTATGGTTTGACATTACATAGCCTCATTGTTAAAGAATGCACTACACGTCACGACTTTCTTTTTGATACACGAAGGGTTGCCTATACCCAGTCATACTGTTAGCAATCGAAATGTAAAAATATTTCATCAATAAGGCTAATTTGTACCATCATTCAATCTCATCAACTTATTTTGGTATCAGCTAGATGCATCCTACAATGTCCTCTTAATCAGTCTAGAGCCCTAATTAAACTGTTTTAATAAGTAGGTATTGAGATAGACTCAACCACATATAGTTGGCAACAATGGTACACAAATAACAATACTGACTCAGTTGGCTGTTCCAGTCGAGTATAAATACTTTTAGATCGATACTATTCCTGAAATATCATAATGCTTACTTTTCATTGGGTGTAAATTATTTCTGCTCCAATTACAAAGATAGTATCATCAATTTAATCATCAGCTATGTAGAAATCCAGGTTTAAAGTAATAGGGAAGTTTAAGTGTTTTTCGCGCCTTTGCTTCTGATCTGGGGTATATGGTGTCAAACATACTGGTGATTGCGTAATGTTGAATATTGGCAGTCTGAGGAAAAAAAATCTAATTAGGTATTGCCATATTTGGACACGGATAATTTTCAGAGGTTACTTATTGGGTATGATATTCGTTATATGAATATAGGTTTAGGTAAATCAATTGTCCATGAACATCCACTTGTAGGTACAGATTCTTTTTAGCAAAGACATTAAACGTACCCGTCGTAGCATTTCAGCCTATCAAAACCTAATACTATAACAACATTCACAAACTTGATTCAGAAAACAAAACAAAACTGAAAGTCGAAACAATGCAATAAATCTCATAACAACGCCGCAGACATTTTTAACTCACTTCCTTGAATGTTAAAACTCTTAACATCCGTATCGCGTCTTGTACGTTTAAAATTTACATCAGTTACAAACGTGGAAAGTCGTGTAATAAAATCCGTGGGTCCCGTTCGTTCGCGACATATTTACATAAGTACGTTAAACTTCATTCGTTCGATATAGGAGTTGTAATGTGTAATTCTTATTCTGAACTCGTGTGTGCCGTATGTCGGTACTTATCATAGAGTTTGCTTCTTGACAGATTTTATTGAGGACGCACGGAGGGCCAATGTTGGAACTTTATGTCATGTTCGTCTTTGATGTTGGAACAAGTTAGACACAAAGATTCTTGTTGATTTTTTTGTCAGTATTCTTGTCTGTTTTCCGTATGTTGTCAGAGAGTAATTGGCCGTAGGTATGTTTTCTTTGATATGACGCATGACAATAAATTATTTATTTACAAGCTGTTCGTAGCGGTTTTAACAGCGTCCCGGGGGAGTAACTTTCAAAGTAACCTATATTTTATTCTGATTGTTTAAGCGTTTATCACTAAAATGACAACAATAAAAATACTTCAGTAGTTTTAACGTGGAAGATTAGATATTATGAAGTAAATGCCCATTTTCAAATATGTATATAGTTTTACTTAAGTTGTAATTCTAAGTATATCTTTTAACCGTACCTAAACATCAGAAAATCTTTATGAAAAAGGAAGTGCCTAGCTGGCGTACGTTCAGCAATAGAAACTAGACATGCATTTAAAACATTTAGATTACTACGTTTCTGTAGAGCATGCTTTCCGACACGTATTCCGTAAAATATGAAGTTAACAAGCGGTCTGTGGTAAAGGCGGATTTTTATTTCACCTTCATAATTTATCGTAAAAATAGAAGTAAGTACGTAATACACAAATAGAGGTGTCTAAAGCAGATTTAATGATATTTGTGCGAACTGTTTTTACAAATTTAAGGGCTTTTTTAACTGTATGTGTAGGTTATTGTTTCTATTTAAAAAATAAATATTTGCATCCAATGGATTGTAGCGCAATACTCAGTCAAAGAAACTGCAATGCATTTTTTATTATTGATATTGAATTTTCATCCTCCGTCTATTTTTCTTCATTTTCATGGAATAAATAACCAGGCGTTCGACTTCAAGTCCCAAGTATTTGCGTTGAGACTCGCTCGAGATTCACCTCGGCTTGAAAGGCGAGTAAACGAATTCTGCGAATTTGCTCCCCTTCGCGGTTAGACTACTTATTTCCTCTCTTTTTTTCTTGAAGCATCTGAAGTTCATTGTGTTACAACTTTTTGAAACAATTGACGAAAGAATACATACAACTGGTTCGACTAATATTCCTTGAAGAATATTTTATAGATAATTTTGTAGCGTATGCTTCTGTTCACCACAATGTAGATTACATTGTGGTGAACAGTGACTGTGTTAGTCAAAAGATCACCGCAAATGTACCACAATGTACACTCGGAACATTTCGGTTTATTTGGTATTTATTAGCTCTATGTATGATTACACTTGGGCGAGAGATTACACTCTTGAACGTACTATGTAGCAAAGCACTACGCTTTGAATGCTACTATGAAGCAAAGGCTGTACAAAATTCCACCTGTCTATACCTACACTACACTTGTAAATATAAAGAGAAACATTTGAAATTGTCTATTGAAAAAAAACTACTGTTAGGAAGCACTATGTTCTATCTGGGCAAGGGAAGCTGTTTCCTAGGTAAACAACTAATTTTAAATAAAACCAATTTATTCAAAGTAGGTCTAATAGTTACATCTGGTTCTAGTATTAACATTTTCTTACTAAAATTGAATTCATTGTTCCGCAGAATAGATAGTCAAAGGGGAACTAACTATTAAGGAATGACCGGAGTTAGTGAGCGAGCAAAGTGAATGAACAAAGCTTACAATACTTGGCTATTTCTATCGAAATTATATTCTAAGTCATATTCATATTTATTAATGTTACAATGATGTTACAAGGGGCTTAAAGCTAGGTACATACATATGTATTATGGACCCTGCTAGGGCACAGCAAAAGAAAGCATTACTAAGTTTATTTACATAATTAGGTAGTATACAATAGTAGATGTAATATTATTCGATGTGAGGAAAATATTATTTTTAATTTATTCATTAGACTATCTTTTTATCATCTAGGTATTCTTTGAAGCTATAGTATCATTTGCTTAGAAGTCTTTGTACGTATGTAATGTTAGAACATTTTGAGAGCTTCTAAGCGGCTAAAACTATAAAACTTGCTGGGTACATTTATCCATTATGAGTTTATGGCTCATATAGAAGCTATAAAGTTTATGACCACTTATAATTAAAAAGTACGAGAACAAAGAACCTTATTAGAACTGTTTACTTGACATAACTCGATTTACGCACAATATTGCCTAACATATCAATTTTAGATTCTAAAGATATATTATGTCGAGTATGTACCTATAGAATACCTAATTATCGAAGGTAAAATGTTTCAGTAACAATACGAAAGACTGTATTTTGATGACGTAGAGCTAACAATATTCTTGCTGATTCTACATTTAAAGAAAATTGAAAACTATAACATCATCATCCTCCGAGCCTTTTCCCCAACTATGTTGGGGTCGGCTTCCAGTCTAACCGGATTCAGCTGAGTACCAGTGCTTTACAAGAAGCGACTGCCTATCTGACCTCCTCAACCCAGTTACCCGGGCAACCCGATACCCCTTGGTTAGACTGGTGTCAGACTTACTGGCTTCTGACTACCCGTAACGACTGCCAAGGATGTTCAATGACAGCCGGGACCTACAGTTTAACGTGCCATCCGAAACACAGTCATTGGTGTCTAAGATATACTTAGAAAGTACATACAAACTTAGAAAAGTTGCATTGGTACTTGCTTGACCTGGGATCGAACCCGCGCCCTCATACTTGAGGTTGGTCCTTTACCCACTAGGCCACCACGACTTTTTGAAAACTATAACAGAAGTCGAGTAAAATATTTTCTTTTAAAAAGAATAATTTTCAAAGATTGTCTTACATAAAATCTATAAAAAATATTCAGATTTACGAACAAAAGGCAAAGAGACAGACATAACTAGCCGGCATTGCGTACAAACGTAACGTTCGTCGATAACTTTGATTGATACGACAGTGCGTGAATGCGGCCGTGATTTGTCGCGTGGGAAACATGAACGGTTTTAGTACCGTTCCATGTCGCCCCTGAGAGCTCTGGCTTTGCTTGATGATGCTGGCTTATTCTGAAGGAGGTGTTGGTTATAAATGTCTGTATGAATGCTCGTTACAAGGGTTGAGAAGGTGGTATTCATTCTTATTTTCTTTCTTTTTGGCGGTCAGATACATTTCATCTTTCTATTCTCACCTTTGGTTTGAGTGAAAGTTTAATATGAATTATCTATAAAATAAACTTGGTTCTGCCCCGCCTACACCCAATTTCCTAATGCGTGCCGCCGTTAATGCGTGATTGAATCTAAACACCCACATCCACTTTTGACATAACTTTTAGTAGGTAAGATTTAAACTGTGCGAATATTTCACAGTGCTACCAGCTACAAATTCTTGATTAAGTCACGAGATATAATAAACACGAACGCCCGTAAAATCCGACATAAAAATAAAGAATGTATTCCAAATACGTAAAATGAGTCCGCGAGAAATCAAGAGACAAGTCCACTCAGTCATTCGGTGGCCTGCGGGCATGTGTGACGTCACACACAGGAACGAATTTATTTATGAAACCAGAAGAGATGATGCAGTAAAACCTTGTCACAGATACGTGCGGAGAAACCGAAATATGGATAAATAGAATTGAAATGTTGTATGTTTGCTTTTTGGAAATGTATTTACACTTTTTAGCTCTATAGGTGTAAATCTTTTGAGACCCATAATTTTATGTATTTTCATTTATATGATTGCTCTTTGGAAATGTATTAACACTGTTAAGATTAGATTGGGGTGGATACCTAGTTTTGTTGAAACCCATGATCGTTGAATTATTTCTATCTGTTGTTGCTGCTGTCATAATATATGAACTTCAGAAAAAGTAAAAAGCTAAAATACACCTGTTAGATGAGTAAAACGCAGAAAGCTTAGTCAATTTGTTCATTCAACGTTTTATGTGAAATTTAGTTTTAGCTACTCAAATCAGTTATTCGTTTCCTAGAAAAATCCTGCCATCCCTTAAGTGAAACTACATAAAACAGTTACATACAGAGGCAGACAAAATAAAACGAAAACTGTGTTTGAGAGCTTTTAAAAAGATATAGTTGCGATGCAAAATATTTCATCGTGAGTTCAATGTTCATTATGAATGCAGAATTCGCGGGCTGTCTAGCCAACTTTAAACTTTTTACTTTTAGTTCGTTATTTTTGGAACTTAAGCAATAAAGATTATTGAATCTCATCGGAATATAAAATAGGCGAGACAGGCAATACGTTTGATTTATTTTTAAAGTTTTTCAAGCCACCAACTGCTAGTCTTACTGAAAACTACGTTAATGGAAAGTAAACTTAGAAAAGTAAGCAACTATTAAATAGATTGAGCATCCGATTTTTGGGTACAATTAGCAAGAAAGGTCTAATAACTTGGATCTTTTTACGTTTATTATAACAACCCAATTTTGGTTCTTTATAGAGAACCTGCCGAAATAAAAACGAAATGCAATACCAGACCCATGATGTGCCATTAAATATATTATTCACTCGAACAGTCCTCCAACACGTATGAAATAATGAAAGTTCGTGAGTAACGGTTACCTTCCCCGTAAAAGTGAATTTTCATCATAAACGCACCGTTGGATATTAGGCACACTTGAGGGGCGCACGCACTTAGCTCCATTTATCACACCTTTATCGTATAAATGTTACGTAAAAAATTCTCCCACACAGACATCTCGAACGCTCCCTTATTCTATTTTCTCGTCGCAGCCTACTTGTCTTTATTTTCTTTTTATATAAAGAAAGTTGTTTATCTAACTAATCCTTACAAATCTTCATCGTTTTACTTTTAAAACGGACCGAAGCCCTTCGCGTGAAAGGGCTCTGCAACTTCGCTTTTTTTCATTCAAGGTTTTCACTATTTTAAATCGTTACGAAGTTCGCGCATTTTTCTTTCGGCTTGAGCTTTAGCAATTTATTAGATTTTCTAGTGAGTTGAACTGGTAAATCTTTGAAAGTCTTTTGTATATTAAAATTCTTGAGAAAACAAATTATGCTGAAACAGATTGCTCGGTATTACTGAAGGATGAATTAGCATATCGCACCTCTGTAATCTCTATGAGCTATATTATGATTTGAATTGGATTGGTGGCTTCAAAGAGCGTACGTCACACGGTGCGTTCTATAGAGATTGCAACCGCTGAATATTAATAGGCGTCGCGTCGCTATAACAAACTATTTGCAACGCAATCGAATTACGAAACAACCACTTGTATCAATATTGATAGTACAAATGAATACCTGCGTCAGATGTATATGTCGTACTACCGCAGTAACCGCTATTTGTGTTTTCGTATTTATTTCGTTTTAAATTCGTTTTTAAACTGTAAGGATGTTTGCCATATTAATTGTTTTATTTGCCTCTTTACACACGAAGCGCCTTACTATGATGTAACAAAATAGCGAGCAACTGAAAAAACATATAACGTACTTATCCAATAAATTATTGATTGTATTTGAGCCGTCATCACCAAGCGATTGATCTTATTTATTACCCGTGATGCTGCTTCCCTGTTCTTTAAAACTTAATTACAAATATTCTATTTGATCATCTCAATAAAAACGCAATTTGATTTAAACAAAACCCTCACAACACTGAATGTGTTCCCCGTCAGCTCAAACAATAGCAGATATATTAGTTTTAAATCCTTGCAGCAACGCGAATGGATGTGAATTCATTTATTTACCGCAATGCACATTAATTGGACAGCAACCGACCACTACACAACGTCCGCTACGGAGATGAAAGAACTATTACAGCGGTCTGTTTCCCGAACAATAGTGTAAACACTAAAATGTTACTAAATTCCTTATTCTCTAATTTAACTGTTGCTTTTACTAATTAAAAACAAACCCCCAGTAAACCTCGTCAGCAGAGTAAAAGCAAATAAAAACGATAGCGCAATATTTCATTACTTAAAATTGTATTATACAAACAAGCACGTTGTATTTGAAATGCAACGTATTAATTAAAGTCGGAAAGACGAGAAGTATACGCCGTACCGTTTTAACTGTAATAAGAGAGATCGTGTATTTACAAAACTGTATATTTATATTTTCCGGAAAATACGGCATTGGCGCATAGGTTGGTAAGTCTCGTACATTTCCAAAAGGCTTTTTTCCGTGGCCATTTCCCTTAACGGCTCCGGCAGACACAAACGTCAGTTGGACTTTTTTTATTTTTTGAACACTCACACTGAATGCCGTGGATATTTTCGAAGTGTATTTTTTATGCGACAAATAATTCTAAAAGTTTGCAAACCGTTTGAAAAATGGCTTAGCGTGTGTTATTTTTTATGACGAATGGCATTTTTTGTGTGTGGTTTTGTTAGAAAAGGGGTCGTTCAATCTCTGTGGCTGCAATAAATTGGCATGTTACGGTTAATACTATTAAAGTTAGAAAAGCATTGTTACACTTTTGTATAATGTACTTAGTCAGAATTAATTTAATAATATTACAAGGCCTGCATTAAAAAACCAGATTATTTATATTTAATAATGCATCCTATAGATGGGCCTAGCTCAATACTAGGGCCACGAGCGGCTAGTCGAAACAAAGGAACTCACTGGACAATCACCGCGGTCTCTAGTACGCTGATGGCGACGCATACAAATTTCGTTGAGTGCATCCCTTGTGTACGTGTAGCCTACAGTAAAGAGATTTGAATGCACGAAGACTTATCTACTTCATTAGTCGTTTGGGGATTGAAAAAGGATGGTATGTAAAATATTGCATAATGTTCCTAGCTAATTATGACCACAGGAAATATCGTACCTATATTGTAGCAGTATACAAGTATGTCATAACTGTAAATATAGGACAAATAGTAAATAAGTGTTAGTGTATAATGTTACTCATAAAATAATAACAAGAACATAAGTTTAAGTAAATAGGAGTAATTAATTTATACTGTTTATTATCTATTTAGTATCACTGTGTATTTCAAGTATTAATATTTTTGTTACAGAAAAAAATCTTTCTTCCTTTTATATTGTAAAAGGTTTGTCAGTTTTAGCAAAACTACCATTGACTGGTTTTTAACTAAGCGCCGAGTACTGACTGAGGCCTGTTTTTGGCATGTAAGCAATTAAAACTTTTGATTCGATAGACGCTTTTGCCAATGCCAATAAGTTAGATAGGCAAGACTATTGGTTACATAGTAAAAATAATCGTAGAATTTTGAATCTATACCTAATATTATATTGTTATTAAACATCTTTGGCAGTCGTTGCGGGTCGTCAGAAGCCAGTAAGTCTGAAGGGTACCTACCTATTAAGTTGCCTGAGCAACTGGGTTGAGGAGGCCAGATAGGCAGTAGAACACTGGTACTCAGTTGCATCCAGTTAGACTGGAAGCCGACCCAACATAGTTGAAGCAAGGCTAGGCAGATGATGATACCGAGAAAGCAGAAAAAAATCGTATTTGCTAAGGTTCTTTCAGCGTAATATGTCTTGCTAATTTTCGCATGTTAATTAAAGAGAGGAGGGAATATTACTTTTATGTCTTGTCTTTTTTAGGTGCCCCGTTCATTACAAGTTGACGAGCGGACGGTAATGTTTTCATTAAAATAGGAATGCTGTTTCTTGTTAGTTTATTTTACTTGGAAATATACTCAATGAGAAAAGTCTTTCTTCTTTATTTTTGAGTGTTTTACTCAGAAATTTTTTTGCGAGCTCTGTTTGGAAAATGAAGTTTTTTATGGTACAGTCTCAGATCCTCATAAAATTATTCGTTCATAGTAATTAACTTTCTCTGTACAGTAAAACTTGAATAAACATAATAAATAGCAAAATATGGAGTCACCATAGCACGGGAAAGCTCCTTCATAAACAGTAATCTTAAGGATACCAGAATTACATTAGTGGCCATCATTTTGACTGTTCCACAGAAATGTTTTATTATTACATAACATTGAATTATTTTCATTAAATAAATATTTTCGATTGACTATAAAATCCACATTTTCAATAAACGCATCAAATTAAACACTGCGACTGCATTAACATATAATTGTTTATGCCAACAACGGCAAAAACAACTAGCTATAAAATAAATACTTTTCACAGCCATATTTTCACACCAAAATGCAATCTACAGAGCCTGTAATGAAATTTAATGTATTCATTCATCCCGCATGTAATAGGTATAAATCGTTTGAAGAGCTACGAATTTATTTTACGAGGTTTAATCAACCAATAAATTGAAATGTTGATTTCAATACGAGTCACGAGCATCATTTGAAACCGCCTTTCTTAGGCTCGCTCATACTTCTAAGTAGCATTTATATACAATTTTCAATCTCGGAGAGAATTGGACGTATTTTTATTGAATTGAGATCAGCTGACTTTTTGTTAGAAATAAAATATGAAGCTCTCGCGAAATATATTGGTTGCGTTTTAAATACAGCGCAGTATTTTTTTTTATATTTGCTATATTTATCCCTGTTCAAATATAAACATAATGTTTCTAAGTATTAGATGAAAATAAAATTCATGTACAAAATACTTCACATGATCTGTCACATAACTTTTAAAGTATAAACGTTAAACATGGATAAGCGACATACGGCTCTACTTTTAAAATTCCGCAAATAAAATCGCTAAAACAATATTGAATAACAATTTACACCCAAAACGTACGAAACAGGAAACAATTGAAACCAAAACGACATGGTGTAGGACGCGTTAATACAGACACTTGATGCAAATTCAACACACGTACATGGATCGTTATCTACGACGATTTCAATCTGGGATACCGCAGATGGTGTTTACGGCCGCATGTAGTTTACGTGGAAATTGCATGCGCGCGACGCATTAGCGACTACCCGCAAATTACGAGCGCAATCTCCTACGAATCTGCGACCACTTTCATAATATTTGTCGACTTTACGGCAACGTACGGAGTTTTATGCGAAAACTTTTAATAGCGAAATTGGTTCGTTCTGTTTTGTGTGCTGCGGTTTAGTTGTAATGCGTGTTTGGAATTTCAATCCGTGACAAAATAAGGGGACATAAAATGTAGGTAAGTATCCAGCATTTGTTACTATTTGTCTAAGCTTCAACATTACCGACTAATTATTTTATAACACTTTTGTATAAATGTTAAGCTTTATTCTAAAACTGCGTAAAAAAGAGCTAAACAAGAAAAAAAGGCAAAAGTAAACCTTCTTACACATCATCGCAAACCATTATTCAGAAGGTAAATCCCGAACGGGTATCGCGACTAGATGTCTGTAGGCCTTATTAATGGCCTCACCTACCTGACTGAGACGGATGGCAGCCACTGACCTGACGTTGACCTTGCGTACCCTATTTATTCCAGGCCAATTTACCTTTTGTTTTTATTGTGTTATCTTTGACGGTAGCACGCTGTTTCCTTTGTTGGTGAGTCGAACAAATAGGCGAGTGATTAGCGTCGAGAGCGCTTTCTTTGATTCTCGTGTTTTTTCCTTTATTAAAGTGTTGTAGATAATGTTGCGGGAGTTTCGTGAGATTCTTCACGTCAATCTCTTTTGTTTTGTAATTGAGGAGGCTGATTTTCAATGTTATGAGGTTGGCCTTGTGATTTTCGTTTTGGTTTTAGATGATATGAAGCGTAGACAATTGCTTTTTTAATCAGTGTTACAAATAAATGTAACAATAATTTAGTACATATTATTTAGTTCATATAAATAGATCAGCGTATCCTTCTCCGTGTGAGAGGAGACCTGGTGCCCAGCAATGGGACGATAAAAAAGGCTGTAACTGTACTGTAAAACAGCGTATGCACCACATACTCAAACTGTAAATATCAAAGTTAAAAACTAAACTGCAACAAGAAACTCAATGTATACTAAAAATACTTTCTAAAAGCGGTGTGTTTGGCCCGTCCGTAGCTCGGTCAGGCATAAATATTTAATATCCAATCACGTAGATACTTCAGCATTATCTTGTACGGGAGGGGTACTAAACCGAATCTGTTTATTAAATTATCATACAGCAGTTGTTTATTCCGCGGGCGTACACCCTTAGAAACGAATATATACGTAACTAGTATAATAAACTACAAAATAAAGTCGCATTTTGCCGGAGGATACGAGATAATGATATAGAGAAGTTTTACTTACATTATGTTTGCTGTGTTAGCAATTATGAAATAAACAACTGCTTTCTTGAACAGTCTAGTGCGTAAAGTGAAAATCCTCTTCTGAAAATCAGATTGAATTTCTATCCATAGGATGTATTAAAATCATGGGTTTTAATATTTACGAATATTAACGGATCCTGTTAGCGCTGTTATTGGTATATAAACTATCCCATTACATATAAGGGGTATTCTAGAATGTTTTTAATAAAGCAAACTATTTAGAAGTTTCCTATATCGTAGGTACAAAAAAAAAACAAAAAAAAATTATTACTACAGTCACATAAAGGATAGATGAACCTTCTCTTGTTTCGATTGACAGTGGCCGAAGGTTTAGTTTCGTTATTTAATTATTACCCTTCTAATCCAATCCCTGACGCGATCTAATTCTGAAATCCCTACAACTGCCTATTAATTCACCGAATGTTGGGGATAGCTAATTAGTTTAATGAAAGTGTGTAATTTGTGTATTGTTTTCCCTATTAGCGTACGCCTTTGTTACTGAATATTAATTTTAGGATGGAATAACCTATTTATAGATTTTGCTTCAGGTTTCGAATTTAGATATACATATTACATGTAATTGCGACTGAACTGGAGATTATATTATGAAAGCTCTTTGTCAATGATTAGATAATGTTTTAGTATATTTTTGTTTACTAATTTTGGTTTAGAAGCCTTTGGTTTAGAAGCTTTCCATTCTAGTTGATTGCATTATATCCACCTCCTAAGATAGCAAATGTTAGAAATGTATGCGATGCAATAATTTCATGAAGCATTTTGTAGATTAACTAATCGACACTATATTACAAAAGATATTTAAAAATAATTCATAATTAAATGCTGACTAACTTTATGAATTAACAATGTGTCTTCATTAATGTCATTATATTTCGGTACTCCCATCACTATTGCAGTCTCCACAAAATTATTCGATTTTAATTCAACACCATTTCAACGCATGTAATAAAGCTGCATACAAATTCACCCCTCACACAAATAGGTTCGCTCACAAGCTCCGTTCGCCTAGAACCACTCGACTGTTGGAAACAAGCCGTACAGAACCCAACTATCTAGTACCCAGTATCTACCGTCACTACCCAATTGTGACAATATTCAGTCTGCAATATGCCTTACAAATAGGATTGCATACATAATATAGTTGCTGTTCTACGGAATAATAGTTCCACAGGTATATTTCAGAGCTGAATTTGCTTTGTGATGTATTGTTTTGGGTGTATCTTGTTCATGAGGTAGAGGTTTGTTGTTAGATCATGTTAGGTATGGTATCAGATGAATTGTTTGTACTAGATAGATAGTACATATATTGGAGGTAAATTCTGTTGCTTCTATGTTTACTGGCAAAAAAAGTCCAGCTCGTATATCTAAAAAATATTTCTTCCGTTCTATTTCAGGTCTCAAATTTATTTTCGGTCTTTCAAATTATTTGTACTTTTTTTTAATATAATTCGCAAGTATGAGTACCTACACAAATTACCTAGTAGGTAACTTGAATTTTAATTTAGATTTGCAATGAAATTTAACGAAATGAATAATTAATTATTTTAGTTTATTTTTGTTCAATAGTCAATATTGATACTTGGAAACAGCTATTTCTTTTGTTTAAAAACAACGTAAAATTGATTTAATTTATTATTCCAATACTTGTTTACTTATTCCTATTGTAACTATTTGTTTTATACCCATACGTAACACACTCGTAACAATGCAACCAGTTTTCAGAGAAACCAACTAAAAGCTCCGTTCAAGCCATTTATTGTTTCCATTGTTCGTAAAAAAATACAAAAAAGAATAGAACACATACATTCAAAAAGTTTCTTTGTGATTTCAAACCACATAATAGTGATAGAAGCCAGAAAAACTCTGAACTATAAACAAACTGTAACTGCACATTTTTGCAATTTTCTTAGTTGTTTTGTTCAATTGAATGCAACTGCCAACATTAAGTTCATTTGTTTGCAGTTACCGCACGAATAGTTCAGGAGTTGCGATTAACAATACAACTACTGAGATAACGTTCGCATATTCGTGCCAAAACTTGGTTTTCATACAAAGTTTGTTCTGCCACGCTAATCCGATGAAAGAATAATATTGAATTTATTACGCTGAACAAGCTCTAAAGTGGAATGAGTAACCGAGTTGGTTAGTAACATAATTGGCTGTTTGACTGGTTATAATGAGTTTAGTGCTTTAGCGTTTGATGTGTTTAGCCGTCGTAAAACTGATGTAGTAATTATTGTGAGTCATGACAGCTCACGCACAATCGATTAGAACCTAATATACCTAAGCTAAGCATATTGTACATAGGCGTATGTTTTGTAAATTTTTCCGCTTGCAACATAATTATTTTTTGTACCCTATGATAAATTAATGTTCTTAAAATAGTCACCATATTCATACTATTTTCAGAATCCAGAAAAAATGCCTTTGTTCCATTTTGGGGTCTAGACTATCTGAATATGTAAGTTCCGAAATGTTTAATAAATTCAGTAGTTTTTACCTGAAAGCTTGACAGATAGATGGAATCAATTTCGCTTTTAGTATGGATAAAATCATTTTTTTTTCATATATTTGACGGATTATGTTTTTGCATTGGCAGATAAAAACGCATCAAACGTTCAGCTGACGTGTTATAAATGAAAATCAATGCTTGACACCAACCGTGTTTCGCATCGCTGTGGCTTGATTTGAATACATGCAGTAAAATAAAATAACAAATATTGCAAATATTAATGAATATGCAACACCTCGTTTGGGAATACATATTTTATAGAACCAAGCATTTTTTGCACATTAGCTGCGAAACTTTCTCGCGGCACACTCTGGCCCGGCTCTCTGTGGCCCAATATTGGGCTGACAAAGTGTAGTCTCACTATATGACATGTCATAGACACGAAAGAAGAAGAAGATGCTGCGAATTTACCTTCAGCTATGACCATTTGATAAAATCACGTAATTAGAAGAGTATTCGATTCTTTTTGTACTGAATAAAAACATTGGTTGAAGAAACTTCCTCAAACGAGCGTACAAAATAGACGTGCAATGAAAGCGATATGACGATCCCTTATGTCAATATAGATATTGATGAAATACCAAAACAAGCAAAGCCAGGGACAGAAACTAGTACCTACAGAAGCTAGGTGTTATTGCTATTCCGCACCGCTTGTACGTGTTTAAACAGGACAAACTTCTGCCTAACCAAACTGGAAGTTCGAACGCGACGAATATGAGAAACAGGATATTTTGATACCAAGTTGGGCACGTGCACTGCAGGCCATTTACGTGCATGCATATTACGTTGCTAGCCTCGTTGGTCTAGTTGTCTCATCGTGCTGTGCCCGAGGTCTCGAGTTCGATTCCCGGGATGGACCATACTAGTTTCGTGAATTTTAAGAAACTTTCATAACGCAGTTATTTAGTTTGGAAGTAGGTGACTGATGTACCTCTGCAATGGAGAGCACGTAAATGTCCGGCGCCTGATCTCTCTCCGGTCATGTCAAATTGCCGACTCATCGGTCTATGAGAGAGAGAGAATAGAGAGTGCATCTGTGTTTGAGCAAAAGCAGCTGGCTGATCTCGTTAGAGAGAACCGCCGCCATAGTGGACAATTTGTTTGGACGCCATTACCTATATTATATTATGCAATTTTTAATATTAATTTAAACGCAGTGTACCTTAAAATTGCAATAAAATATGGATGACTCATTATTACACGCTATCAGTGTATTCCGTGTAACACAGAAATTATGACATGATAATACTTCAAAAGCTTATGAACAAAATAGCTTGCATAATATTAATTCTTGTAATCATTTTGCGATATTTAATATTGCAACAATTTAAATTAGAATTTACTGATTCAGCTCGTTTATTTAATGATACTGAAAATTTTGTTCACTATTTATTTACATGCTGCAAATAACTAAGCAAATATTTATTACACTAGTTTACAGTACATTTGTTGCCGGGATTTTTTAAGCTGTTGTTGACTACTCATATTTAACCATATTTAAAACTATTAGTTGTGCGGGACGGACGTAGCTCAGAAGCAGGTACTATGGGGTGGCTTCGAGACGTTGACGCCCCGTCGGTCGCTGGTTCTTGGACGTCTGGGCGAGTGGACTGCATTTACGATGTGGCGAGAAACAGGAATTTCAGAAACAAGAATACGTTTAGACGGGTTCTAGACTCTCTGCTACTATAGGTTCAGGGATGCCGGTGAAATAATAAGTCTTCATATATTTTTCAGGAGTCTTGAAGGGACGAGCTTCGACGCACTTACCATACTACAATTACACTATTTACTTTTCACTATTTACTTGTTATTATACTATCAAAAAATCCATACCGATGACTACGATTTGTACGGCGGCGCTTGCGCACCGAATGAGCTCGAAACTTTACCGTGACGAGCACCTCGATTTCTCGTCCCTCCGACCAACTCAGTTTTATTGACCTTTCAATTTAACAGCCGTATTACAAACAATTGGTACATGATATCATTACAGGACACATAGCGTCAGACGCCCCATGACGTGCGCTACTGAACTATACCACACACACCCTGCATACCTTAAGGGCTGAAATACTATAAACGAATAACTATAAAAAACTATGTGAAATCGGCCCTTAGGTGGAGACTATCTTGAGATAAAAAACAAACTATGGGGGTTATCTCAATACGAAAGGTAGTGTGTGTTAGGGCATTTCATGGGCTATCTGGCGATAGTAATCCTAACAATGTGACCTAAGCCCTAGTATTGTTTATTTGCATGTGAAATGAAAGTCAAAACACAAACATTATTTATTGTTCTATAACTTAAACTATTAACAATATTTCTATAAATTAAGTTATTTTCTATACAATGGGACCTAGGCTTTCAGTTAAACACTATTTATTTATTTATTTATTTATTTATTTACAAATTTTTGTACACACACATAATAAAGAAAGATGACAGGAAAGAAAGAATTTACAAAGGTAACTATTTCACTAATGAAAGTCTAGGATTTTTGCTATCAAGAAATGTTTACATGGGTAAATCAGGCCTTAAACGGCAGAACTATTAGGTTAATTATACATAATTAGGTAGGTTAAGGTTACCGCTACAAAACTATTACAATTTGGCATCAAAAAACACTATAATTTACAAATTAAAGCACTATCAAAATCTGAACAGAATTCTATAACAATTTAGAAGGAGGGTGCACGTGAAAAACATACCTTGGCGCGGCTCACGGCACTTTTTGCTCATTACCCTCATCACAAAATTGTTAGAGTATAAATAGTTACGCGCATACACGAACACTCAGGCATTATGATTTTGCACTCGCGGCGCACGGATGCGTCTGTCGCGAACATCTCTCCCGCCGTGCGGCAGAGCGTAGGCACTATCACTTTCACTTTCACTATCACTATTTAGTCTATTAAACGATGAATGATGACACGATGACACGATGTAGGGACTCGAAGCGCTGACCCGTAGCGATGACCCGCAGCGACGACTCGTAGCTCTGGCTCGCAGCGATGCCGCATCTCCGGTGAGCGACGGCGCGGTGATAGCGCGAGGGCGCCGCGACGCCGGTGATGCCGCACTGCCCGGTTACTTAGGCAGCGGCACGAGTTTCTTCGTCGGACGCTTTAGTATGCCACCTGCGGTGCGCACGTCAGCGGTCCGAACTTCACCATCAGCGCCCGGGTAGACGGCCACAACCCGGCCTCGCGGCCAGGTGTTGCGAGGCAGGTTGCCGTCGGCGATGAGGACGGGGTCGCCCAGCTGCAGCGCGGGGCCGCGGGCGTGCGGCTCCCGCCGGTATTGGAGCTCGGGCAGGTATTCGCGCACCCAGCGGCGCCAGAACATGTCGGCGAGTATCTGGGCGCGCCGCCAGTGCTTCTTGCTGTCGATGTCTCGCTCGTCGAACGTGCCGGGGCTCGGCAGGCGTGCCGAGCCGCCCAGCAGGAAATGGTTCGGTGTGATGGACTCGTCGTCGTCGCCGCTCACAGATACGTGGGTGAGCGGCCGGCTGTTGACGACGTACTCGACCTCGCAGAGCAGCGTCGCGAGGACCTCCTCGCGTGGGTGGCGCTCGTGCAGCGTGGCGCCTAGCGCGGTCTTAACGCACCGCACTAAGCGCTCCCAGGCGCCTCCCATGAAAGGCGCGGAAGGCGTGATGAAGCGCCAGGCGATGCCGCGTCGGCTGGCCTCCTCCTGCCAGGCCTCACGCAGCTCACGGTCAGCACCGTGCATGTTGGTGCCGTTGTCGGAGTAGATTTCGGTGGGACAGCCGCGTCGCGCTGCGAACCTGCGCAGCGCCAACACAGCTGAGTCCGCGCTGAGGCTGTGCGCGATCTCGAGGTGAACTGCCCTCGTTGTGAGACACGTGAACAGCGCCACGTATCGCTTGTGATGCTGACGACCGACGGTGACTGACAGCGGGCCGAAATAATCAAGCCCGGTGTATGTGAACGGCCTGCGGTGATGAGCTAGGCGTGTCTTCGGGTGGTCGCCGGTTGCCGGCGTCGGCGCGCGCGCGCGACGTATGCGGCAGTGCAGGCAGCGCGCGATGACTTGCTTGACTGTCGGGCGCAGGCGCACAATCCAGTAGTGCTGTCTGACCTCATTCACGACGAGCTCGGTGCCGCTGTGTTGTAGGCTACGGTGCGTCCAATCTATATATAGCTGTGTAATGCGGTGATCACCGTCTAACACAGGTGGACTCTTCACGCTTTTAGCGACTTTGTCTACAGCAGCTATGCGGCTTCGCAGTACTATAACTCCGTCGTTTAGTTCTATGCGCAGCGGGTACAGCCGGCTACTACTTGCGACTGTTTTGTTGCTCTCGAGACTGGCTATTTCTTGTTTAAAGGCTTCTTGTTGCACCACACGAACTAACAGCTTCTCTGCTCTTTGAATATATGTCGCGTCCAATATAATAAACTTGCGTGTGTATATTGGGGCGCGCGCAGCTTCGGCGGGCGCGCGGGGCGCTCGCACCGCTCTCGACCAATCAGGATCGTTTTCTTTGTTTTTCTTTGTTCGCTTGTAGAACGTTTTTTCTGTATGTTGTTTTCTACATAACGATATAAACTGTAGTACTCTGGCTGTGGCGCGCAGCAATCGCTCCCATCTTGAAAATCGAGCGGGGTCGGGAACGACGTCTATGAGGTTTGCTGCGCCCGCTTGTATGAGCGTGACTGTTTTTTCCTCGCCTGTCGGTTGACTGTCAGCTGGTGACTCGGTCGGCCATGTCGATGGGTCGTCGTAGAGGAACTTAGGGCCGCGGTACCACTCGTGGTCGGTGTGAAAATGCGTCGGGACGTCGCGGGTGGCGGCGTCGGCTATGTTGCTTTTTGTAGGCACCCAGCGCCACTCTTCGACTCTGCTATTTTCCTCTATGGCGGCCAAGCGATGTGCGACGAATGGCTTGTCTATGTTTTCCTCGGCGCTATTCAGTTGATTGACGTAGTGCACCTGCTGTTCCTGCGTCCTAGTGCGGGCACCGTGCAGCACCCAGCCCAATGGAGTTAACGATGCTATCGGCTGATGCTGGGGCCCTCTTCTGATGTCTGTCGCTAGGAGCAGATGCCAGTTGTCTTGCCCGATGATAATCTTCGGCGTCCCTGCGTTGTACGTCAGCTGATCTGCCAGGTCAAACAGGTGCTTGCAGTCAGCGATGTCATCCTTGCTGATTGACTGCGGCGACAGGTGCAGGCGTGGTATGGTGCGCGCCCTGAAGGGTATCTTCTTCCTATGGCAGGTCGATAGCGTGAGATCAACTCTCTTCGACGTGGGCGTGTCGATAGTCACGTCGCTGATGGCGCCTATTTTCATCGGCTCGACTGGCCCCTCTGCACCGATCATGTCTGCCAGCTCTTCGTCAATCAGTGACACGGTTGAGCCGTCATCCAGCAGTGCGTAGGTGCGCACTTCTCCCGCCGGTCCGGACAGTTGCACCGGAACGATTTTCAGGAACGCTTGATTTGTGTGGTTGCGTGAACTTGCGACTATTTCTTGCGCTTCTTGTGCGACTTCGGTAGTGCTCGCCTTCTTCTTGTAGTGAAGCAGATGATGGTGTGATGCTGTGCAGCCCTCGATTCCACATCTCTTCTTCTGACATCTGTGTCCGTGCTGACGATGGCGGAGGCAGCGGAAGCACATGTTGTGCTGCTTGGCTAGTTCCCACTTCTTGTCCGCAGAAGCCTTCACGAACTTGTGGCAGTCTAGCGATCGGTGTCCATCCATCTCGCAGATGCGGCACTTCGATGCGGGCTTCTTGTCTATAGTGGTGTGTGTTCTCTGCGTCACACGTCTAAGACCAGTAGCTTCACTGATGTTTTCAGGCGGTGCAAACGCGCTGCAGTAGCGAGCTTGTTCGGTGATGAAGTCGCTGAAGAGACTCAAGTCCGGCGTTGACTGGTACTTCTCAGTATATGTCTTGTACCACTGTACACGTAGCGAGTTCGGCAGCTTCTCTGTGAGGATGCGCATAAGCTCGGCGTTCATGAGGTAGTGTTCCTTTTTCAGCGCTCGCAGTGTGACGATGCCACTTCGTACACGGCTGGCGAAAGTGCAGATGTCCTTCGGTGCTTCTCCGCAGCGTGGCAGCCCGCGCAGTCTGTCTGTCTCCGCTTGCGCTATTGAATCGGGGCGGCCAAACTGAAGCTCCAACTCCTTCATGATGTCATCTGGCCTGGCGTTGCCGATAAGCTCGGAACTAACTGTGTCAAGCGCTCTTCCTCGCAGGCTTCTTCTCAGCCTCGCCGTATTTTCCACATCGTTGAAATATGGTCGCGTTGTCTCATAGATGGCGCGGAACGATAGCCATTCTGTATGCAATCCACTAAAGTTCGGCAGCGTCATGATGACTTTCGATGCAGCAGGGTTGTGGTACACCGGTTTCTCTTCGCTTCTATTCCCGGCTAGCGATGCGATGGCGGAGGTGAGTTCCGTGATAAACGGACGGAGCCCTTCACCCCCTGCAGTATCTTCAACTGGTTTCTTCATTGATGGAAGGGCTTCAGTATCGATGGTCTTCGAGGGGGGGGCTCTGGTTTGTCCAGGGTACCCCGCAGTCTATGTCCTCCCTCGGCGGCGGCGTCTCTTCCAGGAGCAGTACTTATTCCACGCAGGACCGGATTCACTATAACCGCGGAGGGGGGGGGCTCGGGCAGGTCCAGGGTATCTGGTGGTCTATGTCCTCCCTCAGCGGCGGCGTCCTGCGGGTCTGGTTCCGGAGCTTCCTCCAACCAGGAACGAATGTACTCTTCATTGGAATTTCTATCATCCATATAATCGTCGTCCGATTCTTCCTCGGCCCTCTGAAGTGCTATTTGCGCTAGCTCCAACTTAATCTTCAATAAGTCTTCACGCGCATTTCTAATTTTTCTATTTGATGCCGTCGATCTGTGCGATGGTGCCTTAAGTTCGGTACGGGCGTCAACCCGGGTAGTCAACGGTACAGCTCGGTTGTATGTCTTGTCGCAAGCCTTCAGTGTTCCTCCTGAACTATATTCTTCAGCACTGGTTCCAGGCGGCCTCAGTGATGACGACGCTTCAGTCTGCATCAACGACGACGGCGCTGGTCGCTCTTCACCCCTCGCGGGGTAGGGGGCGCGGTCGGTCTTCACCTTGCGGGCAGGGGGCAGGGCGGCGCCTCACTTCCCTCTCAGCTGCGGGCAGGGTAGGTCTTCACCCCCTCGGGGAGGGGGGGGCTGCTCACTCCCCTCGGTGGTGGTTGGAGAGAACGGCGGCTGGTCGTGCACGATGGGGGGTGTGCGGCGGCCCGGTCCGGCGTCGATGATCCAGGCTTGAGCGGCTCTTCCTTGCGATCTTGTCACAGGCATACTTTACAACTCTTCAGTATCTTCAGCTGAAGTTCCTGGCTCGCTTCCCAGGCGATCCGGGTCGCAAGGACCAAACGGATGTGCGGGACGGACGTAGCTCAGAAGCAGGTACTATGGGGTGGCTTCGAGACGTTGACGCCCCGTCGGTCGCTGGTTCTTGGACGTCTGGGCGAGTGGACTGTATTTACGATGTGGCGAGAAACAGGAATTTCAGAAACAAGAATACGTTTAGACGGGTTCTAGACTCTCTGCTACTATAGGTTCAGGGATGCCGGTGAAATAATAAGTCTTCATATATTTTTCAGGAGTCTTGAAGGGACGAGCTTCGACGCACTTACCATACTACAATTACACTATTTACTTTTCACTATTTACTTGTTATTATACTATCAAAAAATCCATACCGATGACTACGATTTGTACGGCGGCGCTTGCGCACCGAATGAGCTCGAAACTTTACCGTGACGAGCACCTCGATTTCTCGTCCCTCCGACCAACTCAGTTTTATTGACCTTTCAATTTAACAGCCGTATTACAAACAATTGGTACATGATATCATTACAGGACACATAGCGTCAGACGCCCCATGACGTGCGCTACTGAACTATACCACACACACCCTGCATACCTTAAGGGCTGAAATACTATAACCGAATAACTATAAAAAACTATGTGAAATCGGCCCTTAGGTGGAGACTATCTTGAGATAAAAAACAAACTATGGGGGTTATCTCAATACGAAAGGTAGTGTGTGTTAGGGCATTTCATGGGCTATCTGGCGATAGTAATCCTAACAATGTGACCTAAGCCCTAGTATTGTTTATTTGCATGTGAAATGAAAGTCAAAACACAAACATTATTTATTGTTCTATAACTTAAACTATTAACAATATTTCTATAAATTAAGTTATTTTCTATACAATGGGACCTAGGCTTTCAGTTAAACACTATTTCACTAATGAAAGTCTAGGATTTTTGCTATCAAGAAATGTTTACATGGGTAAATCAGGCCTTAAACGGCAGAACTATTAGGTTAATTATACATAATTAGGTAGGTTAAGGTTACCGCTACAAAACTATTACAATTTGGCATCAAAAAACACTATAATTTACAAATTAAAGCACTATCAAAATCTGAACAGAATTCTATAACAATTTAGAAGGAGGGTGCACGTGAAAAACATACCTTGGCGCGGCTCACGGCACTTTTTGCTCATTACCCTCATCACAAAATTGTTAGAGTATAAATAGTTACGCGCATACACGAACACTCAGGCATTATGATTTTGCACTCGCGGCGCACGGATGCGTCTGTCGCGAACAATTAGTAGTTTTTTTTTATCAGCTCTAGTTTTTGAGATTCAGCTAAGTGCGGTTTAAAGAGAAAAAACGTGTATTTACCTTAAAGAATATTTGTTTAAAAATTATATTAATTGTTAAGTTCCAAAAAACTTGGCTTTAAAGCTCTTCTCTTATGTGTAGACTTTGGGAAATGGCGTATCAGAGACCAGCAATAGTCAGACATCATATTTACATCCCAGAAACCCTGATAACGTTCTCCCATGACACGTTAATCTTGATGCATACGTTCTCCCTGCTCTTCGCTCATATCTCCTAAATTTTCCGGAAATCTGTCCAGATGACTGAAGAGGAAGTGAGTTTATGCTCAAATTGCATCCCATATCTCTTAATTGTAAAAGCAGGTCTTCGACAAGTTCAACATAATTTTCATTATAATTTTTCAAAATTCAATATATTTTTTATTCTCTGAAAGTTCAGGTGAATGCTGCACTGGACGCTGAACACATGTACTACTTCGGTTTTGCCATTTAGCTCGATTTTTGGTGTTTAAGCTGTTTATGTTCACGCTACAAAAGTAAGAGTCGTCGAGATGATATTTCGATTCTTTCCAAATAGTTGGTGTTTTAAGTTTAAAAGTACTTCTTTTACCTCTTTTCCATAATCTTAAGTATTCAACGCACGATTTACAAACACAATCAGGAGCCCAAGATTTGTCATTTTTATCTAACAACATTCCAAAATATAAAAAATAAGTATTTTTAAGCGTCTCTGATGACATTTCTACTCTCCTCAAACACATATTCTCCACATGAGTAACAAACATGGTTTGGATTGTTCAAACACCGCCTCCTTGAACTACTCGTGTTGTAAAAACTTCACATATTTGTATAATTACAA
Organism: Helicoverpa armigera; assembly: GCF_030705265.1. NCBI lineage: Eukaryota > Metazoa > Arthropoda > Insecta > Lepidoptera > Noctuidae > Helicoverpa > Helicoverpa armigera. Next base: position 6,081,649 of record NC_087121.1, read on the forward strand.
TAAAATACGTACTTTAGCGACTGAAAAAGGTTCAGAAAAGAGAAAGTCAATAACAAGTAAAGTCGAGCTACAAAAAAATTTTTGCGGTTGTAATTAATAAAAACTAAACATAAGTGAATGTTACCAGCCATTAAATCCCCGGCAACAGGCAAAAAGTTTCATTTTGTAAACTAGTGTTATTATCCATCCCCTCACTATGTTAGTGTTTTAATACTCTCTATTTAAGATACGTTTAAAAAGCATATACATAACCAAAAAACATTTTTTTTCTTGTTCAAGGGTTTAAAGTTCACGGTCGGTGCTGTCTTATACTGCACGAAACCATTTTATTTTGCAAAAGTAACTTTTACTTTCGAACACACATGCCTGGCTAATTCAAATTGCGAACACCAAAATCAGTAGTTCGAACATACCGTTCACGGCCTATGGAATGTACGAAACAACTTTACTAATTAACACTAGAGTACTGAGTACCCAGTGTTCGCGACGTGCAAGATAATGGAAAACGTTGAGGCGATAGCGCAATTCCACAACTAATGATTCGGCGCCATCGACTTAATGCGGTTCCTAACTCCCTTCAATGTTGCCGGATTTGGTTAAATTACTTCTTACGCTAACATTTGTTTAATCGTTGTGCTGTCAGAGAAGTTTTCTATTGTTTCGCTTGTGGAAGTTCTTGGGTACTGGTGAAAGAGAGGTCTTGAAAGTGGTGGAGTACCTTAGAACAATGCCCGCATTTGAAAAATTCTTTGGCATAGAAAGTCGAATTAATTCAGGCAGTATTGATTACATTACCCAAATAAAGATATAAGTATATACTGTACAAAAAAGTACCTACTAGAGCAGAAATACTGAAAATATGAACATGTATACAACCATTCTAATGAAGCTCATAACAATTTCATACATCTGATACAGATATAAACAGTAACATCATACATTACAACTAAGATAACATAATGTCTTCCAAACAAATAAAACTATTACATGTTACTTCATTATCCGAAGTAATAGGATCAGAGGCTGTAATAGAATCAACACTGTCGTATCGTTGCGGTCATTACGACTCCCACATACCTAATGAAAATAGAAGACCCTATCAAGGGTTTAAAATTCACGATATTTTGGGTGAGCAAAATGGAGATCTCTTTTGCATTAGCAGTTCATTTTAAAAGAATCAACTAGAACAAGAGTAAGTACCCAAACACAGCATACTTTCAGTCGACCGATAGTATGTTTGCTGGGCTCATAAATCACTAGGAAGATGAATGAAAAAAGAAAGATGAAAAGATGAGGTGATTAGCGGATATCAGGCTGACTTAAAACTTTCATTGGAAACTAGATTTTCTTTAAAAAAAATTAGTCAGCCATTGGCTCAACTGTGCCGACAGTTTAGTCTATAGTGTACTAAAGGTCAATGTCCTTTCAGAGTTCGATTTCCGACAGTTTTCACTCATAATGATTTTGGAGTGCACTTTACATTATCAATGCAATGAGCGTTGATATTGCAAGGTACTCAGCCAATGACCCGATATGCCTATAGCCGTTAATGTACCGATCAACTGATTAACATGAACCGAATGTACCAGTTACTTTATTGTGATTGATATCCGTTACAGATAGCAAACATCATGTATATATGTATGTATGTATAAATGTCCGTTAACGCTGTAAAATGTCCAGGAATTGATCTATATCAAAATAGATTTAAAACACATATATTTTTTAAAAAGAGAGATTGTTTTTAGTGAAAAAATATGTGTGCGCGGTTCGTGTCAAAGTTTAAAAAGTCGTCAATAATTTAGGAATTTTATTTTTCTATTTTTAGGGTTTAACTAACCTTTGTAACAAAAACATTATCTCTTCACCTACTTTGTAGGCTGTGAGTACTCGTAGGTATTCAAATAGCTTTGGAACGTTGGATTTAATGTGCGTTCATTTCACGCATCAGGTTTTTTTAATCTTTTAATGGCTCTTGACAGCATTTTCCCCATGATAGGCTTTGTAGGCAAACGAAATACCTCCCAGATTTTTACTTTAATTAAATTTTATATTGAAATTATACTTACTCTATCTCTTTAAGTACGTCATTCGTTCGTGTTTTATGCAGCCATAAATTTTCAGCGAAATTTGATTGGATTTTGTGAAAACTAAGTTTTTTGTAATGTAATTCTCTTTTATTGCTTATCTACTTAGATAGTCAAATATGTATGAGATACATTTCTATTATTTGGAATGTATGTATTTTATTTCACGCCTAAAAACGGTCTTCTTTTATTTGGTTATTTTTTCTTAATCCACTTACTCTATCTTATGTGACTAGACATGCCTTCAGATATTGTTCTTAAATACGACCTCAAAGTAAATATATTTTGACTACATTAATGCAATTTATGTTAATAAAATTGTTTTTTATAATGTCAAGCTATTTAAGTGCTTTCCACAATCTCTAATACAAGCAGGGCTACCAACATTGTAACAGCAATCGCGTCCAGTTTTATTACCAACTGAACAACGCGACGTAATGAAGATATATCAAGCATCATAAACGCGCGTCCTATTCATACATTGCAGTACTCTAAGGATTAAAATTACTTTGTAACGTGGTTTTGTTATCTCAAAATGAGATTATACTGTTACGATACCCTGAAAACACACTTTGAAGCCTTTCAAATACCTCTTTTCGGTTTATCTCTCGTAATGTACAATTTGAAGTTTAGTTTTAGTTGTGTGGTTTAGTTAGATTTTGTTAATTATGGTGCCTTCATTGTTATCTCAGTGCCCATATGCGGGTTCAACTTTATTGTTAAAGTTTAGTTAATATAATTTATTGAAACGGCCGAAAATGTAAATTTAATACGGCCGTTTGCACAGATACGTTAATCATTTAGTTTTATTTAGGTTGGTTCAACTACTCGTATACGTTATTAATATTGTTAGAGTTTAAACTTAGTCTAAAAAATGAGGCACTGAAAAACAATGTATCAGAATTTGATCAAAACCTGCGCTATCGGTGAAAATACGGCAATAAATCTGCAAATACCAAAATGGGAATGGATATTATAATGTAATACAAAGACTATCTATCAATACCTACGGTATTTGTAGAAGAAAAACAACAATATCGGAACAAACAAGCTGGGTATTCCACTTTTCCTGTTCGCGTAATTGCTACTCCGCAATATACAGACGTGTGGGCCGTGGTTTACTTTTTGCGAATTGTTTTTGTGACCACACGCGGCGGCCATGTTGAAAGAAGGTAGATTAGTTGATTGGTATTTGCTACCTATTGTAAAAGAAAACTTTCTCTTGGAGAAAAAGCCTGTCGTAACTTTGTTAAGTTGGAAAACTGTGCCGCCTATTGTAATATTTATGATGAATTAATTGGCGCTTTTTGTGCTTTAAGGACTACTTTTTTAACAACTTTTAGAAGTTACTTAGATTTTGACGTTTACTTTTGTGATTACCGTCATTGTACCTACCTACGAATATATATACCTACGAATCCTCAAAAAAATGTACATAATTTTTAAACGAACGCTTTTTTCGCAGCATGAATAATTAATAACTTTGAATCCAATATTGGTACGGCGTATCAAATCTACACAATACATCATTCTAAAACAAATTTAAATGAAGATAAGCGTTGGTGTTTTATATATCGACTGCAAAACTCCGTAACATACAAAATGAGAGGGCCTGACAAAATGAAGAGGGGCGTTAAAAATCCCGTCATTTCCCTTTAAATAGGATTACAGGGAATACAATGGGTATTATGTAGGTGTACAGTGTAGCAACACCCGATGATATAAAATGAGGTGCGGTGATGCGAGCGACGGAGCTTGAAAGGCTCGGGTATACAGTTGGGCTTAGGTACTGTATCCACGTTTGACAATGACTGTGGACTAATAAGCATCGGTATAATTACGGGCTCTAACCAGTAAACACACTGATTTCGGTTCTCGTTACGAGATATTCTGGATGTTCGGTACAGATTCAATTGTGAAATTTTGGAGTATTTTTATTGAATTTCTTTGGTAGTGGTTCGATTTAAAATTCAAAATTGGATTCCATCATTTCTAATGTATGTAAGTGGGTCACCATAATTTTTTTGACAATATTATTTTAATAAAATTGCTGTCGTACTGGGTCTTCAAAAATGCATCATCCATCAATGTTAATTGTTATCAAAAGTTATCAACAACATCACTGGTCCGCTCTTGGCAGAATTCAAGCGCAGGCCAGTCGAACTGAATGAGCTGTATTGTTAGTTATCCCAACAAACTATCGGGGCAAGTACTCGACCAGTCGTTACGGAACTTCGCTCAGCACCTACAGACTGGACTAAGTTCGGTTTACTCTGGTGTAAGAACTCCGTTGCCATGGGAACGAAGAAAAACAAAACGAGTGTAGGTACTCAATACTTGAGTTTGTTTTCTTCTGTGGTGTAAGTGATCTTGGATTTAATTAGAACGTTTATTTTTTTTCATAATATGGCCTGTATTAATATGCCCAGCATTTTTGTTGTTGTTTCAAACTATAGGTATGTGTAAAATAAACTAAATTCAATATTGTTTCGTTCAATCTAACGCATTTATATCAACGTAAGGATACCTAGGTAAACGATATTCAGGTCCCATCCAGAGTAAAGAATTCCCGGAAGAGAAATGTATGAAAAAGATTCACAAAAAAGGCTTTGACGAAGAGAAACGTATGAAAAACTTGTACAAAAAATGCTTTGACGTAACCATTTTTTATTTACGGACGTAGTTCTTTTATGGCAACCAATTAACTTCACCAGTTCCTAGGAAAAGCAGGCATTGTCAACTCTTTTCGAGCCCTGGCTCGAAATACATATATTTTTGACTATATTTTGTGATCCATTATTTTTAAATATATTTCCAATATGTATAAATAATGAAAAAAATCTTGGTAATAAATGGAACATACGCCAATTGACACGAATAAAAGACTGGCAATTTAGGTAATTGTCCTTTCAGAACATAAAAATATGTATATGTAAATATCCACGTAGCAACACATACGTTTTATATATGAAACTTCTCATGATTTACACTAACAAATAGTTCCGAAGGGTCACTTAAGTTCAAGACGAGTGCAATCGAAGATAGAGTCAACGAGTTTTCATACCCGTGTCACCCTTTTCAAAGGGATGACATGCGCCCTTCAGGCACCCTTGGCGAACACCCTTACGATCAAAGTGCCATAACTTGAAACTATGTTGTGAAGATGGCTATTCAGTTTATATTTATATTGTAACTTCCTCCGATTCATGGGTTTGTAATGGTTAAAACTTTTTCAAAGATATAAGAGGATGTTTTCAACAAAATTTGTATCTATTGTCATCACTGGCACAGTTTTGGAAACATTTATTTTTACAGAACAGATACTTTGCAATAGGTATATAATTATATTTTATTGCCTGATATTCATTGAGGATTGATTACTCGAGAACAAATACTTTCCGCGATTAATTATTGTTCACGAATCCATTTATATGAATCCGTGTTGGAGCTCAAATAAACGCTCTCTTGCTCTGGAACTGTCTGTTATTAATCACTTACGCGTTGTTTGCTCTTTTCAATATGACAAACTTGAAAATTATAATTTCGTTGTCATTAATTCGTAAACATACACTTGTTTTGAGTAACTTTACACTTAAATATTTAAACTAGAAACCTAACTATCGAGCTCGTATATCATTGCATCCGAAATAGATAACTAACTAGATTTATTGAAGCCTGAAACTGGTATAGAGCTAAAATTAAAAATAAACGGTGCTCAATTTTAGTAGCCAGCGTACCCGCGGGCTAAAGCCTGTCAACGTGCGGGTGTTGATTTTCCTGTGACGTCACACACAGCGGACAAAAAAAAACTGTGTGTACTAACCTTTACGTACCTAGATAATATGAGCTACCTATGTAATAAACCCGCCTACGTTGCTAACAACCTTTGTAAATTGGTTATATGTACGAAAAGCACTTTTTGAAAGTTAGGAATTTGTCGCCGATTTTAGCTTCGTTGTTTGTATAGTCGAAAGTATTTTATTGGGTAAGTAAATAATATGTTACCTAACGATTACTTTGCGAGAATATTTTCTAAACGCAAACATTTGTAGTTGAAATGATATACTTATATCTAAATATAGTGACTGCTCCTAACTGAAATTTATTTCAGAAACTTTTTGTCGTTACGGCGTATGCCAACCGTGTATATGTGCTCATGTATCCGCCACTCGTTTTCCAATACAAAATTTTATTGGAAAATTCTATTGGAAATTCGTTTAAAGATGATATTTGTGGGAGTTTGAGCCGTATTATTATCATATTCAAATATTCAGACGTACTGGTGAAATTGACTAAACGTATGAACATAGTATATGGGGCTTGCTTGGTGATTTCTGAAGATCGTGTATACAACGATTTGAAATTCTAATGAGTGTTTCTGGAAACGGATTTTCAATTGATTATAGAGAACAATAGATAGAAGTTAATATGACAATGGTGAAATATTATAGGTCCATACATAAGCAGTTTATTGATTTAATATAGAACCTCTTTCGAAGGACAAACTGTTTGCTCTTAATTATTTATTGCCATATCGCCGCCCACATGTTCTGCTTACAATATTAAACGTAAAAAGAAGTTATTACTAATCTCAATATACCTATTACGTAGAAATAAGAAGTAATTGGATAATTTCTAATTAATTCGGTTGTAAGAGATGTAATGACAGTAATTATCTGGATATAAAGATATTACTATCTCTTGAAATCAATGATGTAGAGATGTTAAGAGGTAATAATAGCCGCACATTTATATTGATATTAAGATATCATCGCGATTTTATCTCTCATCCCACAGGTATAACAATGAGTGTTCTTTTATTTGCCAGTTAGAATAAGTAGATACTTACTGAACCCTGCAAATACTAACTGTCTCGAGTATATGTAACATTGAGAGGTAACCAAATAATAAACTAGCGATGCAGTGATGCTTACATACTAGTATTTATGTACCTACTGCTTAATCCCTAAACACAAGGATTAGTGCCAAAGCCAATACTCGCGTGATTACAGCTTACTAAGTAATTGAGACGGCTGTGGTGGCGTGGTTGAGGCGTGGATGTTGATTACGTCATGTTTGTGTAGATACGGTATCAAAGCCATACACTGACAGGACTAAAAAATGCAGCAAAAGGACCAGACAGGTTGCTAACCAGACACATTCGGATTGTAGGTCCTACCTATGTCTGGTATATGTTTGTGAAGAAATTACAACATGATTTACGAATGTGTGTTTTTGGCTTCTTGTAGAGAAAACAAACACATAAATATCGAGTAAATTGACAAGAATATTGTACAAAGTGACCATCGGCAAAAGGTTAGTTCAGAGAAACAATAAATAGGCTAACGGTCATCGTTTATCCTAACAAGAACATTGTTATATGTAAAAGCTAGCATTTATGCCAGACAAACAGGCTGAGTGAATCTAGTTGTTCCTTGAAATTTCCTCTGAACCGTGCGACGGCAAAACTTCTACCGTCTGCGTTCGAGCGATTCTTTTGCAATCGAGTCACGGAATCGAGTCGAGTGTATCGAGTCAAACGGGACGGTTTGTTATGACGTGGACCGCGCTAATAGTAACAAATGCATCTTTTCATTTATTTCCAAAAGGGTACATTAGAAATGTATTCCTAAAAAACCTTTCTTATGTTACTTTTCTTAAGTAAATATTAAACAGCTACTTACATCAACATAATGCTTTTTACACAAAATGTTTTCAATGGTTGGTAAATAAATAAAATGTAGCCCAGAATCCAAAAATATACGCATAAATTTTCCACTTTGTATGCTATCAAATACTCAGGTAATTCATAAACATTTCAATTTTCTGCTTTTGTAGCTATTTTGAAAAGCCATTTAGTATAACTCAAATTAATAATAGGATAGAATATATATCCATCATAAAAATTTAATTTACTTCGAAATTCAATTTCTTTTTTTTGTAAAAATGATCCTGTTACGTAATTGAATCCAACAAATTGTATTTAGATATTGTTGGATAGATATTTTTTGTAAAAATATTGCTTATATCGTAGTATATAATTACATCGTATTGGGTTGGACATTAAAGTTATGCATCTGTCTAATGGCTGACTGTCTATTGCAATCCGCTATATCCTGGAAACAGTAATTATAATGTATGTAATAAGACTAGTTCTATTACCACATAAAGGGCGAACTGTTAACAAATTAAACGTAAAATGTGTATATAGAGTTTACTCCATTACCCAATTAAAAATTAAATTAACACCAATTTACAACATCCAATGAATATTACTATCTCAATTTTTATGTTTTATAAAGCAAATATAATTTCTTATTTCATTACTTATTCATTTAAATCTAATGCAATCAAAATCGAATTACAATAATCCTAACTATTATTTCAATCGTCTTATATTCTAATGAATTTAAATCGAATCGAAATTAATATTTACTTCTTGAATTTAAGTTTATTTGCCCCGACTCGCAAAGAAAAAAACGACGAGCCAGGTTATAGAAATATTCCTTAGTTCGTACCTACTAGATATTTCTTGCTTCATATCTATTAATATTGGGGGTATGGCCACGGCTAAGTTGGGGTCGGTAAGTTCAGCTTATCCTCGTGTACGTCTGTTCCAGTGTATTCGGATAAACTAATTAAGCGAACACTGACGTATATTGTGTAATATCCTAATCAAAATATTGTGATTGTTTGTGATATATCAACACAAAGAAGTGCTGAAAACAATTTGTTCTTTAAAAATCTTTTTTTAAGACAGTTTTAAGGTACAACCTCACTGCCAATATAATCGGCCGTTTTTCTCAAAGCAACTGTTTACTTTAAAAATAACATTAATGCTGTCGGTAGATGTGGTTCTAATACTAAAATGGTCCTGGTCCCGTGAATCAAATCGATTGTTTATTGTTATGTCTGCGTCGCCGGGGAATGGTTAAACTGCAACTGTCGGGCCCGTCGGTCTATAGATGGCTGTCCATCCATTTCGCAGCCACATCACCGGTCACTCCATGTGACATTTTTGTATTGAGCTGTGTTCAAATGGCAGTCTGCCCCATAGTTTGACCTCCACGCCATCTATGAATTTTCCAGCAACGAAAGGGTTCGATTCCCGCATTCTATAATTTGTGTATGGAATATACTTAGTTGATTTATAATGTGGTTGTTTCTATGTAGGTACACATAAATATGTACTCTTATGTATTTCATAATTAGTATCTACATAATTACAGTAGCATTTTTATTTATCGTTTGTCTAATGCCTATGGACGGAATGAACTATGGAAGCGTCAGCTTAGTTTGGGACTAGGCGCACAGTAAGAACGTGTGAGAAACATTATTTATATTATCACAATAAATTAGTGATATTTATCTCTAAAATACAAAAGGATAATCACCAAAACCAATCAGCGCTCACCTAACAGACAATCAATAGAATCTCACTATTACGTACATACGAACGTACCAAACACGTGTGACATCCAGATATCTGTATTGAAATTACCTCTATTCATAGGGGAATGCTTTAGTGGAGCTCCAGTTAATTAGCTGTTTTGTACTGCCACTGATGGCAAATCAACATGAAACTTCTGTGATATGCAATGTTCATTATAATAAACATTACTGGTGCGTTTTGATAGTGTGATAGTGATCTATTTATTTGATTGCTTCCTGCACATAAAGTAAAATGGTGGACTTAATACAGTAAGGTCTATCGCCATAGTCCAGTGATGTGTTTTTGTTTATCGATATTTTTTTTTATAGAATTTTAATATTTTTATACGTGTGTTCTTGTGCATTGAGTCAATGCCTATACATATCGATATGAAAGATTTTTGTTCATATCAGTACCTTTTTAGTGCTTATTTTATATTTTGATAGTAATTATAAATTACCTCTATTCATAGGGGAATGCTTTAGTGAAGCTCTAGTTAATTAGCTGTTTTGTACTGCCACTGATGGCAAATCAACATGAAACTTCTGTGATATGCAGTGTTTATAATAATACCTAAACGTTAGATACTGGTGCGTTTTGATAGTGTGATAGTGATCTATTTATTTAATTGCTTCTTGCACATAAAGTAAAATGGTGAACTTAATACAGTATAGTGTATCGCCATAGTCCAGTGATGTGTTTTTGTTTTATCGATGTTTTTTTATAGAATTTTTATATTTTTATACGTGTGTTCTTGTCTATACCTATCGATATGAAAGATTTTTGTTCATTTCAGTACCTTTTTAGTGCTAATTTTATATTACTTAAGTGTGTATTGATAGTAATTATAAATTACCTCTATTCATAGGGGAATGCTTTAGTGAAGCTCCAGTTAATTAGCTATTTTGTACTGCCACTGATGGCAAATCAACATGAAACTTCTGTGGTATGCATGTTTATTATAATAAACGTTAGATACTGGTGCGTTTTGATAGTGTGATAGTGATCTATTTATTTGATTGCTTCTTGCACATAAAGTACAATGGCGGACTTAATACAGTAGGTATAGTCTAGTCGCCATAGTCCAGTGATGTGTTTTTGTTTATCGATGTTTTTTTTATAGAATTTTTATATTTTTATACGTGTGTTCTTGTCTATACCTATCGATATGAAAGGTTTTTGTTGATTTCAGTACCTTTTTAGTGCTTATTTTATATTCCTTAAGTGTGTATTGATAGTAATTATAAATTACCTATATTCATAAGGGAATGCTTTAGTGAAGCTCTAGTTAATTAGCTGTTTTGTACCGCCACTGATGGCAAATCAACTTGAAACTTCTGTGGTGTGCAATGTTTATTATAAGAGGATTATTTACTGTTGATATGGATTACCGGTTTGGTTTATAGCGATGTACATTTGTTTATTTTGATTCGATGTTTTTTTTTTTAATTGAATGTAATATTTGCCGATTTAGTTATCGATATTAAAGCCTTAATAATTTCAATGATAGTATTTTACGCGCATGTTTTATATTATACTAGCTTCCGCCCGCGGCTTCGCCCGCGTCAAGTTCGGTTATATATCGCGTATCCAAGAGAACTCTTTAAAAGTCCGGGATTAAAACTATCCTTTATTCTTTCTCAAGGTCAACTTTATCTCTGTACCAAATTTTATTAAAATCAGTTCAATGGTTTAGACGTGAAAGCGTAACAGACAGACAGAGTTACTTTCGCATTTATAAGATTAGTAGGGATGGCTGCGAAGACGTTAAACCAAAATTCTATTTCTAACTTTAAGAAACATAATCCTACAGTGCAAGTGCCTACAATAAAGACCAAAGTCAATATTCCCTCGACATTTTTGTTTGGACCAAAGAACATATTTATAATGAAAGCACACGTAATTAAGGATTTATTTTTCTTCAGTGGCGTTTTAAGCAAATATTAATTTAATAAATGAATAAAGTGTATCACATGCAGACGTGACCTTAAGCATATGACATTCACAAAGAAACAAAGTTCTTTTGTGTCCATTCCTTTGTGAATATAAAAGAAAATAAAAACCTTTTATTTTCCCATGTTGACAAGAAATGAATTAATGTTATAAAATGCATGCACAGTTTCCAAGAAAGCCTTTGAGAATAACATTTTATATAGGGATTTTAAATACGCAGGCAGGTAAGTACTCATTTCTACAGTTTTTTGAAATTTTATTTATTGAAAAAAACAAGAACAAATTCTTAAATAAAAGTTTAGCTGTATTTATCGAAGGTAATCCATAAAAATCGCTGGTACCAATACATCGAACAGACGTATAATTTATTCAAATCCCTTCACTTAAAGCAAAAAGCGACACAAGTAAACGACAAACGTACTCATATAATCCTCAACCTCGAAAAGTCTTTCATTCAAAAATCCTATAAACTCCACAGGCTTGATTCCAAATTGATTTGCGTGGAACAAAAGAGGTCTCGAGCCACAGAAATGAAAATACGATTTGGGTACAACCAGATAGCAATTTGTTGCGGCACCATCTGATCTATTGGAAATTTGAATGGGTTCCCGCCGGTAATACACTCAACTCAATTGTTTCGTCAATACAACAAAGGATTTATTATACGTTCGCCAAAGAGATTTTGGCTGTTGCCGCAATGTGTGCGTATTTTATCCTTAGACCATTTAACCTTACGACTCGGTTCGCATTGCTTCCCTTTGTCATTCGGCTGTTCTCACAAAAGCTTGTTTGCTGATGTATTTGATTTGATAGTGTGGGTGTGTTGAAAGTTTTCTTATACTTATGTGTGGATAAAAGCTATTGACTTCGTCAAAAATAATCCTGAATCAAATAAAGGTCACCCTTAAGTCTCTAAGCAAACCTTTCAGTTATTTTCACAATAAAAGGTGATAGTGGTTATTTCAACATAACAACCCCTTAAACTAGAAAGCCTACACCTTTCATTACGGCTAACAATTTATTAAAATGTATGTTCAAATACATAGCTAGACTCCGTAATTCACGAGCGGTCGTGTAGTCCGCGAATATGTATTAATGCAAATGTGAACAATTGAACAAGCTTCCACTAATTATTTGTATGCATCCGGATTTCAGTGAATGCGTTAATTAATTAAATCTAGGCATTAGGGATGTTGTACACTCAAATGTACAACCGAATATTACCACCGAAATACAGTTAAGCATTTCATATCTTCTATTTTTACTTGGTCAATGGTACCTATATAAAATCGACGCGATTAAAACAAGACCTGAATCTGTCCATATTTAATTATTATAATGTACGATTAAGTTCGGATACGTTCAACAACAGTCGAGTACACAGACATCAAAAAATCGCTTACATCTGGAAACAATTTTTCGAAAATGCTTTCCGCTAAGTCTACTGTTGTCATGCCAATCTGAATGTTCAAATGCCATCACGTTTTGACGAACGAATGCAAAAGGCACTGCTATTTGTAGACTCTCTTTCACATAATTTACTGTTTTATTGATCTTAAGAGCTCAATAAAAATCATCATCCTCATCCTCCGAGCCTTTTCCCAATCACGTTGGGGTTGGCTTCCAGTCTAACCGGATTCAGCTGAGTACCAGTGCTTTACAAGAAGCGACTGCCTATCTGACCTCCTCAACCCAGTAACCCGGGCAACCCGATACCCCTTGGTTAGACTGGTGTCAGACTTTCTGGCTTCTGACTACCCGTAACGACTGCCAAGGATGTTCACTGACAGCCGGGACCTACAGTTTAACGTGCCATCCGAAACACAGTCAATGGTGTCTAAGATATACTTAGAAAGTACATACAAACTTAGAAAAGTTGCATTGGTACTTGCCTGACCTGGGATCGACCCCGCGCCCTCATACTTGAGGTTGGTCTTTTACCCACTAGGCCACCACGACTTAAGAGCTCAATAAAAATAGTAACTCAATAAATTGCTCAAGATTACTTAAAGACAAGCAATTTCCAATAAATAGTCCAATTGAGATTGAAATTGATTAAATTCACAAAATAATTAAATGGTAGATAGGCGTCAAGTCGTCAATAGGCGATAGTTATCAGGAAACTATACGAAGGCAGCAGAGGTTCAGTGCGCATCGAAGAGTGCATGTCTGATGAGTTTCGTTTCCAGAAAGGTGTGAGACAAGGTTGCATCCTATCGCCTATCCTATTCAACATATACGGGGAATATATCCTAAGGAAAGCTTTAGAAGGATGGGAAGGCGGAGTTAATATAGGCGGTGTTCGTGTAGCAAATCTGAGATATGCAGATGACACTACTTTACTAGCGGAATCAGCCGGCGAGATGGAGGAACTTTTGCGACGGGTAGAAAATATTAGTAGCGATTTAGGGCTGTCAATAAACCGCAGTAAAACCAAAGTTATGGTTGTAGATAGGTTTGGCAAACTCGACCTATCTAACGCGCTTTCCAACTTTGAAAAAGTCCAAGAGTTTAACTATCTGGGTTCGGTTATAACATCAAACGCCTCCAGTGAACAAGAAATCAGACGAAGAATCGCAATGTCGAAGAGCGCTATGACACAGCTAAGGAAGATATGGAAAGACAGCAACATACGGCGGCAAACAAAAGTATCTCTGGTCCGCACTTTGATATTTTCAATCTTTTTATATGGGTCGGAAACATGGACAATTAAAGCTGTGGACATGGACAGAATAAACGCATTCGAGATGTGGTGCTGGCGTCGAATGCTTCAAATTCCCTGGACCGCTTTCCGTACAAACGAATCCATCCTAAAACTACTGCACGTTAAAGAACGCTTATCTACGATAGTCCTAAAGCGATACCTGCGTTATTTCGGACACATAGCGCGGAAACCCCCTGACAATATTGAAAAATCAATATTATTAGGCAAAAGACAGGGGAAGAGACCACGGGGCCGCAGACCAACCCGATGGACGGATTTGCTCAGTAAGACCCTGCAGAAACCATTCCAGGAGGCATACAGGCTGGCACAGGACAGAGAACGCTGGCGACAGCTAATAGTCGGCGTAGGAGATGGGGTCACGATCCTCAACGAGTGAGGGACCGACTAAAGAAGAAGAGGCGTCAAGTGCCAATAGTTTTGAGCTAATTGTATCTGTAAGCAAAACAAAGAAAGTATTTTAATTAAAATCTTCAAAACATCTTCTGTTAGAATGGTATTCTAACCAATGACTGAAATTAAATACTTAAGAGTTAATTATGTAATTGTTCAAGTAGGAAGTTATCTCATACACATTGAGGTTATTTCGTTTCATTGATTAGAAAAAGTTTCATTGAAATATATTTAACAAAACGATGAGTACTTAATGGTCTCATTTTTGGTTCTAATCCCCACTTTATTACAAACAGAAACAGGATTAATGTCACCTATTTTTCATCAAAACGCTAACTAAACGTTTCCTTCAATATACCGATCAAAATGGTAATTCATCAATCCACGTCTAAAATTATGTCAGATTAGATCCAACGATTATGTTCTCCATCCATTAATATCGATAACAAAATACAAAATGAAATCAGTTAAAGCTATTAAACTTTTATATAAACACTAGCTGTTTTCCCGCGGTTTCACCCGCATCCCGTGGGAGCTACTGCCCGCATCGGGATAAAATATAACCTATGTTACGCGCAGATAATATAGCTTTCTAATGGTGAAAGAATATTTAAAATCGGTCCAGTAGTTTTTGAGTTTATCCATTACAACCAAACAAAGTTTTCCTCTTTATAATATTAGTATAGATTTATTTGACGAGGCAATATTGCGTTAAAAATAAATAATCACTTGGTCACCATAATGGAACTTGGTCCAATATAATTTGCGTTCCCCATTGTTAGTCAAGTGTAGTGTATTGTAGTAACCAGAGGAGGCTAGTGCATTCAATAGCTCTGCAAATTTGCCTCCGTCGGTCTGTAAGTATGATAAAATGCACACTCAAGGAGAATGGAGTCACTTCACTATTATGCTGCCTTGCTTTATTAGGAAGCTAGATAAATAGGCAACTACAGTGATATACGTCTTTACTGCTTGACGGCAGAACATCGAATGGCGCTTTGTTTACGCGAGTTGCTTTTGTTATTTACGTGGAAATTCAAAATAGCACGGAAAAATACCGTTCGTAATAAAATAAAGTCATATATTGAGAGAATATCTTTTAAATGTAAAATTATATTTTAGTTCTGAGAAAACCTTTGTGAATTACAAGTTATTCACTAAGATTTTTGTAATATTTTAGCTATTTCAATACACTTTATTTATTCTATACCAGTGTAAATAATGTTCGCGCAGCTGTGACAAGTAATTTTTATCAAACTTAATTTAACGAACATGATATTTTATAACATAATGGAGCTTGTTACATTTATACATTACGTTATTGATTTCTACGAATAGCAGAGTATAGGAATGTTCTCGATCAGGAAATCTTTTATAGTCCCTCAGATATTGAAATCAAGGCTTCAAAGATCACAAAGCGTACTTGTTACAATATCTCGAACAAATAAAGCCAATGAACCGACGATAAAAGAGTACAAAGGACAGCACTTAATTGAGCATCCTCGTACAAATTGAAATAATCAAAATTCACAAAGAGTGACGAAAAAATGTTTTACAAACAGTGAAATTTTATATTATTCATATTCCAATACCGAAGACTACAGGGCAATTTAACGTTACTCTTCTTCCTCATAATTTCCGCGTACCTTTCCATTTAACATTGGAATATTTTGTAAAAAGTCATTTGGAGAGGATCAAAGTTTTCCAATAAGCTTAAGAGCCTACTGTAAACGGTGTTATGGGCCGGCATTATTATGGAGTAGCTCATTAATAGGGAACGGTATGCATGAGTTACGAAATTCTTTAGATCATTTTCATTCGGCATTTTAAATGGCTTTATAATGCTGCTGAATTGGTTCGTAGGAGAGTTTTGTTGCTGCGGAATAATGGAGTTATTTTTTTATATATTAAGACCACGTAGATATTGTATACCAAAACATTCACTTGCTACAGCATACGTAACCGCATCTTTGAGTCTTAGAAATTTTTAGAGACTATTATGTTAAATCATAATAATTTTGGCAGAATTTAATAGTCTGAAATAACAGGCGTGATTTTGATGGAATTCCAGCTATAAATAGCGATCCATCAATCAAGAATTTACACAAAAATACTCCCAATATTTTCTGCTATTCAAGCAATTTATGATAAACCGTCTCAATAAAACATTGCTCTGACATCTCTTAAAGAAGAAATTTCTGATAAACTAGGTATTTTATCAAAGTCCTAATAACAAATCCTAGATTCAAACAGACATTATCCGAGTTGGACCGCGAGCGTTTTTTGCACGCTTCCATTACATTCATTTCTTAGTCGTAAAACATTTTGAAACGAGCTGAGTACGGCATGTTCCATCTTCCTTCACTGCTGACTGCCTCTAAGACAAAGAGTGTTTTTAAAAACTTCTTACGAGGCTGGAGATAAAACGCAACTTCTGTTGTGGTGTGACCGAGTTACTCCGACGAGACAAAAGTATGCTTCGCGGGACTTTATCTCTGCATCTACATGCAAACTAGACTAAGAAAGCTATGCATTTCTAAATTAAAATAAGACTTCTTTGAGTTTCTACTGTGGGTTGCGACAAAGGTTACGGTTTCTTATTCTGCATTTAAAAGAGCACTTTATTAAAGCAATATTCAACTATAGAAATGTAGTTAAACACCATGTATACTTTGTTATTTTTTTAGTTTCTTATTTACTTTTTCAAAGGAATTTTCGTAAGGGAAAATATGACGTGGAGACGATGTGATTGCTCATTCTCGTATCTCACGTGAGGTGACACGGAAATCTTCCCTCATGCCCAACATTGTAATGCATTTTAATATCTGCTTAAAAAAATGGAAATGAAAAGAAAATGACTCAATTTTTTATGAAGAAAAATCTTTTTAAACAATCCCTGTAAATTGTGTACTAAAAAGTTAATTTGTTTGTCATTACAGTTACCTACTTGCTAAGTTTAATCTTGGGTTAGAAAATTACGAGTACGATAGCTCCGTCGCACCCTTCAGAAACCAACCAGTAGATAAGTGTACTTCAAACTATTATCTGCAAACTTCGAAGTAAGGAGCATCCTGTGTTAGTGAGTTAGTAAGACAAATCAATAACTTCTAAGTCTGGTTCTAACATGTTACAGATATTAAACACCCCGAAGCAAAATTTGTCTATTTTGAAGGTTCTAACAAAGTCGAAGCGTCTGCTCTCTATGCTTGTTTCCAAAACTAAATACGAGTATTGCAAATATAGACGTATCAATAGTATTGGCATTCCAAATTTCATCAATTTCAGTGCCTACAATAAGAACTCTCAAAAAGCCCAGGGGACTTTCTCTATTCTCAAATTTATCCAAAATATATAATTTTACATTACAACTAATCTAAAACTAATTTGAAATACGCCCGTGCCCACAATTTACTCTGTAATAAGTATTATTTGTTTCAGTTGTACCGCCAATAATAAGCCACACAAAATACAATATATTTACGCTAATTTATTGCGCTATATGGAATAACAAAATCTCTTTTTACATTACTGCTGAAATATGTAGGCATTTATTTTCGCTTAGTGAAAACATTCAAATATCATTCTGGACAGGATGCCGGAAAATATTAGGGGGAATGAAAAATATTTATTTCATTCTTTATTATTCCGCTGTATTGGGCTAAAACAAGGGTTTTTAAAATTACGGAACACAGCGATAAGGCAGTTTTTCTTCCTATAATAAAATTGGAGGGATTCACCGGATGCCTCGTTTGTAATATTTGCAATGGCGCATAGCTTTTGTTTTTTATTCATTTTCGCGTTCCCGTTTTAGGAAATTGCCACGACATTTTAAATTTAATTTTGCTGCTCGAGCGGAAACTGTTCTTTTATTTTCGTCTCTAATTAAGGAATAAGGTGTTCTATGACATTGCTCAAACATTGTAGCTACACGTTTAAATTAGTGCGATATTTTCAGGCAGCTGTTAAGTTGTCATATCCATTTGTCGAGTCCTATTAATTCTGGGAACCATTCATTGTTTAGAGAGAAGCAATAAAAACGTACAGAATAAATAAAACTGTCATGGTTCAAGCATTACTTACATTCAACCCATGAAAATACTTGGGAAATCTCAACAGAAAAAACAGCTTATTTTTCTCTTTAATCAAGTGGAGTGGCGCGTACAATTTTCGTATTATACGAGATCGAGGTTTTCATTCTCATTTGGTATTTTTCCGACTTTGAGAGCTAGGTAAATTTGCCTTCAACTAATCCCCCTTCAAATCTGACGTATGAAGTATTAAAACTACAGGTTGGTTCAGTATAAAAGTCCGCGGCAAATAAGCCAGCCAAATGAATGATATGGGTTCGACGTGGCCAGATGAAATGTTATTGATTACACAGATTTGTGTACGGTCAGTTATTCTGATTCTATAGATAGTTAATTAGGTACCTATATGTTGTTGTTGTTAAAGTAAATAATATTCTTACTGTTATTATAAATGTGAAAGTAAATAGTCTGTCTATCGAGCTTTCTCGCCAAAACTTGAAATGATTAAAATGAAAGTTGCGACTATTACCGGGTACTAGAAGGTTAAGACGCAAGTAGAATTGTAAAGAACTGATTATTCTATATTTTGAATACGTTATCTGCTTGTTAATATTTGTATCTTTCTACATTGCGTTAAGTTTGCCTTTGCTTTTAGTACGTACATAACACACTTACATCTACGTTTTTCGGCTCATTCAATCTGGTAATATCAGTGCAATTTACACAGTAAACGCTTTGTCCATTGAGCGTATGTCGTCACTGAGATAGGCCAGTTACAAACCAGACCAATACCTGTGGTTAACAGTTGCCTGACGATAATGGACTTGCGCTGATCACTGACTACGTATAATAGCTTAATTTTGACGACAATAATGGGATTGGACTATGAAGCCTGATGTGTACGTAAGCGTATTGAATATCCATGCGTGATCCTAGATGAGTTTGTAGGTAAGTATATATGTGCGTGCATGATGTCAATGTGTTGGAAGACCGAAACGTGTGAAATAGCTGGTTAAGTATTAGTTTTAACTAAAATGATTCTACACTTGTACATATTATTGAAATTTTTGGTTTTTAAGGTAATTTAACACGGTTGTTAAAACGTTATAATTGTCTGGCTGGCTGATCATACAACATTACCTGTGTGGATATGGAGCCATCTTTAAGCAACAGAATTCAGAAATGGCTTTAATAAAGCTTCTATCTATTTATAAATACTAACATTTAATAATTAATTATTTTAATTACGATAGTCGTACAATATCCCTTAACAAAAGATCTAAATATTTAACACAACCCTGACCTTAATTCTACCTAGATTTAAATTACACAAACTGAACACAACTAAGCAAGATGTTGTATTATTTAAATCCAGATAATTAACGAAGCTTGTATAAAACAGTTCACCGAAGCATTACTAAATAATATGATTAAATTAATACACTTTCCTTCTCTGTAATAAGTTCGCTGTGAAGCGACCGGGAGTCATGAATTTTATATCTCAATACTAAAACAATTGCGTACCTACGGGTTAGCTTAATCTTGTTAATCCAGTCTTCTAAATAAATTGTATTAATGGAATTATGGTGAGGTAGCTTTTTACTACGGGTTTGTCTGAAGTAAAATAAAGTCGTACAAAAAATCGCATGATTTCATACTCACACATACTAAAATATATTATTCTATGTTTTTAAAATAATATTACATTGCCACTAAATTCTGTCCATATCAATATTTTTACTTAGTAGAAAAATAAATATTTCTAGTTGCAATTTTTTCTCTTGGGTATGTTATCTAAGCAGCATTATTACAAATGGGATTCTGGCTCAAGCAAAAAAATAAATATCTTAAGTTAAAACTAAGAATAAGTATAAAGAGACCGACAAACAACTGTGCCTTCTCCATTTACTTTTAAGAAACTAGAAAGCCGTGAATACTTGTCTTTTACAATAATCTCAAGCAATTTGGCATGATTCCATTCGAAACTCTTGTTTGTTATTTAGACGTCTAATTTATCTTCCTCTTAATTACTCTGTGACAAAGCAAAGTATTCATATTATAATTCGTAAGTATTTTATGAGAGCTGAATCGTTTCGAAATAAAACGCCTCCTTTGTTTGGAAGTTTAAACCTGCATAATTTTAGCCGTTATTGTTTTCAGGTAAATTATATCACTTGGCATTAAAAATAATTTATTGTAATCATTTATTATGAAGATAATTCACTTTTGTTTGTCGTACTGGGTGTTATAATTATTCATCTTTAAAAGTCTATTCATCATTATGATAATCTTCTCTTTTGTGTGATAAATTATTCTGTCAAAGCTGTATTGAAACTGTGTTATTTAGGGATTCATCAAAATTATAATTACAAAATATGAGTTGATCTAATTTTGCGTAAGAAAATATGGGTCCCGTTTATACTATCCGTTTCCTGCTTTGAGAAACTGGACACAGCTATGCAATAGTTTTCCTCCCATCTCATATATTTTCATCAGACCCCCTAAAGCTTCCAGTATTTTATATATTAGATTTACGTGCCAATAATATCACATTGAGGATTTCAAAACTGCCATTGTAGTCCATTGGCGCGGTTCGCACAAATCTTCGAGGTTCACAACACTACAATGGGCATTCCAATATAAATTTATATCCCCTATCCGAGTGCATTCCATAAAGAGATACATATCGCCACGGTACATGGTATGCGGAAAAATATTTCGAATGGCAACGCAAAGCTGAGCACGACTGTACTGAAAAGGATTATATACGAATAGATTTTAAAATGTTTGCAGTTTAGAGCCCTGGGACATTCTTGTTCGGTTTGCTTGTATTGCATAAAACCAGATTGTACAGTTATGAACAGCGGGCATAAGCGCAAAGTCACATTGCTATAAAGTTATAGAGTGCTCGAATACAGGTTTCTGTATGTTAACTTATTTTTATACGAGGAAAGTACATTTGTAAGTTTGCTGCTTGTTATAAAAATAATATTAATAGATAGCTTAGTTGAAGATTTTACTAGGTACTTCTATTCTATTCTTTTATATACTTTTCTTATTCCAAAACATGGTTATTTTCCGTTGTCCATCCTTTATATTTCAGAACTACTACTGTACTAATCAATGCTATATTGTATAAAATATAAATAGCTATTCAATAACTAGGTATCCAAATACGAAACATGAAAATTAAATATTCACAGAGACAATTATTCCAAGATTCAATTGCTAGGTTTGCCGTAATAATATAGCGGCAAAGTAATTATACATTGCCACTTTAATTACTGTAGTACTCTTAGTGGCAAGATATATACGTTCCGCCTGGCTAGAGACTACCCTCGCATTAAGGTCCGGCGCCAAGGAGTTCTGTGTTCAGTCTTATGTAGATGAACGTCAAAGAGGTATATGTATATACTGTATGGTATAGAACCTACTTGCTTGTTGTGTTAATTGGATTTACATAGGTGGAAAATGTCCAACCTCTGACAAGAAACCCTAAACAAAAGACAGTCCAGAGGAAAGTCCGGTTAAGCAGCTAACTGTCTTAAAGGTGAACCTGAATGATGCCATATCACATAAAAGGATTTTTTTTCTACTCTTAAGGAAAGCTTTGTTACTTCTTACACAAAAAAACACGTAGCTTTAGGAAAGTATATAACTTTAAAGAGTATAATCTAATACTTACATAATATTTTAAACACAACCATTTTATACTAAACATTTTGGTTTTTTAGTTAGTCAAAAGGATGTATTTTTTTAATTTACCTATTTTAAATATCTTGTTCTTCTCTCAAAACCTGTAAAATAATCTAAGTAGACATTTAATTAGGGTAAGTATTAGCAGAGCCCGTTTAAAAGATAAATATGCCTCTGGGTAGATCTCGGGCCTAAAGTATTTTAATTCCTTCAAAATTATTCTTACAATATTTTTTTAATGGTACCTAAAATATTTGGATACCTATTTGCCATTATTTTCACGGGTAAAGTGAGTATCTAGGTTCTAAAGGTTCTCAAACAAATACACCAATTTTTAAAACTTGTCTCAATTTTTTATAGGTATAAAATTGTAACGGTTGTCGCATAACATACATTGGATGATTTTTTCACAAGAACATGAAGTATGTCAGCAAGTGCTTTTAAATAAACTAGCATAAAAGCCGCGATCTCGATACGTAGTTTCGTAGGAAGTAATTGAATACTGCAAGCGACCGATGGCACCGCAACGAAATGCAATATCTACCGCATCCAGTGTGCTAGCGTATTCATATGTCAAGGACCTTGCAGTTGAATTTATTTTATAGTATGAGTGTTAAAAATATTGAGTTGAAAAAAAAAACTGTACAAGTCTTCTTCTTTAGTACTACTAGCTAATAAATAAGTAATTATACATACATCATCTGGCTAGCCCTTACCCAACTATGTTGAGAGTTGAGATCGGCTCACCAGAGGCAGATCTATCGTACATGAAAGCTTCTTATTTGAGTAATGAATTATCAGTAGGATACCCAATAGCAATGAGTAAACAAATAGCGAATCTATTTAAATAACGAATACCCATAATCATTATATCCTTAACCTTCTACTCAAACTTGATATCAAATTGGACGACAATTATTCTCTAATAATAGATCCCAGAAGTCTTGCAAAGTTCCGGAGAACGTAGAAAGTAACAATTTCGTTAGAGTCAATTAACGAACTCAATTACTAGGTACAATTAACTGAATTACAACTAGAACTGTTGAAAACGTCTTCACACGTATGGCGAGAGCGTTTCGTTTTACGCTAGTCTGGCACCTGCTTTGTGCTTCTTGTAACTAATTGTCATTTACTTCTAGTTTTGTACAAAAGTTGTAAGTTCAAAATGACTCCTTCTGCCAATTTTGGAGTCATACAGCCCGATTGAACGAATTGTACATTCAAAAACGCGCTACTGCTTTTGCAATCCCAATACAAACCGTTATTAATCACCAACTTATTGAGCTGGTTCTTAACATATATTTATGGTACCTCAAAATAATAAAACCCGATATTATTACGTATATTTCATAAATATTACTCAGAATAATAATTTAAGATTTAGTCATATAAATTATTGCTTTCTACATCCTCAAGCCTTTACAGGAAAACGGGGAGACCCTTGGTGTTACCATAACAATAAAAATCCGTTGGTCCCAAAAAAATATACAGCTACAGTGGCGGAACCCAACAAAACCGCGTCTACTTTATATTTTTAGGGTCTTGCAACCTTAGTAAGTTTAATCACCTACGCAGTATTTTTTGGTAGGAATTTATTACCACGCATGGTCGTTCGGGCAATTAAGAGTGCGCAGTCAGCCACTCGACCCCTATGAGTACGCCTTGACACCCGCAAAAAATACTTTGTGGAGTCAGCGAATGTGGCGGGTAGCCATGGGTATTTTTGCTACTTTAGCTTGGGTACATCATTATTTTTTAATGTACTTAGTCAAATGGCTGAGAAGGACAAAATTTGGGGGAAGGTTGGTGGATTTTCCTGGTAAGTAACGGTAAATACATAGGGTATACTTTTTGTTTATAAATTCTACATCTCTCGGGAAAAGGGTAGGCTACTTAGCTAGGCGTTATTCTCATAAGGAAATGGATGTAAAAAAATATTGCTTGACATTAAAACATGACATGAAAAACCTGAATTGGACATTTTAAAAATTACCTTTTTTGCTGTGTCAATTTTCTTTGTCCAAAAGCTTTTATTACGATTCTACCCAAGGCTTAAACCTTACGCCTTTTTATAAGCATTTATATTAGGGTGCTTGAGGGAACTTCTACATTATTCGTGTCCATTAGAGGGTTAGATTGTAGGCAAAAATTTAAACAACAAAAATGTTTTCATCGGCCAGAGGACCTTTTTTTACGAATTTGTCGGAATTTTTGAGTATGTTATCTAGATCAATCCCTCCTCACAAGAAGAGGTTTCTTTTTAGAGAAAAAATAGGAGCGATAATACCGTTTATTTTTTACTTGTATTTTAATATCAACTGCTTCTGTCATAGAGCAACACGGAGGGGAGTAGCCATTGCGTTTTTTACCGATACAAAACTGTCTGTCATTTTTTGCGGGGGGAAATCACACATTCTCAAATTCTCACACAAAAACATTCTATGTCACTACGAAACGCACACTCTGACAATTGAAAAATACACTAACAATTTCACACACACATTTAAACAATCCGTGTCATAATAGTATAATAATATGACGCAACTACACTAACAAGTCCTTACACCCATAGCTGTACAACTGTCGATACGCATTATCGATAAATTCAAAAACTCGGTTAGGGAAATTAGCTTTAAATTCAAAGGCAGATATTATTATTGACTTTATTTATTATGTATAATCAAATCACATATAACAAATAAAATTACCATTTTTTTTTAATAACATAAAACTAATCCTTTTTAAAAACTACTGATAAGATACTGATACGGAACTATCACTGGTTTTAAAATGGATTAATTTTCTATAAATATGACGAATACATTTTTGGGGTTTGTTTTTCATTAAGAAAGAAATTCTTGTATCAGCATATTTTTGCATTATTAATCTTGCTAATTCCAAGTTATGATTTGTAAAATCGTTTTCGTGTGAATGGTAACTGATTGAGGGAAACAAGTCTTTGCCAATAAATTGTTTTAAGGAACGTGTCACAACTTCATGTGTGGTACAAGATCGTGTAGGTTTATTGTCGTCACTTAAATGTCTTCTTATGTCTTTTTCACAAATCCGGCATAAAAGTATAACTTCTTTTGAGGCATACAGTAACTTTCCTTTGCTTTTCTGGTGAATTAAACTTTTTCATCAATCGGCCCAAGCAAACCTTTAATGCACGTATTGCATTTAATTTTTTGTTGAGAAAATAACATATCCCGCTATGTACTCCACAACTTTTTCCGCAAAAGGGATAAAAAGTTAGAGCTTCAATCTCATCAATTAAATCGTCAGTAAAATTATCAAAATTGTGTTCGTCAGTAGCGTCATTGCTATTGTATTGTCGTACTGTTGAAGCATTAATTTTTTCTAGTGCAGATGTGCAATTCAGTATCGTAATTTTTTCCAATGGAATGCAGTTCGTTCCGTTTCCCGTTTGTGTTAATTCTGTATTAACAAGAATTTTTTTATAAATTGCTTCAAACTGGGAGCTTGAGGGATTATCGCAATAACCACCATGACTCCTTACTATGGAAAAAAATAGTTCGAGGTGATCTTGGCTTATCCTATGTAGTGGCATATATTTGAGGCCATTTTGTTGGTTTTGTATTAAATCTCGAAAGATAGATTTGGTACTCTCAATGCAGATCAAAATCCTAAAACCCGTGTATCGAGGAGAATCTACTAATTTAATTTTATGCGACTCCCCGTTGCGTTTCTTTACATGGGCTGATAAGCTCAACAAAAGCTTTTGAGCTTCATCCATTTTTCGAAAAGCTTTCTCAAAGTTTTCATGGTTTAATGCTCTTTTATAACCAGTTTGACGTGACCGGGAATCCAATATATCAAAAACGTCGTTTATCAGTGAAATAAACTTCGCAGTTGCAGTTGATCCATTAAACTCCGATAAATGTAATTCTTTTTCACAAAACAAAAGCGCATCAGCAACACTTCCGCTGAACAATTGTGCTGCAAGGCGAACATTCATTATTTTTGTTTTGTAATAAATGTGATTTGCTTTTAATTTGTTAGCCATGTAAAATAATTCTTCTTCCTGTATTTTATGTAATGCTTCCACAAATAACCATTGAATTTTATTTTCATTATCATCGTAAAAACATTTGTAGTCACAAAAAGTGTTTCTAATTAATTTTAACATGTGACTTGGATCTAAAAAAAAGTGAACTCGTTGCCCCGTTGTGGGATCTAATATAGTAGTTTGCAATTTATTTGCAACTAAGCAGCAACCCAGTTCCGTAGCCATCGCTAAATTTGCTTTTGCGCCGTCACACGTTAACGCTTTTATTTCTATTCCGGTTTCATGTACTAATTCAAACGCTTTAGTTACAAGTTGAGCTTTTAACTTAGCACTTGTACCTTTAACTAAAAAATATCCGATTGGGACTTTCCATGGAGTATTAATGCCTACTAATAGAAAAACTAGGACATCTGTAGCTTCATCTGTATTATCAGTTATTAAATCGAAACCATAATCAATATATCCGAATCGTCTGTCACCACTTGGATTGTCATGTGATTGTGTCTTTATTTTCATTTCATCGAAAACTAAAGTACAGTAAATTTTACTATGTGGATTGGCATCGGCTTTATATTTTAAGGCCGCCAAGGCTTCTTTGGTAAAACCGGGCCGTCCATCAATATTACTATACCATTTAGTTAAAGTACGCGGAGCAGGTAAACACGTCCCAAACGTTTTACGAACATACTTGTAAGCTTTGGGGGAATAAAAGTTGAGAGTTAGAGCAAAACACCTCAGTTCTGGTGAATACTTGGCTCGTGAGAGCTTTCCACTTTACATTTCTTTAATTGACGCTTAATAAGCTCTGCTTCTTCAACGCCTATTTTTCCAGGACCATCCTTTCCTCTTTATCTATCAAAGCTTTTTCATCTAAACTCTGAAGAATTTCTTCTAGCCCAGCAACTTTTTCTTTAAGAAAAGATTTTTAGCTTGTAGCCTTTTAATTTTTTTTTCTGACAATCTAATTGTTGCTGCATTTTCTTTTTCTTGGTGTAAGTGCAGTAGTGGGAATTGAAGCAGATTTTTAGATGTTTCCTTTGACTGAGTCTGAAAACAAATGAATAAATAATTATCTCTTATCATATCTTTACATAATTTACTTAATCTCAACAGTAAAATAGAAGGAATGACAAATTTATCAATATGCGATTCTACAATAAACGATTTAAAAACAACTCACATTTTGAGGAGTTGACGATCTACACGGTGATGTCAATGAATTAGGAATAGTCCGAGTGTCATTAATGGGCCCATTAGATGATAACCTCTCATCTGGTATATTTAATGATTGTCGATGATTCTGGAAAATTAGATTAAGTTTAAAATGTAGGCTTCATTTCACCACTATGACTAACGTCAACGAGGTACATCATGTGGAATGTACTATTCGTTTACCTAAGCTAGTATTATATTATCTATGACCTTGCACATGAATAAAATAAAAACTTACGGAACAAATACAGTTGGCGGTTGGTTTGGCGCCATCGACTAATCTCCTCCTATTGTTCGCCAACACTTGAAAGTCAGAGGTCTTAAAATGATTTGAGCAAATGACACTATTTCTTGTGGGAATCCAGGTTGGTCTGTTATGAGAAAATGTCTTCCATATATTTCTTAAATTTGGATCTTTAGGAAACCTGCAATATATAAATAAAACACATTATATGTAGTTGACGTTCTCACTCAGTAATTTTATTTAAATCAGAAAACCTAATCTCAAAACTTTCTCCGATTTGACTTGACCTTTCTCATTTTCATCGATAACTATCTACAAACAAACCGGCAACAACACTCGCTCGGTGACAGCGAATTCTAGGAAAAAGACTCGGATCTGTCGCTCGACCGATCCGCGTTTTGTATGAAGACGCACGGCCTTAGTTGGTAAACAAATCCGAAACAACACGATTGATAATATTGCAGTTTTTAAGTTTATAAGAAGTAAATAGCAATAACGTAATTAAAAATTACTTACATATGAAAGGTAACGCCATCTTTTTGTAAATTTGACGTGGCAGATCTCTTTTTGCAGCAAAAAACAGAACAATTCGGCATTTTTTACGACGACGTCGATTCACTCACGCAACTAGATTTAGTCTAGCGAATAGTTTAGTTGCAACTAGTTTTATTGTACGCATAGGACCATTTGGACTTGTACTTTGACAGAGGGGAACGCCTGTGTATGGCTACTCCCCTCCGGTCCGCCGGTGGCCTGTGTTGCTCTATGGCTTCTGTAATACATAGGCTACAAAGCGATTTTCTGGATATAAGGTGCACATACATACAACTAACAATGGTGAGCTCTAACTAGGTATCCTGTTGCGTAAGAAAGAAGTTAAACGAAAGGAAACTTATAGAAAGCTCTAAAAAAAAACGAATGATACTTTAACTCTTAAACTTAATAGAGTCATTATAACGAAGGTACAATTTCATTTTCACGAACCAACGCGCTTGTACACAGAATGTGCATATGTTTTACGTTATAATACACCGTTTTGAATCAAGGGCGGTAGGTAAACGGCAAATCTCGCGCCAGAGTTTGTCGACAGGAAATTAAAGTTCAGGATTTCAACCGCACGCGGTACCGAATATCAACTTTTTTATAAAATATTTAAAAAGTCGAGCTCACCTTTTACTCAAATTTTGCTTTTTTTGTTTGCAGATTTTCTCATGAAAATTCGGTTGCCTTAAACGGGTGAGTATTATACTTACGACCCGTTTTTTAAGCGGAATGGGTACGAAGTAAGGTACTGGTCGTTTTTAGAGAATCTTTTAGGCGGAGGTTTATTTTTGAGCACATTCATTTTAGCTGCAAAAGGCAAAATTGAGCGCACGCTAACAAAACTTAACGTAATAAACTTTATGTAGTGGTAGACACGTGCTCTGATGATGAAATTCAGGGTATCTTCAGCCAAGAATAGGGGACTCTATTTCTAAGAAGCAACTAGGGGATTATATAACTAGTGGAATGGACGGTTGCGACAAGTTAATGTAATCTCGTAATCCTCTTTGGTCCTGTGCTTTCTAATGAGGAAGTGTCCAGTTTCCTTGAAAAGGAATAAAAGCTGAATTGCTCATGTCACTTATTTGAAGTTTGATTAATGTCCGTTTACAAATAAACATCTCTTCATTCCAAATAAACCGTGGACAGATTAATTCATTCCCGGAAGGGCCCCATGTTATATGACAAAAATAAAGGAAATTCAAATTGTACATTAATCATACGGTGTAATGTTACAAATTTGTCATGCCACGGTTGGTGGTATTGCGATGCGGGGCAATAATTAATGAACCCGTCCAGAAACAAGTAATTAGGGAGCGATATTTTTTTATCGCCGTATGGGAGTTTGCTTCCCCTGCAATATGGCAGTCGGTGCCACATCTTGTCTACGACGCGTTCATTTACATAAACAGACAATCAGAATAACAAAAGACGCTCTGATGAAAACTCATTGTCATAATTTTTCGCTGTCTGCACGCCAGAATATTGTTGATGTGAATTGAAACAATGCGAGTAATATATCCAATATGAATACTCTGCATGTTAAACGAATGTTACGTGTGAATGGTATTCTGTTTTAATAGATTGTTTAATGTATTTTGTTGCCGCTTTATTAAAAATATTTGGCAGTTAAATGATTATTGAAATGAATATTTCGATACAACTACGGATGTTATTTGAAATACTTCGTAGTGAAACCGTTCTATAAACATAGGGAAGCTCTCGCGTCAATAAATTGAATGATAGCTGGCATGTTATTACGAAAAGTTAATGGAGTTTGTTCATTTTCCAATAAATTTCTCCGGTGGGTGTATTAATTATTGAATGACTCAGGTTCGGGACCATATGTCACGCCGATAGCCAATTAGCGTCGCGAACATTAACCCTACACGTTGCGAATAAAACCCACTTTTTGATAAAACTTCGTTTAAATTTTAATGAATACTCGAAATTCATGAACCTGGAAATGCTTGTTATTTTACCTTGCCCAATTGGATTGGTCATGAAAAGTCGTTTATAGTAATTAGAGAAAAGAGAATATTAATTGAGTGTAATTTACAAACGCCTTTTAAAAAGATATTAATATTTACTCGAGAACGCTTTTATCCTTAAAACGTAACATAAATTGATGTAAACCTGAGTGACGTTTGAGTGTATCCGGCATGTTTTAGAAATCTTTTTATCCTTATCAATCATTTCGACGTTTGAATATTAAAGCTTCGCTGAGGTACTTGTAAATCATAAATTAAACGACGACTTCCTCATAAATAAAGGAACAATTACTCATATTCATATAGGAGACACGGCATACAAATTACGTTAGCGCTAAAGCCAGGTTTTAGTAAAACGCCGCCGCTGATGAAGGCATCCCGCGCTCACTGTGTAAGCTGACAGTGGGATTAAAGACGAGCGCGAGGTACAGGAACTTACCAACAATCCTATTTGTGAATGTGCCGTTCCAAGAACAACATATTTACATTTAACGAACACAGCTACCGGGAACGGGAAATCATATGGAACTTCAATATTAAGGTTCGTTTCCAGAACTGTAAAATTAAATTGCGGCATTCCTAGAAAATTAAAAAAGTTCTTCTTTAGAAGACCACTTCAAGTAACCAACATCGGAAGTGAATTTAATATATTTTTCTCTCTTATAAATCAAATGTCAATTGCTTGGTAAATATAACGGTTTCAAGTTAGTCTCCTTTTCAAATATTTATATTCTATACACAAACACCACATCACAGCAGAAAAAAACTTACAGAATAAGTACTGAAATTAATTAACCCATTTTGAATATAAGTATCTACATAAAGAAATAAAAGGACACAAAGTAGGGACTCATGAGCTTCTTATTTCGCGTAGATATAAAATGTTTTAATTGGGTCGTAATGTGTCGCCCAAATGGACCTCTCAGGAATTAAACGAAGTCCTTTTCGGGACATGTTTTCTGTGTAGTCTCTTTTGAAAGTAAATATCACGAGAAAGGTGTGTGTTTTTTGTACAATTTGCCTAACACAATTCCTTACTTCTGTACATTTCCTACATCCATCATGAACGAAAATTATAGCGAGCGAAACACCGGAATATAATCCTTCAAACATGCCACAATGAAATGTCATCTCACCATGTATGTGTAACGTCACATTATTGTATAACGTAAATCCTCTAAACACGAATTACGCATTACGTCATCAGATAAGACATACCTACGGTTAAATATTAAAACCCTTCACAATGTCCCAAAACCTCGCAACAGCTAATTATGTTGGGAATTGTTTGGTGCTGTTGGAATTTCGCCTTTATTGTAACGTGGTTAAGGGTCATGAGTGTTGTATATAGGAGTTCTTCATGCGAAACGAAAGCTCGCGACATAATTGCGACTGTACCCGGAAGTTAATTGCGTGTTCGTTGTCAAGCCGCGGGTTGGGATGATTCAAGGCGCGGATCATAGAAATAAGGGAGATAAGACGTGAAGACTTTTCATACGTCCGTTATTGTATCCCGGAATTGTGGGCTTAGATAAAAACGTATTGTATTTTTATTATGGTGAACTCAGAGACATTCCATAACGATATCATTTCATTGTTGTTTCTCCAATTGGTTTTGATTAGCTTTTAACATAGTTAGATTGATAGTATAATATCTTGAGTTCTTTATTTAAGCTATGACGTAGGACATACCTAGGGGTGTATGGTGTTTTAAATGGCTGTTTTGAAAAACTGTTAAGCAGTTTTAAAAAGCGTATCGGCAATTTTCTTCATGCAGTGTAGTCGCTCTACTTGAAACAGAAGTTGGCAGATACTTAGTTATTAAATATGTTCAAGTAAGTTGCTCTAAGTTTATGTTTAGTATTCGTTTTGCGCGTTTGTTGATAATGAATATTTGATATGAAAACGCTGTTTACATCTTCTGTTTTACGAAGGATATTGTGTCAATTGTCAATTTTTTAAAAATTATATCGCCTTTGGGAAGTCCACTTTAGAACATAGCTTCATTTTCATTCAAACCTAGCTAACTAATGGGCAATACGCAAGGCATTAAAATTAGACAACAGACAACATAAATTGACTCCCAACTATAAAGATAAACCCACTCCCTTTTAAAATAAATTCACTAATTCCAACTCCCAAGTTAATTGGTACAAAGTACCGCCTATTTTTAGCTAACCCCAATCTGACATCCCGATTTAAGCGGTCTAAATCAAGGTGTAGCCCATTCCAGACTTAACCCGTAGCATGCAGGGTAATCTATATGAAACATTCAATGAAACTAGACCCGCTGTCTGGCTATGTCGGCGCGAAACTCGAATCGAATGTTATTCAATTACATTGCTACCTGATACAATTTATTAGCGGGAGTAATAAAAGATACATAGTTTTTACTTATTTTTTGTCGTATTTTTTTATTAAAAAAAGTAGTCCAATAATTATAGATTCCACAGATAGATTAGGAGGAAACTGAACTAAAGAGTATGAAATGAATCTCCTGAGATGTTAAAGAAATAATATTTAATGTATTCAAATTAAAATTACAGTACATAGATGAAAATAGAATAAAATTATGTAGGTACAAAGTACGCAACTAATTACAAAATATTGCTACCATTAATTTAGATTTCATTTCCGACAAAAATGTGTATAATTTATTTTTTAAATATTAATATTAAACCTTATTATTCACGACAGGTTCATTAATATTGTAACGTTTGCAAAAGTTCTGAAGTGAAGAACCTTGTGCTTTTTTCTTTGCAAATGTTTAATGGATCCCAATCTCTTCATACTGGCATAATTTTGTATATTTTGTTTTGCTCTTTTTATTCTCTTTACCTGTATTCAATTTTTATTTTACCTAACGAAGAGAGAGGTTATGCAGTAAAAGTTGTATGTGTGCAGAGTGTAAAATTCTTATCAAAACGTAAAAAGAGACAATCAAATATTAAAACTAGATAGGTCAATATCAAAGTCTACTATAAAATCGATTAAAGTCTACACAAAGTTTAAATGTCAAAATCTTGGAATCCTTTGGGAAGCGCCGACCTCCTCGTAATATGAGTTGGCTGTGCCACTCTCGGCATGATAGATATCCGTCTATCACGGGCCGAGCGCCTAGGAGTGTCTTCCATGCGAGCACCAGGCATGATCGAGAAACGTCTGTAATCAACACCCCATATGATTAATTGGTTTAAACTGGTTTGAACGGGTTTGAAAGCTGTCATGCGCGACGTATTGGCTTCTGTCATGGTTACGGGGCTTAGTAACTAGATAAATGTCAATTTGGTATGACGAGTCATGTTAGTGGCGTATTGAGATTTGATTGTATCAATTTGATTTGATCTTGTAGAAGGGTAGTGAAATGTTGTGAGGTATATAGAATGATATATTTCTTTCTTAGTAGTTAGAGCTTTTTATTTGGACAATAATGAATCGAATGGATTCGTTATTCCTGGGAAAACTGAATGGCTATTCAATTATTTATTCGTTTTGCCTTTTTTCTAAGTAAAAAGTATTGTGTCCTAAAAGATGCGTATTTATTCAGAACTGATTCTAAGAAATCTATGTCTGCACGGCTGATCTAATGTTTATTATACATTTGTACAAATACATTTTGTAGAGAAGAAAGACGAAGACCTTATTTTATTTTAGTTCAAAAAGAGTAGCTCAGCATAAACCCCCAATATTAAACTCATTTAGATAATTATAGTACTAAGTTAGATGGGATCCTATAGGCTACTTTTTAGACTACCCGTACTCAGTAAACTTTGAGTCGGGCGATAGCTAGGATCTTTAGGCTGGAAGCAGTGCTCGGCCGACGGACAGTGCTGACCGTAAGTCCCGACCGAATCACATACAAAATCACGCACTTACCGTCAGCGTAGCGGTGTGCGCGTTCGTAGACTTACACAGATATAGCTACGCCGACGACGGTCAAGCGCTGTTTCCGGCGTTAAAATATTATCTTTAAAGATCACAAAGTATATCGACCTGCTCGCCGGTATAAGAGACATCCTCTTGAACAGATGTGTGGCTGCCGATCTCAAGTCATCGTCCTGCATCAAGCTGACGAGATCCTTTTCCCGTTTCCTCAGAGGCGCAGCCGCAGCGAGCACTTCGCCTTCCAGAGACACGTTTACGCACTGCGATGGAAAAAGGTATCGTCAAAAACCGAAGAATGGCGAAAAATGTAAGTATTTAATTTCACCTAAACGCTCGTGGTACTTAACACTTAACACTTATTTTATCAACCACTTCTCGGACGAACGAATTACCTTTTGCTGTCTTTAAATTAGATGTAACCTAAATCTGATTCTAAAGCAATTAGATCCAAAAGGGTTTTTAAGTTTTCATCAGCTAAAAATACACTGTTTCCAGCAGAAAAATATACTAAGGCATACAATTTACTGGACTGAAATTAGCTTCAAAAGAAGTTTTCTTTTATTTTCTGATACTTTCGGATTTCCCGGTTAAGGTCCGCCATGTAGCACTTAGCTTGTCAAAAGCGAATTACGAGGGGATTTTAGGCACCAACTTTTTGGACCTTTTCTGTCCCTATGTGTCGGCCATTCTTTTTAGGTCTTAATGAAAGTTTTGTAGACAAAGAGATAAAGATAGTATCAGTTAATACGCCAGACATACGGTCGGGTACCGTGAAGATTAAGCAACTTTGTGTTTTTTTACCAAATTGGCCGTAGTGGAAACTTATGTAGAAATAAGTACATACACAAAGAAAATAAGAGCACAATTCGGTCAATCATCAAAAGTTGGCTGCAACGGTTCAAGCCCAGGAACCTTTAAATAACTCTACAACATTCTCAAATTGTCCCACACATTCAAGAACTATTAAAATGGACGCACCAAAGGCCCATTAAATGCTTATAGTTTTAATGCGCTTACCGTGTCATAGAAGGCAGCGACTTCAGAGAATCCGAAAGAGCGAGCCAGGCCAGCGGCTTCCAGTAACACTGCTCTGGCTTCAGGTCTGTTATTCTGCAAGAGATGGCAGCGAGCCAGTAGGAACTGCGCGTTCAGAAGCCATGGACGGTGGTTACAATTTCTGGCCTCTGAAGAGTTAAAATATAAGGTTTTTATCAATTTAAGTAAAATGATTTAATTATGAGATAAGAAAAACCTCATGCTTATTGTGGCGAACTTCAAACCTAAGCATTTTCAGATGTAGTTGCAGAAACCATCCGGCCTAACCTAGGCGTGAAATTCATAGATCAGATACTTCGTCATAAACGATGGATATTAGTATACTAGTTAGTATATTAGGTACCGTTACTTCGTGAAGATAAGCATATTAATCACAATAAAAGCCGCAATAAATTACTCACAAATATAATAGAGGTAATTTTCGATCGAGAATAAAATCTTATTCCTTTCACAAAGAATTTGTATTCCAAATGAAAAAGGGTATACTTATTTTGTGTTCAAACTTTATAAATCAATTTGAATTCACAAAACGACCACTTCAGCCGGTACAGAATCGAAGAGTCAAAGTTATGGCAGGTCAGGCGTAGTTCGAATAAGCAATGCGGTTCAGAATGCTCTGTTAACTCTGAATATTATCGAATCATTCGACCGAATTATTAATTACTTTACAATGCATTACAGCTCCGTACTCATCATCGTTAATTAATTACACGGAAAACATCGGATCAGAGCATCCGATGTTTTCCGTGTAACAACAACAACCCCATATCATTTATTAATAACACTCTCGTATTATTAAATTCACTTTCCAAAGATAAATAAATATTAATATTATACCCTTGTAATGTCGAGAAACTTTATTCATTACTCTAATGCTTTTAGCGTAGACCTACGATTTCGGGCTTCGGCTGCGTTTCAATTTACTTACTGTATGCGAATGGGTAGCATGCCTATGTTACTACTCAGCCCGTATTTTCGAACTCTCCTCTATGCTAACACGACTTTGGAATCTATACAAAGTGAATTATGTTGAAAGAGCAAAGAGGGAACGTGTGCTGGACGAGGATTTTAAGTCAATATTTTCGCAGAAGAAGTCTAACAAGTTAAGAATATAAAGAGATTTTATTCGATCGTGGGACGCTAATTTATTTCCTTGAATCAACGAACCGTTCTGTGGCCTATAAATTCGTGGAGCTCGAGTACTTTAGTGTTAACAAAGTGATAAAGTCCGTTCTACTGAAAGTGTCTCAACTTACCAGTTTGACATTTGGAGGCGTACATTCGTGCTCTTAAGGGGTTTTTTAAGTCCACATTAAGGCGAGCTAGCTCGTGCAACAAGTAACATCTTTCTGTTGCTCGCGTGCTCATTGTCAGAGCTCGTTCTAGACTGCAGACACGGATCCTGGGAAAAAGCTGAGTATTACTTTTCAGATCCTTTGATACACTAGCTGCAATTTGTAAGTAAAGGCCCGTTCCAAACACAAATTACCAAACAACATACTCTTTATAATTCATCGCGTCAACACGCCATTCCCCAGTGACAAATTAAATAGTCCTTATTGATTTTATATTCAAAATATTCCATTGATTTGGGAGATTTGATATATTGATTTGATTTTAATATTAATAGAAGAATACTTTTCATAGACAGGAAGGAGTACCAATAAGGATTTTATTATGGTTTTCAAAATGTAGGTCTAATAAAATCATAAAGGTCAGAAAAGGAACGTATATACCTGGCTTTGGGAAAATACATGCTATGTAGGTAGCTAAGGGCCTATAAAGATATAGAAAGACCACCGAGGCCATTAATAACATAAAGCGATAGGGCGAGAATACCGCTGGAAAGCGACGGTCACAGATAAAACGTCGAATTAATTAATTAAAGTTAGGTCAAGGCAAAATTACGTAATGCCTTCACGTTTAGTCTAGCTGGCATATGTTACGAGACACCCAGCTGTGTGCTTAATTGTATCTGCCAGATTTCAAAATCGAATTAAATTGTCATTTAATAGACTGTAAATGTTGCGATTAACTATATTGGTGAATTGGACGACAGTGAATTTTAATTCACGAGTACGTACGTGGATTAAAATTTCAAACATACTTAGAGAGGATCCCTGTTACTAAAAGCATTATACAACAACGTGTTCCCAACTGCATTCTATTAATACAGGTGCAGGTATGCGAGGAATACTAAAGTTACTTAGCGTCGCGCGGCGGTGCGGGCGGGCGCACGCGGAGCACGGAGTCGCGGCTCGGCTCGCGGGACACCAACATGCCCAGGAGAATAAACGCCCTCCGCTCCCGATCCGACTCGCTCATACCTTCTCGAACACGTTTCTGAACATAAAATAAGAGAGATTTTTCGCGGTCTACGTGACTTGGCAAACAAGCTCTATTAAACTCCCAAGCTCCGTAATGCCCATGGCAACACAATTTATAATAAAATACAGAAATGAACCAACCTGGTCTAGGAACGCGTTTGCAACTATATCGTGTAGCTTTTGCAAGAATTTATCTTTCCCTGGTAATAAGTTGGCGGGTTTTCGCGTTATTTGCTCCATGCCGAACTCGGCAATTTCCAGACACTTGGCAGTGTCTCGTTCTTCGTAAATAGATTGAGTTGTCTGTATGAGGCGACGGGCATCAGTGGCGTGTTGGAGTTGCGTGTGCGCCAATTGCTCTTTGCGTGCACGAGACAGGCGAGCACGAGCGGCTGCCTCCAATGCACGGGCAGCATACAGCGGTCGGCGCTCACGTAACACTGCCTGAATCGTATTATATAAGTGATCAGAACCTACAAAGCTAACATAAGAAAAAGCTGAATCATAATGTGTTCCAGCCTTTCAGTCGACGTGACAGGCTTACGCAATTTAAATGATAATATCTGTCTGAAAAAATGGACTAGGCGAAAACACAGACAGCACAAAAAATATCCTAAATATTACTGGAATATAAGACCCGGTTGTCGTGTGTTATTTTTCAACAAATTGCCTTTGTTATTCAATTAAGCTTACAGAGCTTTGCGGTGAATATTTTGAACACCAAACCTATAGTTATGGAGTTAGATTCCAATCTGTACAAGTGCTATAAATTTCAATTTGCTGTTAACTTATAAAGAATGGCGTTGTGCAATATATTAAAGTTTTGGGTCAACGGGTCAAAGGTTAAGTTTATTAAGTTAAATAGTGTGAGCGTACTTGTCGTTTCTCCACATCGGCGAGTGCTTTATTGGCCAGTTCTTGTAATTTTTGTGATCCTTGTTTATTGGCAGAGACCAATCGTTCGTCCTTACATAAGGCAGTTAAGAAATATTTGTCATGTGCCATTCGCTCCAAATATTTCGAAGCCATTAAACGGGAGATTTGTTCGGCTCTCTGTTTTTCCGCGCGGGATATTTCTTGGACCTAGAATTACGGTTATTGCCTACATATTTTTTATTTCTCGTTGTAAACAGAGACGTATCTGCACTTTAGTAAACGAGGTATAGACATAAATATTTTTAGGCAGTAAAATAAATTTTCTGAAAATAATGTTTATTGCATACTTGAAAGCTGTTGAAACCAGCGAAATAATTTATAGTGCTTATAAGATAAAGATATAAAGAATATTATTCTCCTATAAAAAATATTTTCAATGAGGAACACGCTTTCAGATAAATGTTCGTGCAACTTTTTTAATATTTACTTTTGGCTTTCACAAAAATTTCCCGCAAACCACAAACTACATCAGAAAATACGCGCAACTTTCACCGTAATGTATATTCAACATCAAAAACAACAAAGTAGTTTGTCGTAGTTTAGCCGTTAAATTCATAGTACCCGGTTGGTTATAAATTATGAGTAAAGTTCTAAACCTGTTGTTCCTTCTGTGGCTGCATACGTCCACGACGTACCACTTTGGGTGCATCTTCGTCCACAGACTGCCTCTGAATCTCCAGGTTGCTAAGCAACGACACAGCTGTTTGCAACACTTTGCTAGCTGTCGCCCCGGCACATTCTCGCACCTAATAACATTTACAGTAAATTAGTGAAGCAAATTCGTCTTAAATTGTGTCGCGTCACGACCTGAATGTCGCAAGCTGTACATTTAAATTATATTAACTGATGAGCTTGGAGAAGATCCTTGGTATTTCATTGTCCAGGGTTGAATTATGATGCTGTGTTAAAAATAGAAGAGCGCACCTCCTACCTACTTATTAAAGCCTTCTCTCCTATTAAGATATCATCACTTTAAACAGAAGAAAATATTTTGCCTGATTCACGCATGATTTTGTAGTTCCAAAAGATAAACTTTTATGTTAATAAGTTCATGTAAGTTTAGCAGTAATAAGTTTTTATACATCTTTCTGGTTTCAGCATAAAGCCAGATCATTACCGTTCCTCGTGGATTGTCATAACAACGTTCAGAATAAAAGTTCCGACCTTCTGAAAAGCAAGCAGCGTAGAAAATTTAATTTTGGACGCGTTGCTACGTTTTCGAGAGAAAACGTTCCATTAGAAGATAGCTGAATAGCGTGAAAAGTTTGTTATTTTTTAGATGACTCTTAAGCGAGTTTCTTGGTCTTTTTTACTGAAATCACAAATTGAAGCGACTAGCCAGTATTTCCGTAAAATCGGCGTTTGTAACTTTCAAACTTGAACGTTGCTCAATTTATATTAATAGAGATTGAATTTATGTTACATTTTTTTATCCAACGGAAAGATGCCTTAAATTATAAGACGGTATTGCTGGGTGTTATGTAAGACTTATCTACTACGTAAGTAGGTACAAACGATTTATGTGCAACGTGTGTTTAACGTAGGTACCTAACACACACACTAATTGTCGAAAATTACTATTTTAGTGTTAAGGATCGTTACCGTTTCTTCAGCACATCTGGCGCAATCAGCGAAATCCGGCGGGAACCTCCTCATGCGCTGTCCATGATGAGCAAGAACTAAGGCGCGTTCAAACGCACATTTCTCATATTCTGTCTGCGCACGAATTTGTAAGGCCCTTGAATTTTTGGGTTCCAAAGCTGGGAAGAAAAAGTATTCCTATTTTATTTTTAAGTTGAAATTGGTCCCAGTCAAAAACTTCCATTACTTCGTTAATGGAGTAGATATAAAATTTCCATTATTACAGAATACTTCAAGTTGTTTACCAATCTTTAAGTCGGCATTGAGATCAATTTATATATAGAAAATCTGAGCCAAATCGGCTACGAAATATACACGTGAATAGAGCCGTAAGTGGGTACCTAAATACGGAGACCGAATTATTTGACCGAAATGTATATGGAAATAAAACCATTTGCTAGAAAAATAAGTGGTTTTTGAATCCTGGCCAAGTTCGATTATTTTCTATGGCGACTCAATTTTCTACGGTAGTTAGGACAAAATAGTAGTATCATTGGCGTAAGTAAGTATAACCGCTGGTCTGGAATTTTTAATTAAGAGCTTATGCCGTCTTGTTTCCTTATTTAGTACGTGCAGTGCCAAAGTCTTTGAGCACTGTTTAAAGTATAATGTTTCACAGCTTGTATAGTTACGAGAATGCTGTGAATACGAAGTAAAATTAGCACTTGTAAAAGCAAAATTTTGTTTAAATACCTATCTCGTATCGTGAAACCTAAGATAGGTTTACTAGTATTATTGTAATTAAAAGCAAATTAATTAATTTGAATTTTAATGTAGAAAGAAATTAATAATTAATGTTAATTAACTATTGTTAAAATGTTTTCTTGTCAAAGATCATACAAGATTGTTTTATTAATTTGAATGCTTGGTAAAAGCATTTGTTATAATTTAACTTAATAACATTATATGAGCGAGCGTTTTCATATTTCATCTTGTAACCTTTAAGTATGTTTCA
Source organism: Helicoverpa armigera (assembly GCF_030705265.1). Classification (NCBI taxonomy): domain Eukaryota; kingdom Metazoa; phylum Arthropoda; class Insecta; order Lepidoptera; family Noctuidae; genus Helicoverpa; species Helicoverpa armigera. The sequence goes on from NC_087121.1 coordinate 6,122,780, forward strand.
TAAAAGTTTTTAATGCTTCAGTTAACAAAGTAAATAATATATTTTGTCCACACGAATGAACATTTTGGTTACAAATTCACAACATTTGTTTGAACATACATCATTATAAATAACGTATATTTCTATGTATGTATTTAATAAGTATCTACACGAGTACGTTTTTTAAACAAAGACCAATTAAGGTTCATGGACCTGCGAAAATATTTTCACAGCGCTCTTTGGAAAATTTGGAAGCTGTACGAAAATATTATGACCTATATTGTATAATTGTATATTTGGAATAATTCTAATCTTTTAGAGTAAAATTTTTCTAGAAATATTTAATATTTGTGCTATTCATATACATAGAGCGTATTTCATTTCCTAACTATTCGTCTTACAATCAGTCTTATAGACCCAGACACAGTTATCTATGCAACATACTGGTGCTCAGCTGCAAATAGTGAAAATGAGCCGACTCAAATATAATTCTGAAAAACCTTTTAATTTTGTTTTTTTTTTTGGAATATCCGATGTACAACCTAGTATGTATTTGTACTATAAAAAAAATATTTTTCTAAAAAAGATAAAAAGTCATTCATTAAAAGAAGGCTGAAGATCAACCCTTTTTTGTAGGTCAAGTTTTCAAAAGATAGCCCCAACGCCCACTCTTTACAACTGTCTATGTGTTTTGTTACATTCCTATAAATTGTCTTTAAAACCATGTAAAGTAATAATAAGGCTAGCAGTCTACCAGCTGCCCTCGCTGCGTCTTCCAAAGCTCCCGTATAGTGCGTTGATTTCGCTCTCACCAAACTTCGTCCCAGCAGTGACCGAACATCGGAACTCTGAAAATGAATACACGCTTAACCAACCACAGCTGAGAGGGAGAGATTTTATCGCCAAAACACGATTAAATATGCACGTTTTATATGAAGCTGAATGGGTAAATGTAGGAATATTGGGGCCAATTTTACCGACAGTCGGTTACGTAATCGGTTGTTTTAATAACACTTCAGTTGTCCCGCGTTTTTCTTCAACATTTTAGGTATATTTATGACGGCTTTTATTATTTCAGTCATTAATTTTACTTATGTATGTTATGTCATTAATATTTAACAACATTGTACAACGAGGAAGTAGGTATATACCTGCATAATTTCAGGCCTATTTTACAATAATTGACACATAAATTATAGGCTTCACTTCGCTGCTCATTAAAGGTATCCAATTAAATACAAGGAACATTTATAGCAACCAGATTTGATTTTAATTTTTTTCGATAGTTAAATAAACTTACTCAAAAAAATAACACTCAAAAGAAGACATAGACCGAATAGTCTCCAAAATACACAAAAGACTATGAAAAAAGTTCTCTAGGTATATAGAAAAAAATACTGCCATTATTAATAACGCAATCAAAAATAGGACGAACCACCACAAAAAAATAAAAAATAATATTTAGTTCTTTTTTCAAATATTGGCGGCATGGGAAAGAGATAGGTGACAGCACCTGACAGCCGGCACAATATACACGTGAAGTGTTTAACAATCAACGTGCTTGATTGCTTCGCACTATGCCGTGTCCATTAACTGTCTTTGTTTATTCCACAAAGAGACGTTTTATCGGAATAATTGTGTTGTTTAAGTACATATGTACCTTTATTTTGAGTCCGATTTCTTTGGTTATTATTTTCATTTGTTTTTAATCGCCAGTGTTGACACTAAGGTTAAAATACTTTTGTTGCTAAGTGAAATTATAACATTTTTAACTAAATTCTTTCAAGGGTGAGCCCAGACAAGAAATAGCCGTAGGCGTACTTTTAGTCCCCGAAATAAAAATCGTATCCTCGTAACTGAGTGAATCTTAAATTGTATTTGATAAGAGGTATGTCAAAGTTCAAAGTAATCAATTTTGTTAGACAAAGACACGTTCTTTGTCTGAGTCTTAATGCTAATAAACAGTAATAAAAAAACAGGTTGATCCTTGAGGATTAAAAACTTGTCCATATGCCTACTTCATATCATAAAACTGAAGATTTTATTTTTTTGCTTGCCAAAGCGGGCTAAACTCAGGAACTACTGGACTTTTATGGCTCATTTATCAAGGCAGGCTGTGGGCTACTTTTATCGGGGTAGGTACGTGAAAAATTCATAACTAACCAGTTTTTTAAACTTGTGAAAAAGTTTCAAATATACATCAAAAGAATATTTCTGGCTGTGATGCCAAAAAACAGCAACCACTTAACAAGTAACCTAAAATATTTACTCTGAATTCTAAAAAGACTTACTTGAAAATAAAGTCGATAGAATAACGATTCGCAACGTAGAATCGGAGCAAACATTATTAACGCTTTAGTGCGTCTAATTGCATGTTTACTGGCTGGAAATAGATTCTTAAGTTGTTTGTTTTAAACTCACATTCCATCGTAGAGCCTCATTGTACGCTTGTGTGGACTTTTCGAAGAGCTCCAAGCGTTGTAAGTAATTGCTGGAATAACAAATCTTTTTCAATGGCACGTCGTTTGTTTTGAAGTGAATAGATAGTTTATCAAGGGTAGATTTGTGAGGTTACTTTCTTTTGTTTTATGATTGATTGATGTGTGGTAAGTTGACACTCCTGCCTGATAGCCACTCGGCTCATCCTTGCTTATTAATTAGAAAAAAAAAACCATTTTCTTGCTTTGTCCTTATCATCTTATATAAACGATATTATGAATTCCTAGAAGGTTAAATCTATAAGGGTTTCTTTGAATAGTGCCTTAGGATTTTACCGGTGGTCAGACGGAAAAGTCCGTGGTTGTAAATGAAAGTATTTCTTTATGCAATTATCAAGATATAGCATTCGAATCCAACTTGATTCATAATAATTTAACTCATAAATAACAACGATAAAATAATCATAACACGATCTTTAATCATAACGATATTATTTTACAATTAATTATGTTAATTACGTGATAGCTTTATGGCTATTACTACATCAACGTTGCGGTTTCACGAACCTTCGACACACGAAATTTACGCCAAATTTTGGATTAAAACAGTAAATTGGCACAAATTTTAGCCTTGTTGATGCTATTAGAGATCATGGTTATGATAAATTTGCATGTAATAAGTGGCTGTATCAATTAGTTCATGACCACAGAGTATTAACCTAATAGCCTGAGGTCGGTAATATAAAATTCATCGTATCATTTAGCACACTGGCTTCACTAAATATGTTCATTCTATTACTACCTTAATCTGCAACATAAACGCTACATCATCGCACATAAATTCAAATTTAAAACCGTCAAAAGAAATTCGAATAGAATACAAGTACAAATAAAAATTTACATGAAAAGTATTGTTCAATGAATGTCTGCAATTAATAGGGTTATCAATCATTGTCTATGTACTTAACATGAATTGGCAGGTGAAGGCTCTAGTGGTCCTCTGTGTACGGGATGAGGACAGATAATAGGACGGATCAATGACCCTTTATGATGTCGTTTTATGAGGGAGTGATCCGTTGTTGGCTAATTAATGTGAGCTACTCTTTATATGTCAGTAATTATTTTTTTATTTGATAAATACGTAACAAGTATTATTACCTACTTATAGGTACTATAATACTAATCAGTCTGAATAAAGGAGTATGACCTACTCAGTAGGTATTCTACGACAGTTATTATGAAAAATTTTTGGTCACGCCTCCAAACTAACTATAACAGAATTGATGCAGTAGGTACCTACCCAAACTTAAATCACACCTATCTGCTTTATTTATACAATCGCACTACATGATTCGCACAAGACATCAGAAGTAAATCACGAAAATAAACAACAGTACCAAATAGACAATTTGTTACTACATTCCCTAAGTGTGGAACTTCACCTTTGTTTGTGTAACATACCCTCTTTCACGGAACACGTTCACCGCGTTACATATGGGACGCTCTTCTGGCTGTAATTTAGTCTTCATACTGATACACCCCTTTGTCTCCTCTAAGGAACACTGTTCTACTCCATAGCTGCACTGTTTACCATCGCTACAAATTCACAAATAAATCTAGATGACCTCGATTCTCTCAAGTACATAAAACTTGGGGTTGCCAACGACGAAAATTATGATATTCGCGGAATTAAAATTTAGTATCTGTTATTATCTTTACGACGGAATTTATGGGGGATAAAAATGATGTTAAATTTGAATGGTTTCCGCAATCCGTAGCGGAGTGAAATATTAATTTCGGATGCTTGTGATGAAACTGTGTTTCGTTCAGTTATTACTTGATAATAATGAATAATAAATTCAGTAACAGCTACTCACTATCGATCTGTTTGACAATGTAGTATCCCGTATTAAATGTCTCTTTCTCTTTAACTTTATTTAAATTATAGTACGAGATCATACAACTAGGTCATTCATTGTTGTGGTGCATTCAATGCTTGTTTGCAAAATCTCCATGTTGCAATTGATTAATATTCGGTACATAACATACAACCATGGAAGAATCTCTGAATTAGAACGATCTATACGATTATGTTTTATCTGGAGTATCATAAGTTTAGTATTCAACAAAAAGAGCTAAAAGGTGCAGATAAGAAACTGCTAGTAACCTGCAAATGTACAAACATCAATCTAAAACGTTCTCTGAAAACGAACCGTTCACAGACAAATGTAAAGTTTTATTGTTATTCATCCCGGTCGTAAAATATCTACGGCGGACATTTTCCTGTCTTTGAAGACGGAACTACGGTAAGTATTAAAAGTCTTCGACTAAGAACTTAAACTTGCAACTGCGAATAAGAAAGTTCGTTTTCGAGTGGGGTTTAATGTTTGTAAAGCTAGACTTGTCTTGCAAAAACATTCGGATGTTTATTATAGAAATGCTTTCATGAATCGACGAAAAATGTACCAATGCTGCCTAGTAAAAAAAGCTTTTATGGACAGGACAAAGAAATATAACACACAAAAAACACAAACAGAGATATAGGACACTTGGGGCCCCATTTTTAGGGTTCCGTAGCCAAAATGGCAAAAACGGAACCCTTATAGTTTCGTCATGTCCGTCTGTCCGTCTGTCCGTCTGTCACAGCCGATTTACTCGGAAACTATAAGTACTACAGTGATGAAATTTGATGGGAATATGTGTTGTATGAACCGCTACAAAAATATGACACTAAATAGTAAAAAAAAGAATTGGGGGTGGGGCCCCCCATACATGTAACTGAGGGATGAAATTTTTTTTTTCGATGTACATACCCGTGTGGGGTATCAATGGAAAGGTCTTTTAAAATGATATAAAGTTTTCTAAAAAACATTTTTCTTAAAGTGAACGGTTTTTGAGATATCAGCTCTCAAAGTCGTAAAAAGTATGTCCCCCCCCCCTCTATTTTTATAACTACGGGGTATAAAATTCTAAAAAAAATAGAGGTGATGCATGCTAATTAACTCTTTCAACGATTTTTGGTTTGATCAAAGTATCTCTTATAGTTTTTGAGATAGGTTGATTTAACTGTAATTTACGGAACCCTTCGTGCACGAGTCCGACTCGCACTTGGCCGGTTTTTTTTATTTAACTTATACGTCAACTCAAACATAAAAATGACGAGGAAATGCTACTTACTTATGAAACATACAGAAATAAAGATACATTCCGCATTCACATATTGATCATAGAAAAATACGGCCTATTTTCTTTTACTCCCATCATAACTGTGACATCAAAGAATTCTCCCTTGCCTCATCTTCACTGCGGAGAATTTTATTTTTCAAGATCATAAACCTTCGGCGAATCAGAAGCCCATCTTTATAATATTGGTAACGCGTCACAAAATTTAACAACATATGTCTTGGGCCATTTACTACTCAATGAGTCGTACACAATGTCCATCTTTTACCTTATTTGAAGCAGTCGCTATAAATAATAATATTGAAAAGACCTAGAATAAATGAAATATCTCTCTTTCTTTTTGATTGGATATTTATAGTATCTATCAACATTTGTGGCAAGGCATATTCTAAAACGAGACACCTAAATGACTCGAGAGCAAATCAGATTGAAGAGAAAAAATGCAGGACCGATATAAATGCTACGCCGTAGCAAAAAGTCTACGTAGCGCACACAAGTTTGTTTGTAATTTTTGTCGACATGACAATGAAGTTTAGGTGCGTAGCTACTTCTGTTTAGTGTTTTGATAAATATATCGAAATAATAACAACGTATTGAGTCAATCCTATGTTTTATAAGACTGAGTACATTACTGACTGAGTACACAAGGATGACCTTGTTTATTTATTGAGTCCTATATAAGACTCAATGTACCTCTATGTAACAAGCCAATGTAAAAATATGCCTTCAAATAAGTACAAAACAACACAATTATGATACAACATAATACCTAACATAATCACCAGTATCAACGAACAACATATCTAATCTCTAACTGGGTTCGAGTGCTCGTAGTCCTACTTCTACAAAGTTGTCGGTACATACGTCATACAGTTCTGCTATGAAATTGCGAAACATGGAAAGTCGCTCTGTTAAGTTCCGTTGCACTTACAGCTTATAGGTTATGTTAGTTTAGAGTAGATATACGTACAATGTTGGTTTATTTTATTAGTGGTTGCAGTGCAAAGTAAATAGTGTTTTAATATTTTTACCGACTGTCGAAGAAGGGTAAAGGGTAATGGGTTTGAGACAGGAAAAAACTGACTTATTCAATTTCTAATGCTTTTACATCGTAATATGAAAGGGCGTGATTGCCTCGAAAGTTGGCATTAAGGTGCGGTATGGATTTAGGAACAAATTAAGTTTGCAAAGAAACAGAACGTGGTCGGCAGAACATTATAATATAGGTATTTTACAACTTAATAAACAAGGATTGTAGACTCAACTGGGATAACATAAAATAAATTAGCGTAACTTAAGAATTGAATCTATAGTTCTTGACACTAACAAATCCTTTGGGACTTACTAAGCCATAATTTAATTTGAGACTTTTGTAGTAGAAATTAATAATTGAACCCACCTGAAATGTGAATTTGCATTTATGTAGAAACATAATATGAAAAAGATGTAAACATAATATGAAACATGCAAAAACATGCATCAATGAAAAACTTCGTATACCACACATAATTATCATACTTTGTAATAGATACTTAAAGAACAAATGGGAACGATTTAATTTAAAATCCTGAACTAAAATCCTCTTTACGCTTGTATCTTAAGTTATTACGATACTTTTTACAGTTCTATATTTCAAAGGATTACGTTTAATTAATATTTAAAAGTGTCTCTGTAACTATCTTTTCCCAGTCCTATAGCTTAATTTACTCGGGCTGAAAGGAATGAAATTTAACTGACAAACCAAAGGATCAATTTAGAACATTAGAGTAAAGTTTTGATCGCTTTTCAATCCGCATTCCGAAACCATTTCCCGCATCTGGATAAAAATACTTACTGCCTAGAATGTCCCACATTTCTCTATGTCAAACGTCATCGCTATCAGATCAGCCGTTTTCAGCGAAAAAGCGTAGCAAACAAACGTACGAAACTTTCACATTTTAATACATACTTGTAAGATTTGATTACACTGACTTAACCTAATCAATCTTACTACTACACTAAAAGATTTACTACAGCAATAGATCCAAAATAACATATTTTAAGCAAACAATGAACAACTAGAACCGCTTCACCAAAACCACTATTAGATGGATGACCACAGTACGACCGCATTACTTCGGACCGACTTAACATTCACTAGTTCAAATAGAATTTGTGGAATCAAGTAGCAACTCTATTTACTATGTGAAATTCATTCAAGTGGCTATAGCGTGGCCATCAGGACTGTGCCATCACTCCTCACCGATCTCCTCGCAATACATATAGAGAGTTGCTACCTAATTGCTACCAGTTACCATTAGTTGCTACCAATTGCTACCCTCGTGGTTTTGAAGATAGTCAGGATCTAAAGGTAACAGCCATTCTGATATCAGGAGGAAACTTAGTGTATAATCAATCTTACTGCTACACCAAAATATTTAGTAAAACAATAGATCCAAAATAACGTATTTCAAGCAAACAATGAACATCTAGAACCTTCACCAAAAACCACTATTAGATGGATGACCACAGTACGACCGCATTACTTCGGACCGACTTAACATTCACTCGTTCAAATAGAATTTGTGGAATCAAGTAGCAACTCTATTTACTATGTGAAATTCATTCAAGTGGAACGCGACGTAAATATAACGGACAAATGGTTTTCTGATATTTATTGGAATCAAAGATTTTGTGAAATACATAGTTGTAATAAAATATGTCCTTTTTGTGGTGCTCAAATATATTTAGCACATAAAAAATTTGGACTGTTTAGTTTCAAAAAAATCTTTCTTTTAAATTTATCTATCCTTAGCTACACATAACAATGCTTACTGTACAATTTTGTACATAAGTAGCTTAAGTATAGTAAGTAGGTGTAGCATAGTACATATTATAAATCTCAGAGCTAATGGAAGCGTAGTGTAGGTTTGCTCTAATGAGGTACATACATACATGTGTACACCTATATTTCGTGTACAAACATTGTATGGTAGGTACATACAAAAAGGACACCGCTTCAATGCGGGCGTCAGGCAACAGACGATTCGTCCGTGAAATCAAGAGCAATATTTGTACAGTACATAGTACTTAAAAATAAGTTGTTTTTCAACTTGTGTCTGTCGGTACTAGATAAACTCAATCGGTGACTACATAGGAAGTTTACTTAAATTATCTAGAAACGTGTATGCAATTATTAATGTAGTCATATTTACGAACACATTTGAGGTAAGAGCTAACTTAAATAGTGAAGCTTTCTTCAACCGAAAATCTTGACTTATTTGAAAATAATTATCAAAAACAGTGTCAATTAGTTATTAATAGCGCTATAGGTCTTGTCATCAAAAGGCTTTCGTGAAGAAAATTTAGTTTTCCGGGAACGGCTTTAAAGCAAAGTGGAAATTGTAATGGTAATGTCCATTAAATTGGCGGTATGGCAGGCTACATTGTAACATTCAATCAAACTTAACTCAGAATTTGAATAGCTTTTTTGCAAATAAAAACGCGGTACCTATATTCTTTATTATGCAAAATATCTCGCAACTTATTCTGTGTTCAAAGTGTCTAGTCAAATTAATTTTATGAACTCTTTTAATGATAATTAGTATCTACATCTGAAAGCCCCTAATTCCGAGAAGTAATTTCTGTTCCGAGTTGAATTCTAAAACAAAATGCTCTCGACGCTGCTGATGGTAACAGAATAATTAATTCAATGTTTCATATCTATATAACGAATAAATGTCGAGCAAAGAAACATTTAAATATAAAGCGGAACGTTAAAGCATTTCCAAGCAATTAGACGCCTGAAATTACTTAAACGATTCATTTGAAGCGATAAACATGGATAAAAATATATCCAGGTAAAGTTGTAAGTGGTTTCAAAAAACAAATTGCAATACTTTAATTATTAAAGTTTACGGGTGAACGTTTCCAAGTTTCCTTGTTAAGCGGAAAGAATTAAGATCTGAATTCCCAGCAAAAAGCACGAAGTACACGATGAGAATTGTTGATTAGGACGTACTTTTTTGACCTTTTAAGTGATGGATATAGCATAATGATAACTTATTTGTTCTGAAATTGTAGTGATTTTCATAAAAACACACATAAAACAGTTTTTCAAACATTTTATTTTTATTCAATACCTATATCTTATATCATATTATGCCTATGCCGGTTTTATTGAATTCTGTATCTCAAACCTTACCTTTACTTCTGAAGTTTGATAAAATCGTATTTGAATATAAAGTAGACCTTTAATGACGGTGAATTTTTGCACTTCGCGAAAAGAATTTAATATCACTCAGGATTTTTTATTACTCAGTTACTTTGTAATCGGAAAAAGAAATACGATGATTTGGAAATAAATCTGGATAAAACAGTAGACTCTGTATAATTATAAGTTAAGATTGTTGTAGGGTTAGGTATAACAGCTTAAATAAAAAAATTCAACACTTTACTTTTTTGTACACTTTAATAACTCTGTGCCTGTGACCCACAAACTATAGCTATGGGTCAATGATGATCTCTAAGTATATTATTTACATTTACCGTCCGATTATCCCAATCCAATTTAACATATAAAAGATTGCGGTAGATCTTAAGCATCAGCAAACCTCATAGATAATTTTTGCAATATCTAAAAGCAAATTCTATTGTGCACACAGTATTCTCGAAACCAATAAAATAGAAAAACCTTTTGTTGAGTTTTGTATAAAACCTTCTTGCTTCGAAGCCTTGGAATACAATGAATAGAATAGCCATTTGAAGTTATTTTCCTGTACATAATGCTATGCAAACTTCTTGAGACAAGATTCGTTCGGGCTTTGGCTTCTTTCCAAAAATGCCTTCATTTCTCCTCCTTAGTTGGTTGGAACTAGAAATTAACTATCACGTAACTTACAATGATTATGTAACTGAAGATGTGACCTATATTTGGAACATCATTAAAGCTCACTCAGGGACATTCATTTCAACTTTGACCTAACGACTCAATGAGACGGGAAGGTCAGGGGTTTATATACCTACTGTAAGGTTTATTATGAGGGTTTAAACAATGTGCTGTTGACCTTTGTAGATTAAGATGTGATGTGATCCATTCCGCTATATTTAAGTGGAAAGTATGACACCAAGTTTGATATTTTTTCCATATCGTCAACACATTCGTCATCCTCTAATAGGCTACACTGAGGTAAGAATATAGTCTCCATGGTTTTCGCGGAAAGTACATTTAAGCATCGCACTCAAGGAGGCTTTTAAATGCACCTCGGTACATTTAACTAAGTACCTACATACAATACTTTCGCCTTCTCCGTGCTGTTTCTCACATTAATGTGGTCTTAAACGCCGCGGCGATAACATATTACCCATTTCGAGGTGTTTTGTTGGGTAAAAATATTTCACATGGCAACTTTTTGGGATAAACACCTGGGTACTTTTAGGAGTGTGGTATTGGAGTGAGGCAAACAATTGTCTTCGAGTTTCGAACAAATTCTGCTTGGGTTTTATGTAATTATGAATATTGTAACAGTAGGTAACGTTATTATTAGATACAGGTGATACAATATGTAAGGTTTTTCGATTTGTTAAGAGTAGTTAAAAATGATAATATTATATCTGATAAGTTTGGAAACTGAGTAAACGAACACTGAGGGGATGAAAAAGCCTCTATTTTGTAGGTAAAGTTCTCGTTATTCTATTCGCGAATTTATTTACTGAATACTAAGCTTTCGGTAAATATTATAAAGGTCAGTTGTTATGATTGTGTCCTTGTGATAATTTCAAGTATAAGTACATAGATACTATTATTAGATACGTTTTTTTATTGTACATAATTTTATAATGTTCCTTTGAAAACCTACACACAATTTTTACACAATAGATTTCGAACGAAGTTAAACCGCTGACAATACAAAACTTCCCAATACTGCTGAAGCCGGAAAAAAAATAATAAAAAATGACAATAATTAGACCGCGCTATTAATTCGACCGTTTTCCCGCGCCCTTATCTATTGAGTTACGAGCAATTTCGATATCAATTTATCACAACGGTAAATTCAAACTGATATTGCCTTGCAGATTTATTAACTGGTTAATGCGTTAAAATTACAGATTATGACGTTGAAATAAGGTCCACTTTGCAGCCACACTTTTTTTAGACAAGTGTTCAACAGATGTGATGGATTCACTATGTAAATAGGTAACGTGAGAGTGGATAAATTGAAATGAGGTTCTGTAACTATATCCTCAAATACTGAGGACTATTACAAACGAAAGAGAAAATAAACTCTTTTCAAAACAATTTTTATATAAATATTTTATACTGTCTTTCACAGACAATCACAGAGAAAAGGAACAAGCTTTAAAAACGCTTCAATTAAATTGGTACCTAATAATACTTTTTGCCTCTACCACCTAATAAAAGGTTTCTAATAACTACCTAACAACCCTTTTAAGTGTACCTAAGTAAAGGCGACAGGTCTCAAAGGGGCGAGACTAAATAGCAATCATTTGTTCTGTCCGCCATGAAAGGGCACCCATCGGCCGTACGACACTGAAGTCTTAACGAGCTCTGAAACAAACTACCTGTTTACTATGTATCTTTTAACGTGGACAAAGTTCAATGGCGCGATGTATCTTGGAATGTTTTAATCTTAAAGTATCCGCAAACTGAAGACTAAACAGTCGGTCGACAGTTAACCCGGTAGTTATCAAACAATTGTTTGTAAAGAAAATTTTGGTTACAAAGTTTTCTGATACCGGTTAAATACCTTATTTTTTAACGACGCCAAAAATCATCAAATTACCCGTCCCGATGTGGGTTTGCAGCGGTGAGGGGTGTCAGACTCTAACTGACTAAAATCCGTAGTGTTCCATCGTAGGCCTTTTATGTACCAGGGCCGCGGTGATCTCCAGTTAAATGCCTGACCTTTCTAATGTGCGCATTTCAATTCATCTTCATACTGATTCATGAGCCTAAATTAACTATCGGCCGACTTAAAGTTAGCAGTGTGTACTATGAGTACACAGAGAGAGATTGTGCACTTCGCTTCGTTGGATAAACGATAAGTCTCGGCCCTAAAGTTTAGCGACATGCAGAGTTGCAAACATGATTGCATAAGTTTCGATTTACCTATGTTGTACCCTATGTTACCTTTAAAAAGGCAGAAAAGAGATGAAATAGTCATTTAGAATGAGACACTTTTTTGCGAGACCTAATTCAACGTCATCATTAACGCTTATATACTTTTATAATTTGTATAAGTTTTTGGTCTTTGAAGGCCGACCTTTAGAACAGAAGCTATGAAGGTAATGTCTACAGATAGATATAGTTGTTTTTCCTGTATCTCCTATACAAAATATTAACATTTTTTCTTAGGAAGTACAGTCCTTCGCAAATAAAACAATATTGCAATTTTTTTCTTTTGATGTATTGGATTTACAGCCCACGTTACTTAATTCTTTATTGTAACTAGTTATTATCATTCTGAAGTCATGTTGATTTTCCTGTTATTAAAAGTAAGCTGTTTTTTTTAATAACATTATTGTAGAACTTTCAAAGCCATTACTATTTTAGCACAACACTATCATAGATACTTGACAAGAATAAAAATACTTTTCAAACATCGCTACTACTTCACGAAGACGCCAAGTAAATGTGTATCAAAAAGTTTTCCGTGCTAAGATGACAATGCTAACACGAAATATAATATCTTGTCCTAAGCCAACAAGATGCCGCCAAATCTAATAGAGTAATATGCTTGCCTACAATTTCTAATGAAAGCATTTACTTGTTTGTGGTGCGAAGCGAGACTTGAATAAAATTATCAGAAAGTCCTACGCCCCACCATCGTCAATTTCTTGATATCAAGCCAAGTTGCTGAGTAAGCAGTAATTGCATAAATTAGCGCGGGCACACGATCAAAGGAGCCAAATGGGGTACCGAGTGCCTACACTCGCCTACACTCGCCCTACTGGAGCGATCCTTCACAATGTAACAGCCGTTGAGTAATTATATTGATATCAAACTACTGACCCGAAAACAAAGCTTAGAAGTGTGCAGGCACTTTATTAATGCGTATTAATATATGGATCACCGTCCCCTTTTTACTTGATTAATCCTGGTGACCACGTTTACGGGTGAACGGAATTCCAATAGGCTCGAGATGCGCCCAGTGCGATCGAATCAATGTATTGCCGACCATGGTAGGGTGACCACATTCTTGTCTTCTTAATTGGGATACGTTGAGGACAAACGTGCTGACTGACCTGTACCTGTTTGTGTGAAGTGTGGGTGGGTCAAATCTACTGAAGCACACTACTACTGAGAGTTCAAATGAATAAAATAAAAAATACAATAGCTACGTAAGTCATCACTGACATGTAGAAGCGCATTAATTGAGATCTGAATCTTTAAAATGTTATTTAATGTGAAGTAAAACAGTTTTAATATTTAAAATTATGGAGTTTATTAGGCATTACACAAAATGTAACTATTGTTTCCGAAAGCGTCACATTTTGCCGCCGGAATGTGTCGCGGCAAAAATCCACCAGTGTGAAAGTGTGGTTAAATCTTATCTTTCTTATCGATAATTCTGAATTGATCGCTGGCGCCCGTTACACGAGCCCATACGAACCAAGCAATTTCACCAGAAAACCCGAGCAGAAAATCCGCTAGTGTGAAAACGCTGTAAAGAGATATGATCTAATCACCAAAGTAAGCTAAAGCTGAACACTCCGTTTCAACCCGTAAAGGCCTGAAGTTCACTTGACATCAGTAATTCAATTTGACAACAAGGTTTACATACATTGTGGACGGAGTCCTCGTGTGATACAATTTTGGGATAAAGCGACACAACTTTGCGTAACAAACTATTCCTTGATGGAATTTATTTGTCAGACAACACGACGCCAACACTGTATTTTCACGTTTAACTCAATTTTTCTAGAGTTTGTTAAACAAGAATTTTATTATCTTTACCATCTTTTGGCGGAAACAATTGCGAGTGGATTGAAGTTGGGGTTCTATGTGGGTAATTTTGTTTGTTTCCTTTTTTATGTAAAACAAATTGTTTTGTTTCTTTCTTGCGAATCTCTTTCTACATTTCTACGGTGTTTCCAGTTTAGCTCGTTTTATTTAGTTGGCCTAACTAATCAACTTTTCTTCTATTCAACCTATGTTTCGTTGTTCAAAATTTCTAAAACATAAACTAAATACTTTTTCGTTCGTTTGAATATCCGTTGACTGCATCGCATTTGTGACGGCTTCTGCAAAAGAACTCATCAACATGTTTGTCGAACAAGAGCGGGATAATGAAAATATTTCATTACTCCCGTACCGACATGTTTACCGAACTGATGGCTGACGAGCTCTTTGTTCCCCACTACCATAATTGGTATGACCTTAGTATGTGTGCTCGTGGCCAATATTTCCATAGGTATTCAATTTCGGGAACATACATGTTACTGATATTGAACACCTATATTTATTTTTTAATTTAGTTAGGTAATCCATCATAATCTCCTAACGCATTCGAATCTATTTTTATGCTTACTTACAGACCTACGTCAATAGAATTTGCGTTATTAAGACAGCCATGACATGGCTTATCGAGTGTATCTTATATATTGGCAGAATTATATAATCGGCTACAAACACCGTCTAGGATCTAGGACTGACAAAATGTCGACCTACGTTTTAATTGCAATTTAACTTGTCTTATTGTCAGTCTCTATCAATTCAGGTTTGGCACATAAGTTAAGGTACGTTTTGAAGGTGAGCAGGTTGCAGGTTGACAGTAGCAGTCGGCAACTGCTACTGCCAACCGCAACTGCACGTGCAGTCACCGATCAGATCGATTTAGTGCAGTCGAGGCATGTGCGATCGGCAGTTGCAGTCGGCAGCTACCTTTCAAAACGTACCTTAAGGCTTTATAGATCAAGATACTTTCAGTCAAAGGTAAAATTTTGAACTTCTAACTGGTTACTTTGAAGCATTATGGTTGTGAATACAAAGTAGGCTTTTGCGGTTTCCGTAAGTATTTTTTTTGACCTTACCTGAATAATGTAGAGTTGGAGTAAAATTCTGTTTCGAAAGTACTTTTGAGTTCCTCCAAAGCTTTAATATAACTTGTGTTGTACGTGAGTTTTTATACATTATTTAACTGGTTCAAACATAAATATGAGGTGTTACTACCTGTCTGTAAATTGATTAATACTTGCCCTATATTGGAACACCCCTATGTTTTTTTTTTATGCCAGCTTTCGATTATTTTTAAATGGCATTGTTTACTCAAACCTATTTGAAAAAAAAAAACAATTTTGTATTTCCTGCTAATTAACAGTTTCTCGTTGATTTTTATTAAAGTACAATAATTTGTCTTCTAATGTTATCATCTTTGTTGTGCAATTTGCTGAAATCATCAGTCAAGTTAAAAAAAATACTGTCAGAATTCCGTTCGTGCAGCATTTATCATTGTCCAAAACACCGATTCCTTAATGGTACATTCCTTGCAGTTTTCTTAATTAATTAATTTTCAAGACAGCTGTATCTCGACAGTTGTGCGCTTTGTTGGGCTCTCGTTAAAAATAAATCGAGCCACTAGTAAAATGTGGAGCGACCTCGTTTGTTTTGCTGCAATATAATAATTTTGTTTTGTATTTTAGATGAAAACTCGTGTAGTAGCCCTAGGCGATTTTGGCTACAGTAATTCTATGGATAAAATTGGTTTATTACCACACTAATTAATGTCAAAACTAATGTTATCTACTTCACAAAAGTGAAAAATGTACGAGTTACTTTAGTTAAGAATATTTAGTAAACTAGCTTTTTTTTAACTAGGCATTTCCCTCCTTAAAAAATTGTATTAAAAAAAAAAGTACGCTGAAAATCAACTAGCTACTTCAACGCGTACTTTACATAATATAGAGAACAAGGCCCCTACAGTACACCTAGTTACCGTAACCCAGTATTTCAGCTCAGTAATATCTTCAAGCAAGATATTACAATAGCGTACACTTGGCTACAGGCTATAGTGACCGTCTAACTTCCATCGGAAACTGAATATTAACACCGGGAAGTACGTTTCTAATCACGTCTTGCCTATTACGTTATTTCAATCCCTCGGGTCTTGGTATTGACGTGGTGAATTCTCTGTGGACATTAAAAGCAGTATGTTATTGCCAAAGTATGCTTGATATTTTACTTACAGGGTGTGTGTATTTCATTTATTTTACAAGAAGTGTGTACACTATGAATACTAAAACAAAAAAAAGGGTAAAATAGGGACGGCTCATGAAGATGTACATATGTAGGTATAATATTAATGGAATAGACTTTCACGGATATGTCTTGCATTATAGTAAAAAATACAGATAGTGTGAGAACAGAATAGAGCATGATGCTAATGTAATAAGAACACAGCAGCGTAGTTACAGTGGAATTTTACGAGAAGAGGCTTTTCATTTCAGGCTAACCGAAACCAAAAGGTAGCGAGGGCTAGCTTATTGGCAATCGGGCACAATTCCAAATTCCAGTCCGCTGTAAGGAATGTCCTCACAGAAAGCCCAATTGGATTATTCTTCATTTCTTCCAAGATCCTGAATTTTGCTAATTGGGCAGTGTACCTACTAAATAGGTTGTATATGAAAAGGAAAGAGCCGTAAAAATAAATAGCTCGACAGGTAATCAAAAAAGCCTTTCATAAACACAACCTAAATCAATCTCACAAGCACAAACAATTTTTATCCCCAATTAAAAAATAAAAGCAATCTCCGAAACCCTTACTTTGTACACTCCGTATAATCACCATCAATTAATTAATATCGAAGGCTACAGTTCGTGAAGGAAAATAATATTTTTTATACAAATATTCCGATAAATAACTATGTATTTTGGACCATTCATTAGTATGTGTGTCAATACCGAAAGTAAGTATGTTTCCTCATTCCATTTCAGGTAAAAGCTTTTCCTAATATTCGTGGCTCGCAAATATGTTATTGCTTGGGTAGGTAAATGTTTAGCCATCGCTCATACGGGCCTGCATGTAAACGATACTTGTAGCATATTGGCATAATACATTAGCTATCTAATGTATGAGCTTGTCAAGTGCAAATATATTTGAGATGAGTTTATAGGTACTGTAGGTGGTAGGTAAATAGAAGATAGCGAAAGTTCATCGTGTAGGTGTTAGGTATAAGAAGCGCCTAAAATAAAGCTTGGTGACAACAATTAAAGAATTTCCGCTGATATGTATAGGTTTTATTTTAAACTTGCTATTTATCGATGACTTACTTCGAGAATAGTGTACAGTTTAAACAGGATCCGAATCAAGTGATTGTAAGAAAGATGGTGATGGCAGTAGACTATCCCTTTCTTTACCTTATACTTACTAATCATAAATTAAGTTGGTATATTTCAGTAACTCCTCCGACTAAGACTTTAAGAAGGCGAGATAATACTTCATACCATATTCACCTCTAGCTACTTCGCAGACCATGTTTACCCAACAGCAAAATACCTACAAATGTGTCGCAAACAAAAACACATTTGGCATGTTGACTGATATCGTCCTTATCTATCCACGGAATCCAATCTGCGGGTGTCCTGAGATAGGAATCGTGTAAACATAAATTGAAACGAATGTACATAAACAAAATGCGACGTTGCCTCACGGTATGGGATGACAACTAAATGGCTCGATCTAACAAGACGGGAGTTACCGATACTGGCGGAATTGTTTCTCGAGAATCAAGATTTTTTTTTAACGTAGTGTTAAGTTTATCTTGTGTACAGCTGTGAATTATTTTCCTCTTGTTTTACCTACGATAGTGATAGTTGTTTCCACTTATGCTGCAATTAGCATTGGTTAGCTATTTCAATCGAGATATCCAATACGTGTTAGAACTTTGTTGTGGCTATAATGTTTACTTTTAACTACATTGTATCTAAAAGATTGTTTTCGACTTAGGCTTTGTAAACTATCGTATCGAATGTATGGGTAATTGAAACTAGTTTTGGTTCTAACTATAACTACAGCAGTTTGAAAGTTCCAAAGTATTGGGTAGTTTATTAATATACAGTAACGATCGAAATAAACTTTATGGACCTATCTGTAGTACCTACATTGTAAAAGTTTTAAGTACTCACTTAAGGCATTCCCAAATTATATTTATATAACGAAAGAGGTACTGAAAAATATTGCGTAAGAACTTACAAAGTAAAAAGTTTCTTCACTACAATATGTACGCACTTTTAAAAGGATTGCTAACAGCCTGATCCAGTCAGTATTTGTTTTTGAATTAAAGTGTTACGTTAGCATTAAAACTACATCAATTCTCGTCGAGATCTTTACTTAGCAAAGAGTACTGTTTGTACAGAGTAGCTAAGAGCTCGAATAACGTAGTGTGACATAAATCGGTTGGAAAATCGAACAAACTGTTACCATTAGCGCAGTGTAGCAAGAATTGACAAGCTGCTAGATTCCGCTACAAAATTAAAATCACTTTACTAGACTGTGTCCGGGTCTATTCAAATGCAGGAAAAAGGTTTTCTACTCGTATAAAAATCATAAAACTCACATTTTTGCTACACGCCATTCTAGTCACGTATCTCAACGAGATCACGTTCGTCTTTTGTTTTTTTTTTTTCGTCAAAACCTAATCTGTGATTTTTGTTCTGTAAACCCGAAACACATGCGTTTGATAAATTGCTAGTTCTCGAGTGGGGCCGTAAAAAATAAATAACTATGAGAAATTGATATATGGCTTGGACTTATTTTATGTTCTGTTGTATTTTATTTTTCTGCCATCGAAAATTACAAGTCGTAAATTTGGTGGTCCACGCTGTTTTTGATTAAGATTTTTTTTACATCGTCCCTACATCGCTTTCTGTGTGCTTCCCACCCATACGTAGCTAAAGCTCACGATAAGAACACAATAGCCGCGCGTTTGTTGGGGCCAGGTATCAAAAAAGCCCATTTTCCTCATTCCCCTTTCATAACGCGATCAGAATTCGTACAACTTCAATGCCAAAAAAAGGACAAGCCCTTTCAAAATTCAACCCCTTTTTGTACCCAATTAGTATTTCATAAATCGTTCAAAAGAAGACATTGAAGCTTGGTTTTTCTTACAGTTTACCGCCCCAGTGATGAGAATATTGGTATTTGTTTGGGTCTCGGTGGACGCGGGAGAGCAAATAGCGCTGTTTACTGAAGGTGCCAGAGTTTACTGAGAGATCAGTCTTACGACCGTCGAGCTAAGGGCCCTCCGACCTTTCAGAGAGCCTTATTTACACGGGATGTTTGGCCGCTACGAATAATTACAAATCATTGCAAAGGCTTTAGATATAAGACAGACGGAATTGGGCTGTAAGAAAACACTTCTGGATTTTCGTTAATTTTCTTGCTTTCTTTATGTAAATTCTTTCTTCAAAAAAATCCATTTGTCGGTTAAGTATGTCTGCAGTTGGAATATACCTGCATTTTATATTAGTATCAGGAAAACTAGTTTCAATTCTCAAGAATAACTGCGAAACAAAATTAAAAAAAACAGTAACTGAGAAAAAATAAAAACAAATTAAAATTAAAAAAATCTTGGTAAACGTTTTTGGTGTATTTTAGTGTCAAAAGGATAATATCTTAACAACAGGAAAAAACACACAATAACAATTTGGACCGCCCACATAAAACAGTGGGCAGAAACATTAATATGTCGACGCTTCGTAACATTTATTTCTATGGTTTCCTTCGTACATAAAGCATGTTGTAATCTATTCATCATTTGTATTTATAATAAATCGTTACTATCTAACTACTGACACATTTACGTCTTTCATAACATAAGAAAGGATCTTAGATCCTTAAAAATAAAATAATGTGGCATTTAGGTAAGCTTTACTTTTTTTATGGGAAATCATCAAATGAGTGTCAGACTATTACTAACTAATACCAACTATGTACTACTACATCCCTTTATGAATCAGGGTCGCAGGGCTGTCTAGCTTGTTCGTAATTCCTAGACAGATGATAAAATAATGAATTGTGTATTTCTTGCTTGTATAAAAATAAAGTAACGAGTATAACTTCACTTGTATCGTGCTAGTTCGAATAATATTTATATCAAAAATAATACAAAGAGAAACAAATACTCCTAATGAGTGTTTCTTTCACCGGAATAGTATAATGATAATGATGATGACCCTAGTAATTTATATACACTGCTTAATCACTGCCACTAATAGACAAGCATTATATTTGTCGAAATCATTTTCGTTTCTAGTTTGAATGCTGTTTTTAAATGATAGCGGCTAGAATTACTCATGTGTGCCAGTACTTGCTTTATTCTAATAGTTATACTTACGAAATTATTTTCGGTTTCCAACTTTTTTCTCATTCTTCTCCAGTCACTGTATCTTCAAAAACATACCTACTTCATTCTAGTACAATAAGATTTTTTCTAATGAGGTTTTCAGAGAAAACAAGATTATTTTATTTTAACAATAAGCACTTGAGGTTCTGTTACTACAGCGAAGTTTTTGTACTATTTTTCCTAATGTTTTGCACCTTCAGCAGAAAAAATCCTTTCAGCTCTAAATTCTATGAGGGAAATTGTATAGAAACATTGTGAAAAGACTCACAAGATAAGCAAAAACATTTTAGGTCACCGCCAAAATGAAGATGAAAAATCACAGATAAGATGTAACTAGAGAAAAAACAACAAAGGAACGACATTTCTTTGTTATTGAATTAATTAAAATTGTTTGTCTGGAGACGCTAGGACGAATGAAAAAAGTATGAGAATTTATTATCTTTTTAAACTGCATCGTGGCAGGCCCGTTAGGCTTAATTAATTTTAATCCTTTTGTAAATCTGCTGCAGGCCATTTTCGGAAAAAAAAAACTTTAAAATGTGAGAATCATGGCGTCTTTTTACCGTCCATGGTCTCCAAATTTAACGAATTCAATTTGTTTTCTTTGTTAAATTTCAAACAAAACATCGTCAACCTTAGCTTAACGACTCAATCGATCATGATGTCAGTTAGGCATAATGATAATTTATCATCTGTAAGCACACTTTGCAAAATGGCACGGCGCGGTGGCGACGTAATGTTCCGTCCCGACCACCTAAATATAAAATTCAAATTTAAGATTTATTATGTAAATGAAGATTAAACAATGTATATTTACAAACAACCATAATAAGCTGAATTTGCATTACGAACGCGATCATTGTTCAGAAGTCAAATCATTAATCGTAAACTGAGAAATGCCACGTTTTAGAACTTCCCTTTTTGGAGTTGAGAAAGAATGGGACACTTTATTTTCGTGAAGTTTTTACTTCCCCCTTGTAACAAATGACAGTAATATCTTGTATGCATATGTTGGCGTGGGAACACACAATATGTTCCCGACAAATTATCTGGGAACTTGTTCATAGTGTCGCCAACCCGCACTGAGGGATGAAAAATGACTGAGAGCTTCATCACGAACCTCTAAGGCTCAAGCTGCCTTATTCAGCGATAAAGTTTCTTTTAGGATAAAATGTTCCTGACATCGTAAAATATTAGCGGTTAGATTAGGAATACTATTTTTCTTTAGAATTCAATACCTTGTGAATATAGTTTTGTCTACTTTATTCTAGAAATTGAGTCATATTTGTGTATTGAGTGAATATTTTCATAGCAAGAGAAAATGTAATCCCCAATAATAAAGGTAGTAAAAGGATAGAGTAAAACAAAAGTTTTTTTACTGGAGAAGTTTATTTTTAACGTTTGTTCATATATTGAGATTTCCAAAACTCGTAAAGTTAACTTTACCAGTTCAAAGTTACACATCTAGCTTTTTATATGGCGAAAACAGAAACTATTGAGAGCACTACTTAGGCGATAACAGACAACAATTATGGAGAGTTAATTACATGCGAACTTGTTATGACGTCTATAGGCAATAACTATACATATCCGGGCTTAGGCATAAACAATGAAGCGCCTTTATATTAATTAGCACAATTAAATGTTCAATCAGCTGCAGTCGTTACTTGTGGCTCACTTATCGACGTAATGTTCTAGCCTAGTTGTCTTCATAAAACGATCAGATGTCGGCGCCACCCTTGTTGGTCCCGTTTTTATCTACAAAAAATATGTCCCTTTACAGTTCATTGACTTATTTTACTGATTCATAACGCACTATCTCACAGCCGATACCGCGACCACGACGTTTCTTCTACTCTTACTTTTATTTAGTTTTACAATTCTATAGCTGAACTTATGTTTCTCGTGGTATTCAATACTATTATTATCCCCTCTTGCAATCATTTCTTCTTCGTTATTTGCTATCTTTAGTTTTTCTTTTACTTTTATCCATCTATCATTCTTCCAATCATATTTTCTTCCCATAGCTAAAAGTATGTCTTCAAATTTAGGCCAAGGTGAATTTAATGCACTCGGTTTATTAGGCTTATCCTTATTTAATATTTCAAATTTAACGTTATCATGTTGATTAATTGAATGTTTCGAAGGCATATTGTTAGTTACGTCACTAGCATTGGCATATAAAAAGTTCTGTTCTACTTTATCATTGTGTTCGTCATTCCCCGTTTCTTTTTTACGATCCAGTATATTTGTAACACGTTTGTAGTGTATTCTATCAACATTATCCCCCTTGTATCGCTCCTCTGGATATTCATCGTAAAAGCTTTCTATCTCGCGCTCAATTTTTTCTGCAAAGGAAATTGAAATATGTCAGACACACTTTTTGCAAGCGTTTGTTAGGGAAAGGGGAAAAGTTTTAAAAGGAACAAATTTTCATGACATCGCTTGTGAACTGTTTTGTTTTCTTGATACCTCTAAATAAAAGTGACATTTTAGTAAATTGAAGAGCAGGATGATGGTGGCAGTTTATTTTGAAAGGGTTGTTTTTAATATAGGTAACATTTTCTATCTTGCAAATGACTTTTTCCGTCGGGGAATATTTAAAAAATGAATCATGTCTGTGTCACGAGGAAAATATGGTGCAAGAATAACAATTTAAATGCAAATAAGGCTTCAAGCTAGACTTGCCTTTTAAATTATAGTTATAATAATCGCTAGAGACTATATTTGATACATGGTGCAGTTCAAAAATACTAGTATGAACGTATTGTAAACATTCTGAATTTAGCTTAGAGCTTAACATCAATAATAATAAGTTTGAATTTAGAACCTCCTCGTATAAAAAAAAGCTGTTTAATAATATGTTAAATATCTTACCTGCCATTGTTTTGTACAGTTCAATATCATGTCGAAGCTTTTCTTTGTCCCTTTCTTTCCAATGTCCATCACCGTGATCTGAGGGAAATAAATTAAAGGTATATTTCGAGCCTGGCAGTAATTTCGGGATGAATAGAATCCTCCCAAAGGTTGGGTTGGAATGATCTCGTTTATTTTGTATTGATAGAAATTTCGATTGATGTTTTGCCCGGCAGCACTGATATATTTTCCGTTTACTTTTTTTCTTTGTTCGTTGGTGTTGTAGTCAATAATAAATCTCTGAGCTATTGAGAAGGATTGTTATGAAAGATTGTGGGTCACTATAATATGGAAAGGAACTAGTGTGTGTTGTAATTTCTTAAAGCTCTTTTGCTCATTTATGGTACTCGTTTTAACATCGTTTACTTGCGATACATCAAGTTTATAAAAGATAATGTTCCCATTAATATTTACATTAAAAATATACGTAACTAATTACTAACCTACTTTCATAAAATCAATACATAATTATTATGTAAATCCATTGGTCTACTCACCAATACACACTATGAAGATAATGACAAATGTTGTATAGTCCATTACACGCCTATTGATCAGCCTTCTAATGAAGCCTTCAGACCTGTAACAATACAACCTAACTTAGTTCAATTGGTCGGACAACTATAATTAAGTAATTGCCTAATACGAATGTCCTGTTGAGTATGTATATCTTAGATACCAATGACCCAATGACTGTGTTTCGGGTGGCACGTTAAACTGTAGGTCCCGACTGTCTTTGAAAATCCTTGGCAGTCGTTACGGGTAGTCAGAAGCCAGTCCAGTCTAACCAAGGGGTTTTGGGTTTCCCGGGTAACTGGGTTGAGGAGGTCAGATATGAGTCGCTTCTTGTAAAGCACTGGTACTCAGTTGAATCCGGTTAGACTGCAAGCCAACCCCAACAAAGTAGGGAAAAAGGCTCGGAGGATGGTAAGATTGTCCTGTTGAAACAAACAATAAAAAGGAAAAAGATCTCGGTTGGAGTTCCAAATTCAAATCTGACACATTTAGTAACAACAAGAAAAAAACAAAAAAATAAACCTTTCGAATGTACTGGCTGAAAATAGTTAAGCACAAAAAAGTATTAACATTTAACGTCTGTTGGATATTTGAAAACTTTCGGTACTGTTTTACGCTAAAGCATGCAGAGATTTTGGTGCAAAAATTAGGAAAGTATGCGCACACTTTTTGTCAACTTCGCAGCTTCGTACTGGAACGAAATGTGGACAAAAAAGGCTTGAGTTTATGGTCACCCAGTTAGATAAAGTTATGCTTTTGTGTGAACGAACTTCTAATAAAATATTGCTATATTTAGATAAATCCCTGCTTTCATACTGATTTCATTCTTTTGTTCTAGTGTTCTATGAATAAACACTCTATTCAGCCCAATTATTTGGCACTCCTATAAATAAACGCTGAAAGGCTTATTAATAAAGACTGCAGACTAAACTGTCGGCGATAGTTAGCTCAAAAGTATATTGACAGTTTATTTTGAACGCTATTGTAAATCCGATCAAACTTTTTAGTCTGCCCGGCTGTACACCTGATCGTTGAAATGTGCGCACTACTGTTCATATTCATCTGTATATTCATGAGTATGTTCAAACTATTAGTCGACTAAAACTATACAGTATGCGCGACTCTTAAACTTTGAATAACTTATTGAAAGGTAAGAGAATAAGAGTTCTAACAATAACAACGCATATAATTAAAACTAAGTAAAGAAAGGTATAAGAGACCCCTTGCTGCCTGTATCATAGGTGTGAATAGTTAACATATAACAAATACTTAATTATCGAATATTCATATTATAATAAATAATTTTGAATCTAACAAAATGGAGCCAAGCTATCATAAACTTTTACGGAGTAGGTACGTTCTTCCAAAAATATTTACGTAGTAACTACTAGTAGTACTCCTAATAATGATCAAATATTTTTTTTCAGTTACAAAGAAAAATAGTAGGTACCTAACCAAATCATAGACCTCTCTTAAATTGAAGTTATACCGTTAATATCGTATGAATTCAACAGAACTTTATAACTCAAATTATACAAACCTAAAAAGGTATTGAAATTCTAGTATTGTCAAAATTTTTCATGAAAAAAATATAAGTAAGTTTTCAGGTTTCTCGACGACATTGCCCGCTAAAATGAAATTTATGGAATTCTCGTGCGCTGGGGGCAAACTTCAACGATGTGGCGACTTTTTAATTTGTTCAGGTCTTTTTTCTCGGCTCTTATTAAAATACGTTTCGTCTAATATACGGTGTTATTATCCACACCTGGTGCCTTAATTATTTGCATATTTAGATTTTTACGCGGTGTCTGTCTCCCGCTCAAATTCGTGACAACATTTTCTGAGCTCTGTTTTGTTATTTCTGAAATGCGTTTTGATGTTCTCGTTATTCGTTTGTTTATGAAATTAGTGTTCATTTTCTTTTTATTGAAAGAAGAAGATTTAGATAATGCATTATATTCATGATTTATGATTCTGTAGATAATATAATAAATATTCGTATAATAGTGTAAAGTTAAAAAGACGTTTGACACGTGATTGAAAAAAAATATTCGATTTTCTTCTAATCACATTAATGTCAGACGTCAGATCAACTTAGTAAGTAACATTGCAAAGATTTTATATACAAAAGAAAAACAAAAGGTAAGATTTTAGTCTGTTTTTTTTTGTTTTTGGAACATGTTAACGAAGTTTCCAACACATAAAGTTAAACAACTTTGATCTGACATGTGTTGTAATTTTTATACTAAGAACTTTATCTCTGTGGGGAGAAAAGTAGAAACACAAAAAGTCCCCGTAGTTTCCTCAGGGGGCTCAATGCAGAATGTCTGAGACAGATGATCTATCATTTACAGTTTTGTTAAATGAATGATGAGAAACAACGGGATTTAAATATTTGATAAATGAGACGTATCCTAAATATCGTATCCTTGGTAAATGTGATTTTATCCTAAATACCGTATTGGAAGAAGTTTTATAACGCGAACTAATGACTATCTAAACGTGTTTGGTGAGGACATATTGACCCCTGTGTTTTTTACTAATGCCAAAGAAATCATTCCTATGTATTTCCTTATTATTTATGTATGTTTTAAGAATCAGGCATATCGTACATTCTATTTGTCCCATTTCATAATAAACCATACAGCATATTACAATTAGACAAAAGCTATATATATTGAATATCTAGTTAAGACGTTTCATTTTACATATAAAATCTAAACCGTTATTGAAAGCAACTATTATGAGGCTAAATGACGCTACGTACATGAACCCGGAAAATCGCAGGTTATTCTAAAAAAGAACGTGATGATCAAGTGGTCAAGGAACCTTTAGTTTTAAGGCCTTACCAGCAATATAGCACGTTACGCGTAACTCAAAAACGTTGTCGCTTCTTGCAAACTCATATAAAAAGTCGCATTAGTACGTCAAGTAAAAAGTTCACGCTGAAACGTAAATGGTCATTAGTTGTGGATTATGGCCGACATGCTGCTGAGCTGAGGGAAGGAAAAGGCGTTGAGACGTGCCTCGAAACTTGCGACATAGTTAGTAACCTACATCTTAGAATATTAACACAAAATGTTCTTTGGAATATAATGAATAAAACGACGAACCTACAAAATATTGTAAACACTTTTTTTGAAGAGAGTGTCTATGGAGTTTCTTGCCGGTTCTTCTCCATAAGACCCACTCTTTGGAACCGTGCACCTAGCTATTGACGTTTCTTAAACGCAAATAAAAACCTCTTACTTTGATTCTGAATACGATATTGTAATGGTCTCATAGTAAGGTAAACTACTGGTAGTCTTGGTCGTAAGTAGGTACTACTATATCGTTTTACATCAAATACGTAGCCTAATTATATGTATGTTTAAAAACTTGATGGATCTAAATAAGCTGAAAAATATTTTGACCACAAACTGACAATCATATCTGAGCAAGTTGAATACCAAATTATTATTGATATAAAGTATCAGAGAGGACAAAACAAAGTTTAAGGTGGGCTTTAAAATTGTCGTCCTAAATTGTTTCCAGCCTATAAATATTTCAAAAGCTCAAACCCACAACAATGCCAAAAATAAAATGAGGCCACAATTTTAAAACAAAAACTAGGCTAGAAACACTTTAACAAAACTACAAAGTTGAAAATAAACTCTCGAAACAAACTATCCACGGAAAACATTCTACATTCATATTGTTTTTAACAATAATCTGGGTGAACGATAAACTTTAAATTATACCCTTATCTGTGAACATTATCAAAACGATTTATTGAAAGTATAAACATTTCCGTAGTCGGGCTAACGAGGTAAAGTATGCTCTACTCGTGAACGCGAAATATACAGGACGTTTACATACAACGTCGATATTTTAAAATAGTATCTGTATTTATTTTCCATCTGGCTGTATATATTGATTACTAGCCTATCCTACTTGTATATTATAAATGTGAAAGTTTGTGAGAATGTAATGTATGTTTGTTATTCAATCACGCAAAAACGGCTGGACCGATTTGATTGAAATTTGGTATGTAGATAGGTGATACCCTGGATTAACACATAGGCTACTTTTTATCAACACACCACGCGGCCGAAGCCGCTGGCGGAAGCTAGTAAAGAAATATTTCGACACGTCTCAGTCTTTGTCAGTCTATCTATTGGTACAATTAAATTAATTCAACTGTTTTACAGTGTTATCGTAGCAGCTACAGAAAGTTACTGTCATATACATAATTAACCAGTTTTTCCGAGGTTTCGCTCACGTTCTTTGAGACCTACTTCCCGCAACCCGTTAAAAAGTAATTCATATCCTCTCTCAGGCTTTAGACGATTTGTGTACCAACATATAAATCATTGTTCACTAGTTTACAGAAAGTACGGATTAGAAAAGGTTCCATATAAAGGCCTTGAGGCTTTGAGGTTTTTGACCTAATCAATTTGAACTATAAGCATTGGAACCAAGTACAATCAATGTCTGGTAGACTGCACATCAGTGGTAACTGTCATGCACCTTAATTTAATAGTAACAAGTACGATTTTCCTATAAAACTGTTACCACTGATCTGAAGTTGACTGTACCAGAAAGAATATAATAAGTATACTAAAAAGCTCACCCTGGACCTGGATAACCTGTTATTGAAAAGCTTTTGAATACAACCTCATCAATATTCTTTGTACAAGCTCTAGCAAAATACTAACTAAGCCACGGATTGGACATAGTGAAAATTAGACACATATTGAAGAAAATAATTAAACCTTAAATTAGTTCTTTCATCGACAGGATGAGAAAACTGTATCCCACCCAAAACAAAAATGTGAAAGACTGCCAAGTTCGATGAAATGGGAATACTTCGCCTATAAAAGAAGTGAGATCTGAATAAGTACCAAGTTCCATACACATACCTCAGTTAAAAATAGTTACTTTTTGATGATGTTACTTGGCAAGTTTTCACATACCTTCTTATAATTACTTGTTATAAACCTTCTAAACGCAATGAATCAAGTATTAAATTTTCTATTAAAACTTGCCAAGTAACATCATTAAAAAGTAACTATTTTTAACTAAGGTATGTGTATGGAACTTGGTACTTATTCAGATCTCACTTCTTTTATAGGCGAAGTATTCCCATTTCATCGAACTTGGCAGTCTTTCAAATTTTTGTTTTGGGTGGGATTTCATTTATTTTTGTAAGGTTGTTTATTTTATTGTTTTCTTATTATTAAGTTTTGAATAATGCACTATGCTTCTTACAAAGAAATAAACTAGATTAACTAAATGGACTAGATTTACCAACTGACTGACATAACATGTTATCATATATTATGTTCGTGGATCAAAGTTACACATTCGTTATTTTCGAAAGTGACTCACACTTGGCCGTTTTCAGATTTTTACTTTACTTTGACTAAATACAAACCTTTGTAACGAATTTCAGATCGGTACGACCATTCGAAGATATATTATATAAATATAGATAAATTTAGTTCGTTTTAGTTCCTTAGGGGTATAAATACCTTCATTATTTTGAAACCGACTCACACTTGGCCATTTTCAGATTTTTTCCTTTAACTTGACATAAAGACCTACCTCCATGCCAAATTTCAAGTCAATACGACCATTGGAAGTGGTTTAGGTTTTTGATGAGTGAGTCAGTCAGTCAGTCAGTGAGTGTATAGTAAAAATAGCGATTTTCTGACGTCAATATCTCAAGACCTACAATAGGTATATTAATGAAATTTTGTATTTTAGATAAGTGAGGGGGTCTCAACAGATACTAGAAATTTGATATGCGTAAATAAAATAGATTTTGAGTTATAGGGGGGTCGAATTTGGCCCGAAATGGTTCGTGTAATATAACCCACGGCCGGTGTGTCGCTTTTTTTGCTCGAACTTGGCGGACACACTGCCGTGTGTCTAGATAAATATACTACGTTTATTATTGTAGTGAGTCAGCACTTCAGCTTTATGTTTTCCAACAATAAATTATTAGGTGAAAATCTATCAAGCTTAAAATAAGTTAGCTCTGCAGAGTCTGAAAATGTTTACTACGATAGATAACATTGACAAATCGTCAGTATGCTATTGTAAGCGTAAGTGGTGTATTGTAAGCTATTCTTTCTCTAACATATTTGTAAACAATGCTTACCAAAAATATTTCACTGACTGAGACATAATAAATTTTTCATAAAATATGATATAATATACGTCTCTAAACTTATACTCGATTCGAAATGATACATTATAATTAATTTACCAATCTGATAGCTGTAGATTTTCTAACAAAAACGTAGTTTATATTCTCTTTATTCACCTCCTTTGTATTACTTTAAAGCTTCTCAATCTTAAAGTGAGATACTCTTTATTAATTAAGAGCTAAACCAAACTCAAATATGAAAACAAAACAAAAACTCTTTCCCACGAAACGTATGCAAATTCAAAACGTACCAACAAACCTTTATTTACACGCACTTCCAAATGCGAATTTCAAACAAACTCTTCCCAGTTTGATTGCAAACTCGAAATAAACCAAACTTTAAATTTCAGTCACAAAACTTTGTTCTTCCTCGTAACGAACGTTTTCGACGCAAACGAGATGCGTGCTCCGCCGCTCAACGCTCGAGTCCGACTGACTACTAGCCTGTTCGCGAACTTCATTTACCATAGGCTTCGTACCTACCCCTCGGCTTTCATCCTCGTATCTTTTACATTGACCGTTATCCTCTGTTAACTGTCTCAGCGTCACATTAGAAAGCGAGTAGTGGAAACGTTGTAATAAAATATTTTCAAGTTTTGAATAAGTGGTATAGTAAAGATGAGGGTCGGCTTTCCCACCACCCCAATACTCCCTCGACACCGTACTTAAACTTGTATTGCATGTCTGTAAGGTAGGCTTTTCAATCAGACACGTTGCCCTTTGAATTTAAATGGCATTGGTTGTTTTGGTTAGTTTTTCTTGTTAATCAATTTCTATTCAGAGACTTAATTAACTTCCCCTTGGATGCTCGCAGCCGTCGAACAACACTGCACTGCAGTTTATTTCACATAATTGAATTTCTATTTTAAAATACCAGCTTTTGTTTATTTAAACTCTTTTATAATGAAACTGGTTAATTAGCTATGCAAACTAAAAGAAAATTATGAACAAATAACTATTGTTTTTAACGAGTTAAATCAAATAGAGTGCTTTTCTTTGACATAAAATTATCATAGAAAATTTGTTCTGAGATAAAATTAGGTTTTAAATTTTCCGCTCCCCGAATGACACTGTAGAAGCTGGTCATTTCACGAGGCGGGTATTAAAAGCATTGAATAAACATTCATTACGACCATTGTTCTGACGTAGTTAATCTGTTCTTTTATTTTATCGTCTGGCCTTTATTAGGTCCGCTCCCAGATTGTGCTGAACAAAATCATTAAAACGGTTTTCGTTTACAAAAATGCCTATTACGACCAGCCGCCTAGCCGCCGCAAATTCTATAAAAACCTTTATCTTTTGTCTTTTATATC
This sequence comes from Helicoverpa armigera, assembly GCF_030705265.1. Classification (NCBI taxonomy): domain Eukaryota; kingdom Metazoa; phylum Arthropoda; class Insecta; order Lepidoptera; family Noctuidae; genus Helicoverpa; species Helicoverpa armigera. The sequence continues at coordinate 6,154,660 of NC_087121.1, forward strand.
ATTTTATTTTTGCGGTTCTGTTAGGTTGCTACATTGGTGCGACGGGATATTGCGAGTTTTATATTGATACCGGCTACATTTATATTTAACCAGTCGTTTGTCATGGTATCAGGTTCATATTTAGGGATTTTCCATCGCATAATATCATATATACCTAATTTTATTTAGCCAATAAAAAGAGGAAGATAGCTACTATGGAGCTTAGTCATTTATAATATTGGTATGTACGATATCAAGTCGTGGTCTTGTACATAAATGAACCAATATATAAAGGATGGACTCACAACGAAAAAAATTAAACTGTATCATAACATTAGAATTCCATAAATCAAGCTTAGTACAAGACATCAGTCTCTTTTCGTTGCTATTCAGTGCAGTGGCGACCAACACAGACGGCCAAATGCTTAGCATTAGAGCGGTGTGCCAGTGAAATGCGGTACTCTAATGGCAGAAACTAGCTTCCTGGCATGCATTTCCAGCAAAATTGCGAAACAGATTTGGTCGTAAACACTAATTGTGTTACAAACTTTTTTTATATAAACCCCAATTTATCACATATTATCATCAGCCTTATTATCGTCCCACTGCTGGACACATGCCTCCTTTCACAGAGATGGATTCAGCGTTAATCACCATTGTTAACGCAGATTTCCACGAGATGTTTAATTTTATCAGTCATTATTGATCATATTGATTTAATCAGTCACTGGTCTCTAATATGTACTTAGAGAATACATACAAACTTAGAAAAGTTGCATTGGTACTTGCCTGACCTGAAATCGAACTCACACACTCATACTTCAGAGGTTGGTTCTTTACCCACAAGCCACCACGATATTATTTTACACATTATTTTAATTTCATACAAAACTCAAATATTAGTGAATATCGATATATTTGACATAATAAAGCCAGCATCTCAGTCCTTAATCTTAAAGAGTATTTTGGGAACTTCGTGAAAATATCGCGCGTACCATCACGTTATCACATACATAGGTACGTATTCTAGGTACGGACGGTACCGTGTCAATGTGTGAGTGCCCTTTCTCTCGGGTCGTCGGCTTATGTGACGTGTCCTCTCCACTGATTGAAGACCTTCATGCGTGTACGGAAATATTTCTTTTGGATCCTAAGCTTTCTGCAAATTGACGTTTGAAGTTTGTTTTATTGCCTCTTAGAGGAAAGCTGTTATTTTTGTGGAAAGGTAACGTTTTATTTTGTGTGTGAATTTACTGTGAGAGAAATTCAATTTTTACGTGCTATTTACAATCGAATCTGTACACAATACAATATAAATTCCGGTAGGTATTCATTTAATTAAATATTTAATTTGTTTAACATAACGTTGGTTGAGGTATTTTAATAATAATTAAACATCCGAAATATCTTGATAATGTTTAAACATTATATGGTTCGAAATCAAATATTTAATATGCACAGTCAATACTCAGAGTTTTATATAACCAGAATTACAATAAACTAACTTCCGTCAGCGGTTTCACCCCCACTTTCATGGGAACTACTTGTACACCAAAAACAAAACCAGTTCAGTCCAATAGTTCTAAGATTAGTGCATTGAAGCAAACAAACAAACTCTTCAGCCTTAAAATAGATAAAGCAAATCCCGGCATTGAAAAATGTTTGTATGCTGATTCGGGAATGGAATAAAAATGCAAAAACATGTAATCCTCGGTATCTCGTTTTTACGCTTACAACGGTTTATCTCTTTTTCTGTGGTACAAAGGAAGCTAGCCATCCTTTTAATTATTTTCAAACAAAACATTGGCTAATATTGGTAGAGCAATTTTGTGCTATAAGATTTATTTCTTATCCTATAGCAAGCTACGTGAATTTATTATTGTGCTACGGCGTAGCGGCTCGGCTACGCACCTCTACGAGCTACGAGCTTTATCGTGCCGACACTGACGCGCGGCCGTGTCAACGATGTTTTACCTGGCCTTGAAAATAAGATAAGAAATATAACATTTCTTTTATCTTAAATATAAAGCAACGTTCATGCTGAATTATGTACCTACTCTATTCAACGCTGTTTTCACCAAAACAGACAAACAGAAGACAAAAAAAAAAATCAAAATCAAAAAAATCTTATAAGACTTTTTCTACTACAATCATTCTCCAGTGGATTCTGCGGCATAGACCAGCGATATAATCAACAAAATTCACTGATAAAGAAGATACGGAACCTTTGAAAACAGATATTTTCACCAGCTAAAAAATATTGTCCGATCGTCTTACCAAAAGCCATTTTGGTAAATCGTTAATCAGCCGGCCGTGCGGAAAACTGATAAGGCAGACCTTTTGCCAATTAACTTAATAGTGATTCTTCTTGGACCTTGACCCAAATGGACGGTAGACAAGGGCTAAAGGGTACACCTATGTCGCCAAGCCCGATAACCTATTGATTGAATTTGCTGTGCTTTACGCCCTTTTGTCATGAAACAAAAGTTAATAGACACTTCTAAATACAATAGGGGTAAATGATTTGAGAGAATCGCTATTATTGCCACGGTCACTGTTTCAACTGTTTAATAGATTGAATAGCTTAGTCTAATTGTTTGTTTTGCTCGGCAAATAAATAGAGCTGGTTCGCCAAAATTTTGTGGTTGTATGTACAAATAATTTGTGGCCATTATTATAAAATCACATGGTACAAAATTGCGATTTGATGAATGCATATCAAGAATGATATACTTCAGTCGCTGTATGTATGACGGCAAGTCTAGCATTTACTAACAATGGGGTAGGTCTTACGTCAATGATAGACGTTGATATTAAGATAATTCATGAATAGTAACACTTCATTATTCCCAATTCCAAAATCCATTGTTCAACCAAAACAAACCTAATAATAAGTAAGCCGCATTTCATTTTAAGGTCTCAATTTCTCAAATCTGTCCGAAAATAAGTCTTTATTAGCATCATGTTCACCTTTAAAAGGGTCTGACGTGCCAATAAAGGTGTCCATTTGTAATACCCTCCTCAGCTTGATCATAAATTCCAGGGTTTATTATTCGACGTTTAATTTTTTGATCAACTGCTAAAATTCCTACTTTTATTGATTGGTAATTTTGTGGTAGATGGGCTGTCCCGTCTTTAATTTGGTAAATAAATGGTAAACTTAAATGAGGAAGACCGTATTATATATCTAAAGAAAATAAAATTAATTATTCTGACCTTTGAAACGTGGAAAAACTGAGAAAAAACAGGAATATGAATAATTAAAAGAGTAAGTCGCCAAATCTCTCAAACACTCCGCTATTTTTGTTGGCTGACCTTTACCGACAAACGTTAGCAACATAGAATAAAGTTTAGATACAAATAATATTTTCATTACGATGACAGAGCAGTAGGTACAGTCCACACAAGTTAGGAATATTTATTAGAATGTCAGTTGAAAGTATATTCCCGTTGGGATTGTACTTTATGTCCTCTGTGACAGGTAAGGCTAGCAATCGCCCCTTTTTTGAGCAATACACAGAATATATGATTAATGTGTCTGATCCGAGAGCAAAGAAAGTACGATTTTATCGAATAAAACATCAATTCTCTAAGGCAATTTTGAGAAATCTCTGTACAGAAATGTAGTTAAATCGGAGCTGCTACAGTAGGTATATTTGTGGAATTTTGATTAAAATTGAAAGCGAATTTAATTGAACATTTTTTTACTTTAAACTTAATTCAAATCAAGCACTGAAGATCAACTTCTATCCAATGTCATCTGCGCAAAAAAAAGGAGAGACATTTAAGACAAATGAAACCGAGACTGTATCTTATCTTGGGTCGTCTTCAATAAGTAAACCTCAAACTTCGTCCTCACTGTTAATGAAAATAATAAGCGGTAGCAACAACGCAATTGTAAGCAATAAAACCACTACTGGGAATATAATGGACCAACCATTGAGAAGTAAGTTCCCCATAAACCGTGACCGCAAGTACTTCCTAGCTAAGCCATAAAAGCAGTAATAGTACAGTCTAACTTTACCGTTCCTCTTCTCAGTTCCAATGAACGTGCTGGTTTTTAATTAAAACCCAAGTCGAAATGAAAAAGTCGGTACGATTCCTTGCTTCGCCGTCATTAGAGCCGCCCTCATTCCAATCTGAATCCGATATCGGGCCGTGATACAAGAAACTTTAAAACAAGTACAATTCATTAGGCTTGCAATAAAGGCATCGCTAAATCGGCCGTTAAGAAACGACTGTTCGGAAACTCGCTTCCAACTTATTGAAACTCAGTTCTCGAATCAATTCGAATGAGTGTTTTACACTTCTTTCCATGGGTTCGAATGGAATAAAAAGGGGTTCTATTTGCCAATTATTCAAATGGGAGTCTGCAATTCTAAAAAGATAAAAATGTAACACGATTCTGTAAATATTCCGACGCGATCTGAATTAGAACGAGTCCCAAAAGGATTTCGGGCCGAAAGTATCGAATTTACTTATGCTAATCTTACGTCACCCTGAGGATAAAAGTCTGTTTCGGTACTAATTAACTTACAATGAACAGTGTTGTGTATTTTGTTTAACAAAGACACTTTTGAACCGCTTTCTGTTCCAGGGAGGTAGCTGTCAAAGTGCTTTGTTGGTACTTACAGGATCTTTGCAACACAATTTAATGTTCTTTAGAAGACCTGTAGTAAACAAATGATACCCTAACTTAAAACGTTTTGTACTTTACCATAAAGTACCTATGAGTAATAACACAATGTAATCCTCTTATATTACAATGGTTTTTAATCCGTCCGAACATTTTTGCTCCGTCCAGAGTGAAAGGAGTCAAGTAATTTCCCAGCCATGAAAAATTGTTCCATTGAAATAAAATATACAGCGAGCCTAAAATAAAAGAATTGGGCTTCAGTATCTCACCAACCAGTTTGACGAATGAGGGTTCCATCGATTTATCCAAGTGACATTCTATTAAAGAGATTATTTTTTCAAACAGAATAAAAAAAGGCTTTTATAAATTAGAATCCAAAAAATACTGTCAAAATTATAATATTTTTTTTCTACTAGACAAAACTTACGAAATTATAATCTTAATCGTTTTTCTTTTCCACTAATTACTTTTAGTTTACGAAAGTTTTTTGATGAATAGACAAAAAGTTCTCTCATCTTAGGCGTATTTAACAAAGAAATTCATAGTCAGGAACGTTAACTAACACTTTCATGCCTGGTACTTTCCCGGAGATAGTCAAACTGACCGTTACTCCATTTCATGTGCTTGTATTCGTAATACAAAGCAGCATCTATGTAGTATTTTATTAGAGTCTACAAAGTTTACGTAGTTCCTATACATGCTTGAACTATGTCCTTTCACAATGCCAAGTGATATAGTCATAAAGTAAAATACTTCACACCCTCTAAAATAGAACATCAAGGTGGAGGTTCGAATATACACTTGCGTGCAAATAATCAGGCTCATGTAAGTTTATGAAATCTATTTATTCCTAGCTTTTATTGCTTTTATCTACGTAAACTGTGCAGTTGAATGTAAACTTATATCTTACTGTATTATACGATTTTGATCATCAAATAATAATGTGTTAAAAAATATCTTACCATTTTTTTATTTCTGTAACTATCCTAGTTCTATTGCTTTCGAGTGTAAATTCCTATTAAAGCGGTTTTACCTACATAACACCACCTTCTAGCCACACTGTGACCGAAAAGCCGATAAGTGGCAACGCAAAAATTTAGGTTTCACATTTTACGGTCATAATACCTGAACGATGCGGTGCCTTTAAACCGGGACAATATTGAGACCAAAGTTGAATATCCTAATTAATTGATAGAATAACTTTAGTTAATACTTTTCCACTAGCTCGGCTAATGTTCATAAAGTTTTCTTACTTTACTTCATAACTACATTGCAGGCGGAATGAAAATCATATTTAATTTCAAAATCCTAACTAATGCTTTAGTTGTTTGTTTGTTTATTATGCTTTCGTCGTAATTTTATGAGCAAACTGGAGAAGGAATGTGATAGTTTTGATTCATATTTGCATATTAACATGTAACTAGCAGAATTCCTTTAGAATTTGTTGCAATTAGAGACATGGGTTTTAGCAAAAAATAGTTTTATATTTTGATGAAAAATCTTATTGAATCATTGAATATACTTACTTTTACAGTTTATACTTACTTTATGGATATAATATTTTACATAAAAAGGTTTGGCAATTGAAATGGGTAAGTAAGCATTGTTTGAGTCCGGATATCAATTGCCGTTAGTGGCTTCAACTTGACTGATTGTTTAGCGACTGTTAGTAATGTGTTTGCACACCCGAACTACTTGAATAGGCAGCTATCTAGTTTGTAGACAATTACACTCTGAAGACATTCTGCTTTGATACGCATTTAGCTATTAATATCTGAAATAAAAAACATGAAACTATATAAGTAAGTCTATTCTGAAAGATGAGGTTTAGCATTTAGCTGACAACAATTTATTTATATTTTCTTGTTTTGAGGCAAAAGTGTATCAACATGATACGATACGATATATAGATGTCTTAGAGTACTTACATACTTTATTGGTGATCGAGACCATATGCCACGCCCCCTTCTTTCAATTTTATACCATGATTAGAAAAAAGAGTCTCAACAAGTTCAAATGAACCTCAAAGGTCATTGATCGTAACCATTCATTTGGTTTTCGATTACAGTACAAATTTAAATGAAGCCTCCATGTTATACCTGTGTAGGCTTCTTTAATCCCGATAATTCTGGGATAATCCGATTGTACCTAATTTTACGTCCCCGCTTCAAAAGGACGAGGCGTCTTAGGTAAAAATTGTGCCCTTTTTCATTGAATCCTTACTTAAACATATAAAAGTATGTATTGTGTAGTCTAATGGCAATCATAACAGTACGCGTTTGTAATTAAGTAACTTCATCATCATCATCATCATCATCAGCCTATCGCAGTCCACTGCTGGACATAGGCCTCTCCAAGTGCACGCTACTGAGATCGATTTTCGGCTGCTCGCATCCAGCTCCTGCCAGTAAGTAACTTAAAAATTAATAATTATACTGTTTTAATATTTCAGAAAAACCAAACTTAATTTTAACAACTTTACGTGAACGTTCTGTGTGCTGTCAATCTAAAATATTGCTAAACCTTTCACATTCATACATAAAAAAAATTGTAAAGAAACAGAACCAATCATATCAGTGTAAAAGCATCTGAGCGCGAAAAACAAATCTTCGTAAAATATCCGTATCCATTCGGATATCCGAGAAATATAATAGAGCGAGCGAAGAAAGCCAAAAAAAGGTGAATGATGGTTCCACCTTATCTTCACAAACCTCGTTTGCTGCTACAGATGTTCGTAATCCATCATAGTACCATTTCCAAGACGCTGTTTTGTTGCAACTTTAAATAAAAGGTGCGAACCCCGAATACTTATTTTGGTAGTTACGACAAAATGGTCCTTATGACAATAGCCGTAAGAAGCAATATCTTACAAGTGCGTTCAATATATTATTTATGGGACTTAATGCCTCCTATTTTACTCAGGAACTTACAAACGTTCCTGTGAAATACCAAGACTATTCTGAGAAGTGTTTTATATAAATAATAGAAACAAATGAAGACGACGTTTAATGAGATACTAACTTTCCACCTTATCAAAGCTATTTATAACTTCAATATAACAACATTACTCAGAATATTCAAGTCCGTATATGGATAATTTGTTAAGTATATGGAATTAATTTTATTACCGGGAAATCTTTACTCGAAATGAAGTAACTTTTGATCTTGTAAATTAATGTAATCTATTTACACATCATTTTACAGATACAGAAATAAGTGTATGTCTGGAAGCCAACCCCAACAGAGATGGGAAAAGGCTAGGCAGATAATGATGTCTGGCTGATCTATATGATAGTATAAATATATTATGAAATATTTAACAGCTTTAACTGGTTTCGGACAACACTATTCCGAGGCAACAATAATATTCCACAAATTGTTTAAAAGTTTGAACATTTTGATATTAAGAATTCCACCAACTGTTGTGTTCAAGAAGGAAGCTTTCATTAATGTAGTTTTAATCAAATAATTTACATTTGTACAAAATTTTAAGGAAAATTTGTTGAGTAGAATCAGGCTAGGTACTTATCTTTCTGGCTGGTGTTTTGAAATATGTGACATGGAAAGAAATGGAAAAAAACTGGAATTTAGATTTGCTTCATAATTACGTACATCTAAGTTTCTATAAAAAAGTACGTAAACTTTTTCTGTAGCAATATGAGAATAACTTCGGTATCCACATACCGCTGCATATTTGCAGACAGTACCTACTCATAAAGTTTTCTGTACAAAAAACTACAGACTCTTGACACAAGATTCCACTTTTAAAAAGTAACAATAACGACAGTAATAAAGTGTTCTACAATTCAGATATATAAACATCCTGTATACGTCCATGCATTGTAATGTCGTTGGAAAACTTTAATGAAAATAGTCACAAAGTATAGTAGAATGGAGTGTTTCGCCGGAAGAAATTGCAAACTACTTTTCTACAGTTTCATAAGTCTGCATTCTACCCATAACTCGTACTGCAAGAAATATACATTCAAAGAAAAACTAAAACAATCGTTAGTTACAGCTCTGCACTGGGTTTTATTTACCAAGTTTTTTTTAATATTAATAAAAATGTAACATAATGAAGTTGAAATAAAACAGCCATTTTTACGTATTTTACTGAAGCTAAACTATTGCATTTTAAAATAAATCATGATGTATAACTATTCCAGTACAAAAAAAGTAGGTACATACGTAGGGTAACAAGCTTTTCAACTAACATCATTTCCAGCATCAACAGAACAATTTGCCGTGTAACTAAAATAAAAATGGCGTCTTTTTTCTGATCCGATTATAAGGCGTAAGAAGCTTGAATTAGTCACACTATGCGACCGAGGAACATTTCTCGTTCCCCCGGGAAAGACCGCGGCTTAAGTAACGTGTTGTATTAAATTTGCTACAAACCAGATGCTCAGCCCTTTGAGAATACGTAAGCCTCGTAGTTCCGTTTCGTGAGCGTTTGTTTACAAGTTCGGTGCACTAGTAAATCATTTTAGAGACATGTTCAATACAGTTATTCAACTGTCTTTTTGTTTCAAGTTACACGGGGTATTTTAGCTTTATCACGAGCAAAATGCATGTTCAATTTACATCTCTGTGCCTTAATGAACACTAGGTTCGGATATCGATCCGTTCAAATATAGTTCTGTAACTACGACCAACTCAATACCTCTGGTAATTGCATGCTCGCGTCACTTTAAAAAAAGGGTTAGTTCGGACGTGCAAAACAAAAATCCTCTTTGTATTTTTGGTGTGAAAACGAAGTTTGAATATAGATTGACATTCGGTTTGTGGTTCCGTTGAAATGATTCGACGCGACAGGGGCTAACGAGAAACATCAGACCACTCCAAACGAAATTCAATTACCCTCTGCAATCGTGGGGCCACTTATTGTTTTCGATTTTTGTCACAGTGTTTATTGGCTTTGTATCTAGTTAGTTTATCAGTGTTGTGAGCAACGTTATTTAGAACGTTCATGTTTCTAACGAATACTTGATTGTCACCCGAATGTACAAACATAGGATGCATTCTTTTCTTCGTTAATTTTATGTGTGTGTGGCACAACAGTTTGATCTATAATACTCTCCATATAGTTGTAAAGGAAATCATCAGGGGAATATCAAAACAGAAGCTGCCTATGTATAGGATAGATGTATGTATGGATTCTCAAACAATGCACAAACAAGCAACACCATCCATCACTTCTTAGTCTTCACTACTCGAAACTAGCGAACAAGTTAAAACCGCATATGTAATCTAACTTTAATACAATGTCTTGTGATTACGGTCGTTAACGCCTCTAATATGCCATTGTCACTGTAATTTGAATTCATTATAGATAGCAGATGAAACTTAGATGGCATTAGGATGGTCGCTGTAATAGACATTAATATTTTGTACAATACACTCACCTGCCTGCAGAACTGCTTTAGCTTTCGTTTTAAGAGTACTACTTACCATTGCCAATACCCAAACTTGACTACTTATTTAATTGAGCAAAACTAAACACTATACATATTTATAGGTACAAATTCATACTACATTAATTGTTCAATGATTTGATTTAAAAGTGACTTGTAACCGCAAAAGCGACTACGCATTCAATAAATGTAAAAAAAAATATTCTAAAGAAAAATAAAAGTTACAAATTACATTACGAATTATCTGTACATGAAACTGAATTCACATCTAGACACTCAGTAAGTACTAAATAAAATAACCTTTTGAAACTCGCTATATCGGCAAGAAAATATGAATGTCATCACTCATCAGCTTCAAAACGCTGACTCTCTCCAAAACAAATTGCGGGCGTTTCTTACAGAACGATGACTGTAGTTCGTTTTACTTTTATACATTAAACGACGTCATTAATTAAAACTTAGGTGATTATCGCCAAATAACCTATTCAAGGCAGCGAACACCGAACCCTTTGTCAACCGGGCCTGAAGAAACTTTCTGTAAATTGATTCATTTATTATGCTTTATTCTTAAGTCGAGCAATTTATTGATTTATCTGCTTTTGCAATTACTCGAGACGCTTTTAGGGTTGATATGAGACTTTTGCTCGCACAGATGGTTTTTAAGTGAATTCGATAAGCAAACAATTTGAATATTTATTACAATAATATAACCATTTTATCTGTGAAACATTATTTATATTTACTTAGGAATGTTTTAAGCGGAAGAGGAAATAAAACAACAAAAATATCGCTGTAATGTTATTATTGCGAACAAGATATAAAGTTATTTTTAAAACATTATTTTTATCCCCGATCCCTTTAAGCTTGACTTGATTAAGTCGGTACAAGCACCTTTTGGTACTTATAGACGGTAGCGAAATCAACCCTCATCTCAAGTGGCAACCCTGTTGCTAGGACAACGGTAGCTAAAGTATTTTGTAAGATCGCTGCTAATCTTATTGAATAGAATCGACATCTCGAGGAACTCCCAGCTTATTAGAAATGCCAAGTACTTGCACTGTGATACTGTCATTTGTTTCGAAGAGGTGTTCCATTAGTATCGAAGGAGTATTACTTCGAGTACAATGTAAAACGAAACAAAAGCGTATCGTGTCTACGCCAGCTATACTTGAATAGGTTTTTCATTTTCATCTTAGGCCAACTATGAATGTACAATTAATAATGTTTATGAGACAAATACACTACATCATTGAAATTTAACTATATGGGTAGAAGTAACGTAAGATGTGACTTAAATAATTTGTCAAATTAAATACTTTAACACCTCCGCAATTACTTTTGTGTACATTCAATTATGTAGGCGATTCACTTAGCTACGTAATGTAACATAATGCGATCGTTAAGGGAAGCTGCTGTAATATCTTCTTAACTTGGAAGCGGAAAGGCCTATCAATTAGACGGATCATTGACGCGAAAGAACTGCCGAGAGGTCCTTTGTAAAATTATAAATTTAAAAAACCCCCGACCCAAAAAAAGTACGCAATAATTATGACAAAAGGTTTAAAACGCTAAACCCTATAAAAAGCAAAAAAATAACTTTTAACACTACGTAAACTAAATTTTGTCGTGTCGGGGGACCGCTCTAATTCATTACTTTAGATACGTGTTTTTTTTAAACGAATGTTGTAATTAGGTAGGTATCATTTTGATTTATGTAAGTATTTATGAAGGTAAAAAGCAGTCCCCCGACACGTCAAAATTTAGTTTACGTAGTGTTAAAAGTTATTTTTTTGCTTTTTATAGGGTTTAGCGTTTTAAACCTTTTGTCATAATTATTGCGTACTTTTTTTGGGTCGGGGGTTTTTTAAATTTATAATTTTATTTTATTTCATGCTTTTTAAAGGAGCTCCTTAATTTTTCCTTCTTTCATTTAATTTATTTTATCTTAAGATGGGGTCGCTATATGCGATCTCGGCCAAAGGAAGCTGTTTAACAATCCTCATGACAAACTGGCTCTGGGAGAATTGCACAGATTGAGAAACAATAAAGATTAACCTTTGGACATTCTAGATTTTCAGCAAAAATATAAATCGGTTTATCCGTTTGCCGACATTTCAGGGTTTCATCCGCCACATCCCATTTCCAGCATCAGGTTCTCGTCAATTAGAAACATGAAGAGAACTCGTCAAGACAAATTCAACGAGCCCAAACTCGATGGGTTTACTAAAAGGCAGTTCAGGGTTACGTCTCCTACCTTCGTGCCCTAACAGCAGACCAGCTCAGTGGTTCCAAAAGACATTAGTGTTTCAAATTTCAGATCCCACATATACTTGCAAGTAAACTGAGCGTGTAACATTCCTATCACATCTAGCAAACGAGCTGATGACCTTGAAGACCTGAACCGATTCCCACCAAACATAGCTAAGAACACTCCCGACTGACATACCTTTTAAACAAAAAAAACCGCATTTCAATCGGGTCATCCGTTTGGGAGCTACGATGCCACATACACACACACACACACACACAGACACGTCAAACTTATAACACCCCGTCGTTTTTGCGTCGGGGGTTAAAAATGTTCGTTAACATAATTTTATTTACGAACTTTTAGTTGTTAATATAAATTGAATATTTTTATTGGATTTAAATAGTTCCGTGAACTCGAGGCAATATTTATTGTGCTATGTAAGTTATATTTAATTTATAGGATTTTATTTGGAAAAATATTGCTATTATAGGTTTGCTCAGAAATACACTCTATTAATTCTACCTACGTATTCTGGATTTGCTTTATTTATATGTCGATTATCTACATAGTGAGTTATTAGTTACCGCATAATTCCGCTAGAAATAATGTGTTTTCCAAAATGGTACATTTCCTTGAATTAATAATGGGGTACATTAAATTAACAAATAAATATCTAGGTACCTATGTACTTCTAAAAACTTAAACAAACAAGTTCCATATAAAAATCCAAATGTTTTTGTACTACATCTCGCGCCAACAAGAACTCGTCGAAAGGGCTATAAAATATGAAGTTCAACAACTATTACTAGAAAATAGGTAGAGAGAGGGACGTCGAAACAAACTTGGATCGTTTGCGGTGCCACGATAGTGAGGCAGATGGTGCCACGAAGATAGTTTAGCGAGAAGGCTCGTCTTCTTAATGCGACGAGAAAGTCTTGAGTAATTCCGCCGAGGAACTCGGAATGACCTTGGGTTTGTGTAAGCTTTTTGGAGACGTATTACTAAAAGTTGGGTACGACTTCAGTCTGAGGTACCTGAAAGTTGTTTAGGTGTTATGAGTTATGACCTGTGCTGTAAGTAAACATCTTTTTTATGTCGAAAATGTAAGCAACAGTAGAGATCGACAATTATAATCTTAAATGATCCAGGATGACAGGTTTAAGAAAAACTTTCAAAAAATCTCCATAGTCTGTAGATTGACCCACCTATCTTCTCAAAGACCCCTAAATCAGCAAACACCAGCAATAATAATTGACGACATAACGCGCACGACACACAAAACATACTGAGTATAACAATAAAAATAATGACACAAAAGTGTTCACAGTGTACAGACAGCGAAAAAAATTGCGCAAATTCACAAAAGAAACACGCTGTGTACACGCAACGTATTGTACAATATACAGGGTGTGTAAAATTTTGCGACGTCGTTACGGGACTTTGTCTTGCTTGTGTCATTTTTTTTCAGCTGGTAATGGCCCATTTGGTAGCCTTGAGTGCTGTAAAGAACTTTCCTTCAAGTTGTTATAGTAGGTAGATGAGATGGTAACTGTCAGAATTTTCATGAAGGTTAAAATTGTTGGTAAAAATACATAATTCATTTGAACTAATTGGTCACTCGTTATTGGGTTAGTATAGGTAAATGGCATTTGCTACGTAATTCAATTATGATAGATCAGCAATTCTACTGAGTAAAATTATGATAATGCAGTGCCGATATACCGATTTCATCGAACTTATCTTCGATTTCATCGAACTTAACTGTTTATAACCTTAAGTGGTTTTCTGGAAGATATTGATAAGAAGTTATAATGAAACAGTTCATTTAAATAATTAAGATTGTTTTCTATTGTGTTTGAATTCTGCAAGAACAAAATTGTAAGCCACAATTCTATGTAAGTACACTCTAAGATAAGACCTAAGTACAACCAAAAACCCCAAACCAACCACGAAATCGACGATAAATAACCCAAGTATCGTGTACTGCGTCATAATGATTTATTACCTGCAAACTCTCAGAACGGTCACGGTCTCACGTGGTACCATGGCCCCGGGTATCGACCAAATGAGGCTTTCGGCGAATTCTCTCGGGTCCAGGTGTACGAACATGTTTCGCATGACATAATAATGAAGCATTGTAAATGATACCTACAGGCGAAGTGGCCCACAACATCGGGAAACAGTAGTTACTATGTAATTCCAGTGTTGCCCGCCGAAATTTGGATTAATAAGTAAAGTAGGTTGTCAGATTTTCAGTTATTAAAGCTTTTTTTTTGTATGGCGTTTGTTTAGTGGTTGTCGTGTATGACATTTATACCTTAACTTACCATTTTTACCTTTTGAGCTTCTGCCTTAAATCGTTGAGAAGTTTCTATTTTAATCGTACATACGTAACTATCTCCAATGAAAAAAGGTTAACAATCTAAAAATAAAGTAAGTAAATTATGATACCTATATTAATATTCAGAGTTTTTATTACTGTTTTTTTCGCGAATATACAATTGGCCCTTACACCAGAAAACACCAAACTTTTTCAAGATTAATAAGGGACACGACCCATTTAATGTTTCAACGAAATACATCGGCACGCTCATACAATATACATTGGAGTTAAAGTCACGTAGATAAGCAGTTTATCTTCGTTACAGTGATACACGTACTACAGGAAAAACCAACAATCATGGTGATGTTATATTTTAAGGTCCTCTATGTTATAAAACGAGGGTTTCTTTTGCCCTGTTCATGAAAATTTAATTCAGTGGCACCATTTCGAAAACAAGGCAGGATATTTGTTTTGTTATTCGACATAGCTCTACATTATTACAAAAAATATGATGTCGCTGGATTGGACTAACTGAAAGGCCGCAACTATGTATTAAACAACAGCAATAAATAAATTACGGCGATAGGAAGATTATTCATATTCTGCAGAGAGCCGCTTCGCAAAGTTACTCACGTACCTAGTCCATTTATAAAACCTGCCTTTCAATTTTCAATCACTCCATTCTGTAGTGAGTAGCCAGGTAATCCTAAAAAAGACCAAGAAATATTCTGAACGCAATAGCATTAAGTGATCCCAACATGTTGCAACGCATCGGCTATTTATTGGATCATGAATTAGTAAAGTTGTGAACTGGGCGGCCACAGCTGGGAGCGACGAGATAGTTTTCAAAGGCCTCTGTTTTTTTACCCTCGGTGAATCCCAACCGTGTGACATATGGCGGTACTTATCCCTCCAAACTACGGTAATTTCTGAGATCCAATTCAAGGATTGAAATAAAGAGTCGGAGCGAACGTAGTGTACCTCATGCATAATGGAATCATTCCCGCAATGTTGTTGATGTCAACTTACAAATTTTCACTTGCCAATCTTGGGATAAGGGACAATTCACACTGAGAAAAGAGTGGTAAGTACAATTTTCTAACACTAGTCATAGCAGCAAGACTTAAGAGTCTAGTCGAATCTAATGATACCTCACTAATCATTATTAACGTAACGAACATGTAGACGACCAATTATTTTGTTCTGAAAGGCTCTTATAAACACCGCAACATTAATAAATCATTATTATCTTAGCTACTACAAAACTATGAAACATGTCTATCCTCTCAAAGCAACGTCTCGTTCTCTGATACTAATACATCTTAATTAATACGTATAGCTACATGCATTAATTACGTTAATTAAGTCTGTCCCTGTAATATCCCGTACGAGACTATTGTTACAAAGGGAAAGGACTATTAAACGACTCGGAATGGTACTGGTATAATAAGTCCCCGGTCTAAAAGGGGTGTGACCGAACCGGCCGAATAATTGTCAAATACTGAAATAGTTCGGGCCTTTATGCAAAACCAACCACCACAATAGTTGTCTAAAATAAAAACCATGTTATACTCTACTACCCAATTGTATGGAAGGATAAGTATTATGGTATTTGGATACTTCATATTTTCTCACATCATAGGTAGAATGGGTGTGTAAAAAAATTATGGATAATCTCTGGATGAACGAGAATGTTTTTAACGATCCATGAGATTTTTTTTTCAAATTGGTACAAAAAAATCTTTAGAACTTCAAAAACCTCTTAACTAAAGAAGTTATGCTCAATGTTTACAAAGCGATGTTGTAAAATATTTTCCAACCAACTTTGCGGTAGAACCATTGATCTTTGGTCAGTGGACGTTAATAGGCTGATAAAATACTAATGACCAAAGAACTGAGTTAGTGAATTGCGGCCAACAATCTAAGCGGTTCGCTCCACTTTAAGTTCGTAAATTTTGTATTAGAAGCAAACTCGAACCTACGTCATTAAGGGCTCCGTCGAGCGTCCAATTAGTGGATAGATAATAAGAAGGAAGGTAGCAGAAAAATAATATGAAAATGATTGATGACCAACTTAAAATTTTATGGAGTAAAAAAGCTTTTAAGCAGCCATATTTTTTTATTTTACGATTTTTTTTAGAAAAAGGTAGGCCTCATAATAAGGATAATTTACTTTAAAATACATTATGCACTATTTTTGATTAAAGAAATGTTTTGCTAACACCACATTTTTTTTCCTAAAAACCTTTTTTCGTATAATTCTTATATTCATATAATACGGCATAGTTCTACTGGCAACGTCAGACTAAAAGCTTTTGTAATGATTCTATAAAATGAACTAATAAAATGGTAATCCAGTATTAGAAAAAGCTCGTCTAGATTTACAATATAAGACCCTAGGATCTAATATTTCCTCTTCAATAATGTCGTGTCGTCAGTCGCATTGTCGCTCTCGCATATTGAATGTGACAGTTTTATTGAAACAACGTGAACTAGAAAGATTTTATTTGATATCCGTTTCGCAAAAGATCTTAGTATGAAGGCTAGGTCGACAACTTATTTGCATAGATTTCATTATTTTATCTTTTGTTATTTTAATCGTATCGAGGTTCCAAGGGTGAGCGGCACACAAAAGTTTCTTCTGGTCTACTCGCCCAAACAAAAAGAAAAATGGCATGCATGTTTAAGGCACATTCAATTTTATCCCGGCTGTTATTTGAACATACTCATTGCATTGCATGGCAGTCATTACGTAGTTATTACAATCAATTTTACTAGGAGATATCAGGTTGCCCGGGTAACTGGATCGAGGAGGTCAGATAGGCAGTCCTTGTAAAACGCTGGTAGGTACTCAGCCGCGTTCAGTAAGACTGAAAGCCGACCCCAACGTAGTTGGGAAAAGGCTACATAGATTACCTATGAGTACAAGTGAGCATAATTGGAATGTATATTCAAGTTGCAAATTACTCAATCTCAATAATTTGGCGCTTCTGTAAAAGAACAATTAATAATGTTAACTCGACAAATAATGAGCTCTTCAGGTGGATCGTAATTACATATGAGCAATGAATGGTGATTAAGCTTTAACAAATAAGTTGGAAATCAGTAAGTAAATAACTTTTATTTTATTTCACGTATAAGTTTCATTAAGGTACCTACTCAGTTGATCGCTTGTTCAAGTTATATTTAATGACATATTTTTTTTTATACATCTCTGTATTGATTGGAATGTTCAAAACCGCATTTTTGCGATAAATCGCTAGCGTTACTCAATAATTTCAAGGCCTTATGAGTTATCGCCAATATTATCTAAAGTGTAGGTGTGTATCAATTATGGTGAACGAGAGCGCACGTCTATTGAGTATGACACCTCTCGCACTCTTACGCGTGTCCGAGGCTGGTAGTATCAAATAAATGATTAAAAAGCCAGAAAAATTTAACGACAGCAGCAACGACAGAGAATGTAGTTGTAGGTTCAATTCTAGTTATTTTTTTTTTTTTTTGTTACAACCAAGTTTTAAAATGGTGGCATTCCAAAAGCAGCAATCGAACCTATTCATACGGATCTGAAATGCCTTTGCTGTTACAAGATCTTTATCAATAAACGGCGAATAAGTACGAATACGATAAACGTACAGCATCGCAACACGACCAAACACGAAACGTAATTCAATGCGCTATCGCGGCACTAAATACCGAATATGTCAATAAAAATACCGTTTTACTAAAAAGTGAAACAGCTGTACCGAAGCGACGTTCAACACTCCTAACGAGCGTGGAATCCATTAATTATCAAAACAGAAAGGTTTTTGCTCCAAAGAACTCGTAACTGAAGACCGCAATTAAGTACAGGGAATAAATAAATTTAAAATGGCGTCACGCCAGGAAACATAATCTGTGCTTGATTAATGACGGCCTCGAGACCTTCAGATGTCTTAAGGAAAGGGTAGCTGGTACCAGCTTCTTGAAAACACTAGCTTTTGATACGGACTTCGCTTGATGTATAATTATTTGCAGGAACTATAAAGATGTAGTTTCGACATAACGAATATTTTATACGTTCTAATTCAAATTTCCGTTTTCGTTATCTTTATATTTTATATTGTTATTCTATTAATCACTTCCGTATTAAGGAGGTAGGTATTATTCATTATCATTTCTTCGAATTATTGTTACGCCTGATAAAAGAATTTCAATCATATTTTCTTAGAAATCGATAGGTAATATTTAACAATATAACAAATAGTAAGGTAATCATTGAATGGATATTCTATTAATTTCATATTGGAATCCTATTGTAGTAATTTTATTGTTTAGCCTACCTAGAGGAAAATATTCGTATAAAGGAGCTCGCTGGGAAAAGGTTAATTGCTTTATTTATTATTAGCTGAAAACTGACCTTTTTGAGGTGCTATTAATAACTAGTTGATAGTTTAAGAGCGCGCCTAATTTAACAATTAGGGTAACGGTGTGAGAGGCCCTTAAACTACGTCACTTCAAGCGAGCCAGTGTTTTCAATTCATTACCTGTAATCTAATTAAAGTGGTTTACTTCCGTTTTATTTACTTGGTAAACTTAAGTCATTATACAACACAATTGCTTTATAGAAAATCGAATGAAATTATTCATCTCGATAGCACTTTGCTGACTTGCTGTAACAAATGAATAGCGATATTTCCGTCCCTAATGCGATAATAAACGTATGTAAGACTGATGGTTTCATTTAGACGCAGCGCAAGATAAAATGCTTAGTCGACTGTAATAACAAGCTACCATCTGGCGATGTCTACCACTTGCCTCTCTGATTACAAACAACGCAACATTAATTATGTTTTTGCTTCGAAAGATACTAAAGTAATTTACGTGGCCCCGTTTTTCGGGAAAATAAATGTTTGTAATAAGTCTGTGGTGGGTTCGTGCTTATAATTGTTTGTATAGGTGTCAGGCAACAATATCTATGGATACAATCTATAATTTACGAGCGATCGTTTGTTAGTGGTTAATGCGCGGGTCAATCATTGAGCTACGTTATCGGTAAAAATATGATGTACAAAACGCGGTATAATACTGTCTGTTTTCTATTCCAATTTTGATTTATTGATATGTATTTAATATTTGCCTTATATAATGCACTGTTACACTGCTAAGCTAATGAACTACAGATTTAAGTATGTTAATTTCATAATTTAGAGAATAACACATAAGTTCGGGTAAATTAGAAAAAATATATACTTACCACTTAAAGGAAACTTCTAAACAGTTTTTGCGTCATATAAACAAGTTATCCTTCATTGACTATCTGATCTTGGAACCAGAGTTTCTGGCAATCCGTCACAGAGATACATCGGATTTAATAGCCCCATTACCAATGTTTGCTGACAAGACAATGTAATTATGTCTGTTCGTTACTGATAACTGTCTTCACAGCGGCATCTACAAAAGTATCCAGTTTAGGCGCGTTATATAGTGTGTATGTACACCTTATTGTAGAATAATTTGTACTTAAGATATATTAGCGTGCCTTATAATATTAATTAATACTGATAACACTTACCTATATTTTTGACATTGAAAACACTTCTACTAAATCAAAGATATTACGTATAGGCATAGGAAGCATTCTAAACCGACAAAAAGTTTATATATCCTCAAAATGCGATAACTTGCGCATATTGGTGTAACGATTCTATAAATTCCTTTGCTATCTTTATCTAAAAGATATTGGACCTGACCTAGGTTCATAATAAATTCTTATAATAAAAAGTTCCCAGTAAGTGTAGCTATGTAACCTACATAACTTGACAGTTACGTCAACGAGAAAATATATTTATTTGTGTCCAATTTGTTCGTCATACAAAGAGTTACGAGAACTAGAAGGAAACTCTTCCTTTTGTATCATTTTATTGGAGTCTTGAAGACCTTGATGTGTTCTGATATTATTCTGCTGTAAAGCTTCAAAAGTAGCTGAAAAAAATATATTCTAAACTGATAAAAACCATGTTGTCGATAAGTTACCAAAGTATTCATCTACTTGTTTTGGAGTTTAGGATTTTAAGATTGACGCTTGTCTTCGAATTAAGTTATAATGTTGTTAGATATTTTTGAAAAAAAAATAGCTGAGCTACTTTTGACGTTGACCGAACCATATTGAAACATATCTAAGTTCAGATTTTAAACTACTTTCTTCTAGATAATAATTTCTAGTCTAATAATAAAAGTCCATTAGAAATAACAAATAAATATTCCTAATGAACTTTTAAAATATATTTTCCGTCCATTATATATATGTTTTGCAGCATCACAAAGAAAAGCTTTATGAATATAAAAAATCTAAGTTTTCTTGAATGCCAGAGCTTTTATACACACCACTAAGAATTGCGTTTAAATATTCAATTAAACAAGTAGTTTGTTTAAATAAACTGTGGAAAACTGCAAAAGGAAAAGTTTCAACTCGGCTCTTTTAAATGGCCGGCTCGCTCAGGACTGAACAATCTCAGTAAATTATCTAAATCATTGAAGAAGTAATAATCTTTCATTCATTTCAAATTTCAATCGGTCGACATTAATCTGGAAGAGAGCATTCAGCAGAATGGAAATTGAATCGTCATTGAGAAGGCGATTTCATTATATTTTAATCTGATTTTTAACCGAACGTTTGATTCTAACAATGCCTTTATAAAGTATTGGATTTAATAAAAAAAGGCTGAATGTTAATTAAAACAAATTAGTCGTTAATCTGTAACGAGATCTTTAGAAAGTGGCGTCTATTCACGTTCCTTAGTAAAGCAGTTAATTAAGAAGTTAGTTCGCACACAGGAAATTTGTTGCTACGGCACTTAGGCATAAATCTTTAATTACACTGGGGAAGTTGAGATAGTGTGTGTTAGGGCAAGTGTTCAACACTTTAATTTACATAGTTTAGCAGGCATTGTATCCTTTGTCTATCTAATGTGTGTAAATTAGCAGGCAATTTTTTATTGCATTCCTTCGCGACTACTTAAAAAATACTTTGACTTTTTACTTATAGGTACTTTGGTACTACAAGAACTGCACAATTGCCTAGGTACTTGAATTTTCAAAACTACGAAAAAGTCATTTGAGATTCAAATTCATTTATTTCAAATACCTAACAATAGGACTCATATTAGGTATGCGCATTTTCTTTCTATTTTCGCTATTTCATTTCTCTTTTCACCGGCTTCCACATATTTCCTGCTCACAGTAAAAACAAACGCTTTTACTCCAAAACCTGAAAGCACAAAGAACAGAGATATCCCGGAATTAACAAGAAAATTCAAAACGCAATTTAACAACGGATGATATTATTATAATATAACTTTATGGCAACTTGTTAACAAGATCATTACTGAGCCTATCGTAAATCACGTGCCATTTCCAAAGCAAAGGGAAGCGCAATAAACCGAGGACGCTTTCTTGCGAGTAAATTGCCATACATTACTTTAGTATTATTGCGTTTAAAAAGATCTTGTCGGCTTGATTTGTGTGGCTGGAGGAGATAGGCCGAAATAAGCGTGGCCTTTGCCAAAGACAGGCCAACCATTTCTTTAAGGCAATTGCCAATAAAAAGTTACATCTACGTTCTGAGCACAAAATATTTTTGAAAACCTTTTATTTACTATTATTTTTCTTACAATAAAATACGTAGGCAAATTCGTTAAAATACACACAAGTTTCCAACACACCTAAACATAGTGTGATAATGGAATTGAACCAACTCCAGGGGGACTGACATTGAGCTAAATAATGCGTCGTTTTTCTATCCAATTTCTCCGAAAAAAAAGATCATCAAATTCGAACCGTAAGTAGTTCCATCCCGGCCAATTACTTAAAACGGGTCTCATTGTCGGCGGCGCTATCTCCCCTGATAGATGACCGCAGTCCCCAGTGTGACGCCCCTAATCTTCTCAATTCCCGATCCTAAAGGGTTCACCACAATCCAAACTGGAGCAATTTAGAATAATTTATTCCGTGCGAACTTCAATATTTTCATATTTTCGCCTATAAAGGTGGTCCGTGCCAATTTTATAGCTCATAAATTCCGATGATAACCCCTTTGTTTGTGGGTACTTTACTGGATTAACGAGTGCTATTGACAATTTGTATAACGAAGCTCTCAAGAAAATTGGCTGTAATTTATTATTGGATGTTCAAGATTGGCAGTTGGGTGGGTTTTATTCAATTTACTTAATAGAATTTATTGTGTGTTTAGCGGAATTCTGATAATAATAAAGTCTTCATCGACGTTCTTTTCGTGATTCTTTATGGGGTTACACAATACGGAGTTTCCCATAGCTGTTTATTTGAATTCTGCTGATGTAGTCCTTCCGATTCCTGGATACTTTATCTACATTATGTCACTGTGATATAATAAATGACTTATACTCGTGGAACATTAACAATCGTGATCTAGATTATGATACTGTCACGTATATCTGATTGAATGTAATCTCCAATTAAGAGATTGGGCATTTAAGTCAATTAGCAATCACTCAAAATCTACATACGCATATGATAATATGATAGACAAAACCGACATTGATTTATTTTTAAGATATGTTAATTATAAAGCATCTGTATGTACCAAAGGCCGTATTATTGTAGGAATGAATGACTTTTATTTTTCAGATGTGGACCCATCCCGCTGTGAGAAAGAGAGAGTTAACATTTTACTGAATGAATCGCAAAGTTAATCTAGTTTTTTTAATTTATTTATTTTAAAAGCGAATATTATTTTTCAATTTCAGTAGCGATTTTTATCCATCGGGATGGATACATACATAATGTGTGTCTGATAGATGATCTAATACTTTGGGGGGAAAATCAACTTCACTATGACCAAAAGATGTCGGTTTGTAGACACGGGACCAATACAAGCGGCGGACCGAGCACTTAGTTACTAAGCTATTTCGGGCGTTTGTTCAGAAAATATTAAGAGAACCCTTCTTATTATTCGTGGCGACGGTCTAAAGCGTTATTCGAGATAATCCCCAAGCCTTCAATGTGAAAATTTAATTAAAACGAAATACCTAGCGAGTCTATGTCACGTTACTAAATTCTTAGTTAGTCTGCGTAATTTCATTATGATGTCAAAAAAGACACAAAATTCTCTAAGTTTCAAAAAATAATTAAGAACCTACGCAAATTTTGGTTTGGCTGTCTATTTTGTTTCTTTACAGAAAATTGAACATATTAAAAATCAAAAAATGACTCCGAAACTGCCTCGGTAAAATGCCTGTTCCATTTAAATTCTTATAGCCAAAGGAGTTTTCTATTTTAATTTTCAATAAACTAAATGTTCTTACAAACAGCAAAGTGCAATTTAAACTGGATATAACTTTAATAATGTGGCTTTAAGAGGACATCTACTACTAACCTAACGTGACAAGAAATTTTTCATTAAACTGTCTCGGTTTCTAGTGAATAGACAATGCTCTGTCTTATTAGCAATTCTAGTTGTTGCATTGTTCACTGAAAAATATTCTCAATCTTGTAAGTAGCGGTTTGTTTAAGGTCGTCTCCCCAAAGTGGCCTAAATTGAAGGAATATAATAACTACTAATACAAATCGACTAGTTTTATTCTTCATTTATTAGGTATTTTTATTTATCTTATATATTAATTCAACCCTAAAGTACCTATTTGTGTACGTATGCATTCTTAAAATTCCTTAACTTTTATAAGTAAACCAGTCGTTTGCCTTGTTATCAAGATATGACGGTAATATCCGGGCACGGATTCAAAACTAAAATTAAATCACCTGTTCGTGTATTAACACATTTAGCGGTATTCTCGCAACCCTATTCGACCGAGAGGCAATATGTGCTATTAGATTAATAGAGGTAATTCAATTTTATAACGTGCTAGAGTTCGTACGAAGCACCGCGGAAGAACGAACTTAATTAACCATCTTATGAATTATTTGCTCTTGCAACGGCGGTGGAGTACGCCAATCCAAAGCTTTAATTATATAAAAGTTAGCCTGAAACAGATTTCCAAGGAAATAGAGTTTATTGTTCCGCCGATCCAAATAGGAAGCGAACTTATTAAAAAGTTTATTTGAAAATGTTCAGACATTGTTTTTCTAAGTTTTATGCTGGGAAATAATTGTTTGATTTGAATATCGAATGAACCGCTCGCAGAATAAAGTGAAAGAGTGTGTTTCTGAGTGTTCGAGAGTGATGTTTCTCCTAACATTTCTATTTTTTTATTATCTACCACAACATTTCCAATATTAATCAAATATACATCAAACTTGCAAGAATTTTTTTACTTAAGCAAAAATAACCTTCATTTTCAAAAGGTAAGTCCTTATCTGTTCCTGGTTTTGCTTCTACCTATGGCCTTTTCCTAAACACACATTATATTTATCATTGTTGCAACCTACGCATTAGAAAATGTCGGACTTACTTTGACGCAATTCAGGTTAGGTACCTCTATCGTTTTGATAGAAGACACGAATTCACCTATTAAAGTTGGTTTTTATTCAGAAACGCAAGTCCATCACTACGAAGCCGTATGCTCGGAATGCTGATGGCAAACATTTGCATTGCAGATATGTAGGAACCACGCTATCTACTCGCATACCGCACACACGACATACAGGATTTAGCACTCACAGATTATAGTAGCAAATTAGCATGAACCCTAAACAAGCTGGGCCGTTACCGTAAAATGGCTTTAAACTATTTGCATAATTGAGTGTTTGGTCAGGCTGTTATTGTAATTATCTTTTCTAAATAAAGGCGTGATTGGGTGTCATCGGTTTTCAGGTGGTGTCATTGTTTTCATAGCAAATACGCTTTTACATGTTACTATGATAATGAAAATAAGATAGTGATGCTTCACCGAGCACACACAAGCAATAAGTTATGACAAAGTTCATACAAATTACTTCAGTTTCCAGTAGAATTCAACTTCCAGTACCTAAAACTTATTGTAAATCCAAAAACATAAATAAAGTTATAATATAATTATGGTAATGAACAAATAATGATTGAACTGTCAAACCATCACCTTAAATTGGCAAACGCGAGTACTGTTATAACTGCCCATCTGGATATGAGCATCATATCCAAGTCAAACAGAAGGGAGAATCAACGGTGTCTTCTTAATTAGTCCTAAATGTTAATGTGGTATCCAGTTTTCACGTTGATTTCCCAATAGGACAGGCGCTCTCAATTGAACCAATGGGCAGATGGTGTTTCTATTTGAAAGTCTATGTGTGGTATGCATATGTATGGATTCCTGGTCAGCTTGAAATATCTGGTGCATTTCGGCCGGAGGGATTTCTACCTTTGTTCAAATAGGTTGCTTTTATTATATTTTTCTTCTATTATGTGCAAAATATTCTACTAGATTATAAATTATAAACATTAATTTTAGATCGTAGAACCCACGTTTTTATAGCAGGATATTTTAGGGTTCCGTACCTCAAAAGGAAAAAACGGAACCCTTATAGGATCACTTTGTTGTCCGTCTGTCTGTCTGTCTGTCTGTCTGTCTGTCTGTCTGTCTGTCTGTCTGTCTGTCAAGACCCTTTATCTCAAGAACGCGTGGACGTATCAAGCTGAAATTCACATGAAATACTCAGGTCTGTTGTCCCTTTAAGCTGTGAAAATATCAAACTTCTAAGCCAAGCCAATCAAAAGATACAGCCGATTATGTCGATATTTTCAACAAATTTTCGACACTCGCAAAGGAATCAAAACCTACAGGATACTTCCCGTAAACTCAGAGTCTTGAAATTTGGCATGAAGCATTGTCATATAATGCTAATATAGGAAAAATTACGAAAATCTCATTTTTAGGGTTCCGTACCTCAAAAGGAAAAAACGGAATCCTTATAGGATCACTTTGTTGTCCGTCTGTCTGTCTGTCTGTCTGTCTGTCTGTCTGTCTGTCTGTCAAGACCCTTTATCTCAAGAACGCGTGGACGTATCAAGCTGAAATTCACATGAAATACTCAGGTCTGTTGTCCCTTTAAGCTGTGAAAATATCAAACTTCTAAGCCAAGCCAATCAAAAGATACAGCCGATTATGTCGATATTTTCAACAAATTTTCGACACTCGCAAAGGAATCAAAACCTACAGGATACTTCCCGTAAACTCAGAGTCTTGAAATTTGGCATGAAGCATTGTCATATAATGCTAATATAGGAAAAATTACGAAAATCTCATTTTTTTAGTTATATAATGTAAAAAAAATATTTTAATAAAATGAAACTTACTACCTTATTTCTCACGAACGAATAAAGGTATCAAATTGAAATTTATACCAAATACCTAGGTCTATTGTCCCTTTAGGCAGTGAAAAAATCAAACTTCTAAGTTAACGCGATCAAAAGATACAGTAGTTATACCGACACCTTAGACGAATTTCCGTCACACGCTAGGGAATCAAAACCTACAAGGTACTTCCCGTGAACTCAGAATCTTGAAATTCGGCAAGAAGCACCGTTATATAGTACAGATAAAGGAAAAATTGCGAAAATGATAAATTTGAAGTTACATAAAATATTAAAATATTATCAAATCAAATCAAATATTTTCCTCATTTCAATGGGGAATTTAAACGACCAAGTTTGACGGATTTGAGAAAACATTTCTTTGTAGTAAAAGAGTAGACTCGCCGTTTATTTCCATTGTCATCAGGTCAGGATCTGATGATGGAAATCCTGAGAAATCGAGGGCAACTATCAGAAATTGTAGGCATGCATAGGATTAAAACTTGATTCTCAGATGTATGTCTGGTGATACTATCAAACAGTGAAGGTTTAGAGCTTACCTGATGATGGAGATGTGAGAAAGTCGAGAGAACTCCTCAACGGTATGTTTTAGTAACGTCGTGTTTGGGCTTATATTATTCGTATTGACGAGAACTTTTCACAAAAGTTAAAAATAAAAACTTTTTACAAAAAAAAACAACTTCTAAAAACAACAAGAAAACTGTTTATATGCATCGGTCTAGATCTCGGTGTTTAAATAAATATAGATGCATTCTCTAGACACCGACTTCTAGACCGATGCACCTATCATCTTTTTAATTTATTTCTTGCTTTTGGTTTCTTGTTGCTTTTTTATATGTTTGAAGTTGGATTTGTTTGAAAAATGCTACAAAATAAAATAAAGCCGACTTTATAAAACAAAGAAAAGGACAGAATTACACTTTTGTCAAGGCTCTAGAAACGTAAAGCCAGCAGCCCCGAATCCTACACTCTAGCAGTCGTTGTTACAATTCGACAGTTACAAGTCGTCAGGCAGTTTTGAAAAAAACCTGAAACTGGGGCTCGTTAGGTGATTAATCCCTCAAAAATAAAAGATCCTATTAGTACTGAATTCTCATCACCTAAAACAAAATAAGCTCCAACACGGTTACGTTATAAATTGTAAAGGAGTTCCCATAACTATATCTGATCTTTGCTATCGATCCCACAATGGCAGTCAAACTTATCTATGTGGAAAGTCTTCGCCAATACGAATAAAATAAGCCCAAACACGTGGTAGTTGCAACATACCGTTCAGGAAATCCCTCGACTCTCTGTAGTCTCCATTATCAAATCAGCTAAAAACCTTCACTGTTTACCAGTACCCTCAAAAATACACTCCCATGACTGGTTGTGACTCGATGCGTGCCTACAATATTCAAGAGTTGCCCACGATTTCTCAGGGTTTCCAGATCCTCATCAGATCCTGGTCATCCGAATTGACATCCTCCTTCTTTATGAAAAGTTTTAACAATAAAAACTAGCATTGCAACCTGTACAATCCTCTGAAACTGCTTGTCTTTTATATTTTTCAAACGATCCTGGACCTTCTCCATGGAATTTTGATAAAATATTTATATTCAAAGAATCGTCATACCATTCTCCACGATTTAAAACTACTTTGATTCATGTCCGCCAGTTTTTACAAAATGGGTCAGATATGCCCAATGACCTTAATTAGCTATTTTCAATCAGATTTCTGAATGATGACTACAAAATGTTGTATATAAATAACTTTAATAAAATAACTTTTACAAGGTACTGGCCTACTATTTTAGTTATATTATAAAATAAAAAATATTAACTATTTTGGTCTCACAAAATAATCATAACTATGATTGTTCTAAACTGAACGGTTGGCGCGAGACTCACTTTTTATCTATACAGGATTTGTACGGAACCCTCGGTGCGCGAGTCCGACTCGCACTTGGCCGGTTTATTTTTGTTACCTTTTATTATCAAAGGCGGATTGGTTATTAACTTGCATACTATTAAGTTTTTTATTTCCTATTTTCTTTACTCCTATTTCCTTTACTCACTCCTTTCAAATTAATTAATGTTGTACATCGTATTAGCTTATAGAAAAACCGTAACACATTAATAATTGCCATTCCGTATTACACACAATATATAAATGAGTTGAGTCTCTTCCTACATACTTACTTCAATTTGTCTGTCATACCAATCAAGTTATATTTTAAAGCGTATACTTACATAAGTGGGAATCCTCAGATGTACGTTCGATGTAACTAGCAGTTCACCTTCTTCCCCGCTAAGCTGATTACTTGCTTCTAACAAAAAGCTTTGTGCTCCATACCTTGGTAGTACCGAGACCTGCGCCTATTGCGGGAATTTTAAGTAGTTAAGTACTTCTAAGGAGATTACTAGAGATTACTAGAGAGATAAGTGTTACAGTTTTCTTTATATTGTGAATTATTCGATAGTTGTGACGTGTGGTACTTATAGATTTTTACAATTTTAATTCGAATGTATGTACCTGCTACCTATTTATTACATCGACTGATTTTTAAACTCTTTCAATCAGACGACGACCATTACCTGATATCATTTTTACTCGTTCAAGGACAGATTCTCAATTTGGTCCAATTCATTTCTCCTTTATGACTTTCAAGCAGTTTCTTTGAAAACATATATCAACATTACATACATAAAGCATTTTCTAATGCCAAGCATTACAGTAGATCGATCACCGCACAAGAAAATCGTAAAGAATAAAAATTCATTGTATTCAAAAATCGTTCTTCGTACGTAGTATAAATCACGGGATTAAAAAGCTGAAAACGGCAAGAGGATCGGGTCAGCTATACATTATCATGGCGAAGCGTGATCGCCTATTGAGAAACAGGAATAAACTGCAGAAACTGTCTTGTGGTGCCATCTGTTGGTTACGTGACTGACTTATTAAATGTAAGGAAAACGGCCTATTTTTACGTGGCTTCCAAGGAAGGATTTTCCTTTAATATTGTCCAAGTAACAATGTAAAAAATATATACTTATCTGTTTCGCGGAGCACTCCAAAATACCTACTTAAACATACATAATTATATTTAAATGAGAAAACTCCATGACACTTTTCAAAAATCAAACTCAGTGCGTAAAACTGAGTTACTTTTAATAAAAATTGCGGTTTTCACGCCAATATCTAATCTGAAAAGCCAAGGTCAAAGATGCTTTGTCATTACAGTTATCAAAGCAAACTCCCTCAGACTATGAGGCATTGTGTAGTAATGTCTCACGAAGGAAAAGTTATACGAAATC
This sequence comes from Helicoverpa armigera, assembly GCF_030705265.1. Classification (NCBI taxonomy): domain Eukaryota; kingdom Metazoa; phylum Arthropoda; class Insecta; order Lepidoptera; family Noctuidae; genus Helicoverpa; species Helicoverpa armigera. The sequence goes on from NC_087121.1 coordinate 6,184,825, forward strand.
TAATCTCCTTTATTGTTATAAGAAAGTATAAGGCCTCGAGATAAGATGGCTAGTTTTGAGAGAACAACACGCACGCTACGAGTACACACCTAATCATTTACCCTCTGCGATATAAGTGTAGGTTCTGTAATTCAGTCTCGCAACCGTCCTATATAAGTTGACCCCACGACGTCTTCGCAGACTCAACATTCTCTGTGTATCTCATATTTCAACATAAACTGGCTCCTTGGTCCGCCTGTTTCGGAAACTATAACTATGTTACGACTACTTTTTATTGAAGCAGTGAAGAAAAACAGTCACAATTTGCTACCATGAGTGAAATTGTATGGAGTATTGAATTTATTTATCGATGTACAGATTAGATAGTGTTGATAATTATTGAATGACGATTAATGTGCGATAAGTGTTATTATCTAGTTATTTCGCAACAGAAAAACCAAAACAGAACATGCTTTAATTTTAAATCGATAGTAGATAAGTAGGCGTAAAATAAAATCGATGTTGATACAGGTACGATAATTTCGGAATTAATTATGATGTACTTAATCAAATGCAAAATTCCTTTTGAATAAAAATGTTATAATGCATAAAAAATAGGCAGTCAAAACAAAAAAAAAAAAAAACAATAATTGTTTTCTTACCCGCTCATAATAAAGCGAATAAAATAAATAGAAGTCTGAAAAGAGAGCCGTTAGCCATCGAACAACAAACAAGTTTTCGCGATCGTTCAAAAGTTATGAACTTTTCCAAATCTTGAGCATAACAAGTGAAGTTCGGCCAGGTATCCCGCAAGAACTCGAAACTTGGATATAAGAGCAATTTTGTAAATCGCTTCAACGAATACGCATGGCTCGTAAGTTAGCGAGAAGTTTGGTTCAACGGTGTTTTAATGCCCATTTAGCGAGAAATTGATCGCAAACGTTCGTGTTGAGGAGCTGGGATAGCAAATAAATAGGCCTAATGCAACTTGGTGTGAAAGAAAATCCATTACGCCTTAAGTGGTGGTAACAAGATCGGCCCGGGGTCAATAAAGGGGATTGGAGCGTTTATGGTGCAATGACGAGGACCATTTGAATGAAAATACATTTCATGACCATCCTATCCGGCTGTAAGCAGTAAAATCATGTCGCTGCTATCTTTATTAGGGTAGTTATGACCCACACTGTAATAACAGGAATTTATAAGAAGTTTCCAACAGTTCTTCTATAGTTCCGGTGCAAACTATAGCTAAACCCATAATGCGTCATCATTAACTTAGACATATAGATAACTAGCTTCTGCCCGCGACTTCGTACGCGGATCCTGTCCCTTATGCCAGCGACTACGGGGTCAGCAAAATCAAAGATCTAAATAGTCTGATATTGAATTTTAAGGGACCGAAGAGAAACGTTCTATATACTTCATTTTTGTACTTTAACAGCAAAAGCACAGCAGACTAAACAAAATGCTGAGAACTGAACCGCAATAGACGTGACCATAGGGATAAAAGTAGTGATTCTAATTAGTCCGCATTTGTGTGTGGCAAAAATATTACACAAGTATTATTCCGTAAAAAAACATTAAATAGATGACAAAGTCGTGGTGACTTAGTGGAAGTCATGGTGGTTTAGTGGGTAGAGAACCAATCTCTCAAGTATGAGCGTACGTCTTTGATTCCAGGTCTGGCAAGTGCCTGCCAATGCAACTTTTCTAAGTTCATATGTACTTTGTACGTATATTTTGGATACCAATGACCGTCATTTGGAGGGGATGTTAAACTGTAGGTTCCGGCTGTCATTGAACATTCTTGGCATCCTATAGTCTCGAGGTCTGGAAGAGACATACAATATAATAATGAGATATAACGCAACAAAGTCGGAGTGGGGGCTCGTGACGCCACGTCTAGGTATGTAAAATTTTTACTAAGCAGTGAATTCAAGCGTTGTTGTATCTTCGTTATTATTTGTTTGTGAGAGAGAGAAAAGAAAAATACGTGTCTAAAAGACGGACTAATTACTTTTTTGATTCACCATACCTATTTCATAATGTTCATTTCTATTCATTTCAAGTGTAGTATTGCTCCTGAAGTTCCACATCAGGTGTTCCAGATTTTCGATGTTTATACGTCAATAGAGAGTACATCAGATTGAACCACTTTTGCTAAAACGTCATATCTTCATATGCTATAGTCTAGCTGGGCTCCTGGAGTTTCACATCAGGTGTAGGTGTGGTTCAATTTTTATAAGTCAACAGAGAGTGCTTATCAGATTGAACAACTTTTGCTAAAACGTCATACCTCTATATGCTATAGTCTAGCTGGGCCCCTGGAGTTCCACATCAGGTGTTTTAGATCTTCAATTTGTGTAAGTCAATAGAAAGTGCTTATCAAATTGAACAACTTTTGCTAAAACGTCATACCTGTATATGGTATAGAGAAGCTGGGCTCTTGGGGTTCCACATCAGGTGTTCCAGATCTTAAAATTTATTATCTCATCTGAAAATGCTCATCACATGAAACAATTTTTGCCATGGCACCATTGTTGTATCTCTAATAGTTTTGTTGGTCTGTAGGAGTTCTGCATCAGGTCTTCAAGTTTCGAAGATAAATTATAGCCTATATGTTGACCAGGCTTAATACTGATACAACAAAGAAAAAATCATTGAAATCCGTTCAGTAGTTCGGAAGATTAGCGTGTACAAATCTAAGAAGATGTATACAAACTTTCATCCCCTATTTTATCCCCTTAGGGATAGAAATTATCAAAATCCTTTCTTAAGGGTTGCCTACGCCATAGTAGCTTTATGCATGCAAAGTCTCAGTCCGATCGGTTTAAAATTGACAAAGTTTCATACAAACTTTCATCCCCTATTTTATCCCCTTGGGGGTAGAATTGATCAAAATCCTTTCTTAGCGGATGCCTACGTCATAACATCTACCTGCATGCCAAATTTCAGCCCGATCCGTCCAGTGGTTTCAGCTGTGCGTTGATAGATCACTATGTCAGTCAGTCACCTTTGAGTTTTATATATTTAGATTGTTTGCTAACCTAGGCAACATAAATTCTTGCAATTTTGAAAACTAACTCTAGTCGTGATTTTACACAAAGGAAAGCAGTTAGATACCATTAGTATCATTTCCTAAAACTTAAAACTCCCAATTACTAGAATCTAAGTACCTATCATACGCGCTTTTATATCTAAAACTATAAACCGAAAGAAATAAAATTGAATTTAAGCTAGCCCCCGTATTACGTGTGTTCACAACTATTATGTATCAAGAGGGTTTGGGTTTGATTACCGAGCATTGTTATTCGGATTTATGGCGACAGGGTCACCCTGTATCATGTGGAAAATGTCACGTGTTCGAAATTGTATTTCTTCGTCGATTTTTGAGATAGATAGTGTGAAAAGAAAATTTGTAGGTATTATTTATTATTCAATGCCTTTTATATAGGGAACCGTAAAGTAAATTATCTTAAGAAAATAAAATCATAATCTGACCAAAATTGCTACAGAAATATGAATTAATTACCCCCAAATCACCATGCAAAAAAAAACTTGAAAATAGTTGCAGCCGTTTTCGAGATTCAGATTACAAGTAAGTAATATAATTACAAGAATTGCTCCTTTTAAAGTAGTAGATTAAATTTATTCCATTTGGAAGTCATAATAATTTTTAATAAATAGTACCGCAGTAACGTTACCTTATAAAGTTTCACGTTACCCTCAGATCTAAGAGCATGCACTAAGGAAACACGGAATTTGCGAAATGAACTAATCGCACAAACTTGGCTGGAGTATTAAGCTAACGTTGTTGGAAACTTTAATGCAATGTTTGTATGGAGCACTACGAAGTACCTACATTTTTCAAGCTTATTTATATCCATTTTCATGTAGCTATATTAATCTCGGGAATAAAATTAATGTACGGAACATAAAGTGTAGGTAAATGTGTCAACTTGTGGTAGAGTTCACCAGACTATTTTGCAATTTTCATTTGCGTTTGGTAAAATACATTTTCATCCCACCATCTCGGAAAGAGTAGTTTTACCCTTTGATACCTGAGCGCAAAAGTCGTTTTTATCCTCTAGAGCGGCAAAGTGATTTGAATTTAGAACATCGTGTGCAATACTCCATTTGTGACAATCTTGATAAGACTTTTCAAACAAATACATATTAAACAAATAAAATACTGCTTAAAATAATTATTCAATTAATTAAGCATTTTTTATTATTGTTTTTACACAGATTTTTAACGTCGTTTCATTTTTAAAGTGAGTTTTCAAATATGTGAACTTTAATAGGTACTAATCTTTTTAATTTGATACTCGTATGTGCGCGCCATTTTGTTTTTTTGCATTTAGTAATTTCCTCGATGAGGTGGAATGAAAAGTTACGTGTTGCACTCGAGTGCAAAGATTTTTCACCTTGTGCTCTTTTGATTCCCTCGCTATCGCTCAGGATTCTAAAATTGAAACACGAGCGTAGCGAGTGTTTCATTAATTGGTGAATTTTAGAATCCTTCGCTTGCTCGGTCATCAAAATTGAGCCCGCGGTTAAAAAGCAACTTTGCACTCTTGTATAACAAATAACTATTTTATCATTATCATCGACCTACATATTTAGGTTTTAATATATCTATATTTTATCTAGGTACTCAACGACCTTTTTAGATTACGTCCATCAAATATAGTTTTTATCATTGAATATAGAATTAACTTCTATTAATTTTATTGATTTTATCTATTTACTTCTATTAATATTAATAAAAGAAGCTGATGTAATCCATTAAGTGTAAAATGATGTATCACAGGATGTGTGATTTGATTGATTATAATAATCATTTTTGAGAATTTGTATTTATGATATCGCGTTTATCAAAACATGGATCAGTATTTAAATCGCTTGACCGCCCGATGTATAATTTTGTGATTATGTAACTGAAGCTATCAAAAAATATCACAATAGGTACAGTGTATCATAAAATAGATTCTTATGTGGTACAATATTATAGTAATTTAAACGTTTTGTTTACTTAACTGAACAAATTTTGAACAAAATCTTCGTTTTTGAGGTAAAGTTTTAATGTAAATAGACTAAATTTATTTTTTAAAATATATATTATAGAGTTTTTTAACTCATTACTGCGGAGAAACGTAAAAGCACATGTAGCTATAGGTAGGTATTATGCGTACCATGTCACATAAGGCTACTGCAGTAATTTGCATATGTTTACCATAAAAATGATATATTTTAACAACACAACGTTTTTAGCATGCAGAGGCTATAGAAATTAAATCTGAATGTAAATCCCGGTAATATCGTTTAACGGCATAATATGCGTTTTCCCAGCCTTTCACGGACAGTCCCTTTTTATGTTTTAACTTTAATGTGATACGACGGCCAAGCGCGCTATTATAAAAATATCCCGGGGCTAAAAGGATAATTAAAGTGTGAAAATGTTTTCCACGTTATTCAGGGATTGCTTTAATTTAATAAATGAGTGAACTACCTCCACATTTCTGTCTGTGTAAGATCCTATTAAAACTGGAATGCATTGTGATATGTTTTCTCTCCACTTTTTTATATTAATAGGAAGTCAATTAAAGAAATATTTATTTTCAACGCTTTCTTACTGTAGAACAATCTAGTATCTACTGTTCGCAGTTTTGTATGGTTTTGTGTTTTTGATATCCTTCGTTTAAGCGCCGTGAACACTGCAAAAAAACCGAGATTTTTTACCTAAACCTGTTCTCAGTTTTTTGTAACATATCAGTCTATTATATATTAAGATACTTTTATGTACTCCGTCTTAATGTTCCTGCTTATTTACTTCTCACTTACACAGAAATCCTTCGCTTAACAAACAAAGCTTGCTATTTTATCCTTAATGTATTTGCACAAAATACCGCACACTTCCAAAGAACTTTTTCTTTCTTCAAAAGAGGCCTAATCCAAGTAAAAATAACGGCAAATTACATTAGCTAAGATAGTCCCAACAAACTGAGCCTGGCATTAAAATCTTTACTTAAGCCGGGCTCTAAAATTAAGCTCTCTCTAAGCCTTTTATGAGCAGCCGTGTATTTCTTAAAACAATTAATGTTGTTCCATAGCTGCGTAATGCTGGGAGAAGTTTTCTCAAAGGCTTAACGTGGCTGTCGTTTCCTCTGAGGATAAGCCAAACTACTTTGTTACTGTTGCTCTAATGTGATATTTGTTGGCGCATTGTTGTAGTCAAATATGTGCATAATTCTATATATTTCTTTAATTAGACTAAAATGTCAACACTATTTATTGAACGAAAAATATTTACTCAGTACCTACCTATGTTATATGTATTGAGAATTTAATTAAATAACTCACAAAAAAACTAAGTTCAAAAAACTTTTTTATTAAAACAACCTAAATCTTAAGCTACGTTTAACTCGTCCTCTTTAACACCTTCAACAATACAGTAATAAAAACAAACTTGTATCATAATTCAAAGGGACCATCTCTCCCTGAATAACAATGCGATGAAATTTATTACTCAATGAACAGTGGATTTATATTTCTCCAGCAAGATCCCGGGAGGGAACTTTCAAAACTCCGAAATGATTTGCGGACTCAGACAAATGTTGGTCCAAAAAATACCAGTTTGACGCTACGGAGTGAACACTTTTTGATATTTAAAGAATTCATAATACTGAAGCAGTTGTATTTTTTTTAACAGCGAATTTGCTTTCATAGCAGGCACTGGATGGATCCAGGAACAGATCAAGACGTTCTTTGTCATAAATCTTCTCACTTTCGTCATTATAATTTAGTGCTTCACACAAACGACACAAATGGTATGACTTTGTGCCAAAATACCCGTGTTCATTGACTACTTTAAAATGATTTCTCCACATATGCATGCCTAGTATAAGATCATTATTATCAGCTATGGCTTTGATATTGTTTGCTACTGTTTCTATACTCGTCTCCGCATCTACGAACAAGTATGAATGTGGCGGCAGTAAACTTTCGACGTCCTCCATTGAAGGGCCGAATATAACAGGAATAGCACCTTTTTCGTATGCATGATAGAACCCCTTCTCAGTCAAATATTGAAAGCAACTAGTATTTTCTAATACTAAATAAAATAAATATTTCGCTACTGGGTCGCAGTCCGCTTTAAAATGTCCAGGGCAACTGAAATAAAATAAAATTGTGTTACGGAGACATTTATAGCTTGCATTTCCAGAGGGTGATTCCAACATCTTGTTACTTTGTTGTTCTATCACATCTTGAAACTACTTGAAACAACTACTGATTAAAAATACTAGGTATGTCTTTAAAATAAAACAACATTTACTTACCTCATTCTGTATCCCTGATTATCTGAACATTTTCCATAAACATCAACATGAATATATTTCTTCAACTCTGCAACAAAGTCATTTCTAGCTTGTACTCCGCAATTGGACATGAGCAGCGCTACTGGTCGGTCTCGTCTCTTTCGATTCCAATTGGGCACCATTGCCGCAAGTTCCGTCATGACAAATTCTGATAGTACTGGTCTTTCCAAAGCTACAGTTCGTCCATACGGCACTGGTACATCGGCATCACTCCTAGAAAGTAAGAAACACAAGAATAATGCTGGTCAAAATGTATGTCAGCTTTTTTTTTCTTCTACCTATTTTATTCATGCAATAGGCCACAGACTCTTTGTATAATATATACTGTGAACTAACACAAAAAAGATGAGTACACACCACATCCGTTAGACCAGCTCATAGAAGTTATTTGGTTATCAAACATTGAAAATATTGTACCTGTAGGTCATAGACCAATTGAATACGTCATAAAAATTCTGCAAGCTCGGGTTTTCCTTTGCTAGAGAAAATTTATTTTTTGGAGACTCATCATTCAAAAATATCCATCTTTGTTTGCGGTTTCTGTGTTTTACTTCAGGAATCAGTCCTCTTTGCAAATGTATGAGCACAGCGTCTGCAGTATCCATCTGGCTATCATCTCCAGTAAAAACGCAATTTTTCACACTGCAGCCTTCTAGCAAATTATCCTCTTTATGTCTGAAAACGACAAAAATATATGTTTGTGTTATTTGTTTAAGTACAACCTGTTTTCAGAACTAGTTTTGATCAACTAATCGTGTTTCATAAACTCTCAATTTAAATATAGATGTTGAAATTGCAGCTGCAAAGCAATTGTAAATATGAACTATATTGCTCCATAGTTTATTATATTCTACTGGATATCTAACAAGAAACGCCGTATGTGTGTGACCACAACTGAATAAGCAAAGAGCCACGTGGTGAGATTACATGCTTTTAAATTCTCATGGACAGAACTATAAAGTAAATAAGGACTAGTCCCTTATTTACAGTGAGGTAAAGCGTTCGAAAACAGGTAAAAAACAATGTGTAGGTATTCTTAATTCCTAACGTATATTATAAAGTATGATAAACTACGGCCATAAGTTTTACTGTCAGTTTTCCTTTCACCCTCGGTACAATGAATCGGAAAGTTCCTATACATATAAAGAGAAGTTCATTAAATAAACGAGCACTTTGTCCTTTTTACATAATTTTAGGACGACTCTTAGTTCAGAGTATTCCAGCTCTATCATTTCTGAAAGGTATAAAATATGTTCACATATTCATGTCAAATGGCTGTAGCTTGGTACCCGTATATTTTGCATAATCTGGTTATGCATGACCGCATGAATGATACACATTACACGCGTATAGCGAATACGACATAATCGTACGTGAGTGGCGTTTCAAAACGACGATTCGTTCTGATGTGTGTGCCATGTTTGTTTGTCCTGTTTTCGAGAATAAACTCGTATGAATAAGATTCAAACCCTCCTGATGTGCTATTCTACAGTATCACCCTCCCACAGACAATGTTTCTCACTAGTCAATACGTAAACCGTACAAGTACAGACCTGGCCAGAATGAACCTCCGGAACTACCAAATTGTCAGTCCTCCATCATCCATCATCATCTCAGCCATAGGACGTCCACTGCTGAACATAGGCCTCCCCCTGAGACCTCCATACTTTGATCAAAATAATGAAGAAAAATAAATTTTACCAACCGTGCTTTCCCATAGTTCAATACGTGACGATTTTTGAGCCAATCCCAATATTTCCACACGAGGACTTTGTACGTTCTGTTAGCATTAGGATTAGGATTCGGTATGGGTTCACGATGAAATAATATTCCACCTAACTTTGATGACGGCCATTCCTGGAACATACAAGATAGTATTTTTACGTACACTTTTACAGAAATCATTTTTATTATTAAACAATTTTAATCATCTGCCTAGCCTTTTTTCTTTTGGGGTCGGCTTCGGTCGGCAGTCTAACCGGGTGCAGCTTAGTACCACTGTTTTACATCTACTACTATAGTCAGATAATCTGACTTCCGGTACCCTTTGGTAAGACTGGTTGTTAATCTTTCTGGCGACTGCCAAAAAAATGCAATTAACCGCCCTTATGGTTAGCTATCATTAAAGTCAAAGTATGTCAAGATGCCAGTAAGTCATGCGAATGATGCGACCCACCCTTACAATAACAGACTTGAGAACTAAATCAAAACAAATCTTTGTCCAGCAGATACAATCATGGGAATAGGCTCTCATAATAACAATAATATAATTTTTATATTCACACGTTCTTCCTGATTGTATAACCTATCTTTTCTGTGTTTTAATAACATTTTCAGAATTGAATAACAGTACGCAGTCAATATCACACGCTAACATAATATTATGACCTGCCTCAATTGAATAAGAGCCGTCCATCTCTTATTTAACCGAGTTAGATTAGATAAACTAGGTAAGAAGACACCTACGTTTTGACATATATCTCTACTTTTAAATTACCATGGTACGTTTCCTCTTAGAATGTACCTACACAGGACATATTATAGTGCACAAGCATTTGGGCAAACATAGGTGCACTCCCTTTCCTTCACTCTCATAGCCCGATGGGATGGCAATCCGACACGACCGGAGAGAGATCAGGGGCAGGACCAACATTAACGTGCATTCTGATGAGTGCTGTGAGGATTCAATTTTGGTTGAACTATTATTAATATGGAATGGGCAAATGAAGTACCTATCAGTACAAAACATACTTAATTTTTTATACATCTGACCTCAATTACGCTTATTGATAGTTTATAAAGAAGATCAATTAGATTTTAATTTTTCAACACTTTTTACTGGCAGTCGTGAGTCGTGACGGGACGCTACCTGGTTCTATTTACATGAGATCATCATTTATATGAAGTTATGATGATACTAAACGTGATAAAGTATACCTACCTATTGATTATTTATTAACCAATAGCAGGTAATTATTTTACCTTAGTGTAGGATCATTACCGATAATGCTAGTTGAGAGGTTTCTATTGAATTGACTGATAAACTACTACAAAGTTAATAATACCTTGCCAGTGTCTAGCTGGTCGTGCACTAATGATTGCATATTAGTCTTCCATCCATAGGATGCGTACTCACTTTTTTCACAAAAATATTTCTAATCCAACAAGGGTAAGGAACCAACCTCTCAGTTATGAGTGCGTGGGTTCGATTCCAGGGCCCCGATTCTCCTAAGTTAATAATGTCAAAATCGAATAGAAATCGAATCGCAATATGATCGTAGTAGCAGTTTTAACCATATCGGGCATTCTGCTACTAATAAAAGACCAATCGTATCCGATTGACATTTGATTGGTGTGTGATTGGTCTGCTATTTTGATGATTTTGGTCTATACGGTAGTTTGCTGTACAATCATTTTGCAATCGTAAATATTTCGCAGACAAAATGATTCATTATTGAATGACAGAAAAGGATAAAAACGTTTATTTCAAAGAAAAAATAGCGGAATGCCACATACGCTTCAATCGTAATCGAGCCGGGATTGGATCTCAGTCGAATCGAGTCGAACGTCAATCGAATGGCGCTTAAGTAAAATTAGGAGAATCGGGCCCCAGGTCGGGTAAGTACGAATGCAACTTTGGCAAAAATGGCTACCCGGCTGTCATTGAACATCCTTGGCAGTCGTTACGTGTAGTCAGAAGCCAGTAAGTCTGACACCCGCCTAACCAAGGGTATTGGGTTGCCCGGGTAACTGGGTTGAGGAGGTCAGATAGTCACTCCTTGTAAAACGCTGGTACTCAGCTGCATCCGATTAGACTGGAAGCCGCCCCAACATAGTTGGGAAAAGGCTCGAAACATCATGAATAAAAAACACTGGTACTGGGTACAAAGTACTTAGTTTCTCATACATTTTATGTCTAATAGCGCCAAGAGTTGAACATATTTGATGGGCGGAATTGAAGTATAGTAAATGGGATTTCTAACAATGGAATTATTTTTCTAATCGGACCGGTACCTTGGTACCTTGGGTTAACGACTGGATTTCATCCAAAACAAAAAGTCATATTATTTGTCAAATAATTACCCCCCTAAATATGAGTAACAATTGTCTCTAATTCCTTAATATATTCTTAAAATTTTGATCATTATTTGTCTTAGTTTTGTGAGCTGTAATAAACAGTAGTACAGTTTTATACATACGATCCATTTGCCCCAAGGCAAGCAGCTGATTACTTTGTATAACGGGTATTAGGTATCACAACTGATAAGCCCACAATACGTTAAAAATTATATGTTTGTAAATTCATATATTTTGACAACCACCACCAACTAATCAGCTAACAAGCATGCTCATCACACAAATGTCGAAAGTACCGGGAATTGAACCCGGGACCCTCTTCGCGCCACGGGGTAGTCTAAATTGACAGAACACCATAACACCTAAACGTACCTACCTATATCGTATATATATTATCTATGTCTAGACTAATATACTAAAACTAATTACCTACTGATAAACAAATTACTAATATGACTAATAATAATAAAGAGGAAACATTTTATTTATCCGAAACTACTGAACTGATTTGAAAAATTCTTTCACTGTTGGGAAGTTACACTAATCTCGAGAAACACTAGCATAGGCTGTATTTTGCCAAGTTACGGGAAGATCCCCGGGGACGCGGGGAAACACCTAGTAGGTACTTAATCAACAAATAATATCGGACCTAAAAATACTCACCACACGTTGTTCATAGAAATTTTCCACAGTAGAAATATGCACTCTGTCCATCACACTTGCACTATCCGGATCAGGTGAAGCCAAATTTTTTACATAGTCTAAATTAGATATAATGGGAATAAGAGAGCACATGCATAAAATTAGAAAAATAGCAGCTTTCACTGAAACTCTTCTTCGTACTGCATTCAAAATATAAGGCATTTTAAATATCTCCTTAGACGTAAATTACTCGTAAGCTAACACTAAATTTCTAATTCCGACAACTGTTGTTACCGCATTATTAGGCTCATTATTCTGTGCTATTTTTCCAAATTCATTCCGAGTATTATCGGAGAGAGCTAAAATTACATTAGTCCAATAAACCGACTTTTATTCCTTTACATCACAAAATTAATATCTACGTTTAACTTTGCCTGAAAAGGCTACACTTTTAACACTTACATTAGAAAAAAATCCGTTATCGATTTTAATGATCTTCTTAAAAAGTCTATTAAAACTGTTGATCGTATCGAATCACTTTTTGATAATAACTTCGACATTTGAAAACGGTCTTATCACGCGGCATTGCTATTACACCGAGAATTACTGAATACGTTCAGTACTAACGGCTTTGGAAAACGTATTGGCGTATCTACATGTGTGTTAAGGCAGGCACATTACGAGGTGTTGTGTACGTCGAGTTGACACGAAATATTACGCACTGATAATAACATACTCGTACATTGTTACCAAAATGTAAACTTCCAATGGATGAGCGACACTCGAACAATGGTGTTGAAATCATTAAAATTTGACCGAGGACGTCCTGTTTCGATGATAATCAGTACGAGATGATACGTTCGCATGGGTTTTATATAGTACCTATCCATCTAAGTGTGACCTACGTAACTAGCCTAGGTAGAACCTAAGTTTTGATAACATAAAGTTCAGTATTAATTACTAGATTTAAGTACGTACTTCTGCAGCTAGCTAGGATCTATAGGTAGGTAGTTAATTAGATGCATTTTGCTACTGATTACAATTTGATCGCGTCGTAAAATTTTAACTATCGAATACGATAAGACGACATAATTTACCCACACTTAACTAGGTAGGTACCATTCTAACAGAATGTAAAAGAAGAAGTCTATATTAATCGGGCTATATTATTTATCTTATTTGTCTATATTTATAACTAGCTTCTGCCCGCGACTTCGTACGCGGATCCTGTCCCTTATGCCAGCGACTACGGGGTCAGCAAAATCAAAGATCTGAATCGTCTGATATTGAATTTTAAGGGCCCGTTGACTTGAAAACAACGGAATACGAATTAGAAACGTTTCATATATTTAATTTTTGTACTTCAACGGCAAAAGCACAGCAGACTAAACAAAACGCTGAGAACTGAACCGCAATAGACGCGACCATAGGGATAAAAGTAGTGATTCTAATTAGTCCGCATTTAAGTTGTGTGTGGCAAAAATATTACACGTATTATTACGTAAAAAAACATTAAATAGATGACAAAGTCGTGGTGACTTAGTGGAAGTCGTGGTGCTTTAGTGGGTAGAGAACCAATCTCTCAAGTATGAGCGTGCGTCTTTGATTCCAGGTCTGGCAAGTACCTGCCAATGCAACTTTTCTAAGTTCGTTTGTAGGTACTTTCTACGTATATTTTGGATACCAATGACCGTTTTTTGGAAGGCATATTAAACTGTAGGTTCCGGCTGTCATTGAACATTCTTAGCAGTCTTTATGGGTAGTCAGACCAGTAAGTCTGACCAGTTTTACCAAGGGGTGTTGGGTTGAGCGGGTAAGCGGGTCAGATAGGCAGTCGCTCCTTGTAAAACACTGGTACTCAGTTGCATCGTGACTGAAAGTCGACTCTAACATAATTGGGACAAAGGCTCTTGAGATAATAACGACAATAATAATGAGATATAAGCACCGCAGGACATCTGAGGCTGATGACGGGGAGTAGCTACCCCGCGGGGCTATATATACTGAGTTCCGGCCGGTCGGAGTGAACCATGACGGGGGTAGGTCTCACGCCTCTGGCTTGGCTTGGCCGTCCAGAGTGGAGTCGCTAGAGCAAGGTTAGTAGCCCTGCTCGGAGGATAGGTGCCTCGTGGTAAGTGACCCACAGGGAGCGCGTAATCTGCATTTAAAATCCGCCGAGGTATTCTCACACTTCAACCGCTCATGTCCCTGCTGGCGATGGTGATGAGCTGGCGAAGTCTCCACCTGCAATTTTTACATGTATCTAATACATTGTCATCGGCAGGTGCCATAGTTAACGTAGTTTCCCCATTCCTAGTCCATTAGCATCCCATCACAATATCCCAAGTAGTTTTCATCCACCGTTAGCAATAGTATAGCACAGAACCGGGGATTGTCTTTTTTTTAACGACGTCCACCGGGGATTGTCCTTGGGTTCATTTCTATAGTGTATAAAGGGATAATCGTCGGTTTTGTGTCACCATACCTATTTCATAACATTCGTTTCTATACATTTCAAGTGTAGTATTGCTCTTGAAGTTCCACATCAGGTGTTCCAGATCTTCGATGTATATACGTCAATAGAGAGTGCTTATTAGATTGAACCACTTTTGCAAAAACGTCATATCTTTATATGCTATAGTCAAGCTGGGCTCCTGGGGTTCCACATCAGGTGTTTTACATCTTCAATTTTTATAAGTCAACAGAGAGTGCTTATCAGATTGAACAACTTTTGCTAAAACGTCACACCTCTATATGCTATAGTCTAGCTGGGCCCCTGGAGTTCCACATCAGGTGTTTTAGATCTTCAATTTGTATAAATCAATAGAAAGTGCTTATCAAGTTGAACAACTTTTGCTAAAACGTCATACCTGTATATGGTACAGAGAAGCTGGGCTGTTGGGGTTCCACATCAGGTGTTCCAGATCCTAAAATTTATTATCTCAGCTGAAAATGCTCATCACATGGAACAATTTTTGCTATGGCACCATTTTTGTATCTCTTATAGTTTTGTTGGTCTGTTGGTGTTCTGCATCAGGTCTTCAAGTTTCGAAGATAAATTATAGCCTATATGTTGACCAGGCTTAATACTGATACAGCAAAGAAAAAATCATTGAAATCCGTCCAGTAGTTCCGAAGATTAGCGTGTACAAACAAACAGACATACAGACATACAGACATACAGACATACAGACAGAATTTTTTTTTTGGATTTGTGCTCCATTACTGTTTCTAAACCCCACCCAATTATTATTTTTTTAATATATTCAATGTACAGACACACTTTTTTTACAGATTTATTATATGTATAGATTGAAAATCCAATTAATGTATTTCACTTTTTACAGTAACTATGTTTTTGTCGAACATCTACATTTCGTATATACCTAGGTTTATACAAAAGTTTCAATTAAGTAATTACTATACTATAAGGTATGTATTACACACATATTTGATGACAGTATCATATCTAAGTACCTACAGTATCAATATCTGATATGCCCACGTATGTCCATCAAAATGTTATCTTTACACGTGCTTTAACCATATTTTCAAACTCAGTGGACGTTATCCCCTCTGGCTCACTGCAGAAGGGACATTTTCTAACATTCATTTTATTCTAATTTTTGACTAATCTGCAAAATGTAATAGGTGTCTGCTCAACTCTAGATTCTACCGATTTAGCATCATTGCCTCCCCTATTATAAGGAGTTCGTTGTAAAGTAAGTACTTCGTCTCCATTAAAGAGCCGATAATTTCAGACGAAGTTCAACCCATCGCGGTGTGAGTTCCTAAACTAAAAATAAGCCTAAACACAAGGTAGTAAGTGCCTACATAGGAATATCCTTCAGGAGTTCCTACGACTCTCCATTTGATTTGTCCACTGTTCGACTCTGTCCACTGACTCCGTCATTAGGTCAGCTCCAAACCTTCCCCATTTTGTATTGTCATCAAATATACACCTGAGTCTAGTGTATAGTTTAGCAGAAGCGGCGGCTGTTTAGATTTTTTGTTGAAAGAAACGCCAAAAGGATTTAGGCTAGGTATTTTATTTTTAGGTAATTAATACACCTTAGAAAAGTTATAACTTTTTTGCAATCAGTTTTCCAAGATGTTAGCAATAAAACTTTCAAATCGCCTAATCTTTTCAAGCCATAGTTACTACCTCTACAAACAAAAGATAAATAAAACAAAAAATGTAAGCATAATTTGCAACACAGTCCAATTTGAAAGGAGAATCTCGAAGTAGGTATTAAAAAAAAATACAGTTAAATAATTATTTAAACTTGGCGCATTTTTATTATCAAGCTTGTATCTTAGACTATTTTTAAGCTGCAGAAAAAAAAACATGTGATAATTAATCATGTTTATATTTAAAAATACTATTAGATTATTATAAATAATGTTTAGGATAAAAATAGTCAAATGCTGGTCCTCTTTTTATGAAATGAAAACAATTTTCTGAAGTCTATGGTCGGGAATCACATCATCAAAGTAAAAGTGTGGTTCCACTAGTCGAAATATGCTGGATTTTATTTATCATCCTGTAATACTCCAAAGAATACCAAACTCCAACTTTAACGACGTGGCTGTATATCAGTATTCAGTCAAGTTTTCTAAGCATTTTGTAAAACTCCCAAAAACTTGGAAAAAAAATATTTGCTAGAATTTGGTGAGATCAGTTGTTAACCTTGTCTATGACTTAAACGTCACAATGGAAAATTATCAGTGAAAATGTCAAAACAAAGCAAATGTCAAAACTTGAAGAATCGAATAATTACACACGCTGAGTTTACGACGATCGCAATATTATGTTGGATAAATGTTCATAGCTTTAACCCGGACATTCCTGTGACATTGTGCATGGTCTTTCATTGTGTTAACATAACTATCGTGGGCGAATCGTGAACCGCATTTTGTGGTAAGACATATTGTAAATAAAAACTCGAGTACTCTTTTATTTAATTTAAGCTAATTAGTGACATATTAGAAAAGTTTACTAAGCTATAGTTGGTTTAACATAATACCCTATAAACAACCAATAAACAGAAACAAAAGAATCCCTCTTTCATTGGTACGCCTATGTACACGCGTACTAAGTACGTAGGTACATAATAGGTATATGTGCACTTATGCTGATTAGTAATGAGTCACTAAGTACACGCATGTCTCCATAAATTTATAAAATAATCTTAAAATTTGAAGCACAACATGCTGTTTGTTGCAGTTCCCAGACAATGTTAGACATATTGCTTGCTATAGGTACTTATGATCAATTTACGTAATTGCTCATGAGATCATGGCACTCTTATAAGTATTAATCATGATGCAATAATTATAATTAATTATAAATTTCAGATAAAGATGGCTTCCCAGCACTCGGGTATACTACAGCAAGTGGAGAATTTTGAGATTCTTCCGGAAGCAGTTACTTTACAAAATGAGGGTGATGATGTACATATTGAAAAGGCTGTTGAGGCTATGATGCAACTTTCTCCAGTACAAATACAACAAGAGTACTATGAAAATTTAGGCGACTGCGACTGGGTGAAGTAAGTTATGGCGTTATCAATTTAATTATATTTAAAATTATAAAAATTGAATCTATACTAATATTATAAAGCTGAAGAGTTTGTTTGTTTGTTTGAACGCGCTAATCTCAGGAACTACTGGTCCGATTTGAAAAATTCTTTCAGTATTAGAGAGCCCATTTATCGAGGAAGGCTATAGGCTACTTTTTATCCGGGTTTGTGCCGAGGTTCCCACGGGATGCGGGTGAAATTATTATCATTAAACACTCACTAAATATTATTATAAACATGCCAATAGTGTTTCCGATTTTCCTCAAATCTTATGCAGTTATTTTTACAAGCAATATTTTTTTTATAGGTATGAGAAAAGTAATAGAAACTATTTGCTACAAAATGTAGCATTTGCTCTTTTTGGTGGTCCAAGCTATGAAGGTGAACTTTCAGAAGTTGAGGACGATCAGCACGCACATCTTGAAGGATATACTTCGAGACAAAAGGAACAAGTCATGAGAGTATATGAAAAATTATGTGAACAAAGTATGTATCATAATCAAGTTATATTTTGCTGCTATTAAATCCAATTTGCAATAAACCAAAATATTCAATATGTACTACAAATATTAAAATTATTTTCCAGGTAAATATTCCCACAATGACGATGACATAGTAATGTCTGTGCTTCTGATTGTGTGTGCTAAACCAAAACCTCTGAAGTTCTATCAGATACAACCGTCAAACTACTGGTTGGACTTGCATGAAAAAACTGACAGTGATATATGGTGCACTGCGGTATTCAGAGTCAGAAAGTGCATACCTACAACTGTTGGAAGTAAGTATGGTCGCTTACTTAGTAAAATCATATAAAATTATACTGCTCATACTAGGATTTTTCATAAAATGTTACATTATTATTTTTTGACAAAAAGTCAATCAGTTTTTATCAGATGAAATATTATATTATGAATTGTAGCCTCATTGCTGACGGATGTAGGTTTTCCTCTTAGATTATTGAAATATATCTGTGTTTCGGATGGTACGTTAAACTGTAGGTCCCGGCTGTCATTGAACATCCTTGACAGTCGTTGCGGGTAGTCAGAAGCCAGTAAGTCTGACACCAGTCTAACCAAGGGGTATTGGGTTGCCCGGGTAACTGGGTTGAGGAGGTCAGATAGGCAGTCGCTTCTTGTAAAGCACTGGTACTCAGCTGAATCCGGTTAGACTGGAAGCCGACCCCTACATAGTTGGGAAAAAGGCTCGGAGGATGAGGATAATTATTGAAATATATAATTTATTTCAAAATATTATCCTATTGTACACAGAATGCGGGGAAAATACAAATATTTTGCCTGTTTAACGTGGAGTACAACATTATGTAGTGTACAGAACCTTTCTATAAATTATGTACTCACAAATTAATATAATAATTACAGTGAAGTCGTGCCGAGTCTACATCGATGAGAATGCCCGAGTATATCACGACTGGGACTCGTACCTAACAAACAATACTCTGCCAAAATGTGTCATTATTGTGCCTGAAAATGGAGAGTACACTGGAACCCTAATAGAGGTGAGGAAAGAAAACTTATTACTTAGAACTTCATACATAGTAATTTATTGTAAATCCCCTGAATTACTGCACTATTCATTGAAAATATGTATAAGTAATTTCACGGATTTCAATTTATATATCAAACTCAAAATTATTTAATCAAACTAGGATAACAATCAGTACTTTTTTAATGACAAAAAATACTCAAAAACAGCCCCCAAAACGGCCACCTTACACCACTTCCTATGTCTTATTGCTGGGAAGAAGTGGCGCAACAAATTGCCCAGAATTTTTATTGGCATGAGTTGAATCTCAGTAATAAATCCCAGAGACCATTGCCTTTTACACGCCAATAAGTAATGAATGATCCATGTCACTTTATGACTGACTAATAAAATGTATTGCGTATAATCATCGGCAAGGACATTGAGCCCTGACGTTCACCTGCACAGAAGTGATTTATTGGTTTATTGCCTTAAGTTTACAGTGCGCAAATCGATCCCCACTCTTCCGCCGAGAGCTCATTATCCATGCCGATAACTATACCTCTATTTTCAATTAATGAAAAAATAAAAAGAATATAATACTCTATTATTTAATCGGCATATTATTTTACTTTTTCAGGGAGACGAAACTTTCGCAGTAAAATTGACAGTGGCACCTTCTCCGACGCTCGGTATAAAAGCGCGGGTGCTAAGCACAGTCGACACGGCTAGCACAGTGGCTTCTATCGGTGCTATTGGAGTTATTGGGGTGGCAGCTTTCACTCCAGTAGCCCCGGTCGTGCTGGTGGGTGCGGCGGCTGCTACGGTAGCCACCGGGGTCTACGGCCTTGTACGGTCCTCTCTTCACTTACATGATAGAAGTGTTCATGAACAGGTAAGAAAAAAAAGGTGAATATAGTTCTCCCCAATCTTAATGGCGGCCCGCAACTAACTTCATGTAGGTACGCGCGTCTGAGCGGTGTGCCATATCCTTCGTGCATATCCCCGTACGCTAGTTCCTACAAATGGTTGGCTGCCACTGGTGGTTAAACAACTAAGCAACAATATTATTAACAAGTGATGCTCGTTTGTTTTTTCGAACGTAAAGCAGTCTGTTGACATTTTTTTGTTTGAGAACGAAGTTTTAATTAGCATTGCTACTCATTTGGGTCAGTGGGTCATCTGAGGCGGGTTTTGTGTTTTCCTTTTGCCTTCTAGAATTTGATTTGCTGCGTTTTTTATTTTGATTTTCTACGTTATGAGTGTCCAAAAATAAATCACTCACTCAGCATAACTTGCTGAAACGATTTCCACGGCTAAATACTAATATAGCATTTATGTTAAGTGTAGTATAAATAAGTAACTAAGTATTATGTCACAGGACCATGGAATAGTCTTTTAACGTAATTACCGACCATGACCATAGAATAATTTCACAACACATAATCTGTTAATGTCACTATTCATGTCATGCAACGATTATAATGTTTTATTATATATTTTTTGTTATAGACCATCAGTCCGACAGACGCTGAAGCTCGAGGTAGTTGGTTGAACATCGCGGCGTCGAGTGTAGGCCTGGCCGCCGGCGCCGCTAGCTCGCTTCTCTCCCGGTCCGCTGCCGCCGGCACCAATATGACAAAGGTACTATCAAGTTTTATTGGAAATTTGCACGATAGTAACGTAATTAATGGTGCGTCTACACGATACATGTAGCTGGAGCAAGTTAACATGCACAATTGACAAGAGCACGCAGGTGGGTATTTTGCTTTGGTACATTCGCGAGTCGCTGGACCCGCACGTTTTTAAAATGCTTGTAAAGTGCGCATGTGCTTCAACTATGCACAAGCTACTTGCACCGTGTGGATGCACCCTAAGAGTTCACGACCCCCACGGGCCTGAAAATAACAACAACACAAAAGAATCGCCATAGCGGCGTACATTATATGGAGTCGCCGCCAGCCTAGAAATAAAAAAAAATACAAAACTAAACAACTACAGGAAATACGCCCGTAGTGGCATTTTACCTCGTGTGTTCATAAGTTTTGAGACGAAATAAAAGTTGCATATCTTTTTAAATAATAAACTTACATTTATAAAAAAAATAGTAATCATCAAGTAGATAGTAAGTAAAAATTAAATATAATTATTATTCAAAATTACCGCCCCTGTTTTTAATACATGCCCTTAGACGATTTGGCCAGTCATCAATGGCGGCACGAATCTTTTCCAGCAGAATTCGCTTCGCTTCTCGGACGAGAGCTCGCTTAAGTGACTCCAAGTTTGGGTGGGACTTTCGGCAGGCTCTGAGCTCTAATTCGATCCATAGAGAATAATCCAGCAGGTTGAGGTCGGGGCTGGAGGAGGACCATTCATACGCCGCAATGAAGGCCGGCACATTTTCCCTCAACCAAGCTTGGGTGGTTTTAGCCTTATGGGATGGCGCCGAGTCTTGCTGGAAAACCCAATTCTTGTGATGGAATAGGGTATTAGACAGGGGTTTCACAACAGTCTCTAGAATGTCACTTTGATAATTTTTGGCTTTCACCTTGACGCCTTGTTGGCAGAAATGAAGCTGAGTGACACCTTCGTACGAAACTCCCCACCATACCATGACACTAGCCGGATGATGAGTACGCGAGACATTCCGTGCTGAAACTGGGACATCCTGGCTACTTTTGGCATACACTTTATTGTTTTGTCGGTTGAACTTTTCTTCGACGGTAAAGATTTTCTCGTCGGTGAAGAGTATCTTCCTCGCATCGTGTCTCCTAAGCAGTACTGGACAACGTTCGCGTCGCAATTGACGAAGGCGATCGTTTAAAAAATGTACTTTCCTACGGCTATACGCCTTAACCTTGAGATCATATTTCAGTATTCTGCTGACTGAAACGCGCGAAATATTGGTCTGCAGAGCGAGTTTCTTCTGAGTGCGACATGGATTTCGCCGAAGTCGCTCTCTGATGATTTTAATGTTCGCAGGCGTCCTCACAGAGCGTGGACGACCGCTTCTTTGCCGATCTTGTAAAGAACTTGTCTCCTTGTATCGTTTAACAGTGTAATACACGAAGTTACGGCTCACACCAAAACTTTCCAGCTCTCGGAAAATGTCCATAGGTTTTCTTCCCACCTTAAATAGTGAAATGACGATCGCACGTAATTCTTTTGTTCCCTCCATTACGAGAAAAATTAAATAAAATAATATTCCAAATGCAAAATTCAAAATTAGACATTCCAAATTCAAAATTAGAAAAAGAAATATACAGCAGCCAGTGACATTTTGTTTATTTTTATAAGTAAAAAGTTTGTCTCAAAACTTATGAACACACGAGGTATATATTATATTCTAGTAGGTAATGACATCGATTGTAAAATAAAGAATAATATGTTTCATCATCATCATCATCATCAGCCTATCGCAGTCCACTGCTGGACATAGGCCTCTCCAAGTGCACGCCACTGAGATCGATTGATGTCATAATATGTTTAGAAGAATTTATTAAAATCATTGAATAATTTGACACAATTGTTAAGACTGGTTTGGAACAAATTGATTATTATTTTGTACTAATATAAATGTTAAAATGTTATGGGATATTTTGTTTATACTAGGTTAGTTTTTTATGTTTATTGTAAATATAGATCTATGTAAACAAATAGATGTATTTTTATAATCTTAAAAAAGTTTGTTAGTAATGAGTTTTTATTTGTAGACAGGACAAGCGCTGGCTGTGTCTGTGGAAGTATTACGTCACGCAAACATGGTCACCGGTGGCGCGGGCGTCGTCAACAGTCTCCTTCATATTATACTGAAAGTAAGTTCACAAATCATTATCATAATATCCGAAAATTGCCGTCCATTGCTGGACGTATATGCCTCCCCCAACGAAAGCCTACCATCCCGGTCATAGGCAGACCACATCCATTATTTTCACAAATACGTACTTTCGTTTATTTTGTGTAAACTATATACTATCAACATAAAACACCTTCATCTGTTCTAAGTAATATAACAACTATTTTATATTTTCCACCTTATGTTCTATCAACCAAAGAAATTTTTGACCTACCTTCAGAAAAAAAATTGTAGAGACGAATGTCATGCACTGTTTTTCGACAAAGTGGGGCATACATGACATCGGTCGATGGTGCGTTATGGAATTCAATAAACGATATGTTTTTTTTTTTCATTTTATTTATTTACGATAGATTTCCATTATATTGATTTGTGATGTTGTAATACTTGTTTTTTTTTCTCTAGTACCGCAAACATGGAGAGAAGCCGACTAAGTTAGAATTGTTCCAATTCGCGTCGGCGACTTTGTTCTTCTGTCACGCCGTAGTGTCAAACCGAACGGCCCAGAGTATTATAGAGGATGCTCAGGCTAAAGCGATCAACGAGTACCGGGCCACTCTTAGGAGCAATAGACACAGGTGAGGTTTTACTTTTATTATCTTTGGCAGCAAATGTACTCCTCCTTCTTTAAAAACTATCAATTTTAAGCTTATGATTTAAATTGATACCGTAATTTTAGTTTTATTCACCAAAAACATTTGTAACCTTCTGAATTTTATTTTAAAAAATATGAGTGGAAAAATCAAACCATAAATGTAGTTTACTGGAAAAATCATGCGTATCCAATTTAATAACAACATAATTTATTTCCAGAAAAATGTTCGACAAGATCAGCGCTGAATCGAGAAGGATACAAGGTGCCATACAAGGCAACACGGAAGTCATTAGAGGCATTCAGAACATCATCGACAAAGACCAGTACTTCGCCGACGTGCTCCGAATCAACAAAGATGTCAACCAACACAAGCTCAGAATATCCATGACCTCTGATGGTCAGGTTAACTTGAACTCCCAGCACAAATTCAACCCTGCAGAGCTCTATAACCTTGGTAAGGAAGGAAGGGCACAACTGTTCAGTTCACTTGGACCAGCCTCTGTCAACACAAATAATGTACCAACACGGATTATGCCAACAACGAATGCCGTCTCAGGTTACATAGAAGGCGAGGAAGAAACAACACTAGTAGGAATTCACCCCGGTGAAATACTAAGAATTGGATCACTACTAGTGAGAGTAAGTGCGTCTGGCGCCGAAAATGTAGCTCTTATGTTAGAAAATTTAAGCCAAGATGTATACGCCAACTTGATGACTATATCCTTCAATGTATTATCCAAACTCCTTCCTGAAGACATTGCCAGGCTGAGGCTGTTGAGTCCCGAAGAAGATCTAATCGTCCAAATAGTTAAGTTTGTATTCAACTATATGAAGCACGAGAGGCCACTGGGCGACCCGAGCAGAGATAACGACAATGGCATCGTAATAGTGCTCAAAGAGTTCTTCCAAGAAGGTGTTGTTCGTCAAGAAACAATTTTATATTTAAAAGATCGTTTGTTAGGATGGGTCGACGGTGAAATGGATCGCAGAAGGCTAGAATTTCCGAACAAAAAGTCAATTGTATGTGAAAGTTGTAGGGGTATAAGATATGCTTAAGAATTAATATTTTTGAGATCAATTTTTTATTGTCTTGTTCTACGAAAATACTGTTTCATATTTTCTGTGTACTAAAACTAGGTAAATATTTATTCAGTGGCTTAAAACATAATATCTTGTATTTACCCAGTGTGAAAAAGGTATCTATTATTATTAAATTGTAGAAAGCTTAACCAAATAGCCCATTGAAGGGATTTTAGATTTTAGGCACTCAATCAGATCTTGCTAAGAGTACTATTTTTCTATTATTTAATTCAATAAGACGATCTGGATAAATGACAAAATTAAAATAATGTCTTCATAACTTAACCTACAGACTGGTATAATGCCATTATTGTCCTTATAAGTATATTATTAAACACAATTCGTGTAATTAAGCTTCGATTATACACTTATATAATATTTACCTTTTATAAGTGTTTTAGAACATTGCACATAATTTACTAGTAAAATCACTTTTAAAAACATTGAAAATCAGACATATCAGAAAAGTCCAAATATTGTACGTTAGGGATAAGTACTCATAAGGCTTAATTTGTATTGCTTTTTAATAAAATATCGCAGTACCAAGTGAAAGTTAAAGATATTTATATAAACATGTGATAGATTATGCACTGTGATAACATAACTGATTGCTTATTAGGATTTACGAAATATTACTGCACAAGATTATAGTGCCTTTTGAATTAAAATCTCAAGAAATGTGTACTTAAATACAGACAATGTGATTAGATAGAGATATTACTGAAAATTATAGATGCCATGGAAAATCACTGTAAAAAAATATAAAATCGTATATTGTTGGAGAGCTTGCCTACCTAAGTTCTATTTTATCACAAAAATAAAATAGTCACAACGGAGAAACTCACAGCTAGATAGTACCTTCCTATCCAGATTTATCACTTTGGCTGTAATATGTACACAAATATTATACATATAGTATATAAATGAAAATAAACAAACTATGTAATGTTGTTATAATAAACTATCTGATTTAGAGATTTCTTTTTAATTTTCTTCCAATTAGTAACCTTCCTTGCTTAGTCAAAATTTAGAATTCTGGGTTAGTCTTAACAAGCCCAAATCTTATCAAAAGAGGGGAAGCCCAGAATCCGAATATTACTATAGATGTTAGTTTTTTTAGCTGACAACACAGTCAAAGTTGTCTATGGTCGGTGATTATTTTGCGCGATGCGAGTCCTTGCAAATCCGGACGCGGTCTAAGTATGCAACAGTCTGCATTTATTCTTGCGAGTGATACGTTGTGAGTACGTAAACGAGTGGGGAATTCTATAAATAGATCACAACAAGGTATGTTGAGTTGTTTAGTTTAGTTAATACATTTGGTTACGGTGATAATATAAGTAATCTTTTATGACTGTAAGATTATTTGAGCAGCTTTTAAAAAAATAAGTCCTCCTTTTTTCACGTTTTGCATTGTAACGATTCATGTAATGAAGAACGTCGTGTGTTTGTGTTATGTAAGTACCTCGCGCTCATGTCAAGCCGCCATTTTATGCGTGTGCGTGGCATAAAATTATCTCTATATTTAAGGTTCCATATGTATTTATAAACTAAAATATAATTTCAAATTATTATGTAATTGGAATCTTGTAATAAAAATACAGAAAATTGAGGTGGTCCATTGACCATAAGCAGTACTTAATGTAAGTTAACATACTTTTTTGTTTTATACTATGATATTTTTACGCCCTAGGAATCGAACCCTGAACTCCACTTACTTATTTGGGACTGTTAATAGATTTTTTTATTCGTCCATTTTCAGTAGATACCTACGTGACAAGGATGGCAGACTCGCCGAGAGAAAATAAACGCCTCGATATGAGTGCAGTAGAAATACAGCAGGAATATTATGAAGCTACCGGCGATGCCGATTGGGAATTGTAAGTACCTACCTAATTGAGTTTGTTGCTCGTTTGTCATTGTAACCTTGTCCCAGCTATGTTGGGGTCGGCTTCCAGTCTACATCGCACGCGGCTAATATCGCAGGAATACGCGATGCAAATGAGATCGGGCGATCTTATGATGCATCAGTGTGAATTCGCAGATACCTATTTGCGATGCGATTTTGCAGTTTTGTGTGGGAGTTCTAAGTTTCTGCAACAAAAATAAGTAATCGAACGTCAAGTGCAACAAAGAATTCAACTTATTGAGTTCTAACAGGGCCTACTTAATTGGTGGGTGCTAACAAAAACTTTGATAAAATCTTTCTAATAACTATTTTTATCAAATTAAATAAATGGAGTATAAACCTACATAAAAGATTGCTCACGTTATCTCTTTGACAGATAACATTAAGTAGCACGAAGGCATTTTAATCGATTATATTGTCTCGGATCTTGAATCTGATTGAATTGATCTGATTCTATATATTATTATGTACCTACTTAGTTACAATTTGTTAAGTAGTTAATTCTGTTCTTCGCTTAGCAGAAGTTTGAACTTAATCGTTTTAGATATTTTCTTCTTTTTTAAATTTAAGAAATATCTGTAATAATTACTAAGTATACAAATGGTTGTATTATTAGAGAAATTTCCCGCCGCACACAATTTTCTACCAAATACCTAATAATTTTAAGAGTGTGAAAAAAAAATCATACATTTATCTGTCCCTGTATTTATTGACGTACCTGCCTTTTTATCAATCTAAGTCATTACCTTTGTTTAAAAACAGGTATGAGAAGAAGGACCGAAGATTTCTGTTGCAAAAGATAGCAGTAGCTCTCTGTGGACCTCCCAGTGTCGAGGGTAATTTGACCGACTGCTTAGGGAACAGTGACACCGAACTGAAACTACAAGGCTACGACGCTCGTGACGAGGAAACATGCATGAATGTATTCAAAAAGATTCTAGAACAAGGTACATACATCGTTAATATAAAAATATATTTATGACTTCGTAGGTACCTACCTACTGGTTATCGTTTATGAGTTCTGCTGGTTCAGTGTAAAGTAATTTGCGATGTTTGGTACATTGAATTATTAGTTTTGTATAACCAGCAAAATATGTTCGCAGTCTATAGTAGGCACCTAAGCATTTTCCCCTGAAATACCTGCTTTATGGGACATTTAGCGTACCCTCGTTTGATTTAAAAGCTCTGGTGGACATCCTAAGTATGCGGTAGTTAATAGTAGCAATAGATTTCTTAGCTTCTTAGCCTTAAATAAAACTGATACTTTTATGTTTGTTCTTCCAGATAAATATTCTCACAATGCCGAAAACTTGATCATATCGGTGTTACGAGTGGTCTGCGTCATACCAAGTAGAGAACTCAAGTTTTATGAAATAACACCAAGAGATTATTGGCTTAATCTGCACACGAAGAAAGGGAAATCCGTCCATATCTTAGTATTTCATGTGTTCAGTATTAGGAAATGTATTTCAAAGAAACCTGGAGGTACGAGTTACTTACTTTCAAAAAAATTTATTTATGCAGGTATATCCTTTTCAAACCGAATCAACTCATGTAATTGTCATTAATTTGCAGTGAAGGGCTGCAAAATATTTATAGATCACGACGCGCGAGTTTATGAAACCTGGAGCGATTATCTATCGCAAAACAAACTACCAAAATGTGTGATGGTTGTACCCCAAAATGGAGAATATAGCGGAATTATTACCAAAGTAAGTACTTACCTAACTTTATTTATTTAACCATTTAAAGTAATAATATAAAATAGTACAAAGATACTGCTTATTTTTTACTTTTATTTTTATAGCGAAAAATGATTTTACAAATTCCAGATATTTACCTAGAACCCATTTTTTTCCGACAGGAAGGTGAAATGCCGAAAGTAGTTTTGACAGTCCAGGCTTCACCCGAACTGGGCCCGGGCGCTCGCGTGCTCAACGTTGCTGACAACGTAAGCACAGGTACATATGACGTCTATCATGTTTCGTGAAGTAGTTTTACAACATCATCATCTCCCGAGCCTTTTCCCAACTATGCTGGGGCAAGTTGGGAAAAGTGTTGATTTATCAGCGTAATTTGAATAAACGTTTTTGAGTTTGAGTTTGTATGCTTACAGCCGCTAGTGTAGGTGCTATTGCAGCGGTTGTGGGTTCTGTGTTCGCGACTCCTGTCGTGGCACCCATGCTCGTTGGCACAGCTGTAGGCGTGGCGTCAGTCACAGGGGTCTACAGCATCGGTCGATCCATTGGAAGATTGGTCGATAGAGCTCGACATGAACAGGTATATCTATATAAGTAGTTTGGGTAAAAGTACCTTAACATTTAAAAGGAAATGTTTTATTATTGCTTAAGATATACCGAATTATTAAAACACCCCCAATGTACAGTGCAACAGTTTTAACTTATCGGTACCTGCTTTAAATTCAATTAAAATAAACAGCATCCTAATCGGCTCATCCATTTAGGAGGACCTCAGACAAGTATACATAGCAGCGACACGCATTATGTCAAAAAGAGCTCATTGTATTCAGCTTTTCTTTCTTGGTTTTAGAGTATCGGCCTAAAGAACATGGAAGCTCGCTCCAACTGGATAAATATAATAATATCGGGCGTCGGTATTTCCTTTACTACAGCAGGGAAGCTGTTGTCTTGGGCCGCTGCATCAGGCAGAAATGTAAAGGTACGAAGTTAGTCTAAGATGCACCTATTCGTCTATAGTCACCCAGGGGCCAGGGACTGACTGACTCAAGCGTTGCTTAACCTTATTATCGATGGATCCGCATGACTTAGCCATGAGCTTTTAAACATTTACTTAAAATAAATAAATTAATATCTAAAACATTGGAAAATCGCCCTTTTATAGTACCTATCTTTCCGCTGCATCATCAGACCTTGAAATACAAAATTGACAAAGTTCACAGCTATGACACGATGTTTCATAATGAATTTCCGGTTCAAATCATCGTCAGATCAGATCAGTTCGACAGTGCCATCTTATGGAATTGTCATCAGAACTACATACTTACAACTGCCAACTTTCGTGACGCTACGATTCTTGGAAGATGATTGAGTTAGTTACCTTAAATTCCATTAGGTAAGTAAGTTCCATGCAGGTCGACCTAATAACAGCGTGATAATAATATAGCGTGTTAATAGTGTTCGTGTTCGCCTGATCTCTCTCCGGTCGTGTCGGATTGCCATCCCATCGGGCTATGAGAGTGAAGGAATAGTGAGTGCACCTGTGTCTGCGCAAATGCTTGTGCAATATAATATGTCCTGCGCAGTTGGCTAATTTCCTTACATGAGAACAGCCGCCGTAGCTGATAATTAGCTAGGAGGACATCATCAATAATGTAATCTGTGATTAAAAACAAATCTAAATTTAAACTTTTTACAGATCCTTATGAGCGCATTAGACTTCTTAAAGTTCACGAATATTGCAACTGGATTCATTGGCGTAGTCAATGGATTGGGAGACATGATCTACAAGGTGCGTACCCTCCTTTACATTAGAATCGACATGGATATCAACATAATATTTACAACTAGCTTGCGGCCGTGGTTTTACCCGCGACTCGAAGGATCTACTTCCGTCTGATTGATATAAAGTAGCCTAAATGTTATACTGATATATATAAGCTGTACTATACTACCGAATTCCTTCAATTACCAACCAGTAGTTCTTGCGTGAACGAGTAAAAAAAATACATCAACACTAGTAGTCTCGTAGATGTGCGGTCACCATTAGAAGTCCTATAAGGTAAATCAGAAAAAAAATAAGTTATAGTAGGCAAACAAACTTTTTCCTAACTCATGGTAGCTCTTAAAATCTTAAAATATATTTTTACTAACAGCCTCTACACATGATTAATGTCTTTAATGTTTCAGATGGCTAAGTATGGAGAAAGACCAACGAAACTAGAAATTTTCCAGTTCACAACATCCCTGCTTTTCCTCGGTGTCGGAGTCATGTCCAATCAGACTGCACAAGACATCGTGCAGGATGCACAAGCTCAGAAAATTAACGAATTCAGAGAATCTTTGTCTAGCAACAACAGAAGGTACTTTACTGTTACTGCCTTTTTATCGTCCCACTGCTGGGCACAGGCCTCCTCTCTCACGGAGTAGGATTGAGCATTAATCACCACGCTTGCTCAATGCGGGTTGGTGTTTTCAGACTTTATAGTCCAGGTTTCCTCAAGATGTTTTCCTTCACCTTTTTATCAGCCATTGGTGTCCAAGTTATACCAACTTAGAAAGTACATACAAACTTAGAAAAGTTCATCATCATTTTTTCATTTAATAATTTTTTTACAAAGTTGTATAAAAGTCATGTGTAGGTAACATTTGCATATTTTATTATTGTTTGAATAATATCTGACAGTCCTATGAATGAACCTAGATTAAAATTACAAATTACCTGCATTTTTATAGGTTCTAACTTTAGTCCATGTTTAACGCTTTTTATTATATAGGTGGGGTTTTAATTTAGAAAATGATGAAGAGATTGAAACCTTATCAAAATATGTAACATTTTCACTTTCAGGAAAATATTCGACAAAGTAACAGCTGAGACGCGAAGAATTAAAGGTACTATAGAAGGTAACACTGATGTTATAAGAGCTATTAAGACAATAGAAAATAAAGACCAATTCTTCGGGAAGCTGAGCTATATGAACAAATCATTCAATAAAAATAAAGTTAGAATATCGCTGGCGCCGGATGGCAAGGTTTTAATAAATAATCAGCATAGAGTTAGTGCTGGCAAAATGTTCAGGATGGGAGAGCAGGCCCGGGCCAAACTACTTGCTAAATATGGACCCGCAAAAGTTACCACAAAAAATGCACCTACTAGAATATATCCATCATGTGGTGCGGCAGGCTCCACAAATGTATCGTTAAAAGAATTGGTATGCAATATCCGCCCTGAAGAGATTATTAAGATATCTACTTTCATCATCAATTTGAGTAAAGTTGACTTAGATTTAATTATAGACCTACTTTGTCAGATAAGTGAAGATTTGCATAATGCGTTTCTCTTGGTGTGTACTGAACTAATAATCTCGCTCATACCCTCAGAACTAGACTTCATCAACTCCATTTTTCCTGACTGGAAGAGGCGTTTAGTATTATTTATATTTAATCATTTGAAGTCAAAAATTACTATAGATGATAATGACAGTGAATTCGTTGCTGGGCTAAAAACCTACATTCGCGATGGCAGGGTTAACAGAGATACGTTATTAAACTTGAAAAAGAAGGTTTTGGAACACTTTTCGAAACTGAAGCATGATAAAGAATCCCGAAAAAAAAATTGGGTCGAGGGGGACGAGTATATGAACAAGTTTTCCGGCGATATCAATACACTACAAGTTGGACAAAGGCTGATTGTTGGGCCGCATACAATCCTGGTAAAACAAGTGACTGTAGATAACTTTGAAAAGTGGTTTGAGGAATATTCGCAGGAGGAATGTGATTTTTTCACCGAACTCTGTTTTAGAATAATATCACTTTTAACTGTACGTGACTTTAGTCGTTTGAACGACATCAATCCTGATGAAGATGTACTTATGAGGGTGTCTACGTTTCTACGAGATAGATTTCAGTCGTACATATCGAGTTTGTCAGATATAAACGACTACATAGCTATTTCAGCAAAACGTGAAATTATGATCTGGTGTGGTGAGCAGCACCTTAGACCTCGATTTACTTGCGTGAAATGTGGAGGCATGACTTTTTTTCAAAAATAAGTCTTTACTTATTTAAGCTCTTTAGCTTTATGAATCCAAAGCATTTTAGATTTAAAATTGGTTCATTAGTTTTGTCCAATAGCTCTGCAAACAGATCCCTTCGCATTTATAAATAAAGGATGAATACTTATAGAAATTTTAAAATCTGATCATGAAAAAATATGTATTTTAAAAGTGCCTTAACAAAAAAGCTATCTATCAATCTTTATGTGTCATTTTTTATATTTTTTATGTTTATATTATTCTCACAATGAATTTACTATTTTGCAATCTTATGAATTAAAGTACGTATATTAGCAATTAAGAAAATGAGACTAACTTTTTGGTGCATTATTAATTGTATAAGAGCAATAATATAGTGATATGCTTATCGGTGTTTAATTTTGTTGTGGTCTGACCACGGTCTGACCGAATGACCAGTGTATTGCAATAGTTGTGTGTAGGTTTTATACAAAATTATATTTATTTTATATTGTAACAGACATCTGTGTTTTACTCTAACCATTTTGTTATTAACATGTACCTCTAACTAAAGAAATATAATCTACCGTTGAAAAACTCCTGTTTAGATGAATTCTGTGGGACACATAATATTATGTCTTATGGTCGGTTTAAAGAGAACATATATTGGTGCAAAATTTTTATAGAAGTCATCTTTTCTGTTTTACTTATTTTTATTTTCAAGATCAATTACAAAATCACGCCAATATAACTGATAATATAGGAATAAAATAAATATCACCTCTTTTTAAAAAGCGATTTATAGATATAAAATATCTAGATGTATGTGTATCTATTACTTGTTGAATTATTTTATTGTGGCATTGATCTCATTAGGTTTCCTTTTTCTCGGTCTTCGGCTGTCGGGGGTGGATTATACTCGAAAAATTTCGCTATGAAGTACCTGTAAGTAGCAAACTATAGATGATGAGGAGATACATAAAAAGTTACCCCACGAAAGCGGGTCAGACTCTAAAGCAAGTAAGCAAGTGATTCTTGCGCCTTATTCTAGTTCAAGTACCTTCGGTGGGTATGACTAAATCGATCAGTTAAGAATGACTAATGCGGCGTTCGGGTTCTTTGGAACATCTATCAACGAGTTTTGGTAAATATTACAAAAAAATGGGCAGGTTCCAAAGAAGGTCCGGAGACGGTTAGGTTCCTCGGCCCCGAACACCCGTATTTTGGCGCGCTACTTTCTTAGGAAATTTTATGTTATGGAATCTCTGTTAGTCATTTTGTTCTCCATGAGATGTACCAACAAGTCCGTACTTTCGCTGTAGGCTGACAAAGTGTAGATTCACTAAATGACATGTCATAGACACGAAAGAAGAAGAACCAACCAGACTAATATCTCGACGGTGATGAGTAAGGCAGCGGCGGCGGTTTGTACCGCGACGCGGGCTGGCTCAGCAGAACCTCGCAGAACGGCCGCAAGCATGGCGTCGCTGGCATCGGAGGCGGTCTCTAGCGCAGCCACCAGCAGCGCGGGTGCGGCTAACCATCGAGCCCCACGACGCCACCAGGATTGCTTCGACAGGAAAGTGATAAAGTGATTAGGTGACAACAGAAGTTGATGGGGAAGAGCCAGCTATATTTACACATCGGGTTTCGATAGGTAAGTGATTAGGTGACATCAGAAGTTGATGGGAAAAGCTAGCTATAGGTACACATCGGATTTGCCAGACAAACGTATCCGCCATGGGCTGCAACCACTCGGGTGCCAGGCAAAACTGTGTGTTATGACCATACAATAGCAGTTTTGGCGGTCGGGCAGATCCAAACATATACCTATATATCGGTCTTGCGCTCCCGTGTCTGAGAAGACACGCTGAGGCTGATTTCAGATTTTTACAATTAGACTTCGGAGGTAGTCAGACGTGTTAAGAATTAAACCTATGGCCAAATAGTAAGAAGAACTTTTAAATTTGCCCCACACATACCTACCTATTCCCTTTGCAAATGAACTATCGTTAATTTAGAACCGGGTATTATCTCCAACTACATTAAATAGCCAAACATTTTCTTAATTTAAGCTTACTGAACACAGATACCATACAAACACACCTTAGACATGACAGCCACCAATAAAAGCAGTGATGTGGTTGCGGTGACAAATGCACTGAGCTTCCCATATCCCATGACAAGTCGAATTGTAGGCTTAGTGATCCTGTAACATGAAAGTTGCGTTACTAGTCCATCATTCTAAATTTCTTACATTGCCTGCCATATCACATCTCTACAAACTGAACTTGCACCGTAAATGCGGTAGTGGGACGCGTTATTTCAGCTTAGACGAGCACCGCTTCGGCATCGCAGGCGGCCGTCAAGAAACGCATAAGTTGAAAGCGCCCTTATTTATACTAATACGGAGCCACGGGATTTTTCGAAAGAGTTTCCACTTTTAGTCCTACTTAATAATAAGTAATACTAAAATCCACTATAGTTTAACACAATATCGCCCCGCCCTCACGCTGCATCCGCAGAACCGCCGAACATTTGATGATTCCCAAAAGAAAACTACTCTAGTATGGATATGTGACATACCGCCTAGCAAAGCTGACATTGTTGAGTTTCTGAGCGACATCGTCGTCATCTAACTCCAGTTCGACGGGCTGGGAGGCAAACGCACATGCCGACATCGACACGCCCAGTAGCGCCACAAGCAATGCTCGTAATTTTATTTTCAGGCCCTCTGAAGCTTCGCCGCTGATGTGTGTTAACTAAAAAGAGAAAACCAAAACTCCATGACTCTTTAAAGTACCCATAGAGTTTGACTGGTTCTGTCTGCATGAAGTCATTTTCTAAGCAGAAAGAAAGTATTTAACTTACCTACTGCTCTCGTATCAGAGGTAATTCTAATGAATGATATGTAAAACAGTTAGAAATGCAAGTCAGGTGTGTTTCTTTATTATATATTTTCTACCTTATATGTCTTATTCATAAGAATCAGAGTCTATAATATACTAGTGAAGGTACAGGAGACAATCATGTTCTTATACTTTTATCTTCTGCTTCATGAGCTGCAGGTTCATTATACCTAACAAGCACTGGTGTCAATTTTCTCAAGTACCTACGCCTGACGGCCTGTGACGTGGAATTGTAACGACTGCTACTGAGTAGTATTCGGGGCATTATACTTACAGCATTCGCGTGATTCTCATGTTTAAGCCTAAGCTGAGTCAATAATGTATTACTCTCCGTTTCCATGCTGGTTCATTTCAACCACTATTAACCATCATGGTAGCGGTCGCGGGAAAACTATAATAATGGACATTCCATGAGTAACCGCACGAATTTTCACGTAAAATGTTTATAAATTATTATTACATAATGTGGCGCATTCAGAGGTGTGAATAGGTAATGACAGCCGGATGGCGTACGATATGTTCATTGCCATTGTCAATGTCACAATATTTTATTTTTAAAATAAGTATAGAAATAAAATAAATAGGGTCGTCACTACTTGGTTTAAACCTACAGCTTCAAAAGCATAAAAAGGAAAATTACAAAGATCTTCGTCATTTCCAGCTCGTTTAATGTATAAAGAAAAAATCACTAGGCAGTAAATATAAAGTTCATAAACATCGATTTATTCTGAGGCCCTACTTGCCCATAAATATACCTACTTAAAAACAAATTTGTATTTGATAGTTTACGGTACCTAAGTCTTTGATAAAATAATATCACCTAGGTACCTGAAAATAATAATATAAGGGTCCAGGGATATTATAATATTAGGGTCTAATAAAACGAAACATTGGATACGTAAAAGATTTTGGTTGTTGATCTTAGGTCATCGCACAGCTCTTTTGCTACGAAAGTAAAAATATATAATATGCCTACACAAGAAAATGTCAAGAGTCGGACCAAAACGATAAATAGAAAACACACGCTCAATATTCTTTACTTTTGATTTATCCATCATAAGTCACATATACATAAGTATTGTCTGAATACGCAGAACTCTTGGAGCCAGTTGAACATCATCAGCAATATTGCGGGCACTTTGTGAGTCAACTTGCCAATTGCTTTCTTGTTGACCGGAGCAAGTAGAAGGAGAGCGTTCAGTATCTTTACGGAAACGATGAGCAATTGTCCAGATAGATGTGGAATAAATAACGACGGATTCTCCTGTAATGGAAATTATATATTTTTACCAGCTTCTGAATTCGGAAACTATGTGCGAAATAGAGTAGGTATGTAGTAGATATAGTTGACGTAATCACTTGTAACTCTTAATCGTTTATTTCATTTCGGTCTTTACAAGCACATAGCAAATTAAAAATTAATATATACAAGAAATTGGCTCTTAATTGCAATATACGGTGGTATGGCTATGGTTACTTTTTTTAAACTAGTTTTAACAGTAACTTCTTTAAGATATGCCCTACTTATAGGATCCAAATTGTTTCTAAACCATAATTTACCACTGCATAACATATGGAATTTTAAAAAAGAATTGACTATTGAGTAACTTACAGTCAAACAGCCCGCTAATAGACAAGCATACTGGACCAGCCCCATAGCTGTGGCGATGATCTTCAAATCGTGAAGCAGCATGAAGTGTTGACCTTCCTGTACTTGAGCACTCGATGCAGTCCAATCTGGAGGCAATTCTCCCAAATGCTTCCTCAAATGATTTGCGCTTATTAGCTGTAATAGGAAATATTGATATCGCTTTAAAATATGCCTTTTATTATTTTATATTCATCCCTTATTACTATTATATTTGTATCAGGAAACTAAATTGTATTTTTACAGATAACGGAGAAGGTCAGTGGGTCGTCTTAGGGGGTTTACCTATGCTAGGTACCTCTGAATCTAAAAAAATGACATTTCCACTAAATTCTTGTGTTGTAGGGGCGACATCTCAGAAACATAAAATCTGTAGGTACTTACAAGGCCGAGTAATCCATACAGGTAAGTATATAAAATGCTCATATAAAACGTCGGATGGTGGCAAAACATTCGTGTGCGTCCAAGATATGGCTTCAGCATTGGAGCCAAAACCATGTTAAAAGGCAACTTCATTGTAAATAGCTATCCGTGATCTAGCTGTGGATTTAAGATCTGTTTTTCAGAAATCATTGTACGAAATGAGATGTTTATAACCCTCTGATTACCATTGTGACAATGTAGGTATAGGTGCCTACGTAACTGTCAAGTCCATTCTGGAAAAGTATCAATTATAGAGTAATTAAATACTCTTTTTGAGTTTTATGCATATTTTATGTAAAAGTCCATTTTTCGCATATCTATGGACTTTATGAATAACTGAATGTAGCCATGTAAGCAACTAGCTCCCTTCAGAGATTCCACCCACGTACTATGGAAACTATTTCCCCTTACCCGAATAAAAGGTACACAACACAGAAAGTTGGTAGGACAGAGATCCCAAACGTATGGTTTCACCCGGACGGATCCAGTGTGAACTAGGTACCAAGAATTTTGAGTGGGGGTGGGAACTACTTTTCTTTGGTAGCACCACGGGCAACAAACGATATTTTTACATACAATTATTTGTGTGTACCAAGTTTCACTTTTTTGATTCAGTAATTTCGGCGTAAATGCGGGAAAGATAGATAGATAGTGACCTAGTCACCGGCGTTGTTTCTTTCATTCTTCATTTTGCTTTTCATAGGACACCAATACCCGCAAACTGAAAATGAAATCACTCCCAGAAAATGTTTTTTACTCAGCTGCATTCCGTTGAAGGCCAGCGAAGCCGCCTTTTTGAGAAAACCCGAGTATAAGGAACTGTTTGAGTTTAGAAATGAAACAGGACATCATAGAAATAGGAACATTTTAATACTAAAATTGTCTAAATTCAGTACATTTTCCATGCTAACTGAGTGAAACCAATGAAAAAAACAAGAAATAGAAGAATATTAACAAACATTAACGTAAACAAGAAATTAAAACTAAAGTAAATAAATATTGTTGCAGTATGTATCTTCCTTAAATATTCCTGAACATTGCGTTAAAATTGTATCTTGAATAGCGAATTTAGGTTGCATACGTTGACAACCGGCAGTTATCAGATGTCCTAAAAATGGATGCAGTCTAGAGGAAGCCGCTATGAACGAGCCTTCAGAATCAATAGAAAGAAGATGTGCCACGTTATTCCCATATTTTCCTGGTTTTCCAAATTCCGAGATTCGATTGTTTTGTCTAAAATCGGTGCGAATTAATGGTTCAGGCAACACAAATGAAGGTGCCATGCCATCAGAAAATAAGGAAAAGTCGTAAAACAAAACCACTTGAGGAGTGTCGGACTTATTGAAAACTTCTGTTTGTAGTTCAGTTTTATTCAGATCTTCAGTTTTGTTTGTGGTGTTAACATTACTCAAGTTGTTATTTATTTGCAATACTTTGATAGCGTCGTTTATGTTATCCTTTAATTTCTCTAGATTAACATCTGAGCTGGATAAAGTTTGATACTCGTTTTTCTTTAAATCGGTGTCGTTCGTTGAATTCATAATTTCAACATAGACATGAGAAACGGTGTCAGAGTTATTATTTTCATTCATCGGCATAGAAACATCACGCTTGTTCCTGTTAGTGCGAATCAAGGGTTCGTTTTGTAACAGGCCCTTTTCGGTAGACACTTGAGGGAAGGGGAAGCTTTTTGTTAAGAATGTTCTCGTTTCGTTTAAAATTTGATGGATTAGCCCGTAGAATATAGTGAAAAATTCACTTTCTTCTTCGCGATCTATTTTATTTAAGGCATTTGTGTATTCTTCAACTTTAATACCATCATTGTGCTGTTTCAATATCGCGGTAATTCTACGATCGTCATGCTGGCGATTATTGTAATTGTTATTGAAATTATTTAAGTCCATAGACACTCCCCCATTTTGCCAGACTGAGAAAACCCTAGCATAGAAGGGTAGATAGGAAAGTGGTATAGTCCTCCACTTGTACTTCAAAGGTGTCATTGCCATGTACTTGCTAAGAGACATAATCGTGACGTTAACGTTTTGGTATCTTCTTTCAAAGTCTGCTATTTCACGCTTGCTGCTATCATCCAGTTTTGTGAACGAATACATATTGCCAGCAGTGTATGGTATCAGTTTATTGATAAATCGTGCATGCCTCGGTCCTCGGAACGCAGTTTGTAGAGAGTCGTCCATCAGAAAGAAAACATGGAAATGAAGTTCAGGATACTGTGTCGCCATATTTGCCAGGTAATCAGCATAAAGCATGAAGGGAGCATAGCTGCCACGTTGAACAATGTGGTGGTAGTACACGTCACTTGCTGGTTTACTTGTATTGCATTTAATGATTAAGACGGGCTGTTTTCGGTACACCTCCATACCTAAAGCATAAAATACGAGGAAGGATATCCCCAGAAGAATTAAAGTCATCCAGCACGCCGAGATGTATTCTGAAAACATAAACAAATGTTTATTCATCACTTTACAACCGACGATCAGCACAAGAGTCAAGAACATGAATAAACGAATCAATATCATTGATTTCATATTTAAGAACGGGATAATGGCTTTGCTCAAATTCTAACAGCTGACGTTTCTCTGTCTAGAACTGTAAGAAGAAAGTAATAGAATATTAACCAGGCCAGCGGACAAGCCAGGATTGTTTAGGGGAGCAGGTGACCCCCCAGCCGGGGGCGACGAGGGTGGGCGACGCCTGCTGGTGGACCCCGCCATCACCCCCACCATCCACCTTCAGCAACGGATACTGTTCGTCCTGTTTTGTTTGTGGAGCACGCTCCACCATTATGTCCTGTAAGTTTTCATATAATTAAGCCGATATTTGTTAATTTATTCTTTCTGCCTTATTTAATAGATCAACAGGACTCAAGTAGCTCCTAATTTACAAGATCATGCATACCTAAGTCACCTTTTTGTAATTACTGTAATATTTTTACGCAGTAGTGTTTTCTTTGTATTTTCGGTGATTTAAGCCTCATATTTTAAGGATTTAAACATACAAAACTTTTCAAAAAAAAAAGATAGGTAACCGTTAATAAATAAATAAGAAATGGTTGCTACAACTTACCTTACACTGTTCCACGGAGTATTATCGTAATAGTTCTTTTTTAATTTAAAACTCCGATTTATCAACGTATGTGAAAAAATTAAACTGGGAGAACGACATTTGCAACAAATTTAATAGACATTCCAATTTTGAAATACAATGTCAGTTATTTTTTTTTTAAATTGGTATTGGAACAAACTCTTTGGTTTGGTGAAAAACTAAGATGGTTTTCAGACAACAATATTTTTCATACAATTCTATCACAACTTCACACCAAAACTACTTAAACGATTTAAATGAAATTTGGTAAACGGATATTACCTACATTTTAAAAAGGGAAGTATTTCCCTTTGGACGCGGGTGAAACTGCGGAGAACAGCTAGTTTAGCAAACTATCACAAACACATGAAATGCGGCAAAACTGGCCGTTCATTGTTAGCAGGCAAAACAAGAAGATGATGCATAACAATGTCATAATTCACCTTCACAAGTGCAAAATCGGCAAAATTCAGTAACAATCGCAACTGCAAGGCGTATGTACGTGAGACGAATTCAATGTTGAATCAACAAAATTATGGCGGAAAATGTAAACGTGCCACTGCGACATTTATATAGGAACTTACGTGCATATTCGGTTAAATGTAATTTATCGAGTTCTACGCAACACGCTCAGTAAACTTACTTCTGTGATTAGAACAACGAATAAAAGTTAACAAAAATAAGTGAATCATCAAAGGAAATATAAATGACGGTAGGTGTTTATGTTCGCAACTATTTTTTGTGTTATCAAACTTTGTATGTACAATGCATTCAAAAATCATCGAGCATAAAATACAAATTAACAGATAACTCGAAATAGTGATTTTCACAACCAGTTCTTTGTTGGCGTAGTCTGAAAATTTTATTTTCCGATTTGTAACGTACATAGCTAACCCTGGTTATTTTTTTTTCAATGTCTTATCCGCTTTATCAAAATGTTTGTTACTTTGTTGATTCATCCTTAATTTTAACGTTAAAAAGTAAGCATGTTTTTAATGTGTGTTTGAGAATTATTGCAATATATCATCTTTAATTGGATACGACAAACTTTTTGTGACGAAAACTTTTTAGTAGAAATGTAGCCTCTTTCGCCCCTAACATAAATGAGTGCCCTTAAAATTTCAAGTGATAAAATTCACAACAAACGTCATTTGTGAATTTGTCGATTATTAATATTTTATTAAACGTTTTAATTTTCGATTTGCTGATAATAGTTTGTCGATCTCATATTAGAATAGTACGATTTCTATTTTGTTTTTGTTAATAGTAGAATCAATGGCAAGTGATGAGTGAGTACTACAAGGAGCAACACCCGTTACTATGTGAGGACATTTCCGAAGAGGAGCACTACAGCCCTAGATACCCTCGGAGGCTGCGCTCCTCCAACTACAGGGGACGGACCAGAAACAATCTGAAAGGTGCAGCCTCCATTATCACGCGCTGGCCAGGTACCATGCACTGATATGTCATTAGAATAGTAGTAGGTTTGCGTGTAACATTTTCCATAGGTACCTTCATTGTTATAAAACACGATTCAATTCATCTTCGGTGGCAGTATTGAATTGACTGGATGCGCAGAAACTAATTGAAATATTTTTGTGTCTTTACAGATCACTGGTCATCTTTCGTTGCTTACTGGTGGATAGGACTCGGAATGATTAGTCTTATGACATTTGTAGTTTATAATAGCCTTTTTGCATTTTCTATGCTACCAACTGCTAATCTAAAACCTGCAAGTCTCATAATCGCAAATAAAAATGCAAGAATATTACCAAAAACTTCATGTCCCGACGTGTTTATGCACATTTTTGCCAAGCCGACTGAAGAGGTAGATTTTGGCCAATACATGCCTTACATTGAAGCGTTATCAGATAAATATCCAAACGTCAAGTACCATTTAATGGTAGTTGTAAATGACACCACAAATCTAGGTTGGTTGAGTGCTGAAGAAAATAATGAAATAGCTTTGAATTCACTCTGGAATAAAAATCCTAAGAAAGAACCCATATATTCGAATATTGCTATTGAATATATCACGCTATCAGCTTACATGGAAAACTCACCTTTGAGAAAATACTGGAGGTCTTTGCCACATCAACTTATTGAATTCTTATCGCGAGCTATTTCCATTTGGGACAAAGGAGGTATCGCTTTTGATCCTATCATTTTGACACCAAAATCTCAACATACCATATATACAGAGAAAATACAGAAACTACTTGACAAATATGCAGAAGTTGACAAAACTGTAAGTGATTTTAAACTTATGAATAAACCAAGTAGGCCGTCTAAGAAAGGGAGGAAATTAAACAATATAAGGGACATAATCAACGCCTTGGAAAATGAAGACGACTCTATGAATGCCTTTTCTCAAGAAACTCTAACAGAGGCAGAAAATATAAAAGCCCCGATTGTAACAAAAAGTGATCGCCATTTATTTACTGCCACAGAGAACAAAGTAAATAATGTATCGGACAAAAACACTGAGCCCTTTAATAAAATACAAATCCATCCACAAATGAATGCCTATTCAAGTGATAGTGATACTAGAATGTCAAGCCATCGAATGGTCAATAACAGTACGGAAACTGCCGTAACTTTAGATGTTAGTCAAAATACAACTAAGTTGAGTCTGTTACCTTTATTTTTAGAATTCCTATTTCATAATAAACTTAATGTTAAAACAAGCCCTACAGAAGCTACAACAACTAACCGAACAAGGAAAAGTGTCATACAAGTACCCAAATCTGAAGAGGTTGAAACTTCTTTGTCAACAAGTTCACTGGAGAGAATTGATAAGAGAATCACGGATACTTACCAACCA
Source organism: Helicoverpa armigera (assembly GCF_030705265.1). Lineage (NCBI taxonomy): Eukaryota > Metazoa > Arthropoda > Insecta > Lepidoptera > Noctuidae > Helicoverpa > Helicoverpa armigera. The sequence goes on from NC_087121.1 coordinate 6,228,022, forward strand.
GTCATTATTTCAGCGGCAGGTATCTATAATAAATCTGAAAATCCCAAGTTGGCCATAGACCCACCCAATCAAGAGTCTGATGCCGTCATAGAGAAAAATAGATTAACAATTGATTTGAAAGGAAATATTATAGCAACGGATACTGCATGCCATGCCTTCTTAGGAACTATATTTAGCAATGCGATCCACCACAGTCAAGAAGAAAGTGTCACAGATTTTATAATTGCTGAACTGACAATATTTTGTAAAGGACTTTTGTCTTCGTGTATGGGTATTGATTTGATTTTATTATAACTGTATTAACTTTAATTATTGTTATTTTAGGAATGAGTATTAAATTATTTTATAAAATGTTTTTCGTATTTTATTTCTTCCTTTGGTATAAATATGATATTAAGTAAAACAATTATTTATTTGCTAATAATTTATTCCATTGGTTATTTATTACATGGCTTACATTCTAATGAAGTCGTGATCAAAATATTGTTTTTATTGACAATTCACAATATTTTGTTCACAAGTTTTGATTCCCCTTAATATTATGGCAGCAAGTATTGTATGTCGAGAAAATATTCAATAGACTAGATATTTCGTAAAACATATATACTTAGTTAATAATTATATTTCGTTAAGAAATCCTAATTTAATCAGGCTATCAAAGTAGAAAATAAATATAACATCTCTTGTAAAAATAGAAGATAGGCCGAGCTGTCATGATGAGTTCTATGAAATGAACTTTTATTGGAACAAAAAACTGCTTCGCTATAAGGCGGAATAACCGTTGTACTCATTAAATATGAATACTATGCTCATAATATGTTCAAATACCTACTGTAAAGCTTATTTCCCTAAATTTTAAATTCCTATTAACCATATTGCACGAAATGTACATTATGTTGTATCACAAAAAATGCCACTGCTTATATTATGATAGAACCTAATTCACGCACTGGACGGCGCTACATTTCTTCTTTCCACGGGTATCTCCCACCTTTCAGACCAGTCGTTGTTAGAACGTTTGCAATCTCTTACTCGGTTGATCGGTTCACATCGCTTACTTATTGACCAGTAAACGTAGCCATTTGGACACTGGTACACAAAACCTCTTATCTTGTTAGTTTTATCTGTTTTACATTTCAGGAAAGCCGGTGAACATTCGCTGTCCTTTTCAAATGAAAAGTATCCGGCGCTTGAACATTTGTAACTTTCTTTTGACGCCACAAGCTGAAAAAAAGTTACAACAATTAGTGCAAAAAAAATATAATCTTAAAATACTTAGTTACGAGAAGGTTTATTTTTTGTTAAGAATTAGCTTTTTTCAAGAGCGGTAAACTAGTTGCAAATGAATACTTACTGGTTCTTTGTAGTGTTTATCCAATCTTTTAAACCTCCTTTTTTGTGCAATTTGACCATCGCACTTTTTATCAGCTTTGCTTTCTTCGACGCAGCGTGTTTGATTCTCGTCGTAAATAGTGTTATTAGGACAAGTAAATACTGCAATTTTCACATCGTGCGTATCATTGTTCTCGTCACATTGGTAGAAGAGATTGCAATACTTGGGATGTCTTCTAAATGACGTGGGACATACAAATAGTGATTGATCGTCGTTTGTTTCGGGGCATTTGCTCTCAGATGTATTTTCTGTGCCACTCTCCGTTGTGGAACTTTCAGTAGTTTGTTCTGTAGTGGTCTGTTCTGTAGTCGACTGTTCGGTAGTCGTACCTTCACTGCTTGTCGACTCCTCGGTCGTACTCTGTTCAGTGGTAGTTGATTGTTGGGTTGTGCTTTGTTCTGTTGTAGTGGATTCTGTAGTTGACGATTCAGTAGTGGACGATTCAGTAGTTGATGATTCAGTAGTTGACGATTCAGTTGTAGATTGCTCGGTGGTAGATTGTTCTGTAGTACTTTGTTCAGTCGTGGTTGATTCCTGTGTTGTCTGTTCAGACGTAGTTGATTGTTCAGTAGTTGGTTCAGAAGTTGTCGATTGCTCTGTAGTTGTTTGGTCTGTTGTTGTTGATTGTTCCGTTGTTGTTGGTTCTGATGTAGTAGAGGATTGAGTTGTTTGTTCTGATGTTGTAGAAGATTGAGTTGTTGATTCTGATGTAGTAGAAGATTGAGTCGTTTGTTCTGATGTAGTAGATGATTGAGTCGTTTGTTCTGAAGTTGTAGAAGATTGAGTAGTTGACTCTGATGTAGTAGAGGATTGTGTAGTTGCCGGTTCTGATGTCGTTTGTGCCGAACTAGTCGATTGTTGAGTTGTTGTTTGTTCGGAAGTCGTTGATTGCTGAGTTGTAGGTTCAGTAGTTGTCGACTGTGTTGTCGATTGGGTTGTAGATGAAGATTGAGTTGTACTTCCTTGGGAACTACTTGTTTCCTGTTGTGTTGTAGTTGTTCCTTCAGTTGCTGGTGGTTGATTTTCACTTTGCGATTGGGTTCCGCTGCAGTCCCGTGGTGGGTAAACTGACTCTTCATAATTACATGTTTCAACAGCTGGGTCCCATATTGTGCCCTCACCGCATTCAAAGTGATAGACAGAGAATCGTTTACCGTCACCATCCCAATCCACACACCTATAAAATTTCTTGCAATCATTAGGATTGGGATAGTAGCCTGCTTTATCGCATGTAATATTTTGATTTACGGGTTTTTTGGAGGAATCTTCCTGAGAACAGTTTGATGTGCTCTGTGTTGTTTGAGCTGACGAACTTTGTGTACTTTCAGTTGATGATTGAGTTGATGAGCTTTGTGTACTATCGGTTGATGATGATGATGAGGAAGAGTCACTTGAAGATGCAGTAGCCATCGTCGTTGATGTTGTGCTTTCTTGTTTTTGATTACAGGAGGGATTGACAACGTCTTGTGGATGGTTACAAGTAGTTATGTCTTGATCCCAGATTGTACCCTCGCCACATACATAGTCATACTTTGTGTAGCCTCCTTTGCCATTATCCACACATCTATAGAACTTTTTGCAGTCTTGTGTATCTCCAAAGTAACCTTCACTATCGCAAGAATTTTTATTTGACGACGATGAACCTTGACTTGTTTCAGAATTAGTTGTGCTAGTTGTACTCGAAGACGTGCTAGAAGCCGCTGTACTAGATTCTGGTGCACTAGAAGTTCCTGTTGACTGAGTATTATCTTCATCATGCATTACAGGGTGTGATTCACTGGTACCATGACAATTTTTAACTTGATCGATATGGTTACACGTTTGAATTTCGGAGTCCCATGCCGTGCCTTCACCGCATGTAAAATCATATTTAGTATATCCACCTTGACCATTATCCACACACCTGTAGAATTGTCTACAGTCATTCTCGTTTCCGTAAAATCCTTCTGATGAACAAACACCGCTTCCTGGTTGGGTTGGTTTATCGGAAGTTCCACTATCATATTCATCTTCCAATTTATCAGTTGTCTGTGGCCGCGATGTAGAAATGCTCGCTTCTACCTTTTCAGTAGTTTGTGGATGTCCCTCGGATGTTGAAGGCCTGGTCGTTGATTGTGGAGAGCAAGTAGTTTTGTCGGTATCGTGGTCACATGCCAAAATATCTTGTACCCAAATTGTTCCTTCACCACAAGAAAATTCGTATTTTGTATATCCACCCTTCTCATTACTTACGCAGCGAATAAACTTTTTGCAATCATTAGGATCTGCAAAGAATCCCTCAGATGTGCACTGGTTACTGCTTGAGACAGATGAGCTATCTGTTTTCTCAGTTGAGTGTTGGATCTGTGTAACCGTAGTGGTTGAACTACCAGCTTCTGGAGATTTTTCAGTTGTTTGAGACGTACTTGTCGACTGAGAGGAAGAACTAGATGAACAGTTTCTGTTGTTTGATTCGTGATTACATGCTTGTATTTCTTGATCCCAGACTGTGCCATCACCACAAGTGAAATCATACTTCGTATAACTTCCTTTGCCGTTATCCACGCATCTGTAAAACTTTTTGCAGTCGTTCGGATCACCGTAGAATCCTTCTGATGTACATGCTCCTGATGACATGGGTGGTTTTTGAGTTTGATATATATTTTCCTCGGTTGATGAGCTTGTAACCTCTGTATAAATTTCATCATGAGCCGGTTCAGATGTTTGTGTACTAGAACTACTTTCAATTTCTCCACACGGTTTAGTAGAAGTAGCGTGGTCGCATGATAATATTTCTTGATTCCAATAAGTACCCTCACCACACGTAAATTCGTACTTAGTGTATCCACCTCGACCATTGTCTACACACCTGTAAAACTTTTTACAATTTCTTTTATCGCCAATGAAACCTTCTTTAGAACATTCTCCACTGGTACCTTCATCTGGATATGTGCTAACTGTTGTAGTGGTTGTTTTCTCAGTACTTTGAGGATAACCTTGATCTTCATTATCTGATGTCGATGTAACGTGTGCGGGACTTTGGCTCGATGTGTGTATAGTATTGATTCCAGTACCACAATCTTTAACCGCCCATGCATGATTACATGCTTCTATGCTCTGGTCCCATAATGTACCTTCACCACAGCTAAATTCATAACGAATAAAGCCACCATTTCCATTATCGACGCATCTATAAAACTTCTTGCAGTCGTTTTTGTCCCCAACAAATCCACTAGTTGTACAACTGTTCCCTTCACCGGCAGCTACTGAACTTGACGGTACAGACTGCGTTGTTGTTGTCTTTTGTGTACTTATTTCATAGCCCGTGTCAATGTTTGAAGGATAGCCATTATCTATCTCATCATTCATAGTAGGACGATATAGAGTAGTTGTTTCGAGATGAGTAGGGGAGGAAACTGCAGTTCCACCACATTTTTCCACCGCCCATGCATGATTGCAAGCTTCGATTTTTTGATCCCATACGGTTCCTTCACCACAAGAAAATTCGTATTTTGTAAATGATCCTTTTCCGTTATCAACACATCTATAGAACTTCTTACAGTCCTTTTGGTCTCCCATAAAACCATCACGTGTGCATTCATTACTACCCGAAGATGTTGATTCTGTAGCAGATGAAGTGGATGAGGAACTTGAACTAATCGTAGATGCAACAGTACTATGGATGCTTTCGGTGGTACCTTTGTCAGCTTCTTCGACAGTGGTAGCAGGTTTAGCTGTGGTAGCTTCCTGATTGTTGATCGTTGATCCACCACATTTTTCTACTGCCCATGCATGATTACAAGCTTCAATCTTAGGGTCCCATACTGTGCCTTCACCACATGTAAATTCATAACGAATGTAACCTCCATTACCGTTATCCACGCATCTGTAAAACTTTTTACAATCGTTTTCATCACCCATAAAACCACTTGAACGACATACGTTGCCCATATTATCTTCTTTCTGGGGTTGTTTTGTTGTCGTCGTCGTTGATGAAGAAATTTCAATATTTACAGATCCATAACCAGTATCGTAGTCATCATCCTGTGTTGCGGCAGATTCGGTAGGTGATTGAGTAACTACGGTAGTTTGAGTGTGGACAGTAGAAAGAGTTGGAGCTTTTTCAGTTGTTGTGTCGACCTTGTGATCATCAGAAGATGCATGACCACCACATCTTTTTACAGCCCAAGCATGGTTACAAGCTTCCAGATCTGGATCCCAAACAGTGCCTTCACCGCACTTGAACTCGTATTTGGTAAAGCCACCTCTGCCATTCTCAACACACCTATAAAATATTTTGCAGTCGTTAGCATCACCAATAAATCCACTTGATTGACAATTTCCATTGGATGGTAATTTTGCTGTTGTTGAAACTACAGTAGTTGAACTTAATGTTGTCGAACTTGATGCTGTTGTGCCTGCGGTGGGGTTTTGATTAGGTTGACCATAACCACTGTCTTCGGTGTCTTCCGTGGGAATAAAGCCTGACGTTGTTTGATAATTTTCAGTTGAAGATGTTGTATAATAATTTTGTGTAGACGTAGAAGAACTCGTAGCTGCCTGCGTAGTACTTGTAGTGTCTACAGGGACTTTACCTCCACATTCTTTGACAGCCCAAGCATGGTTACAAGCTTCAATACTCTGATCCCAAACAGTTCCCTGTCCACACGAAAATTCAAATTTAGTGTAACCACCTCTGCCATTATCAATGCATCTATAAAATTTCTTGCAGTCATTAGTATCTCCCATAAAACCAGACCTAGAACACATGTTACTTTCCTGTGAGCTGGCATGAGGTGTAGACAAACTTGTGGATGTGGATGGTCCTTTTGTAGTTGATGCATGAACCTGTACCTGAGACTGACTTGATTGTTTCGAATGATCAATTTGTAATTGTGTTTGTACCCCTTTATCACTGAAATCAATCTGGGTCTGCGATTGACTAGTTGCTGAACCATGGCTTATTTGAGTCTGGTTTTGTGTAGCTTTTGTGCCTTTGTTAGAATTTAGGCGATCACCAAAGTTAATTTGAGTTTGGTTTTGTATGACCGATCCATTACTTATTTGTGTTTGAGTTTGGGTAACGTCTGATCCATAGCTTATTTGAAGCTGTTGTTGAATTGTTTTATCTGTTGAGGTAGGTTTTTGAAGTACGTCTTTATTTGTTGCATACTGACTGTCTTGGTTACTCCTACCGCATCTACTTCTCTTTACAGCCCAAGCGTGATTGCAGCTTTGTGTATCATCATCCCATATCGTTGATTCGCTACACGAAAACTCGAACCTGGTGTATGTACCTCTTTGATTACCTACACACCTATAAAACTTCCGACAATTTTCACTGTCACCCATGAAACCATCTGATGTACAAATGTTATCTCGAGAACTTATTTGGGTTACCGTAGAGGTTGGTGGATGGGTTGATCTGGTCGTATACTGTTGACTCTGGGTTTCTGATATTTCAGGTAGTGCAGCTGTCGTGTAAGCATTAGTGAATCCTGTTGTATGCGCAAGCGTTTGGCGTTTTGTTGGATTATTTATAGTCGAACCAGAAGTTGCCCAAGGATACACAGTAGAAAAAATTGTTTGAGCACCAGTTGTGGATTCTATACGAATAGGCAGACTTGTTATCGGTGAAGGTATTTCGTTTTGTGCTCCTTCGATTTCATTGTTATTCAAGCGATCAACTGTTGGTGCTGGCGTTGACAGACCGCCACATTCTATACGTTTTGTACTTCTAGGATGATTACATACTTCAGTTTCAGGATCGTAAACAGTGCCAGGTCCGCATTGAAACTGTAAAACAAACGTATAATTAATGACAACACTGCTAAAACTTATTTAATTGGTTAAAGTTATTTCATAAAATTCATTTACCCTGAAAACTGTATATTTTCCGCGGCCTGACTTCATACAACGATAGAAAACAGCACAGTCGCTAGGGTCTCCTTGAAAACCTTCACCGGCACACAGTATGGGTTCAGGTCTCGTTCCTGAATAAAGTTTGACTATTCTACCGGTAACTCTAGATTGTCGATGTTCGCTAGATGTTTCTGAAAAAAAAATATCGGAAAGTTCTTAAAAACATTATATTATAGAAAAGAAAAACTATTTTTTAATTTATTTCCTATTGATGTTAATATGAATAATTTCTTGAAAACCTACCATTGCTATCATGGCACCTCGACTCGACGATTAAAAGAAAAAATATTATTGTATATAATTTGCAGTATCTTCTCAATATATTGTCCATTGTGTTGTTAATTCGTTAAGTGCTGGTTATGACTTGCAGAACATTTTTGACATAAAAACCTGAAACATGAAAAAATGATTATTACTTTGGGTTTTCAGTACATACTTCTTCGTACTAAAGTGATCTAGAGCGATAAAAATTGTAGTTTAAAATACATTTTTTATTTGAAACATAGATTGCCATATTTTTCCAGTATGCATCATACAAATGAGTCATTAGCGGCAGAAAAACGATTAAACACGTAATACGTGTCACTTACTGCGTTTTGTAAACAATGACTTATTTTGATTCATTTACGTCTTAATCTGGTGGTCTTTAATCAAATTACTTCACAATTTGATGTAAATAAATATATGTTTAAGGGCTGATTTTTCAATTGCCTGATAACTGTTATCTGAGGAATATGTTTGACGTTTTGACAGCTTTTGTATGGAAAAAATGTCAAACCGCCATATTTATTCCTCAGATAGAAGTTAACTGATGATTGAAAAATCAGCCCTAAAGTGAATATTTATATAACAAAATACCTTTCTTTATTTTATTAGAGATGTTTGATTCATTTAAAAAAATGCTGTATCGAACTTTAGCTTGAATTGGGTACTATTTTCTCTTTACTATCAACTAACTGTTGCTTCTTAAAATATTATGAAACTATCATCATTTTATTTGTAGATATTTATTAATGAAAATGAACCTTTTTGGAAATTATCTCCATTGAACCTTTTAGTACCGACAAATCGCTCATGACATATTGACAGTGCTTAACAACCACCATTAGCGGCAAATAAAATCGGTCTGAACCTACAAATTGCAGTCATTTGTCACTAATGACTACCGAGTAATGAAAACTTAAATATAGGTATTATAACGTTGAAGTATGAATGACAAAGAAGATCAAATAAATGGGAATAAGTTAAACAGGTTGAAGTATTACAAAATATGCATAACATACTTTTATAAAATAAATATTGATATTTATTTTACTTTATATTTGTACTGTGTTTAGTACCACTTAATAGCGTGATGCGGTATGATATGAGTATGATGATATAGCTAGGTACATTTTACATGGTGCATTGTCCATTTAAAATTTTATACAGTCATGCAATACATTCCATCTACTATTTTGCAGACATATACTTATAAAACATAATATTCATCATTTAATAAAAAAAAACAGTCCCCATTTTTTTTTCGTAAGTAATGTGTGTACTTCATCATCATTATATCAGCCAATGGCCATACACTGCTGAACGAAAGCTACCCCGCATGAATGTGACATATAATATAAGTCGACTTTTTACTGCTTGTACTAGATATTACGGTTATGGTCACTTCAGAGGGATTGTATATCCAAGCGGTATGGTAATTTTATTCTATTTAATTAGCATAAATTAATTGCTTTTGTCGGTATGAGTTCGTTATCAAATGAATCTGTTATTTTAATCCATGTTATTTTGTTACTGAAATTATGAGCACCTATATATTTGACTTCCAACTGAAAACCTATGTAATTATGGACTACTGTTAACAAACACTATTGTAACAATCCAGAAAAATAATCCTTAATTATAGAGCTACCAGGTATTTAATTTCTATGTAGCAAGCATTTAAGAAAGCTACCATATTATCTATTAAACAAGATCTTAATAGCGGCTAATCTCAGTTACTTACATTTGCAGAGCTTTTTACTAAAAATACCTAACAAAAAAAGGCGTAAAAGTAACACGCGAGCATAGTACTCATTCGCAAAGAATTCCCAACTATACCTCGGGCATTTTTCTAAAGGTCATGAGTGAATAACCAGGCAGCCTTCATAAGAATAAATTGATCGTTGGTCTGTAGTTCGTTGCCACTAATAATTACAACTCTCAAGTTGTTAAAAATAAGGCAATACGATGATACGTCGGGGGCGAGTTTCTTTTTGTACGCGATCTGGGCACCGTCATTACGCGTAGCGTATGACGCGAGTTATGCAAAGCAAATGAGCTGAATAATCATTTGCAGACACAAAAAATTATGTACACACTTAATTGGATTGTTATTAAACCGTTTAATGTATGATGTGTTAGTTTAGTGCGGTATGGGCGGATAAAACATTGCACCTAAGTTAGAATTCAGTTGCATGGAAGATTCCTACCTAAGGAAATTCTGTCTGTCTTTGACTACTTAATTCTGTTTAACTGGAAAATATTATTGGACTTATTAACAGCTAATTGCCATTGAACCACAGCGTTTGATTTTTCAGCCTAGTTATTTTGCGTATATTTTTTTGTGCTAGTATTGCCTAAACCTGACCATGCCTATAGAGTATTACCTATTTTTTTCGAAAGCAATGTTTACTTCATCATTATCATCTTATGAGCCATATGATGATGATGATAAAGAGAGACCTATAGAGTAAAAACCCATAAATAAGTAGTGCTAACACACTGACCTAATTAATAGGAACTCTTCACATAAGCACATAGATACAAAATGCAAATGGTCCATAAACTTTTACTTTCATTACTTGAGTAAATTGCATCGATGCCTCTGAGTAACCGAAGCCAATACTTATTACAACTTATTGAAGGGCGCAATAACATAAAACTGGTTTCTTGAAGATTCCCTTTCCAGCAGTTGTGGTAGGGACTGGACTGCATTCTTGCGGTTGCACCTCGATTGAGTCCCGATATTAACGTCTAGAAATAAATTGGCTAGCCAGTGTAAACTGTGTACGTTTATCGGCCCCTAAGTGTACGAGTTTAAACTTATGTTATGTTGGCGCACCTGTTATTTACTGGAGGGATTATGAAATATAGTTTTCACTTGCTACATAATACGTGTTTATCGTAGTTATTGCTCTAGCGATAGTAGCAAAGAATACAAGCTGTCTACTGTCTGCATTACGTCCATGCACCCACGCAAACCTAACCAGATACGAGTGCTAAATAAACTGATATCTTATGGTTTACAAACACGCCTATACATACATTGTTAACGATTGTTTTATGTATATTTTTACGTGATTCATATTTTTATCAACTTGAAAAAAAAAAACAAATAATTAAGTAATAAAAATTGTTTACACAAACCTTGTGTATCCAAAAATCGGTTATGTACAGTAGGTACACTTCAAAATTAATATACATCGTCCTAACGAATCTAACGAATCCTAACGAATCCCACGCTAATGAAAATTCGATGAAACGGCAAATAAACTAATTTTAATACCTCGTCCATAAGCTATACCTGGCATAAAACAAAAGAGTCAATATGCTTCGTGGGATACAAGATTAACGTCAGCTTTGCGGTCGAAGACCATGCTATCAGGATCTTGTGGTCAGCAAGCAAAAAGGGAGCGTGCTCCATCGATTTCCTTTATTATTTCCTTAATACCCGTACCATGGTGCGAACTGAGGAGTCATCATCATTATCTGGTTACATATAGAGTTCAATGGCATGCCCAATTGATTTAATCATACGTTTAATGGTAAATTGACAATGTGCTATGGTAGATTAGCTGCAATGAATCCTCAATGTGGTAGCTATATAGAAAATATAATCAAGTCGGTTCTTAGGTTACTCGGAAGTTCTTGAAAATTTTTGCGGCCGCATCATTAATATTTTTTTATAAAGGATATTATTAAACGCCTGAAATTTTATCAATAGCAAAACTACAACTTCTTTAAGAACAACTAGCAAGATATGAAAAGCAGGAAAAATATGTTCATGTCCACCCAGCGGATATTTTCCATGAAAGATTCAATTAGCTGCCACTGGTATTCATATCACTATACGAAAAATTATTCATTAAAAACCTCACATGTTTTCATAAAACTGTTTAAACATAATAATGAGAGCGTGAACATTACGTCGGTATGACCTTGAACTTGTCGTTGCACCTGCACTAGTTGATGCCAAGTCGGCCGACTTACTTTCCAGCAAGACGAGTCTCAACTATAAATATATTCGCGAGTCACTGTCTACATACATAAGTTTATATAACCGTAAAACTGTGAGGGGTTGGAAAGAAGACCACGTATCAGGGAGTCTGAACTATACATAAATATAGCCACTCTCTAAACTTATGTATAAAGACGAATAAGTACCTATTGGGTTAGGGAAATGCACATTAGAGGCACTTACTGTTGTCGCTACTTCATTTCTTCTTTTTGTGGGTTTGCTAACCTAGCAACCCTTTGTATCACAATCTTCTGAAAACCGTCTAACAGCCTCTGACATGGAGAATTTATTATATAGACACCCACATGAATAACACACTCGAAAATATTTTACGTGGTGCTGTTTCAATCCATTGCGTCCTCACTGTGTCACCTCTATACTTTCATGCCTTAATCTAAGAGTTGGACCAAGACTTAAAAGACAATAAATCAGGAATCATATGAAAACATTGATCAAATCAGTATACATTACATCAACTACACACCGCACTGAACACTAGAACGCTTCATCTACCTACATAATTGTCTACACAACGTCTATACGTCATTGTAGGGATCTAGCATAATGCCAGCTTCTGGTATTCTACCTCTATGTATATGGCAAAATGATGAGCTGGATTCCAATTTGGTACAAACGTATACTGCGGGTATTCTTTTTCTTTCAAAAATGGTCACGGATTCTGATCCGGGGCGGTCACGGAACTACCCCAATCACCCGGATAAAAAGTCTCCTACGTGTTAAGCTAGGTCACAGTCTACCTTTATGTTGGCCTCAACTTATTTTGTTCGGCCGTTAAATCTTAATTGAGGAACAAATATCCCTTTGTTACACTTTGTGGGAAATATATTTTTTCTATTCATATACCAATCAAAGTCCTCGAAGTACAGGCACCGCCTGGATGGCACCACAGTACTCATAAAAATGCCTCCCGTAAAGTGGTAACAGCGCATTTTTGGACTCACCTACCTTATTTACATTAGGAAGTGATTTGTTGTAATTGTGGATTAACAAAATGTATCTATTATTCATGTATTACTATTATCAATATGATAGAAAAGTGAAATTAAGTGGTTCTTAGTTGTTTAAATGCCTACGGTAATGAATTGCTGATGCAACCTGACTCGCTACAACGTTACTAGTTCACGGCCAAGGCTACGTCGTCGGCTACGCGCGGACGTATCGTGTTAACTCACTAAATGCGCAAGCGGCGATTATTGCTCGTATCGCTACCTCGCGATTAAAGGAGCTCTGATAGTCATGTGACATGAAAAGTTATGATCTTTTGATATTTTCGGCCTGAGAGATGTAATTTTTTAGGCTTTTAGAATAATGGTAAACGTTGAAGGAAATGTTTTGTGCTGGATTCTATTGTCAAGTTCTGAATAGCAAGTTTTAAGACACATCAAATTTTTGGTCTATTTCAGTTGGTATCTTAGTCAATTTTCGGCTTAGTGTGGGTTGCACCATTCAACTTTAATGATATCCGAACTATTTTCAAGTCTCAAATGGGTGATGGGTACTAAATGTGTGAAACAATGCAATCATACTATAGAACTTCTTAGCTAACGAAGTGCAGGCTCTCAATCGGCCACTATATCAAAAAAATCAAACTTTAAATAATGAAAATACCACTTAGCACATTGTAAGCAATCAGATACTGGTGTAGTTCCACCGGATGTATCTCATTTCTGCAAACAATTAGTCGGCTGCATTTGCGACACAACTTAATGTCTGTGATGATAGGTGTGATAGGTGTAATAGATTTAATGATGCAGATTGTAAAGAATCTTGTAACTTAAAGTACGTTAAGCGTCTATTTGTTTAAACTTACCACTTATTTTAGCCTACTTTGTGTTTATAGAAAAATATGGATATAAATTACCTACATTTTTTCATTAGAGTCGGTCATATGTCAATTATAGGTATCCTTTCGGCAATCATAGTTTAGTACAAAAGTTCCATATTACCTATCACATAAATAAAAACTTTTCTGCTAGGTAGGTACTTCCCTACTGTATACAAATTCTAATCTGTATCCCAAGTCAATACTAAATTATACAAAGGTATATATTACAATAATATAAACACGTGCAAACCATTAAAAGCGCAATCTCCATGAAGATTATAACAGTATGCATATGTAACTACTTCGAATAACATAATTCTCATCAATTAAAATTTTCCCAGACCACAAAATATGACTCACTGATACATATTCAAAAAAATCGGTACATAGAAGTGAGAATTAATGTACATTAATTAAAATAAAAAAATGTGACACTTCTAACTAATATACAATTATAAACACACATTAAAAAGAACGTAACGTTAGAATCTTATGAATCTTAAGTATGAAGATATTTTTTCTATCTCAACTGTAGCAGTAAAACAATTATTTTGTAAGTGAGGAAGACGTTTTATAATGAGTATATTATGCATGAAAAACTTCCTGTAATATTGTTTGTGATAAGTGAACAAAGTTGTTTATTTTTTCAGGTTCAACTGATATGAATCTCATAAAGTTCGATGTAGTCAATGAGGCAATATGAGTAGTAAGTACCTAGTCTTCATGGTGTTGTGAACTACTGTGTAGAAAATATTATAATTATAAAGCACACGCGTTTTAGCAGACCCAGGTTGATGAGGTTGAGTCTCTTTTCATCCTACAAACAAATGGGATGGCAATCCGATACGACCGGGGAGAGATCAAGCGTAGGACCAACATTTAATTGCTCCCGATGCTCGGGTATATCACTACCGACTTTCAGCTGATTTCTGAAATATTTTTTCAAAAACCCACATACCTATTGTAGGTCGTACCAATAAATCGAACCTCTTGCACAGCAATCGCGCTTTGCGAACCCTAGACCAACATGTTAAAATGTAGCTCAAGTTTATAACTGATGCCCTAAAACGGCAACAATAACACAACTACCTATATTGTAATATATTACATCTAACTAAACAATAACACGCCTGTCTGAGAATGTGCATATAAAAGAAACATTCGCAAATAATATTTACACACGATGTTTATAAGTTTCAAAGTGACCTATTCGTGCTGAGTAAAGACTATTTCTTATCATGTCAATGTACCTTTATCTTCACCTTTTTATTTAGAAGTAATTATCACTATTTAGAAGTAATTCAGTCTAGATATAATTTTGTATCGTTATGTGCTCTAATTTCATTTTCGTAGTGATTGATGACTCGATTGATTGTAGGTATGCAGATTAGTGAGATCCTATAAACTGCAAATCTTAAGAATGAACCCAGTTTCCGTTGTTTCCTAACCAAAATACCGTCATTATTACGTCCTGAAGAAAAGCATATTAACAAGTCATTCTTTGCGACTTCAGTCATTTTCTGACGTATCTACAAACACGTGTGTAATTAAGCTCATAGCTTAAGTTCACAGGGCCTTGACTTGTTCGGGCACTAGAACAACATGACTGACAGACAGGTAAATAAAATTTTCCCTCGCAATCACGATTTTCATGCGGATAGTCATGACTGATCATCATTATGATGACTTCAGAGTCATTACCAACGGATTCCTGTCAGCAATTATGTTTATACGTAACTACTGTCGTACTTATACATCGGTAACGTTCCGGATATTGTTCTTTTTTTAAAACAAAGACTGCCTAATGTATTTTTTTTATAGAGATGATTTAATAGTTTGTCTTGCCTGTGACTACCTGTATTCATTTATTTTTACGGTGAGTTATGGGGTTTGGCAGTATTTATTGTGTCTCGTTTTGGGTACACAAACATAAAATATTGGAAGCAATTTTCCTTCTGTAAGCACAAATCAGAATGGTAGGTACTGCAGGGTAAAATAATGTATCTAGAAACAGCCGTGATATGTAAACTTGAAGGAATAATTCTGCAAAGCCCTGCTAAAAAAAGTATCAAACGGCCTTAAACAACCTCTAGTGAAACCCAATAAATTCTAGCCATAATCACTCCATTCTCTAAACAATACAGGAGTTAAAGCACAATAAATCAATCGCGTACAAAATCATTTAGTTTGGCAACTCGCGTTACGGGCTGCTTCTCGAGATGGTATCAACCATCCGGCGATTCTGAAGTCTTATCGTTGTGCAACGATATCTCCTGGAATCTACTCACTTTCTTATTGTTTTGTCTTAATTATATGGACTGCGAACGTTCAATGGCACGCGAGGCAAATAGAACGAGGTTTAAGGTCAAGTTAACGTCTTGTTGATAAATTAATTAATTTACACGCAGTCTATACACGCATGAACGAGTCAGCTGAAATCATGAAATGTATAGAATTAAAATAAAAACTTATAAGCAACTAATGATTTATGTTTTGACCTGATTGATGGATTAATAATTAAAAGTCAATGAAAATGACTTTTAAATTCACGTTTATTCTATTTTTTTAGTAAATTATTTACAAACTCGAGGTTATTACTACACAATAAAAAAATATAATAGCGACGAGTTCATTGATACCCAATTTTTAATAATAGACCATAAAGTTTACGATGCCTAATTGCACTTCAAGAACTTGATATTTTTTAAGTTTTTTTTTATAATGTCGTTCACCCTAAACCACAAAACTGAAGTGACGCAATATCACTTGAAGAAAAACTGCACAAGTACCTAGCAAAAGTACGGGAAAATACGGTTTTATTTTAACCAGAATTCCAAGAACACAGAACTATCCCAAAAATCGTGTACCTACTTGAGCAAGATTTAGCTTACATTGCAAAGAAAATTTCAAAATAAGGCCAGGACAATCGAATGGAACATTGTTTTATATAGAAAGTAAACCCTAACTTTTCTTAATAGGTCACTATCATGAAATCATATCAATAACAGGTATATAAACTTTTTGGTTTAATTGTAATGTTTTTTTTTTCATGTAAGCTTTTACAGGACTTTATTTTTCAAAGGATTTCTTGGGATTACCTCTTAGAATTACCTACCATGCAAACATATTATATCTACTGTTAATATTAAGGCAATAAAGAGTTGCCGTTACACAAACTAACATAGTATACAAATGGCTATTTTAATTAAGTAATCAAACACTAAAAATAGTCACGGTCATATATTTGTTTTTATAAATCATCTAATTTCGAACTGTGTCAAAGAATTTGTCATAGTGTAAAAGAACGGTATATTATGATTAATTGAATAAAAAGTCGTAAAACACTCCACAAACGGAATATAAATTAATCACGAAACAGTCACTCCGTCATTATGTCTAATCAATGAATAAGATGCAAAATATTACTTGTTTATTTTACGGTATAATTTTCTAATAAATAATAATATCTTAGTAAAGCCAATGACCTGGAATTTTTCGGTCTATTAGATCTTCATAATAACTTGCAATCGGCAATTATTTTTTGTTACTTCGAGCTTAGGAAGAAAAATGCAAAGTCGTGTATGTAATTCTGAGCAATAGTTTAACTTTGTATGTAATCTATAGGGTTATTAACTTTTTTTTACTGAGTAATAAAATTGATTTACGTACGTCTAAATTGGTATGCCAAGTCAAGTAAACGGTATTTTAATTACTTTTCACTGAGACTCTTAATCCCTGTATGTAGATAGTCCTTTTTTACGTCATTCCTAAGAACTTAATAAAAAGAAAAACAAATGTTTTGATGCTTCTCAAACCTAATAATCTTTATTTGACAGCACTAAGGTGGCTTTACCAGACTTAGTAGCACCTTCCAATACCTAAATACCTACACATCAACGAGACGAAATCCCTTCCTCAAGATTATTTATTTCAATAAAACAAAAGCCTGCGATCTTCTGCAACACCGAATTATATTTGGCTACACTTGACTTTAACTCACGTCATGGCTTAGCCAAAATTGTCCATAAGCACATCCACTGTTACAATATAAGACGTAATAAAAATACCATATGCGCAACGTCCGTCGGTAACAATTATAAAACAAAGCGTTATTGTTAATACGTAGCTTAATTTGGTAGGACAAAAAACTTTAGTTGTTCGCTCCCCAAGCAAGAAACAAAACATCCTCATTTAGTACGAAGTTTGATAGTAATCTTAGTGTAATTATATTTGAGGATTTTTAATACGGTTCAATGACCCTGTTGTGGTCCTAACAAAGAAAATATTTGACGAAGAATTTTGGATTATGTACTAAGGACAATTTAGACCCCAGATTAATAATTTGAGTCCAGATTTGCAATTTTAAAAATTATGTAAATTCTACCTACTTTGCGTAATTTGAGCTGGTAATTCGCGAGTTGGTACTAAATATAAGTTTGGTGCCCATGTAAATTGCTATGCAAAAAATGTAATAAGTATGAGTAGGTAGGTATTTTCCGGACCATGATTGCCTGCACTCAAATGATGAACTGAAATACGGTGTTACAGCATTACTTTCGGAAAAGACTAACCAACATGAGTTTAGATAACTAATGAGAAGAAGAAATACACAAAAAAATTACAATCTTTCTTTACTTAATAATAAATATATATACAACATACAACTAACTTATTACCTAATATTTTTACCAAGGGCTGGTTTTTATTTTGGCCAAAAAGTTAGCATTGCCATCCAACGTGGCAATGCTGCCAGCCTCTTGGGTACACTCCCGGTGGGCAGCGATGAGGAGTTTTTTGATGCAATTTTTTAAATATGAGAAGAAGTAAATAACTTAATATCAATTAAGTTTAATGTCAATAACGTTACCTTCAGTCGTATCTAAATTGTATCATTTTAAAGAAACAACGACTTTTTATAGTTTTGAATAAATTCCTTATTACTTAACAACGCTGAGCTATTTATTTTTTTGTAAATAAACCAGATGTTTTATTAACTGACTGAATTCCGTATAGTTTTTATAACTGCAATGCTAATGAGTGATCTAATTTTATTTCACAATTATGCAAAGTTTTGTTATGTTTCTTCGCACTGTTTTAAATATTGTTGTTTTTTGTTTATTTACTTCAGATCTGTGTATTTGAAGGTTTGAATGATGGACGATTTCCGTGACCTTAGTATACATACATTTACATAAACAAGTGACCAAGAATGTTCCAATCTTGTTCTAAAACTTAACTTTGATACTCAACAGTACTACCTATAAGTTGAGTGGTTATTCGAAAGAAAGTCTGCGCCTTTAGTATGAAGAGTTTGAAGCTAACAATTGAAAGGACATAGGTAGATTTTAGTCATATCCGTGTACGGAATAAACTTTTCTCGGAATCCTGACGAAGTCCAAAATAAAGTACCTAAGTACATATATCAAGTATGAAAAAAAACTCTCTAGGTGGATAAAGTTGTAAATCTCTTCAAAATTTCGCCAAATCATCTCCCACCATTGTTATTAAAAAAGCCTCAATACTGATGATTGATATGTATCGGCTGATGAGTCACACATTCAACGATTGTAGGTACAGTCAGCTGCACTGACTGACAAACACTTAGTTTATGAATGAAACCGTATTCATGTAGACTTTCCTGTTTATATAACAAGTTAAATATACAGGTACTGTTGAAATTCTTTGAAGCTAAACGGTGCCTAATTAATTGTTTTAATGCTGAGCTTACAGACACGTTTATTAAGATCTCACTTAACTTAGAGTGATTTACTTACTACTATAAACTATTTAGTCATAAACAATTTAGTTATAAACAATTTAGTCTATCTAAATTTAATGTTTATTGTTTAACCTGCCTAACTATTGAAGCTGAACTGACAGCTGAATTCTTTTAAAAATGAAATGAAAAGGAATAAAATTATTTTTGTTTTCCATTTCTGTTCTAATCACTATGTCGCCGACTGTACATTTACGATCACCACTCCTCAAACGTCGTGACAATCTTAATTTATAATCCTTTGGTCTAAAGATACCGTATATTAAAATACGGTTACAAACTATTCTTGGACTTTAGATAAATTCTCATTGTTTTATTTTCTTACGGTTAACTTAGATAAGTATACTAGCTTTTATATTTATTGAGTGAGAAATTGCAGCAAAAAGAGTATTGATTCAAGATAGGAAAAGTTACAAATGCATAATTTATTATGCAAATTGGAACAGACATTGTATAAGTAACTGATTTGTGGGATCATTAGTTTATCGTAGACCGATAAATTATTATCATAACAATAGAATACAATTCAAAGGATATGCAGATATTATGCCTTATCCATATTAGAAGAAAATTAGAATACGTATTTGTACCGTAGAAATAAAATTTCCTATTACTCTCAGTAAATGGAATTCACAGTTTGTCGTAACACTAGCACCAAGAATGTGTAACAATGCCCACATTTTAGAAGCCAAAAATCTAATAAAACTATGTGTTCCGAATAGAATCGTAATACATTGTTATTGAGGAAGATCAAACGGATTCTTGGCATTGAACTTGAGAGGAGCCCACTTGGCAAGCTCGCCAAATGTGCCGAATACATCGTGAGCTCCGTTTGCGGTTGTTACAGCTGGTTGTTAGAATCCTTAAATATTCGTTGACCTACTAATTACCAAAAATGACTAACCCTTTGGAAAACGTCTGCGTAAAAGATGCCTCTATAAAGGAATGGAAAATAACTTTTATTTTTCCTGGCATTGGGCATTTTGTAAGTTGTAGTTTTTTTAAGTTTTGTTTTACCCAACAAGCTTGCTGTACAATCATCTTTTGCTAAATCGCCCACTCTTTTGCTTGCTACACGGTACCTAGACAATTTTATTAAATCGAACAGTCCACTACAATATGAGTATAGGTACCACGTCCAGAACAAGACAGCACTTTGTTAAATGGTACCACGCCTACACAATGGCCTGACATTTCAACTTCACTCTTCAAATAATCTCATCAAAGAACTGCTTTACATTTCAAACAAAAAACGGATTGAATTTAGTTTGATAGGATCTATTCATGTGATGATTTTACATATCAAGTACATGTTAAACGCTATTGTAATTAATGTATGTATTTTTATTGGAAGCGATTTGTTGATAGCTTATAATACATATCGCTTTTTGATAGTCAAAACTGTATGTAGGTATAACACATTAATTGGTGTCGGAAAGTTTAAAATAGGTTCCTATATTAGCATGTGCGCTTAAAAGTTATCTGCACGCTAGATACTATCACGCAAATATTAAAACCAGTCCTACATGTTACCTACTGAGAAATTCTGATCAAAATAATCGAGAATAATTTACCAGACGTTAAAAAACCTATGAATAAGAAGTCTAGCGCATTCTAGTCTAAATAACTCTTTGAAGATTGTAAAAAGCAATAAAAACCACTTTTCTTTAATTCACACATTTCTGTAAAAATATCGCACTTCTATATTTTATTTGCCCAAGAACAGTTACAGCGGTGTTACTGATCGAATCAGCTGTAATGATATCGGCACACATTGTCCAACTATTAGTTTACTTTACTTTACTGAAAGATGTGCAAATTGAACACAAATGGTAACATTTTATTACGGTATAATGTGATGCTTTTTCAGAATTACGTTTGAGCTACTGTAAGTCATCTCGTCATCTACCAGAAAATGTATTATCAAATCCATTTTTTTTTAATCAAAGGGGACAACCTTTTTTTTGGGCCCATATTTCCTTACTTCTGTTAAATTGAAATCGATGAAATCATGACTTTGATAAAGTTAAATTAATATGAACTTTAATATAACGAACCTTGTAATCTTTACAAAGGTAGATACTAAACGGATGGGCACTTAAAATAAATATTCTGCCTAGCAAGTTCAATGTGGTTCAGTAACTCAAGATCGAACAGGTTTTACTATTGACGAGGTACTATTACAACTTGCAGCTTTTATTGTAGGCTCCAACGAAAACATTGTGCTTACCATTCAGCAAAAAACAAATAAAATGCAGTAGGTACATGTTTATGCAATTCTGCATAGCACCTGTTATAAAATAAAATGCGTAAAGATAAAAACAAGTAACATTGGTAGGCCGATTATAGATGGTATTAATCATCTTTGAAACTTAATATTTTGATTCGTGGCATAATTCAACGGAGATCGCATCTTGATCATAATCTTGATACTTTAATAATAGATGATTTGCTATTATTACTGTTTATTGAACTGATCGTACGTTTGTATTGTTGGTTTTGTGGCTGAAACTTTTTTATGTGAATCATTGATGAAAAGGTAGTTATTGTATTTTTTTTATTTAAGACAGAGACTCCGCTCTCTAATTTTGATAACCGTCTCTATATTTATTTCACTGATTAAGACATTATCGAGAAAAATATAGTTTACTAGTGTTTTTTACATGATAAACATATGTGTAGACAGTATCTATAGAAATACGGTTTTTGTGAAAAGACTTCTTATGTCTGTGGTACCTGTATGTTTCAGAATAAGTTCTTAAGCTCTTATGCGATCTTAGGCTATCTCTAAAACTATCTTAATAAACATCAACAATGTTCCATTTAAGAGATAAGAACATACAAAGTGTTCAAGAACATCCCGGATAAAAATAAAAGATAGACAAATGGCCGGGAGAAGATAAGTTCTGTTTGAAAAGGGTGTCTTTGCTATTTATATTTAACATTGTATTATAGTTAAGTTATTCTGGTATCATATTTTTATCAATAGTAGTATGTTATATGTTTTATTCATAGACGAAAGGTCTGCAGTAGAAAAGTTTTTATGAAGTTATGAATGACTTTGTTTGTGGGTAAGCTTTTTTCTCGAACAGTGCAAACTAAAAAATTGTTTGCAAGATACATAATACCTATTTTTTCTTCCTTTTGTAACTGTTAATATAAACTTTTAATGTAGGAATACATTTGCATTTTACTAAACAATATTTGCTTCATGCTTTTACTAAACTTTTTTTATAAGTTTATTTTTTATCATGTATGTGACAGAGCTATAATTGCTTTCATAAGAACTCTATCACATATAGGTACATGTTCGGTTTACTTCAGATATAAAAATATCTTGTTTCTAGTTTTCTCATCATCTGGTTGTTATAACAAGTTAAATAAATGCACGCATGTAGGATCGAGTAGTTAAGTTTATCTGTTCTCTACGATCTTGTAAGCATTTTGCTATGGTGAATGCCAAAGGCAAGAATTTAATGGCTATAAATAAAATAACTTTAATTAATTCACAACCTTACCATAGTATAGCGTTTAACATGAATTTCAAGCCTGGTTCAGTAAAATATTCAATAAAAATTATAAAACAATGCATTACAAGAAAAAGTTCCCTTTACTAAGTATTGTCCAGCTTTCTTACTACTAAACAGTACTCGATTTACAATTTTTAATTCTTTGCTTACTTGATATTACCTTGTCTACCGTACACAACACTGTTTTGCTTTCTATCTACAAAATATTGTCGCCGTAACCAATCAGAGGTATTTTCTTTTATAGTGCATTATGTCAAAACTATAAAAGTCTGTATGATAACTTAGGCCCAAGTTCACGGACAAAATTAACTACCGTTTTTATTCAATCAACTATCTACTATGAACTTTCAAAATAAACGGTTGTTTTAAGAAAACTAACATTATGTTGTCTAACTTCATCCTTAGTATAAATACTTGTGTGTATCTAAACATAGATCGTCAATTGTTACCTGCACATCTATCATCAAATGCTATCCATGACAATCCTGATGCCATGACGAGTGTGCCAATGAGAATCGATGGCGCCTATCACGTGCCTTCGTAATAGTCACACGATTACAGAGCGGGTTCATAGAATAAACCTAGGTCTATGTATTCGATATACAGTTTGAGATAGGACGGAGGACATATTAATGAAGATCCTTTTTAAATAGGTCGGTATTGGTTTTTATTACAACTCTTTAGTGGTAAAATTAGCTAAACCTTTCTTGTCTAAGTACTTTACTTCACTTAATTAATTGTCTTTTCTTGCTAGAATCTGTAAATGTTATGCTATATTGAAAGATATATTTTTATATACCTACATATGTTCATGCATAAATAAGCATATGTATAAGCCGACTTTAAGTAAG
This sequence comes from Helicoverpa armigera, assembly GCF_030705265.1. Taxonomy (NCBI): domain Eukaryota; kingdom Metazoa; phylum Arthropoda; class Insecta; order Lepidoptera; family Noctuidae; genus Helicoverpa; species Helicoverpa armigera. The sequence continues at coordinate 6,251,598 of NC_087121.1, forward strand.
AGACACCACTAATTTAGCTGCAAAGGTACGAACTAATATTACAGTTTGTAATTTTGAAAATAAATAATAAATAAATCTAGATTTTTGTTCCACTCGCTATGTTGTTGCAGATTATATTCTTGAACAATATTTTCAGGCACCTCTTTTTCAATTAGCGTGTCTATATTTAAGTTTACTTTTTGTTACAGTTATCGCGAACCATACCATTGTTTTAATCTATTAGTGTAGTTATTACAGGATGTTACACTACTTTTATTTCTTCTTCAGGTTTTTGTTCGCAGTTTTTGTGCGTCTGTACGTGCATTGTTCTTAAACATCAGTTACAATGATTTACAAGTATGTTAAAAAAAATTATTGGGGATTAGTGATGGTTCTTCTTCCTTTACCCAGAGTCACTCAACGACTGGTCAGAGGCCTATCAGGCTATATTTTGAGTAATTTCATCATCAAACTTTTTACTGTCCCACTAAAACCTTTTCTTATAAAGAGACGGAATGAGGGCTAATTACCACTATTGCTCTAAGTGATTAGTAATTTCAAACTAAAGTCCAAGTTTGTTGAAGATGTTTTACTTCACCTGAACTCATTCATTGGTGTCCAAAAGGCACTTTAGACCTGGTTCGAAAACGGCAACACATACACACTTTACAATTGCCTGATCTTGAATCGAACCCGCACACACATACTTGAAAGGCAGATGTTTTAACCACCAGACTACCCATTTAAAGGTTTATGTTAAATGTTTGGTTTCGGTGGCTACAGAAAATAAAAAAAAACTTACATAAAATAGAGAGAGTCACCAAATAGGTTTCTTGTAAACATCGATAATTCAGTAAAAACTGTTTGAGACACCCATTGATTTACAAAGTATAAAAACGGTCAACAAAATTGCTAATGGCCATACAAACTGCAATTACACATAGATGTTTTTATTTCAAAATAGACTTCATTGACCAAAGGCACAATTAGTAGGAACCGGTAGAATAGTTTTCAAGAAAATAAAGCAGAAAAAATCAATGGCAATAATCTATAATTGTGCTATTGTGAGTGCAGTCATTGTTTATCTCACTAATAGTACTAATTATAAAGCTTATGTCCGCTACTTTAGAAGTCTAAATATAAATCCTCCTGTAAGAGTCCACGCTTCTTTGTTACTCTATTTTACTCAATATGGGTTAGATAGGTATGTGAAATAATGTTATATGAGAAAAGAGGCAGAAAGAGCATAATCATAATATCAATAGAACAACGATAGAACAACCCAACTGAAGAACTTTTTCTATACTCTATGTAATGTCAAAACTATCGTACTATTATAAAAAAGTTTCACCAATCTTATCACTTATATTATAATGGAGTATTTCAAGTATAGGTACACCTAATGCATAAAGGCAATGCCATAGAGAATCTTTCACGCATTTTTGTCATCTGCAACTATTTAATTTACCATCCAAACTATATAAAAACAAATCCAATTAAATAAAGCAAATTCCAATAAACAGGATAGCACAGGCATCCATTACAAGCAGTTTAACTATCTGGCTAGTACGTTCACTATCGGGCTATAGATCGAATTAGCATGGGCCGTGCGCAAACGCAGTATCAACGCATCTCCTGTACCCTGAGCTGTGCGCTAACAATGTTGATGTACTACAAGATTCTTCTCTCGGATAATATTGAGCAATTTATTGGACAAAGGCTTATTTTGTGTGGTATCACTTGGAATCTTAGAAACTTTTTGTGGGAGATAAGACCTAGTAAATAGGTGTTTTTTTTTTTAATTTTTCCTATTTTTAGACTCGACATAAATTATTCGATTTAAGTATTCAATCATTTTTTAATGAAAGTGAATGAGAATCGCTTTTGTTACTGTATTTAAAATTACTCATATTTGAACGGATGAGTATTTAAAAACAATAGCGTAGGTATTGTTTAAGAAATATTTTTGCACGTTTAAAGAAAGTTTTGCGGTTTTTAAGTACATATTTTAAGAAATATTATGCTTACTTTTAACAGAATTTTCAAAAAGGAGGTTCGAAACTCGAATGTTTAAATGTTTTTAAGGTGCCGTTCTTTTTACGAAGAAATTTGAATTTTGAAGTCCCGTTCCAGTTCCAGTATTGTCTTTGCAAAATGTTACTGGCCAGTTACATTGTGCGATCAATCGCGTTTGCTGCAAAACCCTTCGTCACGACCGATGCATGCATAATGGAACGCAAGCCTACTCCTTCGACAATTTTCAAATATCCTTCGCGTAACACTTATGCAGTCTTCGATCATTCTTTAACGGTACATAAAAAGCCTTAATTGTGATAAGGATCTGTGCGAGTCAAGGGACGAGCTTAATTATTTTTTTGGCTCAATTTCAAGTAATTTTATACTTGGTTCTACTGATAACGCTTGTCAGTTATTTAGACTTCAACGAGCGTTTCATACTTTAGTAATATTCTTATTTTAACTGAGGGATCTAACAGATAAAAAAATATTTAGCATTACTAATAAATAAATAATATATTCATGTTGTTATGTGTCAATATTAAGTGACCGTTAATTCTGTTTCCTTAAAAAAATTAAAATAGAGCTTCAGGCCTGCAAAAATTTTCAATTTCATAATATCTAAAATAATGTTCACTGGTACTCACCAAAAATCCTTCAGCACTATTCAGATATATCACAGACACAAACGTTCAGTCTTATTCTTGTTTAGAATAATGAAAACTTAGATTATAAATGTATAAAAAATTCGTTGTCGAAGTGAGCTTCTCTGTTAGGAGTCGGTAAGGAAATGGCTAGTATTCGTAGGGGCTGGAATCGTCCTTGCGTGGCGGGCAAGGTCTCAGCGAGTCAGTAAGACTATGTATGGATGCGCGCCGCGGTTCCTCAGCCTCTTATACCAACACATGATACACTTGGCACTCTTATCGATACTATTTACCGCGTCATGACATCCGTGGGGGCTCCGCAACAGTGTTTTGTTTTTTATCGACGATTACAACTCGAGTGTACATTGCCATCTCGATTAAATAGTGATTACCGATTCTTATTGTGTGCCAGTCATAACGAGTATGGGATTATAATGCTTTTGAATAATATTATTAGTTCTATGGTGGATAGAACGTTTAAAGGCAATCTAAGGTAAGATCTGGATAATATGAATCTAAGGGAGTTATTAATGAAATTCACCGTGAAAGTTATGGGTGTTGATGTCATTTAATTAAAAGATAATTGAGGTTTTATTAGGTAAGTATTTGTTGAGGTTCAAGGATTGTTATGTTCAGGTACATAATTGTATTACAATGCAGATATAAAAGAAGTAAATACAAAGTATTCAATAGATGGGTACGTATAAAATAATTAAATGTTATTAACTTAATTACATGACTGTGTAACTAGAGGAAAAAGCTGCAATTTTGTACAAGCGGCTTCTAGAACTTATAATAAGAGAGTTTTTTTATATCGTTTGTTTTCTCACCTTCTGGAAATTCCTACAAATTTCAGGTATGTCTTTTTTTACAGAAATTAATTGGATATTGTGCTCAAATGATCGCAAGCGTCAATTGCAGGAACACGAATGTACATGATCAAAATCCAGTGGGTAACTAACTGAGAAAGTTCTTTTTATATTTTGGAAGTGTTTGTATTTACCCGTCATGGAATAAAACAAAATTGGTGGGGGTTAAATAAATACTATCACCTTAGAACTACCGAATTCTATCGTCATACCTTCATCGATACAGGTAGTATTATGACTGCACCGATATGCATATACGTAGTTTAAGTAGTCGCTGTGTGACCTCTTTAACTCCAAAACATAAATAAAAACACACCCACGAAAGAAAGAATCTCTAAAGTAGGACAAACTTAAAAATACTGAGCTAACTTCCACAGAATAATGGCACTTATTTTGTTACATTCTCCATATAATGTGAAAATAATCGTAAATATTTTCGAAAAAAACCATTCGGTCGAATCCAGGACACACATTCTGCAAAAATGTTATCATTATCAATGAAGTGAATAAACAGCTTTGTACGACATACGGCTTACAAGAATTACCGTTACAAATGCATGAAAAAACGGGATAAATGTGGACCTTACTTGCGTATTACCTGTGCTGGTAATAAACTTGCAATTTAACTGATAAACGATTGTACATTGTCAACCCAGCAGGGAATTACTGAGATTCGAATAAGATACGTACGTTAAAGAAATGGGTTATTAAATGATTTAAGCCGCGTACGCACGTACGAACACGAACATAGCGAACACAAACACCAGACCCGAACATTTGGTTCGTACGTATGGACGGCATATTCGAACACGAACGCAAACATAGTTTGAGTCGAGTTCGCGAACAACAGTCGTGAACTCTATCTTAGTAGCCATGACGGCGCCGTTGGAAGTGGTCGATTGTGAAGTTATTAAAGCGCTTCGAACACCGTCCATACAGAACACACTACAAGGATCGCCGCGAACATGTTTGACGAACAGAGTGTTCGATGTTCGATAGTGGTACGCACGTGCGAACCAAGTTGTTGCATATCATGTAACGCAACAAAGGAGATTGGGCAAGAATGTATGAAGTTTGGTCCAAATGTCCACCACGAACGAGACCTATATAATTAAATAGTCCACTTAATTTAGAGTAACTTTTACTAAGAAAGTTAAAAAAAAACAATGCCAAAAAAAAGTTATGGCCAAAAACGTATTCTTAATTTTCGGTAGTTTTTGTATGTTGTCATAATTATTTTTTTATTTTATTCCACTTCCATTTCCGCACTTTATCTAAAACTAGAATGAGTAAGATACATTTGCATATAAACATCCCATATTTTTTTGCCCGATGGATGTACGAATTACTAACCAATTGAGGCGCCAGAAGTACTTGAATATACTCAGCGTTTGCTGGATCTAAGAAAGTTCGATGTAACTGGTGGTGTCTTCTCTCTAATAATGAACAATTCTATTTTGTCAGAAGTCACAGAAAGTATGAAAATCGAACATCACGAAAAGTAATTGAAAAATTGAATTGAAAAAATCTATAAAATGTTTAATTTGATTTTGCTATAACTTTTTTCTGGCATTATATTTTTTTTTACTTCCATAACAAAAAATGATCTATATTTAACGGGCTATCTAGCCATATAGGTCTCGTTCGTGGTGGACATTTGGACCGGAATCGCCCATTGTCCTTTGTTCGTACGTGCGTACGCGGCTTTAGATGATCTTATTACAACATCGATAAAGACACAATTCATAAAGGCAACAATTAAATGGATAAAGGCTGTCATTTGAACATCTTTGGCAGTCGTTACGGGTAGTCAGAAGTCACTAAGTGTGACAATCTTACGTAGGAGTATTTGGTTGCTCGGAGAACTGGGTTGACGAGGTCAGATAAACAGTCACTCCTAGTAAAACAATGGTACTCAGCTGCATCCGGTAAAACTGGAAGCCGATCACAACATAGTTAAGAAAAGGCTAGGCAGATGATGATAAAGTCACAATAATTGCATGTGACTGTATTGCCGATTTTGTAATACTGGCTAAACATGCGTGTCCCCTTTGAGAAAACCCAATTTTTTATTATCCCCTAATGAGAAGAACCAAATCGAACAGTTACCTAATTAAGTTGAGATTTTTATCGAACAACAGAGGAACCGTTAAGTATTTGCATTTTTGCTTCCTTAATTAACGTATAAATTTTTATGCACTCAGAAAAACATGAAAATCCAGGCGCCGGGTACCAATAAAATGTAAAGTTAATCCCTTTTTTGGTTTATAATTTTTGCAAACCAAAATTGGGCAACTAATTTTGCGCTTACCATTCGAAAAGGATTGGGTTAGGATCACGTCGAATCTTAATCCGTTCCATTGCATTCCGTTAAATTTTGAATATTATGTTGTTTCTTCTATCCGGGTGCGGGATGAAGTTTGGAATAGCTAGTACCACTTATAATAAGTACCTAATTATTTTACGCATGTTTCGCATTGCCAATCTATTAACCGGTCACTACCGGTCCCACAGAATCCTACTGGATCCTAAATATATGGTCTACTTCTTCCTGAAACCTACTTCAATATCTAAACCTATGTATGACGTCACGCACAATTGACCCAGTACTAAACACGATTACCAGTCATGCAACAGTAATTTGTAATCATCCTTTAACCAAGTGAATAGTCACGAGATACAATCAAACATATGTATTAACAAATACAACTATAGATAACTACCATTAGAAAGATATTTAAATACGACTAACTTCTGCCCGCGGCTTCACCCGCGTCCCGGATGGCGAAAAAATCTATATCTTTCTATATCCTATGCCGTTCTCCCAGGTCCCAGCTACCTCTTCTCTACGAATGTCAGTAGCATCTCAGCCTCTCCTAAAGTAACTTGACCAAAAAGGATTTGGCTTTATAGGCATTGTTACTGACCATGACTACTGATAAGAAAATTGATTGACTATTGTCGGATATGCTCTATGGTTCATATTTGGACCTTGATAAATGTCCAAGGCCTAAAGCCAGCTAAGCCAAAAGATGAAAAAATATTTTATGACATTAAAATCATATTTTCTTCACTTTTATTATTTACCCCCCAATAAACTTAGAAGCTTTTATTTATGTGAGAATAAACAAGTAAATTAGCCGTATGTGACATGTTAACAAATCGCATCTCATAATTTACATAGAATTAAGTGTTAACTGCTTGATTGCGCTAAAATTAATTCAAAGCTCCTACAAAAACAAGACCAAAACTTATTATCATTAAGTGAAACGTAAAAATAAGATTTAGATTTGGACTGATGACTAAATCGCCAAGATAAGTAAGTTCCGATGCCACACTCCCGTTACAACGCGGTTGACAAATTAGATACCATCCTTCATTTTCTTTAATTAAAGATTTAAAATAGAAACATCAAATTATCTGCATATTTTTGGCCAACTTAGCACCCGTAGAATACCAAACACGTAACCTCGGAGGCACGAGCTGTCATTTTTTTTAAGGATTAAAAATCACTTTGGCCAACGTAACAGATAGCATAAGAAACTTCCGTGACGTATACTTTAAAAGATGAACGTTTTATACGACAAACCGTTATGCGATAATGTCGTCGTAATCTGCATTTTCGCGAGTCGCACGATCGTGCACAAAAACACGCACCTACTTAAATCGGACCTACATTAAACACTTTATTATTTTTCTCTTAATTGAAAGCAATTTGTCATATCTTTGTTGAACGGTAACCGAATATGATATCGCGGTGTACAGTATACCTTTAAAGGGTCAAACCGATTTTTCATGTGAACGTTTTTATATTAAATATTGGTAATTTTTCATTCTGTTTTTGCCGCCTAAATGTCCTCGAGGCTCTGACCTTAAAAGGATCATTTTGGCATAGTGCATTAGGTATTCGTAATTTTTCCTTATTTAACACATTCTTGCAGGCCCGCTTCCCTAAACGTTCTAATAGGAAATTGGTCTAGTTTGCATAGATCTAATCGCATTCACGTGCATGTCTTTTCTGAAACAACAATGTATCAACACTGTTATTCTAGAAGAAAGAGCAATGTGTAGGGATAAATAAACCCCACTTTTTATAAAAATAAACTTCGTCTTGATGTCCATAAACATCCAATTCCAAGTTATTTGCGGCGAGCAGAATTATTTTCAAAGCGCAGATGACACACATACTCTGCCGACACTGATGTGGGCCCACAAGAGTCCCTTTTTGCATCTTTTTTACACGCAATAACGCATCTCTAAGATGTTTACTTACTTCACGCTCAATGGCTTAAGTTAATATTAAGCGAGTGCTAACATCTAATTTATTAGTGTATTTTTCCTCGGTGACTAAGTCATAATAAAGTGCATTTTTATTATTGATGGCATATTTATGTAAAAAATCTATTGTGGCCAGCATAATTTAAGATCTGTTTCCTTGTCTCTTCTCTTTAAATACATTATGAATGGTACCTACTTTGGGCTACCAAAATATTTGTTACGATGAACGCAAAAACTTACAACGAATAAGGTCTGAAGTGACTATAAAATGTAACGTTCCACGACGCTGTAGTTAATGACTTACGGCGAAAATACGCCATTTTGAAGCCGGTAATTATTAAAAATAATGATCGAAGAACCGTCTTGATGGCAGAAGGTTTTGTCGTCAACCGCAGAATGGACTAGTCAAACGTATATTTTTTGCTATGTTATTATAACTCCTGGTTGAAATATTTTCATTATGAATTAAATTCGAAATTATCAGAGCACTCTGGCAGCTTCATGACAGCGTCAAGACAAGAGAGATGCAAGGGTGCCTATATCAATGTGTTTCCTGCTGTTGTAGCCAGTACAGCCTTCGCCATGTGTAACGCGACTAACCATTACAAACAATCAATCTAGGCTGCGCATACACATCCCCAAGTACGTACTACTTACAGTTCCGTATGCGTATTTACAGTATATACATGGCTAGTACGCAAGCGTGTGAAACTAGTCGCGAATAGATTGGAATTCACTTTTTTTACAAAGTCTTCCGATGTATACAGCAGCAGTACGCAAATACTCGCATATATTTTGTAGTGGCCAAAGTAACTTGCTTTGTTCCATAATATACAGTGCTAGTCCGCATGCAAACTAATCGTGTATACACTGGAATAGGCGCGAAAAACTTTACGATTCCAATCTATTCGACTCGACCTAGCATTTAATGTTAGTTTAAATATTAATAATGCTTGTAAATTCATTTTTTTTTTGTATATTTTTTAAAGTCAAAGTCAAAGTCAAAGTCAAAATCGTTTATTGAAAATAGGCTAGATTCTAGCACTTTTTCACGTCAAAAAAATACAAACTGACAGCACCCCCAAAACGCCCCCCTTTCACCACTTCCTAGTGTTATGGCTGGGAAGAAGAAGTGGTGAAGAACAAACTTCCCAGCAACACAGCTGTCTATTACAATTTAATTATAATTAAATTACAATTATACAATTCAATTCAATATTAGTCACAAAATATATATATATATATACAAAACACTTGTTGTCCACTTCAGAGCTGCCATCTGCGTGTATCTGTGAAATAATCATTAATGTTATAATACGCCTTTTTAATCAGAATATCCTTAATTTTGATTTTAAAAGAACTGTCCGTTAGTTCTAGCAAATGAACTGGGATTCTATTATAAATGCGTATACAAAGGCCCACAAACGAACCGTGCACTTTATGCAATCGATAGTTGGATGCGGTTAATTTATGTTTATTTCTAGTATTGAAATTGTGCACGTCACTCTTTTTACTAAATAACTCTATGTTTTGCCTTACATATATTATATTGGCATAAATATATTGAGACGCCACAGTCAGAACACCAATATCCTTAAACCTTTCCCTTAGGGAGACTCTAGTACCTAGTCGGTATATAGCACGGATAGCACGCTTCTGTAACACGAAGACATTTTCTATGTCGGCAGCATTGCCCCACATAAGAATTCCGTAAGACATAACACTGTGGAAATAACTGAAGTACACTAAACGCGCCGTGGCTACATCGGTGAGAGCTCTTACCTTTCTGACAGCGTACGCAGCAGAGCTTAGTCTATTCGTGAGGCCAGTTATATGCTCACCCCATTGAATTTTGGAGTCTACAGTTATTCCTAGAAAAGTGGTAGCTTGGACCGTTTCAATTTCCTCATTGTTTAAAACTACACTGGGGCCGAGATTTTTCACGTTTGGCAAAGCAAATTTAATACATTTGGTTTTCTTCGCATTCAAAACTAAATTATTGGCTGTGAACCAGTGCGTTACTAACGACAGACACGAATTCACGTCATCAAAATCTACTCTATTCCTATCAACTTTAAAAATTAGAGACGTGTCATCAGCAAACAAAACTACATCACACAATGATTTTAAATAATATGGCAAGTCATTAATGTACACAAGAAATAAAAATGGCCCCAGAATCGAGCCTTGCGGTACGCCCAAACAAACGGGTAGATTGGAAGATTTGACACCATTAACGTCAACACATTGCATTCTGCCGCTTAAATATGAGCTAATAACACTACAAGACAAAAACAAAAACAAGTAGATTTTTTATGGGAAATATAAGTGTAGCCACAAACATATTTAATGAACACATGATTAAGCTTCTAATTTTACAACATTATTTATACATTGTCATCTAATTTACTAACTCGGCCTCGTTTTTAGTATATTGCCATTTATAACTTTCAATTAAAAAACATTATATTAAAAATTGAAGTTAGTGACGAAAACGAATCGCTGCAAAACCGACTCCACGTAGTCTTGTCTGCCCTACCCCTAGAGTGCAATTCAAAACCGCGTAGGCGCGGAGGGGCGAGATCTCGATATCGTCGCAGATGGTTTTCACGCTCACCGCCGCGGCTGAGGCTGGCCGGCGGAGCGTTAAAACTACCTGCGGCTCAGCTCGCAAGGGACCGCCGGAGTCCCGCAGCACCGGAGCCGTGACAGAAGCGATGCTTGCTGCATGTTGCTTGTTTTCCTTTTAAACGTACTGAGTTAAAAAATTAGAAGCTAATTAAATATATTTTATGGTGTCAATTAATAGTATTTTAGAAGTTTACTGTTAGAATGCATGCTACAAATTTAGATGCTAAAAAATAACCATCATGCTGAGTTGTATTTAGAGTGGTTTACTTAGAAGATAACTAGTGGCTGAGATAGTATTATTTAGATGCTCATTAATTGCGGCTGACTTAGTAATTTAGAAGGCAACATACATTTTTGGGGGCGAGTAATGATATTAAAAAGAAGCCTGTTTAATTAGCACCCATTTTTAATAGACAAATTCCGATTCAAAAGCCTTTTTTATTTAATGCTTTACCTAATATTAATTTTGTATAGTTAAATTTGACCGTGTATAAATTGGAAAGATGCATGTGCACGTCTCAGCTACGAATTATACTCGAGCAGTACGCAAAATTCGTGTATACTTTGAAATCACAAATTAAAAAACAGCATTACAAAATATCAGCGAGCAGTTTCCTATGGATGCGTTTTGGCTATGTACACTCTGTAAATACGCGTTCCGTATTGTTTTCGAGCTCCTCAATGTAGGTAATAGATATTCGCGGAATCGCTAAGTTTCTTTCCCATTGTGTCGGATAAGTGGTTCAAAGGTAAGTATTGTTTACCTACATAAAAAGTATTTAAGTACACTATGAGTCACAGTTTACAATTCGTCAAAAACATTAGGTTTGTGTGTCGGCCGTGTCGTACATAGTAAGGTGCTGATCAGCCTTGACTCGGCAATAACCTCTCAATCGAGGTGAATGATTCGTGTTTAGTTTCTATAACAGGATATTATAGGATAATTACTTTTATGGTAGCAGTCTTTTGTTTTGGGACCTTGACGTCACATTGTGATCGAAGAGGACAATTTGGTACGACAGTAGGTAAGTCTTAAACAGCTTCAACAACATGGTAATAAAGGGTTATAATAAAATAACCCTTACCAAGCTTGTAATTTTACTACATTCTGTCTGCATGCCTTGAAGTATCCTAGATGAGACCACATGATGACATTAACTTTTTGTGGCTCCATAATATATTAGGTATATCAAGGCACGAGAAAAAGCTATAGACTTTCGTGCCACACGTGTCTTTAGGTAGATAGGTCTTGATCAGAATCAGCTTATTACCACAGGCATTATCCTAGGAAGATACCTACTCTTAGAATTTAATTGTTCGTAGACGCATATAGGGACTAACCCAAGTAGCAAAATGTAGCCCTGTAATTATCCTAGGAGCACGTATTTTTTAATCCTATAGAAATCCTGTAAACGATAATATAGCCGCATTTGGGCGCAGTTTATTGGACTATTTCGCCCTATAGTCGCTTTGTTATAATCCGGTAAAGTGCTATTTGATTTTATAATTACCTTATCAAGTGCTTTAACAAAACATATTTGACCTATAAAAATCCGGTAAATGCATCCAAAAAGAGCGATTGGTCCTTTTATGATCTGGCGCGTGCCGCTACTAGAGTAATTGGTCCTACAGTGATCAGCGTAATATCATTAGTAGATTCATTCAGTCGATCATTCGTTCTTTTTTCGTTAATTCATTGTACTGTGCTTGTGCATGACATTGAATCCTCTTTTATTTTCAAAATATAAGTAAAGTCACATTATAATAAGGTTTGTCATTATGTAACATTTGTCGTGTGCCTGTTTCGTAAAGAGTGCCTACACAACTTGCGAAAATAATTTTATTGATTAAATGTTAGACGATAATAAACATATCTTCATACGCCTTCAAAATTTAACATTTTCATTATTTGTTAATTCAGTAATAAATTAATAAATACCTGTCCTACATAGGGCGCCATTACATTGCATTTATCAGAACCTTTATATGACTTTTAATCTAAGTTAAGACGCTTACATGACATACCTACGCCACCATATTTAAGTTTCAAGGTTCCTTACTTATAAAAATCAGAGGCTATGCTAGCTTGCTGCTAAGAATCCGTTAAGGGTCACGACTAAGATAAAATTGTTCTATAATATCTTTACCTCTAGCAGCTTTATCTGTGGCATTTATAGGAAGTGCATGTCTTATAGAAGAATGAAACAAGACGTTAACAAGATAAAACAATCTTACTAAATGCGATTATCGGATCAAAAGTCACACTTTGCTAATAACTTTTATAACTTGCATTTATAAGACTGATCCTGACTGACTGCTCTAGTAAGAGTCGTGTAAAATAATCCTATTGACATTTATAAAACTAAACTATACGGTCGAAAGTACTTGTAGTGCAAATCATCTTAAAAGATGCTTTAGCAGGATCAGTGGCCTAAGTTAATGCGTCTACTAGATTTCTATAAGGCGTGTAATCTTATTAGTCAATTGCTATAGGAGAATTTTGCTAGTTGGGTAAATGATCAAGCTATCTTTCTCTAAAGCCTGTGAGAAAGAGCTTCATCATTATTATTTACTAAAGAAAAGAAATAGCTTTTCCTTCATGTAGGTAATTAAGTAGTAGGTACTGGTCTCGGATGTAACCTTTTTTTGAAAATGGTTCAGTAGTTAAATCAAAAAGGTAAGTAGGTACTTTCCACATCGCAAATCAAAAGCTATAAGTACCTAAAATGGTTGTATCCTCTTGTAAACATGCCCATAATTTATTTTTACCGGGTCACATGTGACCCAAAAGTTGACGGCAAAAAAGTGATAAAAGAAAAATGTTTTGACCACACACTTGACCTATATAGGATTGTTTATAATGGTGGCAGTTTTGTTTAACGGCTGATGGTAAACGGAGCGCATTAATCAAATTGATAAGGCTCTGAGGCGCACTTAAACGCATGTCAATGACCTCGGCTTCGCAAAACGTTTAGGGTGCGGTCACAGTTAGCGCAAAAGCTTTGTAGGTCTTACAGACCAGCTTCGGAGAGATTATATTGATAAAATATTGTTTTCAAATCGCATATCAATTCCTGCGATTAGTCCGTCTAAACAAACAAGTAAATGGCTCTAAAGCTGCTAAGTATAGAAAGGAAGTGTCAAGTAACTGAGAATAATAAAAGGCTTACTTACACTTTATTAAGTAACGCAAAATTTTAAAAAATCCACTTCACAACAATTAACCTAATATGAAGACCTATATTTTTCGCAAAAAGTACTTAAGTAACTGAAATGTCAAAATGTGCTTGTTTTTGTTACTTTCCCGGGCTTTTCATGCTAGTCGACGGATTGGCAAAGACACTCTTCAAAACAGCTTATTATGAAAATGATTTGATGGTGATGATTTTCGAATGTTTTCTTTTTTAATAAGAACTCCGATATTTATTGTCTGCTTAACTAATAAAGTAGCCATAATCGTAGTAAAATAGGTAATATAATCTATCTAGGGATACAAATGTGTCTTTATTAAAATTAAAGTTTGAAACCATAATAAATGTCCTTTTTTATCTGAATAAAGTTTTTTGGTTTAATTCGAAACCATTTTGAGAAACATAAATTGTTTCGAGTTCAAAACAAGCTCGAAATGTTTTCAATAGTGCGGTAAGTGCCACTTTACTTGCTCCTAGAGGATGTATTAGGTAAAGTCTCAAGTATAAAAGAATGTGCGTATTGAGATGAAATATATCCGAATTGAGAACCTCCTTCGGGCAGTGGGTTTAATTAGAAAGATCAAATTTATCAATAGATGGCGTTAACGTCCATAACTTAAATTGAAATAAAAGTTAAGTATTATTGCATGAAATATTTAATTATGTTAATGTGTATAAAATATTAATAAGAAATCCAGTAATGAATAGGATTATTTTAATACCTAAAAACAAAAGTTCATGTTTGTGCTGGGTTTTATTATCTGGATTATTTATACGATGTTGCCAAATAATAAATAATATTTTAGTCGATTATTTTCGCTTCATGTATGCCTACTTCATATAGTAGACTACTTCGTCCCAGTAGGATTGCTATTATATGAACAATTTGAAAGCAAAGAACGACTCAATAAGGCCAGAACTTGTAGAGGATGCCATGATGAGCTTATACTTTACCCAGACTTAAAGTCTGAAATGAGGCGTGATCTTATTTCGTCTAATAATATACATCAACTCCGACAGTTCTTTAAAACAAACATTAAGAAAGAAAAAATAATCTTTCAGACTTGTGATAATCTTTGACTTTCCTAACAAGTCCTTCCGAGACAGTAGAGAATACAGATTACATTCATAATTTTGATGTTATTTACACATGACACAAAATAAATAATTTCAGGGCGTGGTTATAAAATCGACTAAAGTATTGCTTTATTTAATATGGCAACATTTGATTTTTATTATCTATACTACGTTTCGATTTCGAATTCCGGTTCCGACGAGACGTCAACGCTAAATTTATCCGATTTTTATTAGTATTTTGCTTACTAATTTCCTTCAAAGAATAAAACTGCAATTCATAACATAATCTTTAGTCACTTAAAACATTCATTAATTCATACACTCAATCATGCCACGCGGTAAGTTGATTGTATACGTGTTGTTTTTTCTCAATGTCGTCCAATGTTATGAGAATGTGCTTTTATCAAAAATTCCTCATTATTCATTGCAGCGCAGTTTTAAATAAATTAAAAAATTATTGAATTGTTCATAATGATACTACATGTCGTAGCAATAGTATGCATACAATGTCTTCTACAATATTATTGATTGTTTAGTTGGCCTAACCTTTATGACGAATATTTTGTTTGTGGAATGTTACAGGTAAGTTCACGAATCACAAGGGCCGTAACCGCAAGTTCACGAGCCCAGAGGAGTTGGAAGAGCAGCGGAAACAAGAAGAACAGAAGCAAAAGTGAGTGGCTCATTAACTATTAGTGATTTGTCTATGATGCGTTAATTACGCGACTCATAGACTCGACGACAAAGGGTATACAAAAGATAGTTTACATTAGTCTAGTTCCTTGCAGGTAAACTGTTATTACCTTACAATAAATTATCATCTGATAAAATTGCAATATTATGGTTAAAATTTTATGTTTAAGGTCATTCACTTGAATTTCCATAGTGTATTTTTAAATAGTTATTTGCTAACTGCATTGTAAACAACTATATCAGGGTTGTGTGTGTGCATTCATATCTTACAATAACAGTCTGTCATTGAAACAATGTAATTATTTTATTATGTGATAGTGAAAAGGAACTTAGTATAGTCTGTTTTTTAATCTCATAGACTAAATTGACACTTGCAAAATGTCAAACTTTCTAATAATTTTGCTAGCTCTGTGGTGCTGTGTTGTACTTACGATACCGGTTCGTTGAATCGTAACTTTTTACAATAAGTCATCCTGAAATAATGGGCTTATCTTTGATGATTACGCATGGCTTTGCGTGGTCAGATATCCCTGGCAGTTTGTAGCACGTCGTACAGCCATGTGTACGTATGTGAATTTTAAATATAAAACTTTGAATGAATATTAAATTCGTCTATTATAGATAAAAAGTTACGATTCAACGAACCGGTATCGTAAGTACAACACTGCACCACAGAGCTAGCAAAATTATTAGAAAGTTTGACATTTTGCAAGTGTCAATTTAGTCTACGAGATTAAAAAACAGACTATAGAATCCCTGTAAGAAACTTCAACAATGTTAATCAGATACATTTCTTTTATTCTTTTTATATTCTATTTTTACTTACTTAAATGCTTGGTTCCTATGAAATGAATCAATTTGTTTCTTACGGATTGTGCATTTTTGACAGGCTCATAGAATAAACATCAAACATTGCCATCCACAGCAAAATGAATCATTTCTTTGGGCACAAGGTGGTTCTTTACCTATGACTCAAATCATGCTGAAATCATGACCATCATTCTAATAATAATTCTATTGAGTAATCCTGATAGTTGATATTTAAGAAATTTGTAATCTTGGACTCAACACTTCATGATTCTGCGATATGATAATGATGTGAACTTCTCTTGCTATGTTACCTTATATAACTATGAAAATTTGTAAATAAGTATTTTAAAATTTAAAATAAATAAAATTATAATACTAAAAAAAACGATATAGCTTGACAAAAATTTAGGTATTGATGAAATAGGTAGAAAATAAAATTTTTATTTTCTGGAAGCAGAGAAATCGTAAGTCAGAATAAATCATCCAGCTGTTCTCTTCTAGTTACATATTATTATATCTAAGTGCTTGAACAAACATGACTGTTTTATACCTCAAGATAATATTTTGTAAACTGTAACTAAAGTGAAATGTCATATCAATTACAGATGGAGAAAAGAGCATGGGAAAGAGAGCTCCAGTGAAGAAGAATCTGAGGAAGAGAAGTCTGGCTCCGGCAGCGATGAGGATAGTGACTCGGATGATGATGTAAATATGTTTTGTATGTTGTTTAGACTTGACTTGCTGCTTCCATTGTTGTCGTCCTGTGTGTTTGTATGGGCTTATTATAAAATTCATGATATTGTCTGCATTAATACTATGGCAGACACTACCTCATTCATTAAGTAATAGGCTAGTTTCCTAAAAAATAATAATTAGTCCGTCTTGTAGATTGTCCAAAATTAAGCGATACGTATTTTTTCTTTTTTAAATTGGATCAGAACTTGTTAAGATATAGCTTGTTAAAGTTGAGTGTGACGTCACAAGTTGCTACAATTTTCAGGACACTGTGACGTAAAAGGCCCCCACTCCTAATTTTTGAAGCGTTTAATTTTTATTATCTTTGTCATTTTATGTTTAATTAAAAAAAGAAAAAATACGCATCCAATATTTTTTGATTATCTAAAAAGCGGACTAAATATTATTTCATTATTTCGACCCTGGAAACTACCCTATTGCGTAGCTTGGCTGCTGTGCATGGGGTCTCATGATCTATGCCTGGGTTGCTGATCTCCTCATATAAGATCAGCTGTGGTTGACAATTGGCTAAGACATCATCATATTATTAGAGAAGAGTTAAACAGTGTTGTGTGTGTCATATGTGTAGTGTAGCTAAAAGTTCTGTTGTGTTTTTGTTCCATTCCTGTTAAAAACTTAACATGTTAATGTTTCAGAGACCATCCAAAGCCAAGGGTGTGTCTGGCCTCATTGAAGTAGAAAATCCCAACCGTGTAGTGAAGAAAAACAAGAAATTGAACAACTTGGACAATCTAGGTGAAGGAGAGAAACCTCAATTATCAAGGTATGATCTTAAAAATAATGTAGTTGAATTAAATAAAAAAACATTCAATTAAAATTCCATTACATTTTTTTAACAATTTGTTTTGGGATTTCTTGAGGCTTGAACAGTCAATTTTATAGCAAAGGGTGCTATCTGATTGTGATTCCTAAAGACTAAATCCATTTAACTAAAGCTGGTTGTGACAATAGTCATAGTATAAAAATGTATGAAAACTTTCGCGACGCGAAACCTGTGTCCGGTTTGATACATCATTTTGATATCGACTCAAATCACATATGAACGGCGCGCGGATTTCGGGAACCGCTGACCAAACACTTCCAAACTACCGGAAAAATCAATATTAATCCTATTTTATTATTTTTTAAACAAATTAATGATTTTATTTTAACTTTTAGTATTACATTAACACTTGAATTATATGTTACAGGCGTGAAAGAGAAGAAATAGAAAAGCAGAGAGCAGCTGCCGCGTACCAGAAATTGCACGCCGAGGGTAAAACCGAGCAAGCGCGAGCCGACCTCGCGAGGCTGGCCATCATCCGCCAACAGCGGGAGGAGGCCGCTAAACGCAGGGAGGCTGAGAAGAAAGCTAAGGATGAAACACCTAAGAAAAGGTAACATAGATTTTATATTCGACATACTTTGTAGTGGCGAGGAACACGACTCTAGTCGCTGTTATGCACAGTGACCATTTTTACGATCAGGACCATTTAAATCTAAGTTTTTTATCTGTCTGTCCATCCATCTATCACCAGACACCATCTGTCTATCACGAACCATGATAGTAAGACAGTTCAAAATCACAACAAAAAAATGATAACTAGAATAAATGATATTTCAGGGAGCTCTCGAACAACAAAAATTAGAGCTGGCTTCCAGTCTAAATTATTGCAGCTGAGTAGGTACTGCGTACCGTGAAAACCTGTCTATGTTAAACTTAAGTTTTGGATGTATTTTAATTAAATTGTTTGATTATTGATTGCAGGTAGACTAATGAGGTGACGAGGTGCCGTTTCGCTGTTTCGCATGCTCATAATCTCAGGCTAGGTGGCTTTCCGAAACACACTCCTATTGAATATTGTGATCTTATCTTATACAATTATTTGCATATGGAATTGTTTGTTCATGTGTAATGCATAATATATTTCTACATCTCTGATTTTGTGAAGCTTTCCTAGCTGTGACATACTTCTAATTGTGTGAAATCTAATTGTTTCTTCTTATGACTGGACAGATAGCTTTGTCTATCAAAGTGACTGGTCAACAAATTCTGGGTCAAAAATTGAATACTGAAAATCAAGTGTTACACCAAAGTGGTGAATGTTCATGTAGTCTTGTTGTTTTTATATAACTAGGTAAATTAAATGTTATATTTTACGTCATGATGTGAGCAGCATTATTTTAATGAAATGATTTATAAATGTCTACATTGAATAAAGGCAATATCGCTGTATCAGATGCATATACTATGGTGTTTTATTGACGAGTGACGACGTCCTGGCATGATGACACCAAGATCATAACTCCTTTGCATGCCATCAAAATGTAGACATTTATTAAGCTATCATGATATCATATTACTTATGTATTATATGCCATAAATACTTAATTCCGTCAATGTTAAAGTTTCAATGAATTATTTTAACAGCAATATTATATTGATTTCGCAATGAAATGTCGTTAACATAAATAGCTGATATGTAAATTTAAATTTATATATAACGTAAAGTATGTAATAATGAAGGGTATGATGTCTACATAATTATTTTTGATTCCACCGGAATATGAGTTGTTTTATGAAATGTTCATTGTATGTAACAAGTCTTGATGTTTACTTCTCACGACTTGAGCAAAAACTGTCGAATATATCTAACCAATGAGCATTTCATAAAGCATCATAAATGTATGAATTTGCTTAGGACTAATTGTTAGATAGTCTCACTAGACAATTTTTATAAAGCAAATGTGTATCTATATAATAAAAATTGAAAATGATCCTAATTCTCGTTTTCTTGGTTTTGTTGCCTTACCATAACATGACATTTCAACTAATCGATTACAACAACATTACGATGTTTCACGTACTCTATTTTGGAGTGGGTATAATTCTAGATAGGTACCTCTAGCACGTACCCTTTCATATATAGGCTTTCATATATACATTATAAACCAGTTTTATTTATCAATTCCTGGAACTTCCCATTTTTATTTTTAAACAGTAAATTGGCGATGATCGAGTATTAAGTTGTCAATTTATAAAACTCCAACGAATGCTTTAATTGCGACGGGACTCGATACGATTCTAGTGACTGTAAGTATAAACAGTTTTACAAATGAATAGCCACACATCTCCAACTTGGCACATTATAGCTTTTCTTAATAGGTCTTTGAACTGAAAATGTGTATCTCCTTAGTTCACGCATCATTATCCCCTGGGAGGGTAATGTGGCATCGTACAATACTCCTAGATATATGCGCATATTTACTTGCGACCTCGTTTGACGTATACCTTATCTATTTTTCTTTTTTCATGTTTTATTCTTTGTTTTTTGGGGACTTATGTTGAAGATTCGGAGTCTTGGTCAGAAGTTTTCAGTAAAATTTATCTATATAAATCAGGTACAACGGCGCGTTCACACTGGCGGATTATTGACACATTCCGGCGATATGACCACCGACTTCTCACCTACTACCTATAGTTCCAAGAACAAAAATTAAAAAAATGGTGTTCCGAAGAAAGTATAACGACCTATAAATATGCATGGGTCAAGCAACTATTTTACAAATGATATCAAAATAACAAAAATATTAGCCGTTCGGAAAATAATTATCCTAATCCTTATTGAAACCCTTCTGAAAATGCGCGCATTATTTTAATGGACCATCCCCCGCAAAACGTATCAAACAATTACCAATCTATTTGTTATTCACCAATCTCCCCTAAACATTTTGTTTATTCAAGCCACTTATACCGTTATACATACTGTCCAAACCTCAAACCCCAGTATCTAAAACACCCTAATACCTATCTATCACGCCATCCCCAAATGGAACGCATTTGGGATCGAATTTACGGAGTACTCCATTACAAAGTGTAAACCCTAACACGGCCGTAAGATATCGGCTCCTCAATTTTTGTAACACAAGGGTGCAGTCAAATTGCCGGCCGATAAGCGTAGGGGAGCACGTTGGTTCGGACGAAGGTTGATGGAGGTAAACGGGAATGTAAAACGTACATAATATCGGCTCCCTATTTGCGCATCCTTATGTAGATGATGTCTCGCCTATTTTAAGGCGTCTTTCACTCTTTCAGCCTCAGTAACCGGGTTTGCCACTAGGACCTTCTTTAACCTATAAAGGAGCGCTGTAAAACTGAAGTGAGGCAAGGTTACGACAGTCCTCAATATACTTTCCTTTTGCATTATTAAATTCAGTTGCGTTTATACCTACCTAAGTCTCTAAAATTCTGAAAACCTAATCTACAAGTCAAGTGCGAGCGGTATTACAAGACAAACTTTATAAAGTACAGCTGAAGGTACTTTAGTAACGCGGTGTCAGCTCTGTAAATTTCAGAATTTTTAACAATAATGAACCAGATCTCAATTTTCTTTCCTACATTTTTGTAACGAACTTTTGATGTTCGAAATATTCGCTCTGTGACTAATTGGCAGACCGGGCGGCTGCTGAAACTGTAAAATTGTATTACTATTTCTCGTGCCGGAACAATCATAGACAGTTTTTGGAAATACTTACTATTTTTTTATAGTATGTAAGTACCTAGGTACTTTTCGCCTGCATACAAATAATTTCTTACAGCCTCATCATAATAGTCAAAAACTCAATAGTAGCTTCTTGTAGGTCCTCTAAAATATTAGTTTAGAAACTACGAATAGACTTAACAACAAGAAACAAAGTAAATATGAACTACGAAAAGAGCTACAAAGTTGAGCAACTTATTCACACAATAACTTACTCCAGCGCTAGCCTATCTTATTGTCTGACTATCTAACATATTACGAGTACGTGCCGAATATCTAAATGCGTCCGGGGCATCCGTAAAGCAGTAAATTCTCATTACAGGTTCACCCGTGGTGCGCCATCGAACTATGCTATGCTAATTTAACGTAGGTACATTTCCCAGTCGGCACGGAAGCGTATGCAGTGTGAACAAAGTTCTACATCTGACTTTGAGCGTAATCTCTAGGTACTAAAAAGTTGTGTTGTATGTAGGTCATCCAATACCTTTTACACAGGTACAATTAATATGAATCATGGTTCAACTGTTTCGGTTAATCTGAACAGAAAATTATTGTATGGGACTTACCTGGCGTAAAAATATAATTAATCAATAAAAAATACAGCCCCTGAAATGTGATGACGATGCAGTGAGAAAAACAAGTTTGTTATAAGAGACAAGAATTTTATTTATTAAGAGATAATATCTTCGAGTAGGTTTCTTTTTCATTAAGAAAAATTTCTAACACAACAAGCTTTTCTTTCGTAGATAGTGAACTTTATCTAAAACGAGGCGGTCGGTTCCAGCACTTTCCTAGAATTAGTTTCACCTGTCATTAGTATACTGAAAGTTCGTGGGCGTATTTGAAATCAGAGATCGCATTCATAACTCTGTTGATGGACTTTGCTTTTATGTGGCCAGGAATAAGTCCGTGATATAGCAAACGTGAGTCGTACCGTGAAAAGGTATCTCGTAGAAAATCTTTGTGAAAATAGTGCTACCTATGTACCTATTTAATATGTGGGTAATTTCGAGATTTGTTTTGAATGTTAGTAAGTATTTAAGAAATTTGATAAAAGGGTGGTCACAGCTGTGTTGTGTTCTATACAAATCTGGTTATTTAGGTACATTGTAAGGTAAGCTACGCCCGAATTTCGCCCTATATCCGGGCTAAATCTTTGACCTAGTAAAATTCATAGCTGCAGGCCGCATTTTTTAAACAATGTCGTAGTGCATTCCCTGTAGCGTGTGTGCCGTTACGGAACGAATACCTGGCTCGGTACACTCTGAACAAATATCCGCAGGCCAAATATTTCACGTCATCCTAGCTAGAAGGAATTGTGACTATCTGTGACAACGCAGCATAGCTTTGCACTGGATTTGTACACAACAGAGTATGGCATGGTATCAAATGAACAAACAAATGGTATCAAATCTTTTGAAAAAAAGATTTGCCAGTCGGCTGAAAAACTGAAAAGTTTAGTTGTCAAAAATTTCAATACAAAAAAAACCAGCGTTCATACTTTGTCACATTTATTTCGGTGAACAGTAAAAGCTGTAACTGACTGAAGCACGTATACAGACGTAAAACTTCATTGAAACTACATTTCCCATTTGCATCGCAAAATTTTCATTTTGTGCTAAACATAAAGTAACATGGGATGTGACGGTATCTTCTTTTATGACCACGCAGGTAGGTTCAGTAGAATGTTGGTAGTTTTGAAAATAAATTCCGAACGGGATATTCGCAACAAAGTTCGGTGCAATAAATAGAAATGTAACAGAATGTTGCTACCTGCAGAACATAAAGTAATTTAAACGTGGCGTCCGCTCTGCGAGTTCTTAATCAATACGTGGACGCTGAACCGCAGTGGCTACAAATTAATTATAGGGGTTTAATTGTGTGTTGCGTATTATATTTCATATTAATTGATGGGACTTAACTTTGTGATTTTTTATTATATGGATTCATCGAAATTGAAATGATCATGGAAATTTCTCTGTAAGTATTTTATTTTATATTTCCATATGAGTGCTTTGAAAACATATTTTTAAATTAAAAATTTTGTAGGTACTTAAATATACGCAGATCAACAACTAAGTATTTTCGATTGTTTAATAGCTAGACAGAAATCTTAATTAAATAGGACAGATAGCTATAAAACAAACCACTCTAGGAAACTTCTGAAACAGTTTACCAACAAATACTCCCTAACGACTCAGGTCACAAACAAACCTGGAAGGATAAAAGTATCATGCGATCTAATTGAATAGCTAATAAACAAAGTGTCTAAGTTTCCCGCCGCGCAATAAAAAATAGATAAATTAAATGGCCGAGAGCCGGGCGAAACAGAATTAAAACTTTCCGGGAGGTTCACGTAAATCACAGTTGGCTGATTTATATTTCACGCACCTTCGCCGAGTATGACCGAGTCGGGCCCGAGCGTGTAATTCTATGAACAGTTTGTGATACCGTGTGCTCCCTAAGGTATTGAAGCTGGTATCTTGTTCGTCATATTTTAGTGGGCTGCACTGCAACATGTAGTGTACTTGCCTAGGTGGATAGCTATTGAATCCTTACTGGTGCAAATGAAAATGCAATAGTGAATTTGCTTATCACTCTCTCGTTAAACTTTGAAATTGCTCACATATGGAAAATAATGTAGACTTCATGAGAGCATTGAAAAAAAAGCAATGGCAATTTTTCTTTCCATGAATCGATAAGCGAGACATAATACTATTTTTAACCGTGTTTCCAAAAAGTAGGAAATTCTCATCAAACTTAAAGATTTTCCTATAAATAGATATACCAACTTAATGAAGAAGATACTTATATTATACCTACCTATATTTAAGCAATTGAAAAGTTGAGGCACGTAAACCAAACCAGTGTTATCAGTTCGCGAATGTTTCCAATCGGATGAGTGTTTATCCATCCGAAGTGCCGTAGATAGTAGACGGATTTATAACACTTCCTCCTTGCTTCGCGATGATAGGACATTCACTTGTATCCCCCTCCAGCGGTACTCTTGGTTGATAAGCTCAAACTGATTTCGATTCCATTTCATCTGTGGTAACGTGAGGTAGAAATTGTGTATTTGGCTGTGTGGGAGAGAAGTGAATAATTTTTACATGGATGGTGATGATTGGGTGTTCAAATCTAAGAACAAAATGAATAGCTCATAATACCTACTAAAATCAGAGATTTTACAAGTCCAGGATCTGTCTAAGCACTTGAGCTTGATTTCCTAAAGTTGCCTAATTGCTCCATTCCATAAAGTCATTATGCTAAAGACAACTCACAAAATACTAAGATTATCTCTCTAGACAAGCAGACTAATTTACACCATAATTTCACAAAGTAAATTGATAAAGACATCACTTAAAAGTAACTTAATTAAGCCATTGCGCTACCCTTCCTATTTCCCAGAGTTTCTTATTTGTCATCTCTTAACAAGTTCGCGGAATATAAAATGCGAGTACATTATAGACACGTAGGCATTGCCTAAAGCTGTGTGCAGAATACACAAATTTAGTTGATGTCAGTTTAACCGTCTGAAGCGAGATGAACCCGTAACTCAGTGTACACAAGGGTTTATTTGTTCCTTTTCGAACTGTAGCGAACTAATTGAGCTCGAACTAAACTTCCGCTCAGACTGTTTACATTGTGTACACCATGCTGTTTTTTTATGGAAAAAGGAAGAAAATGGTTGCTCAAAAAGGTACAAAAAAGGAGGCGGTCTACACATTTTTATTTAAACATGTTATATTAAGACAAGATGATATAATAAAGTCTGATAACGTAAAGGCTCATGATAATCTGTACACCACTAAGTACCTACTTTCATCTTTACCTACATTTCCCAATCAACGCAAACGACTGACTCAAATTTCTATGCGCAATTATCAAATAAATGTTGCAATTACTCGGGCACAGACCTAGTGATGAGAAAATCGCTGAATTTGCATTGAGTTGGGCCAGACATAATATTTCTGAGTGGGTTGAACATTTCCAGGCAAATCTGCCACGTTTGAATATAAAATGAATGAAGGTTAAGTCACTTATGCAAATGGGAAAAGTTCCGGAACTCGCCTTTGATACGAACTTGTAGTTCCTCATAATAGAAATGGATACCTTTGACATACTCGGATTTATATTTCTATTTTAGACAATTTAATTTCGACGACTTCAAGTTTTCGGCTTCTTCCAAAAGTTTTGCTCATGAGATACTTGTTTGAAGAAACATTTTGAATATTATATGTGCAGGGAGATGTGAAGTGTACTAAGCTAAGAAAACGAATGAATTTGTTTACATCATTCATAAGCACTAGGTACACATTTAATATTTTTGAACGAAGATTTTGACACATAGTCCATCTTTACTCTTTAGGTATATTATTGTAATTTCCCCCATACAAAACTACTATAACCTGATCTTAAAATGGTTTCATAAACATCAATCTATCCGAACAAACGTGTACTTATCATATTTCCCGACAATACACCCAATTTCCTGCTTTCGCTTCTATCGTGATTGCATAATTTTCTTTTATTTATCATCGTCTACGGAAAAAAGAAACAAGTGAGGCAGTGGCGAGAGCTTATTCAGCCACCATTAGTGAGCCCGCCCGGCGAGGAGCCGACAAGTCAATAAATCATTTCTCAGCATCGGCATCTCTTATCGATTCTATTCAATAGCGATTTATTCGCTCGATGCTTAATCGCCGCTTTTCAAATATGAGTAGGCTTTAGGCAACTAAGTAATATGTCTGTGGGAATGAAACCTGCGCTCTTGACTCAAATGAGTTTCATTTTATGTATTATGTAAGAACAATTTTTGTGTAGGTATATGTAGTAGGATATCTGTTAAAATATTTAGACCGCCTTTTGTTTCTTACATTATGTAGGAAAAAGTTAAGTAAGTAGATACACCTATTTATATTTAAAAAGAAAATACACTTCAGTAGAAAAGTGTATTTTCATTCTTGAAATTACTTACATCTTTTAAAACACTTAAATAGAGAGGTTCAGGTTGATTACATTTTTCTTTCATCAAGGATGAAAAAAGTTATTTTCTAGCAAAGAAATATGTTCACAATGCTTTAGAAAATTCTTGGAGGTACTTTTAAGACATTATTTTTGTAGAAGCTTTTATCTCGTTGGAAGGCAAGTCTATTAACAGTCCATTTCTTTATGATACCTAAGTAAAAATTATCAATCATTTACCCGGGTTAGCGTAATTTATAGACTTTTTTTCTTATCAGCTTGTGACCTAAACTATAGTGTGATGATCTTGAATCGTTCAGCATAAAATTATTGATTCCTTTCTTCTCAAAGAAACACTGAAAAGCTCTGAAAAGAATTTATGAACTAAGTTAAAAATGCAATTCTATTTAACTCCGTCTAGCTTTTAAATCATTTCTAAGTGGCAAACATTTATTTAAATGGAAAATAAATTATATTGCGCCAAGTAAATACTGGGTTCGTCTATATAGAAAATATGGAGACTGTTGCAAATACCATTTATAAACAAGGGTCCATTAGTATGATGAAATTAATAAGTCCTAGGTTCACCATCTCCATGAAGATAGTCCAGATTATCAAGAATAATAATATGGAAATTGTTAGAATTAGTGTTCTGAACTGAATTGCGAAACACCCCCTATTAAAATATAGGACTTTCATATAACTGGTGAAATGTGGCTGTCCTGACAGATAAGCCTAATGCTAAGAGGAAAACAGGCAATGTGTTATGTTAATTTATTACAGAAATCCGGCTTCGTGAAATTACCAGGACCCTGGTGGCCACTGACTAGACATGATTACTTGAAGACAAAATTGCAAATTGCCTTAAAAAGCTATTACTAACCCGCACCCGTATTACTTTACGCATGTTTTATTTTCTGTTCAGTAATGTGATTCTACTCTTATAAACTGTCTGCGTCAGGATCACTGTCACTCCTCACCGATCCTCTCGAGAACAAAAAGAGAGTTGCTACCTAATTGCTACCAGCTACCATTAGTTGCTAACCAATTGCTACATTTCCATTACCTAGGACTTTAATTCACATTTGAGGAGGGCCCATATCTGCCGGGGCTGCGGGTTGTTCGAAAGAGAGGCCCTGGCACATAAAAGGCCTACGACGGAACACGACGGTTTTTAGTCAGTGAGAGTCTGATACTCCCTTATCGCTGCTAGCTAAACCACAGCGGGAGGGGTCATTTGATGATTTTTGACGTCGTTAAAAAAAAGGAGGGCCCATGTGTTAAACATAAATAAGTAAGTACCTATTGTATTTTACTTATATTATCTACTATGACTCAATATAATAAGGGTGCACATCTAATATGCTTTTTCCAGTATCGTTACAGATAAACATACACATTTCTAATAAGTATGACGTCAGCTTAACGAGTTTGTCCCAGATAAAAGGAAAGTGAGCCATTCTAAAACCATTAAAGTTTGTTGCGGGAGATGTGACTAGGGATTGTATTGGATATGCATAAGTTCCACGTGAATACCGCTCAGGTACGCCCTCGGGACCAAGTTGCATTCGCAAGTAATATCTGAAATTTTACTCGGAATGTTCTAGAATACCGCCCCGAGAATATTTCGTTATTAGGTAGGATTTAGGACCGCGATATCGAAAATCGCTTAGGCTAAGTGATTTTATTACAAGTGGTTATAAAACTTCAGTTAGATAATGTATTTTGATAAAATGTGTTTGTAACTTTTGTTGATTAAACACTGAAAAAAATATATAAAAAAGGACTTTTACATAGTCTACTTAATTAATAAAATAATTAATTTAAAAAAAACACCCATTCTGTGTAAGTAACTGAGTAAGAACTTATATACCATGTTTTTAACAGTAGGCTAGGCTACCTAGTATGTTCAAATAAATTCTAGGTTACTAACCGAAACCCGGTATAAATCAAAATATCCGCTCTTGCATTTCAGTCTGACCTCGCGGGCAACTAACCAAAATCTGAATTTATTGGGCGGCGTCGCAGCAAAGAACGCGAATCGATCACCGAGTATCGGTAATCGGATCTTTTGCCCGCATGTCTCGATACATAACGTTTTGCGGTGTGACAGAGGGTTTGCTACGTAAATAATCGCTCCACATTTATATCTTGGTACTTTCACTGTTTCTTTTTAGATTTGAAGACAGCTATATGTTTATATGTGGGAGATTTAGAACCTATTTGCTTGTGCAGTGACCGGATTAACACCAAGTGAATTTGAGTGACAATCTCAAATATCATCATCCTCCGAGCCTTTTCCCAACTATGTTGGGGTCGGCTTCCAGTCTAACCGGATTCAGCTGAGTACCAGTGCTTTACAAGAAGCGACTGCCTATCTGACCTCCTCAACCCAGTTACCTGGGCAACCCGATACCCCTTGGTTAGACTGGTGTCAGACTTACTGGCTTCTGACTACCCGTAACGACTGCCAAGGATGTTCAATGACAGCCGGGACCTACAGTTTAACGTGCCATCCGAAACACAGTCATTGGTGTCTAAGATATACTTAGAAAGTACATACAAACTTAGAAAAGTTGCATTGGTACTTGCCTGACCTGGAATCGAACCCGCGCCCTCATACTGGAGAGGTTGGTTCTTTGCCCACTAGGCCACCACGACTGTTCCAACTGACTGTGCCAATCTCAAATAAATCTATACATATAATAAATCTGTAGAAAAGTAATTTTTGTACATTGAAGAATTTGACAAAAAAAATAGCCAGCATGTTAAAGGATAACTAACAGAACCCATTTCCATCATTTTTGTCTGTTTGTCTGTTTATCTGTTTGTTTGTTCGGGATTCACGTAAAATCTACGAATTTAATGCAGACAATGCTTATATACAGAAATTCTACGTAACTTGGGGTATTACTTAGTTTTTGTTTCATCGAAATCGATTCACTCTATCAAAAGATATGATTAATTTTGTGAATTCAAGATGTAAAATATTACGACACGCAATCTGTTTGTCAAAACTGTACATTTGAATGTTGTACTTATATTAGTTGATCGGCCTATTATTAACCTTTACACAGAAAATCACACCTTCATAAGTAACTTCGGAAGAAAAAAAAATATGAAAATTGTGTTTAGCCAAGGTTAAAGTAGCTCCATCTGTGGTAATCTGTGTTAAATAAAATACATAAAATTTGTCAAAGGAGCGAGGTGGTAAATGACAATACCATACATTCTTTATAGAGGATTATTATTTCAACAGATGGAGTTGTGTATTTTCCGTAATTCACCATATTTTAACACGTAGTGTAATTTTTCGATAGACATTTCAATAGTGTTTGTCAGTTTGCCGTGCCACATCAAAATCCAATTATAATTATTACCTTGATGAAAGGAAAATAATAGTTCTCAGCCCAATTTAAAACGGTGCCATCTAAATTATTTTTTGAACATTATGTCAAAAATGATGACTTTAGTATAACAATTAATTATCATTTAAAGTTACAGATGGAGTTTATATCAGGATTTTTTCATAAATATAGTTTAGCTTATCTTCCACTAATGTGGTGGCCTTAAAACAAATTACTTTGAGTGAGTAGTATTAAGTAGACCTTCATTATTTTTTCTGATGCAAAATATGTAAACTTAATCCTAGAAGAAAGGAGGATCTGTCTCTCGCAAGCGCTGCTAAGCGTGAGGTAGGTAGGTAATGTAGGATTCTGTAGCTTTAAGAACAAGCCCAGATACAAAGTGCAGATAAGAAATGGGAGCTTTCTCGATTTAATACCATACACACGTAAAATGCTTTATGCGTCTGAAAACGTACAAATTGCGCGTCGCATACCAGGGACATGCTTACTTTCAACTTCTGATCGCAAATACACTGGTCACGATTACGAACAGTCTCAGTAAGACCTGAGCCAAGTCTAAAAAAACACCTTTTATATAAAACTACGTTTGATGACATTCAATCACAAAGACAGAATTGTTTTCTGTTGCAAATCCTATCCACCTGTATCCTATCCTAATCCAGCATGCATTGCAGGTGTGCATTGCACAAAAACCAATGGTATCCTATTCGAGAAGTCAAAAGAGTCGACCTGCCAACGTCAGCTTCTGCGCTAAGCAAGTGTTCTTAATAGTACCATCAGAATTACATTCATCGTTGAATGAGGTGAATAAATTTTCAGAAACCACAATAACAGTAGGAGCCAAAGCATATGATCGCTTCATAGAGCTCTGATTGGCCCCAGGTGACCAAGTCAGGTCTGATTTGTTCCTTCATCAGATCTTTGAAAGTGTTTCGGTGGATACTTACTGTCGTCCTGTGTGACACAAAATATGGTATATAAACGTACATTTTGAAAATCTTGGCAAAACTGCAGGTTTCAAGTACGAACACATGAAGTGGATTCTCACAGATACGTACATTTTGCCTATTCGTGAACTAATGCAAACATTTTGGTGGAGTCCCGGCTTAGGCCTCCCCCACATTAGGCGTGCGTGATCCTCGGGCGTGTGAGTAGCGCGGGCGTCGCGAGCACGCTGCATGAATGTCGCGTTTTGCTGCCCTGCTTGACGTTTAACTGCTAAGGCGTTTAGCGGGCGGCGGGAATAGCGGGCGAAGGGGTAAGAACGCAACTCGAGCGCCGCGTGCTCGCCGCGAGCGCGTCGCTTGCACTCTTCACACATGCCGCAGGGCAGCAAAACGCGACGTTCATGCAGCGTGCTCGCGACGCCCGCGCTACTCACACGCCCGAAGATCGCGCACGCCTAATGTGGGGTCAGCCTTATCATAGTGAGTAAGTGCACAGAAAATCAACGTCATACAAGTGTTTCTCCCCAGTAGTGAAACTATCCTACCCTATGCGCCTACTGATGATGATGACTCATTTTATCATCCATCCAGCTATTCCCCAACTATGTTGGTGTTGGCTTCCAGTCACCGAATCTGTTTGAGTACCAATATTTTGCTTGGAGCGACTACCTATCTACCTATCTTCAATCCAGTCAACTGCACAAGCCGATATCCATGGTAAGACTGACAGACTTTCTGGCTTCTGATTAGTCGCAGCAGCTGCAGAAAATGTACAAATGACAGCTTTGTCAGACTCAAAGCATATAGACATAGATTATAACTGTTTCCTGTGAAAATTACTTACGCACCATACGTAATAATTTTCCAAATTGGCTGACTAGATCCAAAGATATTCACAACGTCACAAACTTTACTTCTTTTGTTTAGATAAATGGTCACATCCACAACAGAACCTTGATCAATGAATCTATGCGACTGCTAAGTGCTAATCCTAATTATACTGTCACGTGAAAGAATGCACCTACGGGATAAGTAGTATTTTGACTATTCTATATTGCCCACGCAGACGAAGTTGCGGGCAACAGCTAGGAATGTAATAAAATCAAACTATTACTCTCCTATCGTAGTCTCTTATGTACTCCACTTATGTACTCTCTTATGTACTCTCGTATGTACTCTTCTTATGTGCTCCTCTTATGTACTCCACTTATAAATGTACTCTCTTATGTTCTCATCGTGTGTACTCTCTTATGTACTCCTCTTATATCCTCTCTTATGTACTCCTCCTATGTACTCTCTTATATTCTCTCTTATGTACTCCTCTTGTACTCGTCTTATGAACCCTCGAATATTTTTTTTTAAGTAATTTTATTAAAAATTGAGTAATTTTACTAGCTAAAATTACTCTGTACGTAACTTACAAAATCCTCCCATGCTGTTTTATTACGTACGGCATGAGATAATTGCTTTAGCTATTTAATGATAGTACATTTATGAATTGTAAAACACCACCAATATAATCTGAATAAAGCCCAATAGGATTAACTCTATCTAAACCCATACGGGTATACTCGCATTCAGTATCTATTATATTTTAACCACAAATGGGAAAATACTATTTCTGTACTGTGGCCTGTTATTACATAGTTACAGCTATAATGTCGATGTAGTCTCGCTATTCATGAAAAGCTAGCCATTCCCATCAATTTTACACGTAAACTTTAAAACTAGGTATCGTCCACAAACCACCAAATCCGTCAAGTTGACTAAGAATGCCAACATGGTTTAATAGTATAGCTAAAAACACTCATAACTTAAGGGACATTCAAGCTTCTTGTAGAAAAGGATAGATATCACTCTTTCAAACCGATCACGAATTTGATTTCATAAATAATGGAATTTTATAAATGTAGGTACAAAGATATGAAGAGTACCTAGGTATCCCAATATTTCAACGTTAAATACGTGGATACATAAACGAGTAGTTACTCGATTTATTTATAAAACATATCGCAAATAAATCATTTAAATTCTCTGTGAGCCCTTTCTCGGAAAATATAAAATTCAAAAAGTTTAACTGCATCTCATTTTCAGCGTTAACGAAAATTAAACGTCCCATTCGCATTATTCGACTACGAGCAATATTAAATTCCATATGTATCATCGCGTTCCGGATTATATTAAAAAATTTAATTCGTCCGTAATTTTTTTGCTTTATTACATTCACTTTGCAGTGGGATATAACACCGCTGTATTAATACGGGACCGATTTTTATTTTCGCCGCTTCGTCGTGGGGTGTCGCGACAAAATTGCTTTACAATATAATTACAGAGTACAATTGTTCAGGAATTCGCTGGCTGTGCTTCGATTTACATTCGAAATGGGAACGAATTTTGTAACAAATTGTTCGACTAGTTTCGTTAGTGATGAAATTTGAACGTTTCCCACTGAATCCTGGTACGGTTCGTTATTAGATTTCTTGGTTGGCTAATTGGCACTATCTTCGACAAGGAACCGACTAGGTATCGCAAGTCCGCACTGTGGTAAAATTGTTATAGTGTAGGAACCTGTCGGTATTCATGTATTGCTTTTCTCTTTTCTTAAAATATCGGGTTTTAAATCCTACGAAATAAATGTGCAGAATTTATTTCATTATTCTAGGCCATTTTATTCATGAGTGAAATGAACAAACTCCGAACTATAGTCATGGATTCCTTCGTAAAGTCGGATTATGCAAATGTGAGATGAAGACAATTACCATACATGTACATTCGCACAGTGTCGCCAAATAAATACCTATTACCATATCTTGCATTATTTTAAGACAAACTAACAGCCGTTTGTCTTGTGATGTGATTTGTGAATAAACTAGTTTGGAACTTTCCCAGCAATATCAATTTTCTCTATTCAAGCTGCATTTTCTTTGTTACTGGATTTCCTTCTATGGTTACAACAATAGAAGAAGTTTGGATACTTGAATATTGATTCTGTAGCTTTATTGATCACAACATATTCAGTTGTTTTCACTTAGTAGTGAGTTTACGTAATAGCAACTTTCAAAACTAGTAATTTTTAGGTACTAAGTATGTGTTCAGGAGTCTAGCAGATTTGATTAAGAACAACACAGTTTGGTTTCACTAAAGATCTTTATTTCTTATAATACAAATAACGTTATTTACAATATGTTTATTACATTATCGTTACAATATCTTAATCTAATAGTATTTTACACAGTACTATGTCATCATTGCTATTTTATTGTGTCATTCAAAAACATTTCTGGTTACCTATTTGAAAGAATTTACATGAAAGATATGAAGCATTCTCATTTATATGTTGAGTTCACATTTATAGTGAACATGGATATTTATGAAAATTGGAATTATAAAATAAAAAGGTCGTAATTTTCTTTAAAACAAAACGTAAAAAAAATGATTAGTTTCTGGCGCATAATTTATTAGAAAAAAGTATAGGTAAATGTTGCGGGAACAGAAATGTTTTTGTTTACAGTTTACTCAGACGCAGACAATAGCACTGATTTGTTTTTGAGAACATTTCATGTATACCAAGAGAAATAGAGTTACCGCCATTAAATATACTTGTGACATTCAACAAGTTATCATAGATATTTAACTATAGACGGAAGCGGAAAGTAACAATCATCTGCCTCATGTTTTAAATATGTTAGTAGTCAAGCAAAATAATAGAAAAGTTTATTAGCATTTATTTACAAAAAGAAACTAATAAACAACCATTGGCACTACATGAATAACAAGTTCTTCAGTTGTACATCTCGGTGAAGGATTTGGTTTCAATAATAAATCGATCGTTGCATCAACTACTTATGTATTCATATTTAATCCTAATATAATTTGTATCAATTGTATATACACGGCACATATTTTGTTAAATATAACAACACTATTCAAACGAAAAATACGTCAGTGCTTTTAAATATTTACATAATGCTTATTATAATAAAATAAGGTACTTCAAACCATTATATTTTAAAACAGAATTATCCACAAACATAAAAGTACAATTTTGTTTTGAACGAGCACTAAAACTTTTATGCTTATGTTCTCGAAAATATTAAAGTTGAAATCGTCTACTTTTCATTATCTAGTTTATCTAGACGTGAATGTAATTTTAAATAAGAGTTCTTTTACTGCCATTCAAAACGAAACTGCCATGCCTCTCAAATATTATCGCTAAAGTTCATTTGCTAATTATTTTTATAATAATTAACGAGTTCACTTCTATTTTAAATCACTTTTCGCTTACTTTTCTGTACACTAGTACATCGTTCACGTCAATCGTTGCTACAATCACAAGGCTTCGGCGCGCTTGCATACAAACTCCAATCAGGAGCCTCCGTGGAGCCGCATACCGATCAGGTTTGTGTCTAGTTTATTTCCAACTAGTACATTAAGTTCGTGTATTGTGCTAATGCTTGATGCGTTATAAGTGTGCTAGTATGTCGATCTCTGAAGGTGGCTGTGTGTGCGTGTCATTGAGTGCGGGGGACCCCGACACGGTCACAATGACGGGTTGCGAGTCTGTGTGCACTATGGTGACGAGATGCTCGTCTGGGTCTTTCTCCTGTTCAGGTTTGGGTAAAGCTTCGATAGTGTTGTCGACGTATTTGAGGTCTATGGGCGTGATGGTGGGCAGGTTATCCGTGACGGTGACGGGGGGGTCTGCGCGGGGGGCGCGGTATGACGGCGGCCCGCTGTACTCGGAGCCGCACCATGCTGCGCCTGTTGATCCTCTGCTGGGAAAATGGAAAAACATAAATAATTGGAAAAATGAAAAAAAAAAAACAAGGTGCTAGTCGCCATCCCTACTTTTGTAATCACTCAGTATAAAGAGTGTAATGATTTCATGATTACTTTTCTAAGTATCAGGTGTAATTCTCGTGCCCTGATCCCAATATTTCAAATAGCGTAACTACCATGTCTTGTAAAAGCTTTGAGAATAAAAACTGTTTACATTTTATAACAGACATCAAACCATGTATTTTACTGTCCACGTCTGGACGATCGTATTTGATAACAAATCTTATATTTTCGTTGCAACAGGAATTTCAA
Source organism: Helicoverpa armigera (assembly GCF_030705265.1). NCBI lineage: Eukaryota > Metazoa > Arthropoda > Insecta > Lepidoptera > Noctuidae > Helicoverpa > Helicoverpa armigera. The sequence continues at coordinate 6,287,436 of NC_087121.1, forward strand.
GACGAAACAATCCGGCGATAGGTTTCAGATTGCGATTGTATTGACTTTGGTCGTACCTGACTAGACTGGCTGAATTTGATCTGTAGGTCGGGGGCGGCGACACGGCTGGCGCACTTCTGTCTAACAGAAGTAACCTGGAAGAAAACAATCCTCATTAGATTCCAAAAAGCAGCGAAAAAACGGTATGGTTGTTAAGAATGGATGAATGTTTTGGTCTGTAAACGACAATCGTTTTGATAAAACTGACCAATAAGTACTTCTGTTTCTTGTACGTTGGCCGATGTCTTGTATTAACAAAGAGGATAAAAATTCTACCAACCTAAATCTATATTCTTGCATTGAAGCCTGACAGCTTACTGGAGTTAAAGCAGAACCTGGACTGCCATCAACGTTTCTTCTATTTTGCCTTCTAGGACACCAGACCTCGTTACTAGGGTGAGACAATTGGAGATTAAAGGGCGAACATTCATACGTACCTCATGTTGTGCCAAAGTCTTGATTTTAGGACTTTTGGGCGTAGATAAAGTCGTAGATAAAGGAGGATAGGTGCTTACCTGAGTCTATACTCTTGCATGGAGGCCTGGTAGGTGGGGGGTGGTGGCCTATAGTGGAACTCTGGGTAGAGCATGGCCGCGTAGGGGTGATGCGGGCGCGCGTAGCTCGGAGGCAGCCGAGGCACGAGTCGCCGACACGAGGCACGCCGCAGCCCCAGTAAGGCGCAGGGGGCGTCTCGCGCGCCCAGACGCCACGCGAGGCCCGCTGCCGTTACTAACACTACTCCTATACCTGAAACAGAATTTTAAATAAGTAACCAGTAGTAAGGTATCTCATTGTCTAGTTTGGTGTTGGCTCCAGTAAACCTCAAACGTAGAGTTAGTTTATGTTGGAAGAACAAGAGTATTGGATATCTGTATGACATTTATATTTTGTAGTGTCGTGGCGTTAATTAAAACTAAATTTTTCTGGTCAATAAAACCTAACTATTATAAATAGATAAAAAATCTTTTATGTATAATTTTATTACCCAATTAGCTGCTAAGTACATGTGTCTGCAATAAGACATTCTACTTAGTTAGTATAACAATGTGAAAAGAAACTAATTAGCAGGTAAGCAATAGTCATTTAGGTTGAAAATCTAGGTTTAAAAGTATTACCTATCTGTGTTACGTAAGTTTTACTGAACACATAGATAAGCATTTTGAAATGTGTAATGTGTTTGCATAAGTACACAAACTTTGTGTTTTTACTTATTTTGACTAAATAACATTAGACCAGTGGTCCAATGTTTATTGTAATTATCACATTCACTTCCTAATTGTTGATTGTTTCTAAATTGATCCTTGACATGATCTGATAGCTGTCATTATAATTACGTATTGAATGTGTGAAGTTGTTTATAGACTCTTTTTGCGGTACTTTAGCATTTTCCGCATAATAGTTTAACTTCAACTCTCCCATACAATTCTTAGAGAAATATTGCGGCTTTGAGATTGACACATAAGAGGAAAATATTAATATAAGAAATTACACGTTCATAAATACATATCTATTTACTTTTATTTTCAATCAAAGTCGAAATAACGATAACAGTGAAAATCAGCACAGCTTTCAGGGAAGTAAGTAATTACTAGGAACTAAAGGCAAATTAAAGTTTAAGAAAAGTAATTTAATATAACTTTAATCTCCCATTCTAACTTGTATTCCATTAATTTTTGATCTCAATCAATAAAAAAACCTCATTTACAATTTCAATGACTTTGTTATGAAAGGCAGATGTCACGTTAACAACACATTATCATGGTTGCCAGAAATTAGCCACAGATATGAGCAACTGGCAACTGGCGCTTCAGCAACTGCTGTTAATTACTTTCGTGTTCGCGATCACGAACAATATGTTCCGGTATAATCCGACGGCTTGCTCCTCACTTTGTGCATGGTTTCATTAATTTTAACAAACAATAAAGCAGACTTAACGGAGGGTAATTTTTGACAACATATGTGTATATTTTAAATTGATTATTTTCGTCAGGCTGTTGTCTTAACTCATTGTTATTTTTAGAGAATGAAATATTATGATGCATTAAGTTTAAGTTTAACATTCGATTATTATGAGGTCGCAACATAAGCAGATTGCTTAGCTATTAATTACTGAGCGATGTTCGATAAGCACCTTGTGCTAAAGCAGTGCACAAGCGTCAAGTTCGCCGATCGCGGTGAGTGACGCGTACAAATTGGCTCGCCGGCACAACAATAGATCGCTTGCCTGTAACAATATCATCTGTCCCTAACGCTAATGAAAATCCAATTAATTCCACTCTAAAACTCATTAGAAGTTTAATTGAAAACTCCAGGGGCGATGTGAATGATGTAATGAGATTTCGGCCAGACTTGTTATTGTCATATGCATAGCGAATAACAAATGAGCCACCGCAGATTGTTTCACGGTTAATTACGTCGGTTATGTCCGCCGTGTGAAACCGTTTGGGTCCAATTTATGAATATTAGAACGTGGACATTAAATTTTATGCACATCTGCAGGCACGGATGAATCTCGCCAGCTTTCGTTTGGTCGGTTCGCTCATCGGACCGGATAATTTTAATCAGCTGAAGAAAAAATACGCTTTAGCGTGAAATGAGTTAAGAACTGCTAAACGATCAAAGACTTTATTATAACAGGGTTCCGTTCAAATAAGCGAATACAACAGTACAGTATTGAGTTCATAATTTCCACGAACCACCCACTGTTTTAGTTATATCTCCGAGTTATATTTATTCGTTTTGAATTTAGTCGGCAAAAATAATTTGTTTGCAATTCTTGAAACTAAACAATTAAAAGTTTCAAACTTTTATTTGATATTATTAAACTATAATATTGGATTTCAGTTTCGACAGTATTAATTAGTAAAGTTTTGACGTTCTAACAACTGTTCTTGGCATGCAAAGCTGCTGAACTTATCAAAGGCTCAATTGGAAAAACAATAGTAGTTTTGGGATCAACAAATTTTATAACACTCATTTCTTGTAGTTCACAACCGCAGTGCTATATAAAGGTCATTCCCAATATTATATCTATCTGTGGATATCCAATGGTGCAAGGATAGGAATTTGACATTACTGCTGGAAGAGATTTCTTATGAAATAAGCTGTGCCTATGTACTATGTGTCTATTTTGGTCTTCTTGTCTGTATTCTGTGTGTGTACATAAACTATTAAATAAAATTACTTGTAGGGGCTAATGTCTAAATACTGTCTCTATTAAGTTAATTTACAGATTGATAGTATATTGGTAACGGCCGTAAATAGATAGCTGTAACAGTTATTTGTGATTAAGGGCTACGGTAACTTTTAAGAACAACCATGTAGGTAGGTCATCTTTCATTATCGCGGTGGTAGAACTCACCTATCATGAGTAGGAGTAATGTGAGCGGGGCTCTCGGGTGGGGCCTGAGGGCACCGAGTACGGCCCCCGCGGCGACCAGACAGGCGCCCACCACTCCTAGGAACAGCACGCACAGCCGCAGCGGGGGCCGGCCGCAGCATGACTTGGGTGCATTCCCTTCACCCTCCGAACAGGCGTATGCCGCGCCTCTGCCTGATCTGGAAACAAAAGAAAGGCTATTTAGCATCTGCTGAACATTAACAAATAGGGGAGTTACTAAGCACTCTCATATCTTCGTCAATAACAACAAAATTGGAATGGTAAACATGGGAGGTTTTCATAAAGTATCTGCATTAATGTCAATAACAAAAAACAGCTGTTTAAGTAGGTCATACAACTGACGGCGCCTGATTTTAAGCTGCAGTTAAGTAGGATCTGAAACGTCGCGTAAATCTCTGAAAACTACTAAGTACCTCCAAGCACAATATAGGCGTACTGCCGGGTGTTCAAGGTTTACTTTAGAGGAGAAAAACAAAACACAATTGTAATGATAACTTCGTCGTGTAAAAACCTCATCCATGTTGGGACGTATAAACTTTTACAACAAAACCTCTCATTTATATTTTATGTACTGCAAAAAGTCACATTAAATAGCGCCGTGCATATTCAGACCCTTTTTTATGAGCTTTACGTTTATTTCAGCTAAAAAGTTACAAAATCAGGGCAGCTGAGGCATAATTCTTATGGAAAAAGTGTTTTACATGCGTAGCGGTTGGTATAAAAATTAATTACGGGGAAACTTGGTTTTTCGTAATGGCGGTAAGGTAAGGTGACATTTAATCTTTCTAAAAATTTAAATTTAACTAAGCTGTAAAACTAACGGTCGAAATAAAGTGGAAAACATTCGCTAAGAAAATACATTTCCAGTTTTATGGGGTCGCCATCGTGAATTATAAGAGGCTGAACTAGTGACGAAACGTTGACGGCGGCTCATTATTGTGGCCGTACATTTTAAGTCCAACTTCGTCTATAAAAAATCTTTTAACTTTTGTGGCTACATTTTCGTCATAATAAAAGACTTTTAGGTGCGATGTTCCTACCTAATGAATGAGTAGCCCAGTACCTACTTTATTACGAAGCCAAATATACACACTATTTCAGAAAAGAACCGCTACAAAAATATACAAGTTTGTTTTTGATTTAAAACTTTACTGGTGCAAAAAGTATCGTATGCAAAAATATACTTTGGCATCGTATTTTTAATGAAGGAACCGTTGATTGTTGCGCTCTTAATTAAAATAATGAAAGTGCTTGATTTATTTTTGAGCTTTTTAATATCGATAATGTGAATCAATTTTAAATTCTGGGAAAATTTTAAGTCTTAATTAACTGCGTTCAATATTAAACGGAAGCTTTACCTGCATTTATACTTATGTGTCATTTTTGTTCCTTTAGACAGTAAGTTCATAGGGTTTGTCATCAATATATTTTCTACATGATTTTGGAAAGAATGTGGCGCGCGTTTAGAACATACAATGTGCGTCTGCGGTGTCTACAATCTCAGCACTCCTAACTATACACACGAGGAATTTTGAATTCACCACGTCTATACAAAAGAAAAAATCAAGCCACAATAAATGCAAACAATCTGCCGGGTAACCTACTTATACAGTGATATTGTTCGCGCGGCTTGCTCGACGTTGTTCCACCGGCTTCTAAATAACCCTATTATTGCTCATTCAACGTTTGTGCAGCCTTTATCTTCTAGTTAACGCAGCGACGTAGCTACACCGCAACGTTCGTATCAGCTCTAGTGCTGTGCTAGTGTTTTAGGAAATGTACTAAATAATGTTGTGTTAGATACATTTCGAGGAAATGGTGAACACTCTGTGTACTTCCGAATAAAGTTACAATTTTCATTTTGATATATAATGGATATATAATGGACACAGATTAAGCTTAGATCACAGGCACGTATTTGATTCATTTTAGTAATTTAATTATGGATCGTTTGATTTTATTGCGAATTATTGCGAAATGCGTTTGACATTACGAAGAACTAAACTAAATTAAATTAAAAACTCTAGGGGTTCTTTGTATTGCTTTAATCATTTTTTTATCTCTTACGCGTTATGTTTAAGACGAAGTAAAAAGGCAATTTCCTTCAGTTCAATTTCATCATCAGCTTGTTGCATCACTAGTGGGTCGTCATGAACGTGGCAACTGGCTCGCTTTGCATTATGCATGTCGGTACCAAGCCGTGTTCCCACATGATATGAGGCTTACGGACTATCAACCACCATTAAACTACTTAACGGCTATCTACGCCCCATTACTGAAATTAGATAGAAACTTTTTAATAAAACTTTCCACCAAGAAGTTCAAAAGATGCATTTTGTATGGAAATATCGTTTTAGGGGATTGTTTTTTTTTGTAACTAAGTTGCGAATTTCCAATATCTAATTAAAACTTTGGCGTGGGATTGGTGCGACTTATAATGCTGTTGTTTATTTTAAGAATATGTCTTTGTGATGTCTATACAGAGTGTCTCTTTCACTGTGAAGCCGCGTCCGACTGAGCGGGACAGTTAGGCTACATGTAAATTGCACTCGAGTACGCTAAATGCGGGCTCTTCGCCAATTAGGCCTAGGTTGAACACGGCCCTTTATACGCTAATGGACTTTTCATGTTTTCTGACATTTTCCACATCACTACGTACTTTTTACTTTTTATAAAGCACAGAACTGCTCCATCATAAATTAATTCAGAGCTTTCCCACATTCGTGCTCTAATGTCTAAGCGGCTACTTAATTTGCTTATGCTAATGCTTTCATATGCATGTCCATCTTACATTATGACTTCGCATTAACTCTAAATCCATCTTTTGTGCGTGCGTTCATATTAACGAGCGCCATTGAGAGCGATCACAGCTGAATGCACACGAGTTTGTCGACCCCACATCGTCTGACCCCTAAAGGAAGAGGGTTCTTATAATGTTAATAGCTAATAGCAGCGCACATACAGATAAAACTTCACTTTTATCTCTGTCACGCTTCACAAACGAACTTTTGAACCCATTCAATAGTTACAATTCGTAACCCCTATTGATTCACAGTCAAATAGGCATTAATTTCTATTAAACAAAAACAATCGAGGCCAAACAGAAGCACACGAAAAGCCAACATTAGTATTCAGTCGGCGCGGTTTGACTTACTTAAGAATGGAAAGCCGAGCTGTCAAAGGCAAAACATTTTATCTTTTCCAGTGCAATGATCCTAATAGATCCGTATCTCAAGTGTAAAAGCAATAAGACTGAGACGCTCTCATTGGTTAAATTTCGTATAAAGCAAGCGGTGCGATAGTTGTCGGGCGGTACGGACATTTTGATAAATTACTATTGGTACTTTGTACAATAACATTCATTCCGCTGCTCGCTCGGTTCTCTTCTGTTTTTTAATTCGACTAGTCATCGCCGACCTCGCCAGAGTTCGTTGAAAAACACGTTTTCCATTTCTACTTCACTGGATAAGACCTTTCATAGCATCCGACTTTTTTATTGAAGCTCTCGGAAGTATTATAATAAATTATGGTATATATTTGAGACTCATTTTCCTATCGGAGTCGTTTATCCGGGAGATAGTATCGGAGTAGTGGGATGAAATGAAAAAGTTCGCGTGCCAGATGAGATAGGTTGTGTCATGGCAATACAATAAAGTGCATCGAATGACGCCATGTGTGCCGGAGATCGGTTCGATAAGCGGGGAAGAGATGACTCACTATTTTATGTCCGTTGTAATAGCCCTCGCCACGCGATACGGGAATACTAGGTGTAGTACTGTAATTATGTGCGTAGTTTTATCACTTTTACATCCTTTATGTACGACGAGTAATGTTATTACCACTGTGAAATGTTACTGCCATGGACGTGTAAACCACGGGACATCTAACTTCACAATAATGTGAGTAATCCAATCCGCATGGACCGGGTTATCGGAGTGTAGGAGGTAAATTTATTACTCTTCTATTGCTATTTTTTTAATGGATAATTTATGTAACGGTAAAGAGGATTGTGTCTCAGTTTTGTATGTAAATGGTCTCCGATCTTTGTTAGAAATCCAGTATTTCACATCTCATAAACCATGAAAACTGTTTATGGCATCAGAAACACAATAGTAAGCTAAAAGGGACAGCTTCTTAATGTGCGGTTTCGTCATAATTGCCTTGCTTCCCATTACATTATCACTTAGGCCCAGTTGCATCATCTTGCTATTACTCGTCAGTCGTCCGTAATAGTCAAATGAGGTCGCTTATGTGACATTTTCACTCTGATTTTATAATATGTACTGAAGATTTTTTGTTGGTCAATGATTATGGTTTTACTTAGTTACTCGAATAGAGCCTTACGTCTTATTAGTAAAGGACGGAGCTCTCATTAAGTGAACTGTCTACAGATTATTGTATCACGTTTTGAAGATTACGTCAAGTTACGCTATATCTGTAAGGACAACGCAGATTAACATTGTCTCGTACTTAAGCCACATTAGGCCTCCAACACTTACTGGCATAATTCCTCCGACAGACATGGCGCTGAGTGTGTTATGCGCATATTAACCCGCATCTCGTCTCGAGTGGTGTGCTTCGGAGCGCGAAATTTATGTCGTTAATAAGGGCTAGGAGGGTTAATTAGCTGATTTATGTTGCCCATATTGCGGTGCGCACTCCGGATTATGACCCTCTGGCATTGACAGTTTAATAGCCTCTCCATATAACACGGCTATGAGTCGTCACGGAAAGCAATTACAATGAACAAAGATTCGGCGGTGACGCGTGACGAACCGGGATAGATTCGAACAGATTTCTTGATTCAACGAGTAAGTGGTCGTTCGTAAAAACAGTGTTGAATTTTTATTTAAGTTCTAGAGAACAACTTTTGCTGTACACGGATTAAGTAAGACGAATTGCGGAGAAACTGATGATCGATGTCGGCTAGTGCTTGTAATAGAAGCAGTATGCACAATTAACTTGTTAGTTTATATCCATGTCGATTATTTAAAAGTAAAAAACACCTGCTAGCTTATCTACATGATCGATGAGGCTTAGTTACTACTAACAATGTTATAAAAAAGACTACCCTATAAATATAAGTACCCAATACACACTGCGCCATCAATTTTTTCCAATTGAAAGTCGTACTCTGTACAATTGACCCCCAACAAATATAGGCACATACACATACGATAGTACGGAAAATTGTCCAAATAAAATCGCAGCGAGTCTCCGCGGGGCAAATATCACGTATTTGTGGTATGACGTGACACGACGGGACATCAAGCAAGTAATGCGACAATATGATCGCCTTGCGTGCCATAAAAATAGCAATTTTGTGAACAAACAAGCGTGGCCCCTCGGCACATCCAGACGGGTGTTCCACGCTCCATCAAACTTAGAACGTATGAAACCTAATCATCGCTGGCGTCAGCGTGCTGGAAATGACACGGTTTATTTTTTGTTCAGAAAATTATAGACAAGCTTGTATCTGTGTTCATGGACGGAGACAGAATGAGTGGTGACAACGTAGAGCAGAGTTTTATAATGGAACATTTTGCGTAAGTGTAAAAAGTAGGAAAAAAGCTGCACCATGTGTCCGTCAATGATGGTGGACTTTACAGTTACAATTAAGGCAAAAAACTGTTTTTACAGACTACGTATCATGATCATCCATCACGTACCTAAGTGTCACAAACGACTCAAGTTCGAACACTACCATATCCTTACACATCCCTCCTGTAACTCCACAGCTATCTACTAAAGTGCTTGCCACACGGTCCGGCGACTATCGCGGCGTCTGTCACGCCCGCCCCACATCCTGTGGGCGCGGTGCCCCGTCAAGCGTGCTAGCTCAAACATATCGCACCCTGCCGCCAGCTAGTTGACATTTGATTCCACGTCGATATTGTAACAGCCTGTATCTAAGCTTTCGGCCGGGTTAATAGTTCCAGGTGCAATTTGGTATTTGCTCCTTTTGAATAGGCTTGTGGTGTCTAATAGGTTATTGTATCTTTCACGCAACCTTTAAAAGTAAGTAGGTACCTAAAGCTGTAATAATGTTAAATGTAAGTAATGGTACGTGTAAATTCATAACTAAGCTATTTAGTAGGTAAGTAAGCTCAGAGCTTTAATTACTGTAGACGCAATTTTAGTTTGCGAACACAAAATTTATTATTTAAACAATTCAAACCAAAATTGTGTAATGTTACACAAACAGATGTGGTTTTATAACACTAATCAAAAAATCCATCAAATCTGTCTACAGCCACCCACAGTTTGTCGACATCTATTCACATATTGCGTTTCACTCAGTTTACTCACACACAGCAAATACGAACAACAAAGTAAGCATCGATTTACCGATTACACGTGTATGGGCCCCGTGGCTCCGTGCATCGCATCGCCGATGATATTCAATAGAATTACCGAGAATAGTCCCTTTGTGAAAACCTAGCGCCGACCGAACGGATAAGGTACTCTACTTCACTGTCTTGCATTCTCGGCAGATGGGCTCTGATCTAGTTTACACATCGTCTATGTGTGCGGTACACTATCGTATGGCAAAGGCTTTCTTTACAAAAAAAGTTCAATTTGTCACGCTTGCAAAATCATGCTGCAGATGGCTGCAGTATGCGCTGAATACTAAAACGCCATTTGTTATCTTTTACAACATAAACACATTTCAAATAATAGCTAACAAAATGCAGGCTGCTGCACAAAAAACACCAATGAAAAACTAACAATACGCTATCCACGTTTGCACAGTGTTACAGATTCAATAAAATGGTTAGGTATATGTATAAAAGCGGCTTACGCTTAAAATTCAAATGTTTCTAAACGCTTTAAAACTGAAGTGAAGCTTTGCGTTTATGAGACTTTTCATCGAAGCTGATATTAATGAAAAAAGTGCGATATTTAATATGGTGAAATGTTCCATATTTTATAGAAGCGATCGCGCTTTATTACTGACTAATTAAACTCTAGGGGATATTAAGTGTGTAGGCCGTTTAACTGAGTGATGGGCGATTAAACAGCGTGCAATAATATATTTGCAAATATAACCGTATTATTATTACACAATATATAATATCTAGCTGTAATTATTTTGAAACTAAATGTGTAGTCATTAAAATCTTTAGGTGTAACAGCTGAAAGCTGTTAATCATGTAAATTATCAATACGTACAGTAAAAATGGGGTACTTAAAAACTATAAACTTATTTTTTTTCAGTTGAAGGTAATTCAAGTACTTACATAAGCAAGTACAGTACCAAATAGTACGGACCTTTGACGAACATAAAAGACTAGTTCACACGGCCTTCAGTAAGTTAGAACTACTTGGAGCACAGTACATAATCTCCGAAGGAAACTTTTTGTTCTAGTTGCCACTGTGGGTGAACGAGGAAGAGGAAGCGAAAGATCACGACTTGGACGATCCGTTCACACGCGTGTTCGCACTATTAGGAACGAGTCATTTGTGTTGTCGCGTGTAAAACCACCTTAATTGATACTGCGATTTCCTATGTTCAAGGATGCTGCATTCCCGATTTGTTGTCGTTGTTTTGTGGTTGCTACGATTCGATGTAGTATTATGTAAATAATAATGTATGTAGAAGGTATATTGCTTATGAAAGTTCTTGCTATTTCTGCGTAAGAATTAGTTTTAACAACGAAAATCTTCATTGATCATTTATGTTTGGACAAATATGATTACTATACTTTGTAGGTACCTCTATTCGTTCTGAAAACTAACAGCTTTCCCAACACATCATTACATTCATACGATTCAAATCGATAGTTCATGTTAAACAAATATCTGGAGAACAATGAACTGTTATTTATGATTTCACTACAACACGTTCCGCTCTAGTGTTTATTTATTATTTTATAATAGGCCACTAGCTTTAGTGCCCATTCGGTTTATTCGTTTATCGACTACAAATAACATTTGTAAGAATGTTGCAAACGTTTGTATTGTGCATAAACGTCTGCAAGTGAATTGAGATGGTTTATTTAGTTGAAAGCTGGTTGATATCGTGCAATAACTTTTAAGAAAGTATGTAAATATTTAAGAAAACATTTCGAAAAGAAAGTCTCGAAGCTTAGTTTCGCAAATACAATGATTTTCGATACGATGTCTATGTAGTTTTCTTGGAAAGTACGGCTCCTTCAGTAATATCTCTCAGCCTTTACGAAACTGGATATTCCTGTGCTCTGCTATACCACTCAGTAATTCTCGTATATCTTTCCAACAACTACAAAGCCTTGTAGTAACACTAGGAAGCGACATTAACTTTGGTACAGAGACTATAACCTATTTAAACGGACACGACATCGAGTAATGACCAGCCACGATGATTAATGGCCGACTCTTTTGTTTTACTTTCTCAGTAAATAGGTATTTACACATTTACTGCTGTTAGTGTCTCCTAGTTCAAAGAATATTCACATACATAACGAGTTTGACATTGTACGTGACAATCCGCTGAAATAAATTAGGGCCATGATAAGCGTTCCCTTTGACGAGCCGAGTAAGGATTACGATGTGAAAAATGATAGCTTAGGTACGCAATGCCGGGTACGTCGTGAACATTTTGTGATGATACACGATCCTAATAGGTGCGTGACATGCTCATCATCTTGCTGGATTTACCTCCATAGTCATTGAGAGGTCACCGACCTTGTTATTCATTAATTGTTTGAAGGTATTTTTTAAATGGGTCAACGATGCCATTATATCTTTTTCAATGGTCCAATTCTATTAATTTCGCTGCGTGTTATACATAAAGCAGAAGCGAGGCAATTTAGGACAAGGAATTAATAAAAAAAGATATATTTACGCCGTGCGAATACTGTTACCTTTTTTAGCTTTTACGTCGGGTCGTTCCTAAATAAAAATACAAAGCCAGTTTAAATCACGCGCCGGCCGTATGCCTATTTGGCCAAATCCACCCGAACCCGTGAGTGGATGTATGTTGGGGAGACACGTGTCAAAATTCGCCATTTAAACCTCTTTTAACAATGTTTATTGTTATGTTAAAGTATCAGCTTGTATTTTGAATCATATTTCATGTTTCAGTGGCTTTAATTTTGATTTATGTTGGATATTATTTTTCATTTTACATAATTTAATTTAAAAAAGGTGCTATGTTAACCAAAAAAACTTAGTTTATTTGGAATTTTTCGGTGGCAAAAATGTTCGAAATACAGCCTGGTATTAATGTAAACATTTGTACCGACTATGTGAAAAAACTGTGTACCTACCTACTACTTTCAGGATTAATACATACAATCTGTATGACAGCTTTCAGCGTTCCACTCTAATATTTTCATCTCGTATAATACTACAATACATTACCGAGGGAATATACATAGAAGACACATAAGTTTCGCTTCAAGAAGGCAAAAATACCGTCTTCCTCGGAAGCGCGATAACTAAATTGAGTAAAATATCTTGTAAACATAGTAGATGGATGTAGGTAACACATCTGTTTCGTCTCGGCGTTCGTATTGGGGTTCTCGCACAATTAGTCAACGGATGTTTACATGCACGACTGTTTACCTCTTCAGTACCAAAGAGATTTTGCTCTGACAGTCCTCGTAAAACAGCAGCTTCCATGTCTTTATGAAAACATCCTCTTGCTGTATTGTCCTAATTATCAATATTCCACGTACTCAAATCACATTAACGTTGGTTGATCCACGCCAATCGATATAGTTGATAATGCAGTTACGTTCACTGTCAACGATGATTGGGCGATATCCAAATTAGCATCAACCGATGTCATTAACTCAACTAATGATAAAATGTTTATGCAAATTGAAAATTGAACCCGCAAACACGTATTTGGTAGCTCGGATTCTGTATCGAATAAAGTATTCGATTGATTTTGCATTCATTCGCGCCGTTTTCTATGGGGAGGATGAAATCCATTTGAATTTCTTAGGAAAAATATTCGGTATTGATACGAATATTTGTTTTCTGCTCAATTCACCATAGCAGTATCGCTGGGGATACATTTTACAAACATATCTCGTTCTGTATCCGAGTTTATCTCGCGTTGTTTCGCGATGCTCTAGTCGGTTCGTGTGTTCACACTAGATAAACTAGCCATGTAAACAAATCGTACTTATGCAGTTACTGAATTTCGAGAAATCATCAACATTTGCCACCTACTCTTAGTTCATTATATGTATTATGTTTATGACATTATCTCTTTGTATTGAATACAAACGTGTACCTTATTTCTTAGTTGCAGTTTCAGAAGATCTTCATAAAAGAGGCAAAATGAGACTTGGGTTTAACGACATAATTTATTAATAAATAATTTATTATTTAAAAAAATCGGACACAACATTGAATATAGAAAATAAAAAGCAAAAGAAACACGATGTAAAATACATAAACAATATCAATGAAAATACTCCCCTAATAGTAATAATATTGAGAACCTTGTCTACCCGTATCATTTTGCTAACATTTTATTAAGGTATCGTGTACGTTCGAGTGGCTTAGGTAGAGTCCTTTATATTAGCTGTCTTTGTGGGCGTAGATGACAACGAAAAAAGGTACCTACCTACCGAGCCTTTCAAATCGAACCCGAGGGTTGCGTTCTATTGGAATCCTTTAGGGATGACTTTCAGCCCTCGTGGTTGGTTTTTGTACGAATTTACAAGCATAACACAGCTGTTGAATGAACAGTACCAGATGTGTCCAGAAGATTTATATTGTTCACAAAATCACGGTTAGAGAATATTTATTGTCTGTTTGTGTTGTGAAAACTTAGTAATGAGACATAACTTTCTATGGGGAGCATAATATAAAATACGATATACTCGAATTTTCTAGAATAACACATATAATATACGAGCAAACTTTTATCTTTTAATAAATTTTATATGTCCTCATCCGTGACCGGGAACAAACAATAACGCCATAAGCATTATGATAATAAGATACGTAATCGATATCCGACGCTAAGTAAAAACAAATGAGTAAAGAAAAGGGAGGAAAGAAAATATAGGCTTAAAAGGCCGTTAAAAATAAGTAAATTACATTTCCATGGAGAGTCGTAGTCCGTATAACTGTCGGCGAATTGACGGACCCTCGTCGTCGATCTAATGCCGGCTGAGTGGAAACAGTTCCCAAATTCCGAGCACTCAGACACGTTTGATTGAGATGCCGGGTGCACACAGGCGTTTATGACACCGAAGTTCTAAAAACGTGCACAACATACATTTTATGAAGCATACGAAAACTTGGCAAGGAAATGCTGTTTACAGGAGTTTTATATGTCGCGAACACGTGTCGTGGTTATTTGCTAGTTGCTGCGTTAAATAAAGCTGACTACATTTTCAGCCCGCAACTTGAAGTTTGTATATAAAAAGTAAATATTTCCCTGTGGTTGAATTAGGTATTCATTAATGAAAATACCTAAAAGGTAATGTTCAAAATCAGTAAAATATTAATGCTTGTCAGACAAAACTACTCTGTTATTACTGGAGACAAAGATAAAGATTACGAGCGTATCAAAATTTATAGTGTCTTGTTAACTTAGATCAGTCCAATTCTCAGTGATTGAAATAATAAAGTTCATTGGAATTCATACTACGTTATAAAACATTCCAATTTTCGTGGAACAAACTGAGACAATGTTCGCAAATTGTAGGTATCTACTTAAAGTGCGTCGGGAGAATCAACATCGGCGGGTGTCGGGCCATCCGGATATTCGCGGCTCTCAATTCAATTTGGCATAACGCTCCGGGGTGATGAAAAATTTGCCTCCCAAATTATGAATTTGATACCATCGTCACGCACTTCATCAATTTAATTACGACCAGGAATTTGATTGCGTCTTATTAAATTCGTCGCTTCACGTCTTAGTAATGTATAATGACAGTGAAGAGAAAATTTTAGTTTGTTATGTTTAATCCCCGAAAAGGTGAAAGGTATTTTCCTCATTCTGATAAATTTCGGTTTAAAATTGAGATGGATAGTGATGTCAGCGAGAATGAACTCAGTGAATGATTCAAAGTCCCGCTGACAAGAGACTAATTGGTGCGGCAGTGCCGCGATCACACTGTATAGCGCTGATCGACGAATTTAGAACAAAAGGGTGACAAAGCTATCTCATTTACAAAACCATGCTTCTAATTAAGAGATGCCACAACCATACCACAAATAACTCAATCAGATAAGGCGTACAGATAAGATCACAACATGTTTACAAGAGCTTAATGTTTAGTTTAACAAGAAGAAAGTGAAACGAGACACGAATATAAATAGCCAATTGAATTAAAATATGAAACAATAAATGCGACAAGCTACGACGAGGTGGCTCCGATTCGTAGTAGTGAGGAGGTCATTGTTCATGTTTGTGGTCACTCTAGTATCGCAATGAGGAAAATGAAACTAGCGAGTCGGCGAGCGTTGAGCAAAATATATCAGGAGCCCGAGGGATTATCGGCATGCTATTAATCATCCCGCTAGGTATTGACGCTTCGCGCGGCACTAGACGGGCTCCGAGTCTGTAATCCTACCGCCGCGGAGGATTATACCTAGCCATGCCGTTATACCTCAAGCTGAAACCCACACAATCCCCTAGAGGCTACCTTCTTTGCCAAATTGAAAAATCTTGTGTTGTTTTTGTCCGAGGACAGGAATGTTGGGGACGCGACGTGTGCCTCATTTCTTTTTGTTGGCTTCGGTTTTGGTTTATACATTCACTGGACGACTTTTTGAGAATTAAATAAACGGGATGCGTATACCTACACAGTTATTTCTATAAGACGGGAGGGATCATGTTATTACAGTAGAAGTTATAGTCTTCTGAGAAAGAGACAGGGTAAGAAAACTAAAATATTATAGCTTGCTTTTAGTAGGTACACAATTACCACCATGTCAAAGAAGCCCATAAAAACAAGCAAAAAAACACCTTTATATTACACTTCACCGCACAAAATAAAGGTCACAATAAAATTATTAATAGACGTAAACACTCGGTCATTAAGCAGTACATTACGTAGTAGCACAGCATTGTTTTGGGCTACAAAACAAAACTCATATAAAAGTAATCGACCATTAGACGGCTGTAACGAGGCGGGTCGCGTCTCGAGCTCCATTAGGAAACCAGCTTTAGATTTAGAACATTAAAGTATTACCTCCAACAAGAGATTAATGATGAAATCTCTTATTTTAGGAGGAAATTGATTTGCAGCGGCGACAAAGCTAAGCGTGTTGGAGTTTTACGACGCGCTCACTGATCTATGAATAATGATATTTTTTCACAATTATAAAAGAAAATTTTGCTCGTAAATTAAATTTAATGATTGGTTAGAGGTTTCCGTGCTAACGTTTTATTTAAACTTTTCCTTTTGATAGAAAATATGTCATTTCGTGTAATCATGATACGTTTGATTTCACAATCTGCGCTCTTATAACTGTCTAAGTTTTCTTATTCTAAAACAGAAGTGGAGTTATCATACACTTAGTTGCAGATTTTTATCGCCCCACTGCTGGGCACAGGCCTCTCACACGGAGAAGGATTGAGCGTTAATCAGCACACTTGCTCAATGCGGGTTGGTGATTTCAGACTATGTAGTCCAAGTTTCCTCGAGATATTTTCCTTCAACTGTTTATCAGCCATTGGTGTCTAAGATATACTTATTTACATACAAACTTAAAATAGTTGCATTGATACTTGCCTGATCTGTGACTGTCACTCAATTAATGCTTACTTCTAACTAATATATCGATTGTTGTGATTCAAACACATACATGGACTACGTAACTACAATTTATTCACAAACCAACACCAAATCGTCAATATAGTTGAATTGATCGAACGTTGTTAGCAGTGTAGGTTTATTTATTAGAACAAAGCTTTTAACATAGAACGCTTTTATTGGACGACGGAAAACTGTTGTGTACATAATTCCAATCAATTTTAGTTGGGAAAATTGTTTGATTTCAATATTTGTGCTGTACTAGTTTTTCGATTGGCGATAGTGTGTTGGTTTTTCGTATAAAATAGTAATAAAAACATGGAAAAATAACTAAGTTTATTTACGAGCAAATATTTTATGAGAGTAATGGTAGGTAATGTGTCAATAAAACTTGTGTCTGTACATAAATAAATATTTGGGGAACAGTAATATACTCTATACTAAAGTTATAACGAGGTTAGTTTATATAGGTTCAAGGATTCCCTGCTAGGAGGTGAATTTTCAGCCAGAATCCAGTTTCAAGTGAATTTTTAATACACTTAGGTTCGGTATATAAGATTCGGCGAACCACTGTTTGTTGATCAACATTCTGGAAGCGATGAACTGGTTACGTTTTATTTAATAGGTAGGTAAGTAAAAACAGAATTTTATTATAAAAATCACTTTCGTAAACTCAATTCACCTAACTACAAAAAAAACTTTATCTTAAAACAGTGTTATATCAGAATTTTCTGAAATGCATTTGAAATAATATTAGATTACAAATACAGCGTAGGTAAGTTTTGTTCTTACAGGTATAAGTAACACTCGCAATTTCAGGAAAATTCACACACCTCTAGGCAAACCTACACAGCAAGTATTTTAGCAAATTGAGGAGCAAGATACTCCTCGTTTAATAGCAAATATCAACATATAGAAAGCTAATCCAATATCGACAGAGACCGCAGACAAGTTAGTGCTGTGTGCGTTGATCCAGCGAAATAGGCGATTTGCCTCGGGGTCGGTTGAGCACTATAACGTGATATCTACGTACCTAGGCTGAGACAGTGATTGTTCAGAAGTATAACAACCAACACCTGAATTAAAAGGTGGATGATTATAATGAACCGATGTAAATTTAGAGTCCGAAGATAAACTTATTCATTTATT
Organism: Helicoverpa armigera; assembly: GCF_030705265.1. Classification (NCBI taxonomy): domain Eukaryota; kingdom Metazoa; phylum Arthropoda; class Insecta; order Lepidoptera; family Noctuidae; genus Helicoverpa; species Helicoverpa armigera. The sequence continues at coordinate 6,305,736 of NC_087121.1, forward strand.
AGTAAATTATTCCGCGGCAAACTGGGAATGGTCTACCATCTTTGTGACTGTCAGCATAGAAAATTGCGAGCTAGCGGTATGAAGTGGCCTAGCACGCGTAAGTCTAAAAGAATTATTTAGAATTATTGAGATCTAAACATAGGGGTCAATGTCGAAATAATTATGGATACAAATTATACACACAATTATTATGCTATTTTCGAAGTAAGTTATACAGCCTTCTCGTGTATCTGCCTTGTGGCAACGGGGTCGCCATTTCCCGCCACCTGGCCACACGGATGTCAATCCAACTTCCCCACATTATATTTATACAATATTTCGAAACATTTATTCAATAATTATAGGTTACTTGCACTATAGAGGGATGTGGGTGTGCTGATAATACGATACTTATGGCATGAAATAATAGACATAACTTTCGACAATTGTATAGAAATACATACCTATACCTATTTGATTCTACGGTAAAATATTCTTTACTATTGATAGTTATGTAACAAAAATGTTCATACATAACAAATGATGATTATAAAAAAGCTAATAACAAAATAAATATACCTACATTGTGGAAGAAAACTTTAAGCATAATAGGAGCAACCTCTTATTATGTTAATGGGCGATAAATCACAAGTGCTTGAAAGACAAAACTTTCCACTATCGATAAAAGCATTGAAAACAGCAGAAAGGTTCCATGTTTATTCCTACTCCTACGTAGAAGTTTCCACGCGTGTCACTTAGAGCAATCGATGAACACCTCATTTGTCAAAACCTGTCCAGCGGTTTACTTTATGAGGGAACATCCATCTTTATAGGATATCCAACCCATAACCTAGCCCATTTTACATTATAAGAAGCTGATGGCATCCATTTATTTTCGACGTTGTATTGGAAAATGAAATTGATTGATTCTCGAGTCATTGAATCAATCAATTTCTCGCCTTGGAGCCTTTATTTCGTATTAAGCCGCGGATGAATACTTGATGCCACCCCACCCGCTTCCAAATGCGGCCATAAAATACATTTATAACTTTTCCAACTACTGAAAATTTTATTAAAACAAACGCTAGTAAGTTTCATGAAAAACCGTAGCTTGATAAATAATTTAATTTGAGTAATGAATGACTACGAAAGCTGGTGCAAGCCAGTTTTATTGTTATTAAGATTGCTCTAATTAGTATACTTTCTGTTTACGTAAGACCATATTTATTTTTATGAGTTCTCCAGAAAATCTTCAGGAGAAGCAGTTTCTACGAAGTAATGTAACAAACGACATCTTTGTGTACCTACTCGTGGAAACAAGCTATCCGAAGATAACTACTTTAGATATGACAATCGTTAAGCAACTAGAGCACCAGGTGTACAGACCCATTACCTAAATGTGGAGTACACAAAAAATTGTTAAACACACATTAAATGGGTCGCCTCTAGGCACCTCTACCTCAGACGCAATTTGTCTCTAAATACCCCAGCAAAAAATATTTTATTTTGCGTGTTACTTGCCTCTTACTCATAACTCCATTGTAACAATAGGTACACAAATATTAAGCTGGTATATTTTTGACCATTTATATTGAGTCGTACATAACTTCCTGTTGACCAAAGTTCACATTGTCCTCGGCAAAGTAATAATTTACTTCAGGCGTCTTGATATTCGGCCGTCAAAAGAAGACAAAAGCGGTCTGTCCCGGCTAACGATCTTGACACCGATACGCTATTGTCCACATAACTAACATTGTTCAATAGCTTCGATTTATGGCATCCCTCGCGTCACAGGGAGAGGTGAACTAGTATCAACTTCGCTATTACTTTGTTGAATGGGGAGTATTTGTTACAGTTCTTAGTTTCTGCAACCGAGACGGTAATTTCGGCGAACCTAAAATCCATAAATTCTGATAAGTAAACAACCCTCTGATATATGTGAGTATAACAAGATTCTTGAAATTGATACGTGCTGTCTGAACATAATTGCGCCCTTGGACCTTCGTTGATACAATGACCGACCTTGAGGATACAACACACGTAACACACCTGGTTGCGAAACGGATTGTTATGTTGTTAAAGGGGACTTTTGACTTTCGTAGCCTAACAAAAGGAATTTTATAATTATTCAGGGTATTATTTCGAAGAGCTGTAATTTGTGAGTTATGTACTTCATGACATTGTATCACTTATCAATGAAATGACCTCGACAAATTCAAAGAACTACTTTTTATATTATAGGTACGTGATGATATTACGAGGAATCACGGCGATATCGAGATCAGTTATCATTTTGTTATGTAAGAAGTTCACTAGGCACTTACTTCGATCGATCTTTCAACTGATGTTTTAAGTCTCAATTCACCTGATGACATGCGCAACTTGACTTTATATTCAAACAATAGAAGACGTATTTGTAACTAATGTAGGTGTTTCATTAGACAGCATTAGTTCATATTACATTACGTCAATACTCAACTGGAGTGAATGGCTTTGGCGACATAGTGTAATCGCATTGCAGAAATGTATATCTTGCATCTTCAACGTACTCTAATGCAATATCACGTATTACAGTTTAAGTAAACACAATGCAGGGGTGTCACCCGTCACCGCTGACCTCAGTCGTGGTCACAGATTCGCCCGCCAATGACAGTGATCTTGATATTTTTTCTCACGACTTTTTGTACCGCGCATTTTGTCAGACTTCTGTTTTTGTCGCAACAAAAAAGCAATAAGCGAGGTTAATCTAAGTACCGTACCTTTATTGCGTTACAGAGCAATGATTCCTTCGAGAAAAAAAAATGAGTTACGAATGTATTCATCCACAATGCTCGCCTACGTAATTCAAAAGCTAATAAAAATTTGATGGTTCTTTGTTGCAGTGTTAAGGCAATTTGAGGCGATCAGCGTATGCGTGTTTTAAAATTAATTTAACTTTACACCTTTTCAGTTTTATTGGGGTCATAAAAAATTGAACTTTAAAATTTTTGAAAGCATACCTACTTAATCTAGCGATATTTTTATGAGGTTTTGGGACCATATTTCGTGGTAGTTTTGCATAAAACGGAGGTGAACTTGGAACAAGAACAAACGACAGTAAAGCACAATCAAACTTCGAGTCAAAGGTCTTGGAGCGTGTGAATCGTTAACCTAGCTACGTAGTTTAATTTCCCTTACAGTATGGCTGTTCAGTGGTGCTTGTTTTTAAACCTCGGAGTGGCGCGCGCGCAGCCGTGTGAACGGTTCGACCTTGATGCTACGATACGTGTCGAGACGTTTTTTACTGTTTCCCTGAGATACTTATCTATATTAGTTACATTCAAAACATTACAGTTGCATCGTTTCGAGTTGGCGTGTTTTGTTACGCTTTAATTACTTAAGCAATATTTAGGTTCTATTTGCATTTCATACATGATAATTTAAAGGCCGCTGAATACGGTCAAAATTTACATGTTGCGGTGTACACAACCTTCTTAATAGAACTTAGGGAAACCATTTGAATTGCTTTAGAATTTAACATGAATTATTAAAACTATTGACAGAAGAAAATAAGCGTTTTACTCACATTAAATGGCTTGTTATACTATTCGTGCACATTCCATTAGAGACGTGTAATAAAGACTTTCTATTGTATTAGACATTGCTTGCTAAATGTGAGAAAATAACGTATCTATGACTGAATAATAACTGAACGTTCTTCTGTTATTCGTCCCATCATTGTTCTTGCAGCCATTGCAATAGCATCAATAATAGCCGTTAATCAGCACATAGTATACATATACACGTACTCGGATGTGTATTCACGCATTAACTTTGACCCAGACCGACGAATTCACGCAAGCATGTTAATTAACCTTGTCGATACTGCTCATTCACACGACCAAACAACTACTGATAAATATCCAAAAAGCTATCTATTTTGGCCATACGCAATATGGTCAGTAACCATTAATACGAAGTCCAAAATCTCATAAAATTTATGTTCGCGCATGACGTCGTAAATGCACCCTGTACGGAGAAATAAAACGAGTCCATAAAATTCGGGTGAAAGGGAATTCCTTTAACACGCTGCAATAAACCGTTCTTTATCGGTATCGCTAAAAAATTCGCTACACTTTGTACCTAAATAAATTACGAATCTAAGAAGTAAACGGTCGTGTTTCTCCCATTTTGTAATTTAACGCTGTAGAATTGAATAGTAGACGCGTAGATAGGGAAGTCTCATCACTCATATGTTTCCCAACCGTTGGAACAAAGGCTGTCCATTTCCGAAGGAGGTACGCCACGCGCTATTGCGAGAACTGTTCGAACGTGATAGTTGCGACATGCTCGTGACTGAACTGCGCGCGCGCTCCGCTCGAAAAGTTGCTACATAGCGATATGGAGACCTAGGCTAGCCTTTGTAACTAACAAACAGGATATAGAGCTGATTGAAACGTACGTATTTCTAAAGCGTATTTGTAACGTCACAGACGAGTTCGATCGAGACCGGCGTCAATGTAATTGGAGTGCTGGCTGTGCCTAAACTGACATTTGGATGTTCGGTACCATCATGACATAGACATGAGTGCTTTAATGAGCCACCTATTAGGTTCGGTCGGTGCAAATGACGCGGGTTCGCAATCAGTGCGGTCACAAGCGTGATTCCGCGATGGATCGTTGCGTCGCTCTCGGACGGATAATGTCCCATTGACAAATCCGCGGGCGTTCGCTGACAACACGACATTTGCTTAAGTGTCCCTAATTATAGCACGCAATGAAACGCGTGTTGTGATTAACGGTATCTAGCGTCGGCTCAATGTACTCGCTGTCTGTTGTTACACGAATGTGTTAATTTAATTAGCTACGTGATTGTCTGATGCTTACATATATCATCAGACTATCACAATTTCTGTCTTTCGGTTAATAGCATTCATTAGTTTGGTAATAATGTTTCATTGAAGGCGTGCCTTTATTCGTTTATTTATTTTCAATGCCACAGTTTTTAATTACTCATTAAATATTCCTCAGTTTCTACTACAAAATAACATAGGTAAATTGAAATGAGGGCGAGGGCAGTGAGGTTCATAAAGGATTTGCACACACCTTCCCGTGTTTTATGTCATCAAAATGCATAGAAATCATGAATATTTAAATCGACCATTTCCATTTACAATTGTTTAAATAAATGTTAATTGCAGACAGGTAGCACAATGACTAGTTACGATCGTGTTTCAAAACAAATGAAGGAACACGTCAACGAATCGGTAATTTGGGAATGTTTTGCACATAAAACATGTTATGCGTCGCTTTCTAAAATATTTTTTGAGATGCAGCTAACAGATTTGTCTAACTTAGTATTTTGCGGTATTTAGACAAGCTTGAAAAGGAGATAGAAAGTTGTACGTAACGAGTTGTAAGTCTTCTATGGTTTGTGTGAGAATGACAATATGCACTTAGAATGCATTTAGAGCAAGCTTTAATATGATCTTCAACAGTAGTAACACATCATACACAACAAACATAGAGGTAACATGTTATATATTATATTTGTTTGTATATCTGTCTTACATAATGGATGGACGGAACATATTACGTTCATGTAACACGGAAGTTCTTCCTGAGGCGAGTGAGCCGTTCTCAGATGAAAAGATTAATGTGTCTGATGTAATGGCGACGATTGAAAAGGCGTTGATGGCACTGTTTTGAGCTTGTACCTAAACAAATATCTTAAGTGGATTGAAGATTAAAAGGTGGGTAAAGCTGTGTGTTGATGTAAGAGACATTTTGATGCTGAACTTAAAAGGGTTAAATGGTAGCAGAACTTTTGTTTTCTATGTCCACAATTGAATGAGATTTTCAATATAGCAGCTGCTAAATAGTTAATGCTAGTCAGTCGGATGTTGTACCTAACTCTGTATTTCATTACCCTTACAAATAAAACTTCCTAAAGTATTTCCTTACCTATCACAAACATAAAAGTTAACCCATTGTCTTATCGCACATTTTGTCAAAAAATACCCTTTATGTAGGTAAAAAACTCTTAATTTATACTTTTAAAGGCTATCTTCACCTATGTAAATTTCAACCCTTATAATTGAATGAAATCCGGCCGGTCGACCACGTGACCTCGTTTTCCCTCTAATATTTGGGCTGCATTTAAATTTGTACGTAAAATGTGGTTTTACGTGTAATGTTTACGATTTACCCGGTGCTAATATCATGTTTTTGGTAAAACTATTAATTTGGTTATGCTATAGCTCATTATTATGATGTTAAATTCATTTCAAATTGAGTGCTTTTAATGCTGTTTTTGACTAATTTCATTATTTGTTTTGTCTATTACATACTTGCCATTATCATTAACAACTGATATCATCATTTAATATCACCATTCATTTTTATGAAACTGAAAAACAAGAACAAAGTAATAATTGATGAGGAACCTAATACTGCTACAACCAATTACAACAAATATATTTTTTCTACTCATCGATAAACTTCAAAATTTATTTCACGTCCCTATCAGACATCACTATTTTAATGTGTCGCCCATTATCTGTTCTTAGGCAGGACAATCATTACAACAACGGTTTAAGTTTATATCGATTAGAATAACAATCATAACGATTCAGCCATTCGATTCGACCTTAACCTATAACAATAGGAGTCGAGTGTCCTCACACTTCCTTATTCAGACGGAGGTGTACACTGCATTGTAATGCGATATGAAATGCGGGGCAAGGATATTAATCGATACTCGATTAGAGCGAGTACACAATCGATTGTATACATCTCGATTGAGTTGCCATGTCAGTATTTGTCTCGGAGTTCTTGTAATCTATACAAACGTAATAAATAGGAAACATGGTTTGTTTGTAATGTAAAACCAATTTGAAAAATTCTGTAACTGTTAGAAAGATACACTTTTTCGATTAACATAGTCTATATTTTATCGCGGGCATCATGAGACACGGGGGAAACCACGGGAAAATGACTAGTCGATGATAAATGAGTTAGAGAAAGACTATATTAGACATTCTGCGTTGTTTTTAGAAAGTTTCTCCGTAGTAAATAAATGAAATTATCGCTTTTTAGCTTGTAATAGTATCTGATGGTAATTATGAACCCGCCAGTGGTCCCTTGGTACAGCCTAATGAGCGATCCCGAGTAATGCCGTTAGGTTGGTTTACCGTGTTCTGCCAACCGCAAAGAAACAGGCAGCGGTTGTGTACAATACATTATAATAATTATTTTATATTATTTTGATATGTTCGGACAACAACTTCTAAAGGCCCGACGAGGAAAGCTACAAAATGTTTACAGAATTTTTTTTAATGGTAAAGTAATTAAACATCTTTTTATATATTTTCTAAATTCCGGGTACAAACTGTACCTACTTGATGATTTCAGTTGTTGATTTATGTACATACAGGTATTTTATTTTATTATGGAAATACCATGTCGTGTATAGCAATATCTCTATCGCATACATACAATGCGTGTTTGAATAAAATAAAAACATACTGCTAGGTATTCTATTACCTTGCGTGTAGGTTCTACGTTTATGTTCCGTTACGTGTGTCCGTGATTAGGTGATAAAAACCGCATGTGTTACCTGAAACAAATAAAAACGTTGTTAATATCTTTAATGTACCCATAAACAGTCGAATAGGTTTTTCAATAGTCGTAAACGGTAGAACTTCATTACTTCACGCATTGTGCAGATTTTCTTCGGATTTTTCTCGATATACATTTATTTTCAATAAAGAAAAAACTATGTAAAGCCGTATTTTTTAATCTAGTAAACAAGAACGGGTTCATGTTTAACGCTAATGATACGACATTCTTTATGTTAATTTTAATTAAGCCACGGTAGACGATGTCACTAGGTAAGTGTGCCTTCAGGCGATTCGCAAGGGGCTGAGTAAGTGCACTGAAAAACGATACGGAAAAGCAAAATACGAACAAGAAATAAAGGTATTTGAGATTAATACCACAAGGTGTCCACAAAAAATGTGTTAGGTATTAGAAATCGATTCAAGGTCTACCTATAGATACACTCGTTCAAATGTTTATTTTTAATTCTATTAACACAACATTTTCAGTCATATCACCCGATTTTATCGATTATCCGATCATTACATCACAATCAGCTAAAACGCACAATTTATAACAAACTAATGAATAGGCTTTGTGCGGCAAAATTAGATTTGAAACCAATTTAATTATTGAAAGCTGTAAAAGGTCGTTGATATTAATGAAACTTTGAAACGAACTCCCGAAAGCAATCTAGTTTGCGTCTCATAAGTTATGATTACGACTTATGAGTCACAGTAGACTATGATACGAATAATAATTACGTTTAAAGTCAGTAAGGCGTAGCTTGCTAGGTGTGAGTTGCGTAACAGCTAACTTGGTTATTAGTGATCACTCACTGTGGAAGTAGATCAAGAGATTCTTATGGCGGTAAAGTTGAAGAAGAAGACTTAATGACCAGTATAATTTCATTCATTCAAATAGCTCTGTACTTGGCTAAATAGCTCGATACGGACAGACATATTGTACAGAAACCCTAGCTTTTGCAAATAGCAGTCTTGAATCTTTACACGAAGTTCTTTTCAATAAATCGATCAATCTTGCATTATGGTACGGCGATACTTTTGCTCATCCATCATTGTATTATGCCATCTTTCCGTGTCCTTAGTAAACAAAGCATAATATCCATCGCAGTTAATTGAGTCTACGTAGTACAATTATACCTGTAGTTGGAAAACATCTGCGACGCAATCACAGTCTTTATTGAACTTATAATTTCAACAAAGGCGCTTCGCTTCGTTCCAAGTATAATATTTAATTAGACCACTATCACGGGAAGGAACGTTCTAGTTCCATTGGTGATGTTTGAATAATATCTTGTCCTGAGAACTTGTCATTTGCTTAAGAAAACATAATTGTTTGTTTTAATCAAGTTTTCTTCTGCATTTCTCTCGTTTGTCAGTGTCATGGTATGTTCGAACTTTAAATAATAGCCATTAGTTTGGTTCCATATTTTCGATATTCTTAAATTGATTTATCATCGTATTATTGAGCATCGTAATAATTTCGGTATTCTGTGCGAAGATGCTACGTAGGAAGTATTTTGCCTCATCGCCAATGAAGTTTGCTGTTCCTTTAAACATTTCAAAACAAGCGATTGCTCGCCTAATTAGATGTTTAAAGATTTAAAATTACATAACCTCTCGTTCATGCCCATAGTCATTTATCGCTCAGATTTTTTCTCGAATCGGTTGCATTCTTTGTTCCGCGAGCGTAAGTCGCGAATAAATTAGTTACCGTCGAAAAAATACAAAGTTTCGTGTTGATTAGACATGGCTGTCGTGTTTCGCAAAGGCGTACCATGTGTTCTGTACATAATGTAAATTGATGTAACATGTGCGGGGCCTTTTGTTCCGTTTTGTTATAGATCCTCATTTTGTTGGACTTCATTTGTTTTTTTTCTCTCAAATGTTGTATTGAGTTCCTTGACTTTTCACGTGATCTTTTGTCCGTCTGCCTATCCGTCTATACATCATTTTGTGAATGGGAAACGCACATGACATAACGTTGTAATTACCATAGCCGATTTCGAACAATTCATGGATACTTACTAAAATTTGCCTATTGGTAAATGAACGCCCGCTGAGCATGGCAATGAGAGCATGACTATTTAAGCCGGAAGATGCTTTGACGAGGAAAAACAAAGATTGAAAAAAGTATTGTTGCCTTTATAACCAATCAAGGTTTGCGTTTAACAATGCATATCTACACTTAGTCAAACGAATGGTGCGTAGCTGTCGTTAAAACAAGAAAAAAGGCTTATCTGCGTATTATTTATAGTGATTTTGTGTAAAATTTCATATAAAATGTAAATAAACGTGAAAAGGGCAAATACATAATTAATTCACGTCGATTTAAATACCATACTTTTACCGAATATTCATTGAGTAAAAGGTACCAATGCATTTTTAAACACGTTAAACTGATTTTCCAAGCAAGGCATGAAAAAAAACATTTTTTATTCAGCATCATTACTAAACAATTATTTATCAATTATTTACCTAAAAGGATATTATAATTACAAAATAAAATATCATTTAAAATAAATAATTGTCCATTTTCCCAGTGACCTTGCCACTATCATCCACGCATGACAGTCAGCGTGGCTGTGACAGACACTTCATTCACCACACGTCCGCCACAGTACGTGCGTCCCATACCAACCACACGCTTGAATAATTGTCCCCCTGATTGATACCTTTGATTTATAGCTTTATTTACTAAAACTAGCCATAGTAGGTTGAAGAAATCTTTTGACAATGAAGTATTGGAACAATTATGGTGACTTTAGATCTGTCAAAAGTGCGCTAATATGGTTTTGCAGTCATCAAATTAACCTTCTCTGTGAGAGAAGGCCTGTGCCCAGTAGAAGAACGATGAAACAGGCTGATAATGATGATGTGTCATCAAGCAATTTCCTAAGTGAAAAACTCGATCAATATATTAATTTAGGCTATTACAAACGGCATTATTTATTGACTATTCACAAATATCCCGTAGGCAAATGTAACGTTCAATGTGCTTATAAAGTTTGATTGCTATTGACATTAACCGGTGACAAATTCGAGCTTAAACCCGTTACTGAGAATTTTCACATAAGAAAATGTCAATAACACTTTGCTTGACCAAAAACAGCGAAGAAAGAAAAGCAAGTTTGTTTTTAGGTAAAACTGCAAACTGTATACCAGATGCTATATGATGATTTTGTTTGATACATTTCCAAACAACTATTGAAATTCTTCGAAGTAATAATCACGTACGTGTGATTAACGTATCCAAGAAACACGCATTGTTTTACATTAACACCTGTGCTTCATATTAGGATGCAATATGGAACTGCGATGTCAAGAATTCTCTCAATAAGGGTCTCGTAATGAATCACTATGTACGAGTATCTATACTAAAATTATAAAGTTGAAGAGTTCGTTTGTTTATCCGCTCGACTCAGGAACTACTGTCCCATTTTGAAAAAATATTTCAGTGTTAGATAGTCCATTTATTGAGGAAGGCTATAGGCTACTTTTAATCAGGGTTTGTGCAGAAGTTACTACAAGAAGCGGGTAAAACCGCTGGCAGAAGCTAGTATTACGTAGGTACTTGAGACAGCACATCAAAAGGATTGTATGCATCAACATTATTCAATCCATCATTCGATGCTTATAGTGGCTACTTACGAGAAAAGTGGGCCTTTCATCTTTAACTGTAGGGTTGGTGAAAAAGGTACGCTGAGGATTTAGGGTCATCATTAGTTCAAGTACAAGCGAAATTATTTATGATGCCAATTTTGGCCAGTAGTTATAATGAGTACATTAATGTGTAGTGAAAAGATAATATTATTCGATGTTTATAGCATTTTGAGATATCGATTTATTGTTGAAGACATGTTTATATTGACATTAGGTACAGTGTTGCTATTGCATTTTCCATCAGGAAACATATTGTGTTTGCTTATATGCATTGACAATGCTCGATGATATAACAATGCTAAACATTCCTATGGAATTAGATACAATGAAGAACCTTAAAAGTGTTGTTTAAACTTTTTATTATTACACACCTTAAAAATTGGATCCTGACTCCGCATAAAGCATCATACTGAGTGATATACTTATATATCATAATGTTTGATCTCGGAGCGAGATGTTTCCAGGTCAAGTGCGAGCGCCGAACGGTACCCGGCAATTACATAAACGGGTTTACACAAAATCGCGGTAACGATACTTCTTGTATTTAACCTCTGCGAACTGAACGTAATAAGGAACCTCTTTTCTTGGAATTCCTTTGGAACTGCTTTGAGTCATGTGTCCATATTGGGCCTAAATTCTTTGTCTCTTGTTCGTGAAAATATGTAGTGTCCGTTCCTTCTTTTTGGGAAAAGATATTGCAAAAATACTGTTTATGATTAAAAGAACAAATCATGTACGCTACAGTTTATACTTCTAACATAAATCCTAAATATGTTTGTTTTAAAATAGCTTATAGATTTACGACATAAAGCCATCCGTTCAATTCAAAAGGAAACAACTGCGAATCGAATTGAAGTTTAGAATAAAATAAGCTTCAAACCGTTTATGGTAACAATGTATCACAATGTAAGACACAATATAGAGTCCTATTCACACACATTTACTTGTGCATTCGATTCTATAAATCAGCTCTCTAAAAGTAACAGCACAGAATAGGTATTAGTGAAACTGGGTCGCGTTTCGCATTCGTGGTGAATCCATTTTGCAGTGTTGTTCGGTGGCTATTGTCTCATGTTCCGATGCTCCGACTCCTTCCGTTTGCATTAACCATTCGCACATTTTTGTTCCATTTTCTTTTGTTTTACTCGAAATGCCTGAATAATTATCCTTTCCAATTAAAAGCGCGTTGTGTAGTGTTTTGAAACGCTTTGGTTATGAGGCCAGATTTTAATGGCTGGCTAGGTATTTATGTTTAATATATTTTTCATGTAAAGGATTTTAAAATGTATAATGAATAAATATAAATATGAATTCATTGGAAAAATTGAAATATTTAAAACTGCGATAAAAATATCTGCTATCCAATATTTTGAGAGGACCATTTTACTGATACAATTTATTTATTCAGGAAGTGTCCCTATGATATGTTATCCATAAGGTTGTCACCACATTTATGGTAACCACAAAATGTGGTGACCATAAGACAAGAAAGGAAATGGTAAAAAAAGTTTACATAAACTATTGTAAATCCATATCTTGACCACCCAACGTGAATTTTACAAGCACCATGTGTGAGTCTGACTAGCCCAAGAAGGGTTCCGTGCTGTTATTGTTATTAAGCAAAAAGGAGCATAAAAATCACAATTATCACATGAGCCACCAAACATGTATATTTTAGTAAAAATACATACAGTTACAGTTACAGCCTTTTTTTTTTATCGTCCCACTGCTGGGCACAGGCCTCCTCTCACACGGAGAAGGATTGAAAAATACATAACCTGTGAAAAATCTAACAGTCTACTATTACGTTCATGAGAGTCGGGCAGCAAAGTTTTAGTAACTTACGTCCCATTATTATATGGATCATATTCCTTAGCACCTTCAGTTTTCTATCATCTAAAAATACCTAACATACCTTTCCTATCGAGAGGATTCTTATTCAATTTTCTTGTGAACATAATAAGCCAACTTCCACGAAAAATGATATGAAATTGTGAAAGATCTTCATTCTTCAGTGTACCTACCAAGAATCAATCGCTTTGCGAAATTTCTGCGGCATCAGAATATTTAACATATTAAGTAAATTCTTGTTTTATCACGCTCACAAAGTTTTTATAAATAAAGCATCAATTTCTAAAAAACTACAACAAAACCCCAAGATATAAGCATTACAGGGTTTTTTATAAATCATTTGTAGAACTTATTATAGAGGTATTCATAATATCTCTCAAAGGCAATCAAAGTAAAAGTGAAAATAAAACAGGATTTATTTTTCCGAACATTAAGATGATTTATTTACAATATATCCTGTTTCATGCATCGTCTATGGTGGCAGAGATTGGCGCTTAGCCAAAACACACATAATAATATCCTGTTTAATAATTCTTATTCAAAACTTGTGTATCTAGTGAGCATTTCGACGGAAAGGAAAGTTTTAACAATAGCCTGAACAAACAAATAAAATTTATATCCAACCATTTTAGTTTTCAAAATAGATGCTGCATGTTTTTTATGATGTCTGCTTGAATAATGCTATTTAAATGTGTTCTTATTGACGTACGTACATTATCAATGCAAAACCTATGTTTTACATTTTAGAGCATTGAGGAATTGATAAATAAATTGTAATGTATTTTGTGTCAAGCAGTCAATGACTGGACCTGAATTGTTTGGCCTTATGCACATATTATATTAAATCGATTTGTGCTGAACAAACAGTAAAATTATTCAGGAATTTGCGTAACGTAAATATAGATTCAATATGACAATAATCCAGGGGAACTATGAACTATGGCTTTAATCTTCACACTTTCAAAAAATACCGAATCCATAATGTCACGGTAAACGCTACCTGTTGAAATATTAAACGACGACTAATTTTTGTTGGATTGTAGAACAATGATGTAATTGAAAGAAATTGATTATCGGCTTTCGGAACGAAGTAGTAATTATAAATTATTAACAGATGAAAATGTTCAATGAATAGAATAGTACTTAATGCGTGCATTCTAACGTATAATTTAGTTGTTTAATGAAACAGTCGTGTGAGAGCGAACAATTATTGGAAACAATGAGAGGTCCCGACCAGTTCGACCGGTCGGTGCATGAGGAATAGGAATCAGGTTCTTTGAGTTCATACTGTCGTATCAACTTGACTTTGTTACCGTTAAAGTGTGTTCTATTAGGTACCTGTATTATCTGCATCTTGGACATACTTAAAGACAAACTAAAAATTTTTATCTATCCATCTAGCGGGTTTCATTTTTATATAGGTATACCTATATACCCCCGCTTTCCGTTGTCACGACATAACATGAAAACGGCTTGACCGATTTGGCTGAAAAATAGAGGGGAGGTAAAATAGACCCGGGAGAAGATTTTAGGATAGGCTTTTTGTCACCATCCAGCTACGGGACGCGGGTGAAACCGCGGATGAAAGCTAGTACTTATATAAAACTGAAGATTCGACGATAAACATAACGAATGTAGGCTATTACCCGAGAACGAATGTAGACTATTACCGAAGAAGCTACAAACAAACCAATTGATGATGATGACCTATCAATCACTCACTAAGTGATTCTTATATAACCTCTCGAGAAGCATCACGTAACTAAAAGATAGCTTTCAATAAAATCTTCGCAGATACATTACAAATACACGATCTTTTGCTAAAACATTACCCTCTTTTTCGCACTCAGTTGGGTAAAAGGGGCGCAGTAGAGTATGATACCCGTCAACGCAATTACAGTGTAAACTAGTTCTGCACTCGGTTTTACCTGGTGAACGGTGCGTGGGAAACTGGGTGCCTCAGATGAATCACAGTTTGTATAGAAATACACTATATCTATAGGTACTGTGGATTATTCTATTTGAAATATACCTATTTCGAACCAATATCAAACTATTCGCACAATAAAATAGTAGCGCGGGTAAATGGTATTCAAATACGCAAATACGGTTGAATATTTACACCAATTATTTTATTTTATGCTACGAGTACTTTCAGGAATACAAAAAAAAAATCAAATAACACTGCAAATAAAACGCGTATTCGAACTGCATAGTTGTGTACATTGCTTACTTACGCAAAAAAGTAGATTTTCAAATTCTGAAAACAGATTTCGGAACCCATTTCGTTATACCAAACAAAATGAATATAAATGCTTTTCTGTCTAACAGCTAATACTCTTCCAAGTCGTCTTGCCTAATCAGGCACAATCTAAACAAATACATATTAATGGTAGTAAAGTACTTGGCCAGTGGATAGCCTCCACATCGCCCTGACACATATACCGAGTACGGGCAGCAACCGATCACGAATCTTTAGAGCTCATTACTGATACCATAAAGAGATAAACGTTCAACCTCCTTGATTAGATCCCTTAGTGCCTCTATGGTCTAATATTCGAATTTGGAATTAGTTGCAGAGGAGTAAATGACAGTGAAAGTGATAGTTGTTTAGTTTGAATAAAAGTTTTATTTGAGTTTCTTACTTGTACATAATGCAAGATGAATAGAAAATAAAGTAGCTGATCGCAAAGTAGAAACATGCTACAATAACTTTAGAAGAATATAGTTGACTTTTCATCAATATTTCAACGATGAGAAAATGTATCACTTCGTTTTGTTATTCCAAGCGAGAGTTCAGACAGTGTAAGAAAAGTTTTATAAAATAATATTTTATTAACTCTTTGAGCTATCTTGTACGAAACCTGAGTAAGGCTCATAATTAACATTAAAATACGTCTTCGCTGCCGTTAATTACCCGCGATACTTTTGCCTACAGTGTTAACCCGCTAAGAAAATCGTTGCTACATAATTAAATAGATTTTTTTACTTTGCTCGTAAAAGAATAAGAGTAATAAATTTCCGACAGAGTTCCCGGAGTAACTAGGGACTTATGTAAGGAACACGACTTCACAGTTAATTACTTTGTATCCAGTTAACAAAGTGCTAACTCGCAATATGTATGCAGGTCTCACTGGGTCGTTTAATAAATTGACTTACAATTCTCGCCAGCGCGCTACTTTTTAAGACGATTGGGCTGTTAAAGAGGCGTGAAAATGCTCATAACTTAATTACTTTTAAGTTGGTAAAAGTGCGGAAAATATTAGCTGCGGAATTGGAGCCAATGTTGGCCATTACGTCCAAGGTTTTGCGGTTTCCGAGGTGTACTACAATGTGTACTTTACAACTTTTTAGCAGTACTTATAGCCAACAGCTGGATAGTATTGTATTTAACGTTTATCTTAACACTGTTGAAGGTTGTAAAATTTTTCATTTAATATGCGGTGGACTAATATTAAAATGATGGTTGGTGATGATGTATAGCAGTAGCACTGAGTACCTTAAATAAATATTGTTACCCCTACTTCCTCTAAGTTCAAAACCACAAAGAGGTTTCTATCCATACAGAATACACAAATTCTTGTATAGAATAGTAATGCACAATTTCAAGTCAGGTACTACAAAGCAGGTGCTAAGAGAGAGTGTTGGCTCCCTGCCTATGCAAAATATGGATAGCGATTTTCTTTCGCGATAACGTCAGCTGTTCAAGCCAGATTGTATTCAGTGAACCTCCGCACATAGTTTATATGCACGCTTATGATCCTTAACTGGATAAGGCACTTTCAGTTCAAGCCAAAACTTTGAACAAAACCTTAAAGTTGTTTTCGTATATTACCTTATTTTACTGACGCCTTCTTTAATATTTTTAGCATTTATTTTCTTATCATAGGTACTTATGTGCATTTTTTTTCACATCAATGACAAAGTATTTTTTTTTATTCAATTAAAGGCGTCCGGTTACCTTGCATAGGTAATAAACAAGATAGTTTTTAGATAAAAGTAATAAAACAGCGTACAATAGTTTTAAGACCTCGAGTGTTGAACCAAGAAGTTTGGATGCGCTTACTGAATCTACGACTAATTCAAGGCTACTTTTATGCACGATTGAGCTGTTATATAACTACTTAATGAAGCTTTTTATAACATTGATGATAGCTGTCTCATTGTTAGTGTTAAGTGCAAAATTTCCAAGTTGCAGACAGATTACGTTTTCCTTATCTACATCACTTAGAATCAACAACAAAGTCCATGAACATAATCAAAATTACAAAATATCTGAACACAAAAATTTGCCATGAGAACCAGGTTTAAAGATAACATGAATTTCAGAAAATCACAAATGTCTCTGAAAAGTAGTGTTCATTCGTGATTTTGATTACGGTAATGGACTTTAGTGATTAACCGTAACTACTCATAGATGTATTAACTTATCCAAAATCGTTTCAATCCCGCAGCAGTACGAAGTCGTGAACAGTAGAGTACCACATAGCTAAGTCCATAAAAAGCCTAAACAACAGCCTCTATTCATGTCCTAACTTGTATGTAAATGAAAAAGCCGACTTTTGTTGCCCAACACTATTTGTAAGCAACGGCTCAATAGAGCAACAGATGGTAGAAAAATGTTCACATTGTGCGACTCAAATGAGGGTTTTCAAAGCTTAGTTTAGTAAAAATGTATTTAAGAATGTCGATGGCAACGCAATTTGAACACAGACAATTTATTCGTGGAATTTCTGTATTTTTATGGTCCTACTTTTTCAGGGGTTTGTAGGTACTAATACGAACCTAACGAGATCCTTTAAGCATGTGCTATCTTATAATTAATATAGAATAAACCGCTGAATAGATTAATTATCTCTTCCTTGTTATGTAAAATTGTAAAGTAAAAGCTCCCCTCATATATTAACAAACTGAATCTTGCAACATAAGTAAGTACCTACACGAGTTACAGGAGAGAATATTTATAGCGAAAACCAAACGCTGTCCAACCATATATTCAAAATATTAAATGTATAAATAATTCTGTCATCGTTATTTACATTATAAATTAATTATGTTGTTCAGAAAATTATATACCATTTTACACGGTTGATAAATGCCTATCGTATATTAGCTTTCTGATAACTAGTTGTTGAGTTCCCTCAGTTATATATCGGCTTACCTAATAACTTAATAGTTTAGTTAGAACCACTACGAAAGCAATTTAACAGAATGAAAAGTTAGTTCATGCTTCACTTGGCCCAACTCTGATACAGATATCAATTTGCTATAACTTCCTTGCAGAAAATGTTCTTGTTTTAGAAACTGTTGTATTATTGAATAAAGTTAACCTTTTTCAAACTAAAAGAAAGTAAAGCTGGCCGAAGTTTTATGCACACCTGAATTGTTCTTTCACGGACATGTTTTTCTACTCAAAGATGAGTTAATTATAATTTACTTTTAAACTAAGTTCGGTCCCAATATTCTTCGTTACAAAACATCCAATATAATTGCGAACAGCCAAAACAGTTTAAAAACTGTCGTAATAACACTTTATTCACTAAACAAACCCTTTGGCTGACAAGTGTGTGATAAATGGCAGCGCATTTCAAACAATGGTTTCGTTTTCAACTGGTCTTGAAGTTAGCTTAATTGAACAGTCAAGTGACAGTTTACAGCCAGCACGGAGTTCCATACTACTGGAATATTCTACGCTAAGTGCTGAGTAGGTACCTATTTGCTTTATTTCGATCTCAACTTTGATTGGCGTACTTAATTAATGGCGCGAGTAGCATTTGTATCATATTCAGAGCCTCAATTGGGGCGTCATTTTATTATTTGTGTCATTGTGATGTGGTACTTGGTATTTTGTAAAATAATCCAGTTCAAAAAAGTGTAACCTCATTAAGATTAAGTTCGTCGTGTTTGATACCTGTACCTAGGTACTATTTAATGGCCAGGTCTGACCACTTTGCAACCTTCAAAGAACACCTTCAAAACATAGGTATTCTTCAAAGTATAAACAAAAGTTCTAAAGTTTAATCCAAGTCCACTAAATTATTTATTGAAGTAGAAACTCTAAGTAACAATGTGACTTACTGATCATAGAAGTATTTTATAGAAACCATAAACTATGTGTCCCCTCATATTTCATGATGGCAACCCTACACGTACCTCAGTATAGCGATACTGAATAAATAATAACATGATACTGCCCGTCGCCCATAACCATTAATGATTAGTTTAAATTATTGATGTTTTGGCCCTGGTCCCTACTCGATACTCGACCGTTTGGGTCAATTCGTAATAATTTGCAGTTTCTCTCTATTTGCGGAACTCATCATTCATAGTACCTACCTATAACTTAGATACGACCCTTGCTTTGTAAAATAGATAGTGCAATTTATGAGAATATGGTTACAAACAAATGGAAATAGATAGTTGTTAAAGCAATGAGTAGGGTTTATCATGACAACAACCAAACATTGTTTTGATCACTTGTTGATGAAACTATCCTAACAACAATTTGATCAAGTAAATTGTGTTACAGATAGAGTAAGAATAACTAAGAGAATCGTTCAAACAATTGATTAAGATGATACAATAGGGATGTTACTTAAGCCAAAACAGAAACAAGAATAAAGAAATAAAATTGTAATGTAAGGATTCGAATATAAAAACATTCTGCCGGCGGCTAAGTGGCAGGAAATTCTTCTACACAAAATATCCTTTGTAAAGTATAATTAGAACACAAAAATGCCTTCTCCAAACAATAACGAACAACGTACTATAAGTAACATTTTAACGATGACACGCTGTACAAATCAAATCGTGAACGGAACAGGAATAGAAAAATAGGAATTAATTTAAGAGCGGGATAATTTAGTGGGCCGATAAAGTTGGGTGTTCATAAATAATGAAGAGAGCAGAGCTTAGTTTATTTTTTTAGACGCGTCCAAACGGCGTCGACTAAAAATATCCGGTCGTTAGTCGACTCGTTCTTGGATTAAAATTAGTTAAGAGCGCCAACCCTGTTTAGGGAAAGACTTCCTTTAACGCCAGCGCCAACAAATTAAATCCAGTTTACACTTCTGCGCTAATCTAATATAATTCTGTCTCAGTTGTGTTCTGTTTAGTTTGTGTTTTAAACACGATAAATAGACGCTGATGACTAAATTCGTGGATAAATTGTAGCTTCTAATCGTAGATAAGTTAACGTCTATTAAATTTTGTGGTTTAGACAACTTTGCAAATATTTTCATCAGAAACTCGAAGTGGGTGCCGAATGCAAACAAAGAAACCATTAAAGCCGCTGAATAAGCGATCAAAAACTAATTTACAACTGCTGCTGTAGCTTTATGTAAGAAATTGTAGTGGTAAAGTCATTTTCGCAGTTAACTTTCTCGGCAAATAAGTTATCTAAATGTTAATCCAATTAAACCTATATCAACAACCAACTTCAAATAAAATATATTGTAGTACATAGTTTAAAATTACTTAAGTCTTGCTTGATAAATTATACTTTTGTACCAGTATATTAGGTTCAAAGATATTTATTCTCGAAAAAAATGTTGATAGGTATACATAATATGAATCTCCAGTTGCCTCTTATTTCCAAACATTCTACAGGTCAACATCCAGAGTTTTTATTTACCTTTATTTTACTTATTTTTTAATTTTAATTATTATAGCAAATTGTAACGACCACAGCAAGAAAATACATACCTAGAGGCTGCCGCACATCTTACATCCCTGGACTGTCGAAGGAGTCCACAGAGCTGTTAAAGCGATACGAACAATCGTTCGACAGAGACCCTTTCTCTGAAGACACTCTGGAACTGGGTGAGAATCTCCTTTTGGAGATTAGCGAAGCCCGGCATGATAAGTGGATGGAAACCGTTACCAACATCAACATGACACACAACAGCAAAAAAGCTTGGACTACTATCCGGAAGCTCACCAATGAAGCTCCACCAGCTGTGTCACCGAGTAAGGTAACGGCCAACCAAGTTGCTCATCAGCTTATCGTGAACGGCAAGCCAGAACATCGGCTTGGCAGAGTCCCAAAAGTTAGATATCCAGAGAACACTAGTGACTCAACCATCTGTCAGCCTTTTAATCTTGCTGACATTACTAGTGGAATAAGGGAGCTTAAGCGCGGCAAAGCCTCTGGAATGGACAATATCTCAGTGGAGCAAATCCAACACCTAGGCCCTGTTGCGGTGTCGTGGCTGCTGGAGCTGTTCAACAACTGCATGACATCAGTAGGGATCCCCCGCCTCTGGAGGAAAGCCAAAACCATTGCTATTCTAAAACCGGGGAAACCTGCTGATGATCCTAAAAGCTTCAGGCCAATTTCTCTCCTGTGCCACACTTTCAAGCTATTTGAAAGGTTAATTTTAAACCGCCTTGCTAGCCTGGTCGACCCAAAGCTGATACCGGAACAGGCTGGATTCCGACCTGGAAAATCATGCTGCAGCCAGACCCTCAACCTTACCCAGCACATAGAGGACGGCTTTGAAACCGGCAAGGTGACAGGCACTGTATTCGTCGACCTTTCTGCGGCTTACGACACTGTCAACATTAAACGCCTGCTGTGGAAGGTGGGCGAACTTACTGGAGACCGTAAATTTGTCGGGGTCCTTGGTGAGCTCCTCCAGAATCGGCGGTTCCAAGTACACCTTAGCTCCGATAAAAGTCGTTGGCGAGCCCAAAGGAATGGCCTACCCCAAGGCAGCGTCCTAGCTCCGTTACTATTTAACATCTACACCAACGACCAACCATCTACCCCAAACACGACTCGCTTCCTGTACGCTGATGATTTGGCCTTGACATCACAGGGATCTTTTGAGGAGGTAGAGGAAAACCTAAATAAGGCACTCGAAGACCAGAGTACCTATTACCAGGAGAACGCCCTAAAACCAAACCCCTCAAAAACTCAGTCGTGCGTATTCCACCTGCGCAACAGAGAGGCGAGTCGAACCCTTAACATCCAGTGGCGAGGTGTACCTATCAGTCATTGCAAGCTACCAAAATATCTGGGTGTAACTCTTGACAGGTCGCTCACTTTCAGGAAAAACTGCGAGAATATCAAGCAGAAAGTTGCCTCCCGCAACAACCTGTTGCGAAGGCTGACGAGCACGACCTGGGGAGCCTCACCAACGGTGCTGCGAACCACTGGCCTGGCACTCTGCTACTCCGCGGGCGAATATGCGTGCCCAGTGTGGAGTCGTTCCGTTCACGCTGGGCAGGTGGATGTAGCACTGAACGAAACGTGCCGCATTATAACAGGCTGCCTCAAGCCGACCCCGTTACAAATGCTGCACCCACTGGCCGGCATTGCCCCACCAGATGTTCGCAGAAGCGTAGCCTCTGGCATCGAGAGAGCCAAACTCGAAACAGACCAACGACACCCCATGCACAATTACACCCTGTGCCACAACGGCTTAAAGCCGCAGGGGTTTCTACAAAACCGTTGCTCCTGTCGATGGTGAGGCCTCTCGTGCCAGACGGGATCTTTGGCAATCGAGGAGTTTACTGCCCTCCCCGTTTGTCCCGCTCTTAGAAAGTCTCCCTCCTGGACACGATCTCCCGAGAAGAGTCTGGCAGTCTCTAAACAGACTCCGAACACGGGTAGGCCGGAGCAAAGATAATCGATCCAGGTGGGGTTTCGCGGGCGGGGCGGACCTTGGGTGCGAGTGCGGGGCTGCCGTGCAGACGATGTCCCACCTAATCGCATGTCCACTGTGCCCTGAAACCTGCTCGCGGGAGGACTTAATGAGCGCATCCGGCCGTGCTCTCGCTGTGGCGGAATATTGGGCTGACATAGTGTAGTCTCATATGACATGTCATCGACTCGAAAGAAGAAGAAGAAGAATAGCAAACATAACTTATGTTTAAACATAACTTATGAATTTTATAATAACTTATGTTTTTATATAAGTTATTTATTTTTATATTATTGCTTAGTGCCAATAAATTAAATTATAAATCAAGAACAACTGCAATAAGAACCCCAAAACTCGCATCACAATTTTTCTAAGACTTCAGCGAAATAACAGTTTTACAGAAGAAACTACAGTAAGTGTAATTAGGAACAGCAAATTATCAAAAGCAGCATTAACTGTAGACAATGGCTTGTATTTGAGCGGCCATCGCTATCGTCGACGCCATTATAAACGTTAAACGTTGCGATGCAATAAACGCAATGAAGCGTGATCGCAGATAAGAGTTACGACGGAGTTGCTTAGTTTTGCCTTATTCGGGAAACTTTTCAATATACTTAGAAAAACTGCGTCGGTTTTTAATGGAATTCGATGAAAAATGCTTTTGGGGAAAAAATGTGACGTACACGATTAGTCATTAGTATGCAGAAGACTGCCTTTCTTCTATAAAAGTATTTTTCGTTTAACTTAGTTATTTTTCACTGGCAATTAATCCAGCCTAACCACTAAAAACACGAGTTGCATTAATAAACATCGTCTAGTAACAAACAACAATATTATTTTGCACGTGCATCTTCATTTAATCCATTTGAATGCTAGTTACGTTAGTGTAGGAACAAGGAAAACATTCCGCGCATTCTAAAACGGGCACACTTGTTTCGATGAATAAAAAACTTAAAAGGTACAATTCCCGGAGCAGGCACTTAATGAAAAAATCCATTTAGGAATGTCTGATTAAAATACGTAGCCACCACTCCGTCAGGTCGTGGGACTAGATTAGTTTCGGACACTCTTTATTTTCCGCTTGCCGTTCGTGCTCTAATCGATGTCGCTGAGTTTTTCAACAATAGGCATCAGGTGTTTTGATTACACAACACGAATTATTGTTCACGACCATCACAATCACCTGAGAATATATCTTCAATTTCATCAGCTTGAATGTGTTGCTATGTGACATTTACAAAAACTACTGTCATACAGGAACGGCGTAAACTAATACCGGCGTGTAATTATATCAATTTAAGTTCCAACCGCTCCATTTAAATTCCTTAATATTAACCCAAAGATGTGAAACCATTTGAGATTCCCAAGATACTTAGCTCAATGGTGTCGTATAAAGGAGAAATAGAGCATCTCTGCATTAGAGTGCACCCCATTAAAACCACATGTGCTAGACGTCACCTCATGTCTCGCGGCCACCGTTTCCCAATATTGCTGACTTGCATTTTAATTTATTTTCTTGGATAAAGGCTTTAGGTTACTATGTTAAACGAATCTGCACGTACTTTGTGTAGTTTAGTTGCTTGTACTTGTGATTTTTCTCAATTTTGATTCATGTTTATAACAAATCTCAGCAATCTTGATTAAGAAATGACGATCAGCTGCTTATTTCATTAGGTGGAAAGAATGTAATTTTTCATTATGACTTAATTAACACCGTTAGCGGCCGAATTATGTCAGAAAAGTCTTGATTAATAAATTCCGTCATTAATTTCGTTAGCATTAAAAGACAACGTTGCCGCCCATGATCAATGGCTTTAGCTTTAGAGAATAGTTTTGTTGCGATGATACTGGTCATACAATTTGCGGACAGTTTGACAGTTTCCACTTGATTGGTCAGACAGTTTAATCTCTATCCAATATTTTGACAGTTTTCAATCGCTGGTATTATTCGCCAAATTCATGAAATGTAGGTCGTATTTGTAGCTGTCAGTCTGATTTTAATAATTGGAGCACAAACTTGGGGCTTAGACAAATACGCGATTGGAACTTTGAGAAGCAATGACGACGATAATTTGTTTGCGCGAGCGGTACGCCACGCTCTTCTCCTTGTTTATATGGAGTTCCATAATATTTATACTGTGGGATCAAGTCAGCGATTTACATGAATGCTATGTAGATTCTCTAGATTCTAGTTGCTTTTTAGATAGACGTAATAATGATAAGTAAATATAAGAATAGAAAACAAATAAATTACTTAACCTTTTCGTAGAGTTTTAAAATAACTTGGCCATACAATTATGATTTAAATATTACATTTATGATAATTTTAAGTTTATCAGTCGTTAGAATAACGACCGACTAGGCTATAACTCACGATAACGTTTCCAAGTTTATGTATTTTTGATTGCTCACACATGTCGCCGAACCGCCACGGCTATATTATCATCTAATCTGTCCCAAGTAAGGAACAAAAACGCGTCTTTATTTAGATCATAAACACAAGAAAATTGCTTTCAGAACACATCAAAGGATCTCAATAAAACTCACTTATTTCAACAGTTGCTGCGAGACACATCTGCTTCTAATAAAATACATTGCTATAGGAATAAACGTAATACACCGTCCCTCGTCATCTATCATTGATATTCAGGTCGGGAATGCTTATAAATAGATGGAAATTCAATTACCTGGCCATGTTTACGATTGATGAGGATGGTAGCTATGTACGTAGGTACACATTACGTTTTCTTATCATTCTTTTCAATATTGAAAAGGTAAAGTCAGCCTTATACCATGAATCATAAATAATACATTTGCGATTTCTGTAACAAGTTGAGTGTTTTAATGGTGTACTTTATTACTTTATGGGCGGCAATCACTGCCTGCTACTCAACGGGGTAACAACTCTTATTAAGCGAAGTTAGAAGGGTAATAAGGGCAGAAATCAATTCAAAACATTAAAAGTTGGTGAAATATTAAACAAGCTCTCAAGCCACCCACGTTGTCTAACTGCCGGTAAAACATTTAATAGCTTCACCAGAGAAGACATCAAAAACGAATGAACCACTTATAACCATAAATTCTACCTCTCATAACGATCCTACTTTAATAAATAAAATTATTATTAGATTCCTACTGAGATCAATACAGAAATAACCAGTTAAATGTACTGAGGAAAGTTAATAAACTTAAAATACATAATATCCGATTATAAATTCACAAGTCGGCGCCGTTAAAATTGACCCATAAATAAAAGCTAGAAAAAAACGAAACACCGAAAAGCAGAAAATAAGTTCGAATGGCGCTACGCCTTCCTATTGCATAAATCTTAAAGCAGTCTCTAATTGAATATTCTCTTTGCGTAATGCCGTCTTATTTCACCCTTTAAAATAAAATAAAGGCTGAAAGCGAAACATGTAAATTTTATCGTGTCTGGGCACGGCCGCCGGGACAGGCACGGATTTTTTACCATCCAAGGTAAAGGAGAAAACTTGGCTCGTATTTTCAGCTAAAACTTCCCCCACTGCAATGCTCGTTGAGAAATACTTTTGTGACTTACGGAGCGAGTTATAAAAGAATGGCGTATTGTGTGGAGCGGGCAGGAGCTAACAAATCATTTCAAACGCTCCGACCAAGAATTTGGGGCGGTCAGTATGAAAGTTACTAGAGCGTATAGGCTGCGGGAAAAAGCCGCTACGTGTGAAATGTTAACATTTCCCGACAGTATTGCACAAACTTTGAATTTCAACTCCGGATATAAAACAATGTACAAAATAAATAAAACATTTTATTTGCAATATTTTACCATCGTAGGTTTCGCGTATCCGTACCTATTGTATTTACATTTCCGCGTGCTCTCTTAAAACAAAAAGTTTCGTTCACATTGGAACTCATTTCGTCACGACACGATTTTGTTTCGAGACAGTTATTTGGTGAGCTCACGTTTTTATCCCTCTTATAATTCGGTTGGATGGTAAAATTCAATTACACGTTTATTGTTATAAACAGCCAAAAAGTGTACCTCTCCATAATAGTATTCAATAATATTTTAAGCATATAAATATAACCTTAAAGGTCAATAGCTAGGACCTGCAATAAATATTGATGATAAGTAGATGGCAGTTTACGTCAATTGTATTAAATTAATAAAATGCTGATAGACATACTGATCTAGAATTGTAGATTCGGACTTATAAATGGACTAAGAGCTACTTTACTATGTATATTAGTTTACTTAGAGACAATGAGCTAACAATTGATTGTTTACAATTAGATCCGTTTGCGTTTCTCATGACGTAATCTAATGGTCATTGCCGACCCGTGCTTCTAAGAACTCGTAGTACATCAATAATTACTAGATACTCGTAAACATAATTATGATTATGATAAAGATTTTCAAATTCATAGCATTTTATTTTGTGTCAAGTTCAAATATTCATTTCATGATACTACTAAAGAATACAAAAGAATTTTAAATTCACAACGTCTATGTATACTCGTAAATGGACTCAAAAAACTGCATACAATTTGAAATAATTATTCAGCTCATTAGGTAACCAGTTTAATCGGTTGAACTGTTAATGTCACTTCATGCATATTCCAACCGATGAAATGTGTGTTTGAACTTTAATGACCTAGCTTTAGCATTTTTTGAAGGCTAATTCATTGCTTTTGTTGCTACCTGATGAAATTGGTTATACGTTAATGGAAGTGATATTGCATTACAACGTACCAATGTGCAACTTTATCCAAATCGGAGTATATGCATTTCTGGTAAAATATAGTTCATATTTGTAGTTGTTTTTATGGATATATTTCTAGTAAAATATTTTCGAGATGACGACTCAATTTTTTTCCAAAATTTGTCTATGGAATTTTTTACTAGTCGCCAAACTTATTTTACTGGTCGCCAAATTGCCATATTGTATTTATTTTGTTTGTTAATAAACCTGCATGGAGCATTCGTAACGTGTCGGACGGAAAGCGGATTAAATGCAGATAAAACTGCACTATGTTAAACGCAGATGTGATTGATAAATAAACTACGATGGGAACTCGAGGGATATCTAAAATATTACCCGCAGTTAGGTATTTTAGCTAATATTACTGTTGAAAGAGAAGAATAAACGAGTTTTGTTAAAGCTTATTTACCGATATTTTATGACAGAATAGGTACCTATTGAATTTGTTCTATTTAGCTGCCACTCATGTCATACCCACCCTGTATAATTTTCAGATAAGCAAGGATTAACATAAGCACCATTCACCTAAACAGACGCTGAATAATTTAATGTTCAGACATATTACATCAAAGAACTGAGAACCCAAGTTAACACTGGATCCACTTATATTTCATGACACGTAAAGTACCTTTGTTAAATACATAATCCCTGTTTCTCAACCATATAAACTTACAAGCGAGGTTCATTCCACATTAGTGACCGTATTTCGTAATACGTTAAGAGAGAATTTCTATAAATAATACCGAGCAGGATCCAACTGCTATACAAAAGAGTAGCCGACCGAGTATAGAGTATTGTGAACACAGCAATGCCATTTTCCAGAACACAAAAAAGAGCACCGATAGAAACAGACCGTATTTGAAACGTATAAAGTTCAAATTCTTTCGACAGCGAATGATCTGAGTCGCTCACTTCGTGGGTAGTGGTTTGCCTTTCACTCCGCTATTTTATTGTTATGCGGACTTAGGTATAGACATTATAAGGTGGGTATGAACCTGAGTCGCTGGGATCGCTCGATTAGTGCAGTTACGGTACTGTTAGCTAACCGCCGAATTAGGTCAAAGTTTCTGTTCAACTTGGTTCATATACCTGTACTGCACTGTGCAAATCTGTCGATTCCGGTTGGCCTCACTTTCGATGTAGAGACCGTTAGACATCAAAGCATAGGACGCTTTGTGTTGCAGTTCTGATACCTGTACAGAAATCTTCTAATTGGTTGGTTTGAATACAAAGGTTTGAACAGAATGGCTTTCAACCTGCAGTTTTATTGCAAGCCCTTTTAAGTTTACAATGCTTTAGAAACATGAGCACTGTATCGGTCTAATAATAAAGACATAAATCAAGATTTATTGTGTGACACCAGCTAGCAGATTGTGGCTATTAAGATTATATTACTTAAGGTAATTTACATTCTAATTCTGATCGATAAGCCGACATGATATTTAAGCAAGTAAGCGTCGTCATATGCTATTTTTGGTTTGCATTATTCTTATACCTACGGCTACACTATTCTATTTGAGGCTTAAGTACCTAGTATTCCGTTTACTTGTACGTAGGCATAGTTTATTCTGTTTACATTTAACACGCATTCAAATTAGAAGTTCTTAGTTTGTTAGCACAAAACCCTAATTTCTAGACAGTCTTGTTTAGTTTTCGAACTAATGATAAACACTGTAACGTGTATTTTAATGTTGTTTATTATACAAACAGATTAGTTAAACAGTTTCTCGGAATAACGTAGCGTCAACAATTAATATTGTAATTCTGTGTACAAGGTAGTATTCATCGCCCTAGTTGACACTATCAAGCGAGGCTAGGCGATGTCAAACACTTTGTTTTTAATTTGTTTTCTCATGGTTTTCTCACGATAATTACTCGTGGTTGGCTAGAGCACTAGATAGAGAATCACCTTTAAAAGTAGTTAGGCAGTATGAGTAGCGCCCTAATTTTTTAAACAATACAGGAATACCAAAACCTTACAAATAGATAAGATAGTTTATAAATTCTATGCGTACCTTTCTCCGCATACGCCTCAATTTAGGCAAACATACGTCACGTCGAGGATTCATTTGTTTGCGTCAAATCATATCCCGTTACGTCATTTCGTGTCGCGTCGCCTTCGTCACTCAACTAGGACGAAGGAATATAGTTATACCTTAGTACATGAGGAAGCTCATAGATGTTATTATTTCATACAAGATCATGGTCTATGCTGCAGGTTCTACAATGTAGACGTGATTTCATAGGGTAAAATATAAAGCGACACAGCACACACTAAGTTTGTCGGGCCGATATTTTAGTAGATGCTAATTAATGCTAGATACTGAGTTAATAAAATCAACATATCGTATTGAAAAAATCAAAAAAAAAATTGAAAAAAGCGTACTTATCTATGTAAACATCATCAAAACATAAAAAAAAAAATATATGAAATCACAGCTCGTTAAAAGTTGTGTAAGTACCTCCTTACTGTCAAAAGAACACTTTAACGCTCCATTAATAATATAAAAAAAAAACATTAAAATTCAAGCCGATATAGAATCTACGTCTATATGTATACATACTAGGTAGGTATAAAGGTGGCAATATTAGAAAAGTTCTGCTTTAATAACATGTAAACTCGACACGCGGAGTGAGGAAAAGTTTTACGTGAGAAATAAAAACTATTAAAGCATCGGACACATCGTAATTTTTATTTATGGCTGGCGTTTATGAAGCGATCTTTATTCTTACTTCTTTTTAGGTCGTCCAAATAATTAAAATGCCATAAAACGTTCGTGTCAACATAAGGTCTTGCGCAGTGGGTTTAACGATCGATCAAACGACAAATGCATCAACACTACGAAAGGAGTTTTTAAAGCTTTCCTTTTGTTTGTAGTTTTATTTTTACCAGCTGTCACTGTTTTTAAAGACCATAAGAGTTTTGTCGCAATATTGGAGTATGATTTGATGACTAATTATCACAACAGTACATGCATTTTTGGACATGCATGGATATAGTCCGCAGAAACAAACCTATGTGCAGTATATGTATATTGTGCAGATGTTAGCACTGGTGTTTAAGTCGGAATTGGTTAGAAATCAGAGGCAATGCACGCAAACTGCATGGCAGCTTAGCTATGATTGTGTGGTTCCCTGGCAGTTACGATGTGCTAACAACATTGCCTATTCAGTCGGCATACAGCTTGAAAGCCGGCTGTCCTGTATAACTATCATGTCCTGTATAACCTCATATCTGTATACGTCATAAAATATACATAGGTATCGAGTCTTGTTCATACTTAAAAAAATACTAATATATAGCGCAGATTTAAAACATAATTTATTTTAATAAACCAACCAACTAAGTATTAAAGCAATTCCATGTTGACCCAGATCAAATAAAGCAATCACGGTTTTTCCTTTGTAGCGTACGTGTGTGTACGTTTATAGATCAAGGAGGCAGATTAATTCGACAAGCTCCAAACCACGCGAGATGCCGACGAATTTTTGAACGAGATCAAGATTTTTACAGGCAAATGGAAGTTTTTAGTACAATAATAGAGGTAATATCTAAGGAATGATCAAACAAAAAATGTCGGTTACTTAACAATGTATCTCAGATTTCGATCATCAACATAGCTGGTAATTTGATGCAGCAGCTACAATGAAGGTCGCTTCCGATGTTATTTAAACAGCTGGCGATTCTGAAACCACGTAGCCATGTTTACATAAATTCAACTATTCAAAGAATGGTACACAAACGCTTGACACAGTAAATACCATTCAATCAATACGTTCACGAGAAGATAACATATGGAACATCAAACAAAATAAAAGTTGAAATCCGATCTCCATAATGCTGTGATGAAGAGAAATGCTTACTGTTTCGTGTTAAATCTTTTTCTCGTAACTTTTTCTTCATCGAACCCAAAGTTGAGTGAAATTTTAGGGGTATAAAACGTGTGGCGTGCGGGCTTAGCGCGGTAGGCGTAGCGTTTACAAGTCGACGGGGTAAATTGGATCCCCCGGGATTTACTGACGCCTCCACGCAAACGTTCCGTGCTTGAGCCTTCAACGCTCACGGTGCCGTTTGAAATATTCAACGTCTTTGTCGATGTTATTTGTAAGGCGCTTCTTGTGTAGATAAGAATATTCAGTATTTCACTCGAAGCGGGACGCTCTAATTCTAGTATAAAACGCTGGGGAGCAACTGTGCCACTAATTACGTCGGTTCGGGATTAGCCCGCAGGTACGTAGATGTTTAGACTACAACGGTAGACAGTGCTGGGGATGGCTAATTGTTCATTCTCTCACATGAAGACAAATCCTTGAGGATGAAAGTGGAATTAGGTACACAGAATGGTCTTTTACCCCACACCGTCTTTACCTTAACGTATTTTCTCTAAGGAATTATTTTATTTTTGTATCAAATATTTTTATCCATTCTACAAATATACTCATTGGCATATTATTCCAATAGTATAGTGATTTGGAGGCACATTGTAAGGGCGCAGGTACACGGACTAGTAATTGGGCCCGCCTCCCGCAGGGCACCCATTTCAAACCCCTAACATGGATCCGGATTACTTTAATGACGCATATGTTGGAAGGTTTTTGTGTCATCCTTAGAAACTGATCGTTGATAATAGACTAAAAAAGTTTAACGGTCTCAAAATTTACAAATTATGTTGCGTTTTGGCCCACAATTATGGTAGCTTCCAAGAATCTTAGCTGCTGTAGCATTTTGCGAGGAAAACGACTGATAGCAGGAAATAATTTATATCTAGCGCCGTTTGTTGAACACGGTAAAATCGCAGATGCTCCCGCTATCCCAGTGATAATAACACATAAGTCGATAGTAATATTGCAGGCGTTCGCAATTGCTTGCATTTCCGAGCGATTTGCGCTGTGACGTCACATTAACCGTCAGAGCGCGGCGCATTTGCTGACGGGACATATTTGAAGGAGAGATGCGAGTATATTTTGTCATTTATTATTCATCCGCTGGCAACTGGGATGGGAGTCGTACGTGACTAAGCTTGTCTTCTAGATCTCAACGTAACCGCTTTATGCTTTCTTCTAGTTTTGAACACAGTTGTTGCCAAATGTTTTATCTTGCAAAAGGGTACTCTCATTGTTATTTCTGACATAATATAAATTATTTATTATGCGGTACATGATTATTATTCTTAAGATTATCTGCCTCTTATGATCGCTTATTCATGTTTTACATATGTATAAGATAAAATCTCAGTTTCATCAACTTCATCAATTAATCTCGCTCATTATTTTAGTGACTGACAGATACGTGATTTTTCAAACACAAAGGTCGCATCGCAACATTGCTTAACATAACGATCTTAACAAAAGTTCTGTAATTATGTTGCACAAGCGTTTAGTCAAATTATAGTAAATAAACGTCTCTCTAAATTCTAACATGTTAGTGATAATTTCGTTTTCATAACATGTTATTGCTTACTTTAAAATGTTTAAGCTATCAATCACCGCCATTTGTAAAATAATGCGTTATTATAATAGCTAAGGCTCGGAACGATCTTATAATCTCAAGACAGTCTAACAAAACCTTTGTTTTTCAGTTGTTTTTTTCCTTTGGCATTATAACTATGTCAGAACGAAACATAATAAATTAACAGCTAATGCGATGGTTCAGATTAGCCAATCAGCAAGTTTGAAGCGTGACTAACTGGCTTGGGCCGCCGAACGAC
This sequence comes from Helicoverpa armigera, assembly GCF_030705265.1. NCBI lineage: Eukaryota > Metazoa > Arthropoda > Insecta > Lepidoptera > Noctuidae > Helicoverpa > Helicoverpa armigera. The sequence continues at coordinate 6,338,927 of NC_087121.1, forward strand.
TAGTACCATCACTCTCAGAAGTGGTTTTATTGCACCTCAGTTGGGAAATATCGGGATCGCTAAATCAAGATATTAGATATTACAAGTGTGCTTGCCAAGATTGTATAGCGGTTTATTGAAGAGGCATTTACCGCCGCATCCGACTACGAGTTTATTTGCAATATCGAAGTATTGATAAGGGTCCAATATCTGTGTACTTACCCCTCATTTCATATAACGTTCGGGCCTACCTCTATATTAGTTTTCGTTAGCACCGCCTAATCCATAACTACAGTTGTCAACAACTCTTAACTAAGGATTATTAATATCTCTAACTTGACCTTAATAAATAACAAACTTAATAAATGGGCGAAGTTCGGACTCTTGATTATTGAATGTTGTACGATTAGATGTAATATACAAGTAAAGTTTAATACTCGCCATGATTAATATAAGTTTATTAATATCAATTACTACACAAAATGACCATTTCATTTAAACCTGAGATTATTAACTATTAAGATTATTTTCTTAGTATTGAGGTCTCCAGCTACGGCGTAGCAAGGGCTACGACGGCCCTCACACACATGTAATTTTAGTATCATAACAATGTTATGTGTAAATTCACATCTACATACTCGCTCTAGGTGTTGGTGTGCACTTGACCTTCCCAAAGTATGTGTTAGCGTGAGTCAGCGCAATTTAAAATAGTCTTCAAACTACATAACATACTGGTAGGTTAAAAGGAAAAACAAGGAGGTTTTATTCATAAAAGTTAGTTAAAAGTCTTTAGGTACCACATTGTGATAGAAATATAAAAGTAACTAGCGAAATAAAACCCCAGTAAGAGAGATGCTACCTACTTACTCTGAAGAACAACGCGACGGTCGAATTTTTCAACTTTTCAACTCAAGTCCGTTGTTTTACTAAAAAAGTTCTTCGCTAGTTTTACCTTTTTTGTCAACTATGCAGGTTTTCGACTGTCGTTGGCTGTTTAGTGAAGTGATTTCTCTTATTTCAAATGTATCCTTGCGGGTATAATTTTTCGAAAAGCCGTTGAAGATATTTTCTACATGTACTTTTGTATTACTTTAACAATAAATAAATTCTTGGGTCAAATCATTCTACGAGTAGCGGTCATTTTGTCAAGTATCATAATAGTAGATATTTCAACATTAAATTGCCTCTAGTAAATTCATTCGAGAGTGAATAAACGTCTGGCCGTTCGATTTTAAAAGCTCGCGAAAGCAAAGTCGAAGGCCTTTGTGCAGCAAACTAAGTCAGTGCGCCACATTACGACCTTTTACGGGCCTTCAATACGCGCAGAGAAAATCTATGCTAACGACAACAGCCATTGTTAAACACTTATCAATAAAAACTTTAATATTCCTCCTATACGGATAATTTTTCCATTAAACTTTCAATAAACGTTTCATAGAACATAATTTTCAAGAAGATATTATACCAACTAATTATAAAATTATTTATTATAAATACGCTATACAAACCAATTATTTGTGTTTACTCTTCTCGCGGATAAAATAAATAATTTACACAACACGAACGTACCTGGAACAAACAAATCAGACGTTATTTATGATAGAATATTCGTAGAACAAAATCATGAACGGTCATCAGTGTAAATATAATTTTCTAAAAATATTTGCGCCAAAACAACGCGCCCCTGAATAAGCATCATGTAATTCAATCAACTGCAAAAGTAAGAAGTGTAAAAGTAGAAATGCCTCCATCGGACACCATTTTCGATATAAATGAAAAAAGAAATTTTTGTGTAGTTATCTGTTAACGAAAACCTCTGAAATCCGTGCATAAATGTAATAATAAAGTCTTTAAAATCGTTGAATTGAAACATATATGGATGACTGTTGAAATAGCCTACGAATTCCGCTCGTGTTCCGCAAACATTTTAAAATTGTTTACTGTTTACACATTTTGACGCGATATTTACGTGTGCATCTGTAGTCGCTCGGATTTGCACATGCTTATACATAGATTCCTAGCGAGATCTACCAAAATGTTATTCTGCAAAGTAAACTTAACAACCTTTGTGAAAAGATGCTTCAGTATATCGGTATATTTCATTCCTTGTAAACATTTAGTGTAATTAACCACATTTGTTGTAAATCGCAAAAATCTGCCATTCACAGAAAAAATAAAAATAATTAATTAAACCGAGCATTCCAGAATTATTCAAATCACGTTCACCTTCCAACCGACCTTCCCTTTTAGAGACCAGTTTGGAATAACTCGAGTATTACAAAAAAACTGCAGCTGAGTTTCACGAATTCATAACGAGCAGACAAATTATGAAAATTTCGGTTGCAGTTCATGTTAATCGATTTTTATTTGTTCGCGACGTGATTGAAGGCTGTCGCTTTTCGTTGTGCCGCATCTCGACTTGGAATTCTTTCGAAGTTTCTCACGGTTCAAGCAAATCGAAGCTTCGTCGTGTCGTTGCGATACACTTTTCTGCCATTTGCCCTGTATATAGACACGATGGAAAACTTTGAAAGCGACATAACAAAAGAATCTTTTTGGAATACGAAAATAGGTTTGTCATCGCACTAGCAGAAAAGATTTTAACGAAATCCGGCTACATTAAAAGTGTTTCGTAAGACGAAGTTAAAGTTTTAATAAGGCAAACTGGGTTACTGCAGTAACAGAGAAATAAAAGATTGTAGAACACAAGGGTTCATTGACAGTGCGGATGCGGGCGCAGGACTGTTTGGTGGTCGCCAACTTTACTATCTGTCAGCTGACGGATCGATGCACGTAATGAAACAAACTTAGTTTCAATATTTTAGACGAATAATCAACTACAAAATTAGTGCTTTTAGAAAACGGAATAGCTACAGTCAGTAATAAATAGCATAGCTAGCTAAAAAATATATTTCAACATCTATTAGTTAGAAAAAAATAAAATAGCTTTTGTAACTGATATTTTTGCCCACTTTTACCTATAAGTATTATAATCAAATGATAAAATTCCAATACATTCCGTTCATAAGGGAAGTATCTATTAGCACCGCATTGTGGGTCTCAGCCTGGCTATCGTGATGCGTGAGCGCCGGTGTGGTCCCAGAACACCAGCGACATCTGGCGGGCGAGCATCGACCCTACCAGGCACAGGTACCGGTTTAGCCAAGACTCGCTGCAGTCTCGCGCATTCACTTAGCATCTCATAGTAACCACTACTTCTCAATGTATGCACGCTCTGATTCAATTGTTTACGTGAGCGTGGCAACTATTTACTACGAGATTAGATTATAAGTGTACTACCTATAATGTCTTTTTTGTGTTTTTATTTTTTCAGCAAAAAGAAACTGGATTTAGACTATGATAGAACCTACATTATATTCTGCAACAAACAACATAACTCATTTATTCGTAACTTCTCTATGAATGCAGAAAATGTCGGGTTTAAAAAAATGTACATTGACGAATCTGTCATGATTCATGATAAAAACAATCTTTTGTGCCGTGGTAGTAAAGTGTTACCTACCCAAGGTAATATTGCGGCTGGATAGGTATATTTTTTGTAATCCATGAAAGAAGATGAATAAAAGAACAAAGGCCATAGGTATTCATCTTTTGGTGTTGAATCAAAATCAAAATCAAAAAATCAAAAGTCATTTATTCAAAGTAGGCTGAAAATCAGCACTTTTCGAACGTCAATACAAAAGACAGCCCCCAAAACGCCCGCCCTTCACCACTTCCTATGTGTTTTTGCTGGGAAGAAGAAGTGGTGGAACAAACTCCCCAGCAACACAATTCTGTCTGTATGGTTTGAAGAACCGTATACAAATATTTAAATGTCACTATACAACATTGTGTACATAAATTTGTATATAAAATCAATTCAAATAGTTAATCATGTTGGCTAGTACACACCTTACCCATACCTATTACTCAAGCAGTTACAAAAGAAATCTATTAAAAAAAGAGTGAAATATATAAAAAACATAAAGCCTCCATTCAGTGAAGATAGATATAGTTTAGGGTGCACCCACCGACATGTCAAACAGTTTTTATGAAAAATTAAAATAAAAATAAAATAACAACATAAACAATGAAAACGGTGAACTAGGACTACCGTTCAAACCAAAATCATATACATTAGGTAAATTACGGGTGTACAAATATGTAGTCAGCAAGACGACCTGGTACCACAAGCAGCACCCGTTCACGAGCATAACGCGAGGATCAGCCATCGCCCCCCTCGCACATTTTTGAGGGAGGGAGGCAACCCGACCACCGACGCTACCGCAAGCAATACCGTCAAAGGGAGCATGACGACTTGCAGCTACACGACAAGAAAACAGTTAATACTAATAGATTCGCAGTCGCTAGTAGACCATTTACAAAATTAAGGAACAACTCATCGTAAAACAGAACGATGATGGTAATTAGTCAGTATACATAAAAATAAAAATGTCACGTATAAAATAATATAAATCACATCAACTCATAATGATAACTTTTGAAGTTGTCCAGTGTTTAACATGAGGACCAACTATTTTATCGTTTATGTAGTCATTAACTGTATAATAAGCTTTCTTCGACAGAATAGATTTGACCTGCACTTTAAATTTATCAAAAGGCAATTCTAAAAACGACTGAGGAAGTTTATTATAAAATCGAATACCAAGCCCCATAAATGTTCCATGTACCTTGTGAAGCCTGTGAATGGGTACGCACAGTTTATGCTTGTTCCTAGTGTTGATACTGTGGACATCACTTTTCTTGGTGTAGTGATGAATATTCTGCCTAATGTATAATATGTTAGCAAGGATGAATTGCGATGCCACAGTAAGGATACCTATTTCTTTAAAAAGTTCCCTTAAGGAATGCTTGCTACCTAACTTATATATTGCACGAACAGCTCGTTTCTGTAATACGAAAATGTTTTCTATATCTGCAGCTTTGCCCCACAGTAGAATACCGTAGGACATAACGCAATGAAAATAACTAAAATGGTATGGAATGGTATCCATGGCTACCGAGGCGTGATCGTTCCACAGACTTGTTCCTAGTTATTCGCCGACAGTGCTGTTACGAAATCACTGAGAAAAACGATTTACATAATAACGTGATTCACGTAATATTTCGCTGTTAAAGCTTTGTATTATAAGTGATAGATGAATTAAACTTAGCTTTGATGAGTCTCAGCAACCAATTGAAATTTACTTTAATGCATCGTGTTGGAAACAAAAGCCAATCAGATAGTACCTATAGCCATAAAATGAAAGGAAGGACAGACACGTTGTTTCCTTTGGTTTCCCACGATACTCGCGTGCGTAGGCCCACGTCATTTCGTCTCATTTCAGGACCAAGTTTAGTAAGTGCGCGAGTGAGACAGGACATTCATATATCGACATGTTGCAACCAGAAAGAAAGGCGTCCTGGAAGAACAGGTTTCTCGATAAAACTAAAAATCAGGGTCAAGGATTTTATCTAACCTCCCACCCAAACCTACTTGTACATAAAAACGTCATTTAAAATTCTATTCACATAGCAATTCTATGTCGAAGTGGACAATAAAATTTTTACAAACAAATAGCGTAACAGATCCTTAACATAGTAAGTTATGCTTTGTTCAAGATAACCTTGAAAGATGTGTCAAATGAGAAGCGAGCTTTACACTAAAGGATGGGTCTGAAAGCGTCCATTAAGAGTCGGAGAGCACTTGCGCATTGTTCCAATAAATCGGCCACAGCAGGTAGAGAGCTATTGTAAGATAAACACCCTCCGGATGGGGATGACACAACGCAAATCGCCAACACTGATACAAATCTGTTTCCTCGAGCATTTTGTTAAGCCCCAATGCTATTGACATTACCCCTAAACTTTAGCGTAATCACAGATTGAAACAGTTTAAAGTTTGAAAGTGTTTTATCTCCAATCGAAGTTCAATACAATGTCAATTATTTACAAAGTAATGTAAGAAATTCATGAGTCAAGATAACTTCACAACAAAGTATATATATACTTAAAGAAAGTTCAAATGAAAAAGTTGAGTTACATAAGGCCTACATTTATATCTAATCGTACATTTTCACTACCGTATTCGTCCAATTTCGCTTGAATGATTTTTACAAATGGCGTAATTTGAACCACGTTTTCTAAACCAAATCACCAAGCATAAGAAGGTCCAACGAAACATGAATAGATATGCTGTTGAATAAAGATTATCAATACATTCACAGTGAGGGGGCCATTTCTATAGCAGGTAAAGGCATCCCTTGTCAGTTAAATGTTTCTGTAGCAACCACACGTGCGCTAAGACCATAAATCAATGTTTGTTCACAATGTCACTGTGTGGACAGAACGTTATTACGTCAGAGATAAATTGGAAAAGAAACTAAACTGCAACAATGTGTTACAAAATACTCAAGCTGAAAAATCAATGATTTTCTATTTGGGTAATAATGTGACATTTTCAACGTTGTTATCTTTGTTTAGCCTACACGTTTATTTTAAAATATCAACCCTACCGGTCCCCACAGACGTAGAAAAGAGCAACAAATTAACTTTATCATTTGTATAAAATCCAAAATTTGTAACATTTTGTTCATTGTTGCCCAAAATTCCCCAGGCTCTGCGGAAAATGTAATTACGGTTAATAATTTTCAACACACTAGCTTTTTGTTGTCGAGTGTCTCTAAATTAATGTTAAATAACTTAGTTATGTGTACAACCAATTCAATGCGAGTAATCTTTACCTGATACACCTGAGTCATCCTTTTATCGCTCCAGAAACCAGTTCCAAAAAAAGATATGCCAAGTTGACCTGCGCTCCCGCAACAGAATACATGTACACTCCGTAGCTGTGTGAGTGAAAGCGCTTATGTAGTTTGCTTTAGAAGCTGCAACCTTTGCGCCTGTGTGCGTTTAACGAGTTGTAACCTGTTCAATGTGGTTGAATGAAGAGTGGCACAGGAGGTAAGCTACTTTCTACCGGTCGGTTGACGCGCACCACGTGACTCCGATGTTTACCGAATTTTACGGTATCCAACAACTAAGTCTCAATCCGTTTTGTTTATGAATCTGTTTCTTGATCTGTGAACAAAATATATGCAAATGCATATATTTTTTTTGCATGCTATCTATTTGTACGAACGTTAATGGTTTGTTTTAACATCACATTCGAAAGTTATATTGATATCAGCGAGGCCATTTTCTGATACAACACAACACTGACATTTTTGGACTGGATTTTATGTATTCAATTAGAAAAGTTTGTACCTACGCGCTGGTTGAGCTTTCCATTTTAATTTAGGAGCGTGTGACCTCAAATTAAGTTTTATATCTAATCTCTCTGTTCTATCTGCTACGTTTAATCTTTGCACAAATAAGGGTATGTTAGATAATGCTCCATAATGCTCGAAACATTTCTTTTCTGACAAAACAAATCTTGTTTCGTATAGGGATTAGGAATCCGTTCGATGGGTAAATAAACTATAAGTTATTTCCTGTTCCGGATAACCCTTGGATTCAGGTCGTAACAAGATTTGAACACATCCGACATGGAATAATAGCTGTGCCCTATTGGACCTTATTTGAAGAAACGGAACGCGACTCAAAGTTGGCCTCTTTGATACATTAGACTTTTTTCTTCCCTTTCAAACGTTAACAAAGCCCTCCAAGTTGTATTGGCAGAATTTGGAGCTCAGTAATTTATATTTATGTTTGGAACTATTTCGTGTTTCTTAGAAAGCTCAACGATTGATATTTGGCACAGAATTGCGTAAATAAATCGTATAATTCTCAGTAGGGACTCATACATACTGAAATTCGCTCATGTTCACATAGTCTGGATGGCTATGCTATGTAAATATTTTATCGGCACTTAATTATCAATTTATTCACGTTTTGTTTCAAAGATTTTTCTCAAACACGTGAATAATATAATCTTAACCATGACTTTTAATTAAATCATTGCAAAACGTGAATTTAATCGATGAAAATAAACTTGGCCTTGGTCAAGAATATTTTGCAAAAATGTGAAACATTATGTAATTTACTACAGATTATTAATTGATTTATCTCAGTTTAGAGACGCGTTAAGGCTTCGAGGATATCTCTATTATTCTTTGAATAGAAAAAGTTTTTGTGTTCGCTCATTCACAGAGATGATAAATCTAGAAATTTCAAAGAACTAAAGGCCTTTCTAATTACAAGATAAACTGGTCAAGTAAAAGAATAGAGATAATTCTGCGAAGGTGTGAATTTGGGGCGCCGGTCTTAATTCCAACATTCAGTCTAAATTGGTCGAGGGGTGCAGTGGAGAGGGACAAAGGGCTGTGTCCGCCCCATTAGCGTCCATTGATACAGACTCGGATGATATAAGGGATGTTTGGGCTACAAACCAAATATGACGATGGAACCCGTTTCCACACCTGCTGCGTCCTGCATTTACAGAGTAGTTTTGAAATCATCGTAGTCCAGTTTTTTTTTTAATGGGCTTAAAGAGGACTAGTCCCACCTGCGTTTTAAGTTGTACTTAATTTAGGGCAAAAACAATGGTCGTAACTAGTTTGCCTTCTTTTGGTTTGATTGCTATTTTGAGTTGTACAACGGTGTTCGGTTCGCACTTATTTCTGTTAATTTTTCTGTCGTGTACCTATGTCGTTTTTGTAGAATTGTTTTATAGCTTACTTTGGCAAACTGAAATCCTAAATCACACGCCATTGCACCGAAAACTCCCTAATTTTTATTTTATTCAAATACGTAGAAAGACGATACAAATACGGGCAAGATAATACCATGTACCTACCTAAAATATAGTTGTACGTCGAGACCCGACCGCTGGGCGGGCACGCGACATTATTTATTAAGACCGAAGTCGTGTCACCAGCAATAACCAAACGGCTACATGTAAAACAGATTTCAGAATTTTCTCCTCCGTTCCCCAAATAAATGTTGGAGAATTTATACGGACGAAATTCTACCGAATGGTATATTACCGCTGTAAATAATATCTGTAGGTCCAATATTTTTCTCTGTGATAGTTGTATTTTTCCTAGTAACCCTATTTTTTCTTATGTATTATTAATACGGGACTAATATAACAAAGAGGAAAGTTTTGTTAGTGTGTTTAGGGTTCGTACAGCAGCGGTTAATCCGGTTGACCTCTACAATCTGCTTAAGTTTCTGTGTCGCAGGATAAATAACTTCTAGCGACCTTAATAGTTTTGTTATTGAGCAGAACTCTGCTTTTGGCATCTAGAAGAATTTATGTTTTAATAAATACTGGCATGAAATATGTAATGTTAAAAAGATTGAATAAAAAAATAGGTAGGTAATTGAATTTTAAACATCAATACAGTGAAGTTAGGGATTCAAGTTAATTAATTCGAAGCGTTTGGTTGGACTCGCGCCCGGCATCTATAAATACTTGATAAATACCGACCAGGATACGACAATAGCTTCGTGGATTTGTAAGTAGTTCGTACTGGATCGCAATAAATTTAAATTTGTTCTTTGGGTCAGGCCGGCTGCATTTATTTAAATTGCTTTACGAATAATTCACCTTTAATTTTAAAAGCAAAGCTTGTGTGTGATTATTATGAGTGTGATGAATCGGAACAGTGAAATGAAATATGGAAATAATACCTACATAACACACATGACATTAGCAATAGCGTTAAAATGGAGCGTAAAATGAATTATACATTTATATCGACCCTGAAATCCGATAGCAACTCTTTATTATCTGCTTTATTGTAACAATAAAAGCAATTCAACCGGGAATATTGTCTAGTCTATAATTCTGTGGGACCCCTACAATTAATATGGCCATAAATTTATCGACGCACGACACATTATTGTACTTAAAGGAAAACATTATATTCGGTTCACAGCAGGATACAAAACCATTACATAATATACAAGCTTTGTTAATAAAAGTAGAGTAGGTTAGGTTTTAATTAATTAATAATAAATAAAATTGATAAAACTATACCAAAAGGAAACTGCTGTTTATTAACATGTCGATACAAAGGCTTGCTGAAAATATTTTCCTGCCAAGAACAGAATTTAAAAGGACATGATTATACAAGGAAAACATTTTACCTATTTACTGGGAATCGAACAATAACAGAATAATTTAATTAACCTGATTAGCAGGAAAACAAATGCGTTGTTTTTGTAAGTTGAGGCAAATTGAATGAGTCATGCCTGCAGAGGCTAATCGCATCGCTGTTAATTATGTTGACACGACCAATTATAATGCAGCAGTGTAGATTCATTGTAAACAACCCTGATACCAAAAAGTGCACAAGCGTCCAATATGACGGTTATGTGGACGAAATAACTACATCATAATCATGATAAACCATTTTAGACGACAAGGTTCAATCGAATAATATAATTTAAATTCTACAGTTATTCCAATAATTGTCAACCGTTAACCAATAGACAACATAACTGCCTACTACACATGTAATAAACAGCACTAAGTCCGAAACAAGCTTAATTAAAACTGTCATTAAGCTAACAATAGGCAGTAATTGCGAATGCATTGCAATGATGACTGTCACAGCCAAAACTCATTTCATATTTGGAGGGTACAAAACAACGGTGGGATAGTCCGGGGTCGGGTCGACTCCCGGCGGGCTGTCAATGCCCCGTAATCATAGACACACATTCCCACGATGGAATGACAGACTCCACGTTCCACGGAACAATAGAATACGTGGGTAGGACAAACTTAATTGATTTGAAGAATCGTGTAATGACTTTCATACACATGATTTCGGATTTTAGATTTTTATTGCAGTTAATCATAATAAAATTGTACAAAAGTTGGGCAAGCATAAAAAAGTAGCATAATGTGATTTCGTGATTTGACTAGGGAATAAAACTTTCGTTGAAGAAGTTTTTATAAACAAAAAGAAACAGTCTTTAAAAAGTTTGTAGATTGTTACTTTATGAAGTCTTTGTTCATATTAAAAGCAACATTGGCTGGGTATTCGACCTTATCTGCCTCTTGGGATATTATAAAGAAGTTTATCATCCTTGAATCGACATAACTTTGTGAAAAAGTTAATTGAAATAATATAAAATACTACACAATAACTGTAACAAAGTCGGAACACTAGAAGTCCTCAGTCCGGACACGCCGCCATGTTTTATTCCGTTTTTAAAACGTTTCGTTTCTCGAATCGATGTGATTCGATACTGAATAATGTCTTTTGATACGTCTCGCTTTATGAAGCTCTCGGCTCTCCGCTATTTTTCCGTTTACGATTTATTTGCGTTGCCTCATAGCGAAGTTTACCTATATATTCTTTTCATTTTATTCAAGCTTTGGACTGCTTTTCTGTCTGTGTTTACTTATCGATTGCAGGTTTTTAAGATAGTTTACACATCGTGAAACGTCAATAATGTAAAATATTACATTCCTTAATTGCATCTTATTTGTATAAAATATTATATACCTATGTTTCTTTCGTTTTACGTAGAACCTTCACTATCTGCTGCTTTAATTTAGCAGCATTTTTCTATCTCAATCAAACTATTTATTTTCCAATCTAAAATGTAGAAGAAACGCACATGGAAGAAAGTATGCACACCTATTAAGAAAATAATTAACAAACAAATGATTTAAAACCCACACGCATCACAGTCATATAACGTACATCATTAGCAATCATTACTATCAAGAAAACCAGGCACTGATTTCGTCATAGAAACAAATTGCACACGATAAGTGGTGTTTGGTACAAGGTGCGGTCTACCACGTACCGATTGTCATATGAATTTGAACTTTATTATGCAGGTGATAAGAGTTATGAAGATCTAAGTTAGAATGTAAAGTGCAAGCGTGTGGGTCAGTCGCAGCGAGGTCGATACCAAATGTCAGCCAGACAGGATCCGTGTCATTGTCGCACTGTTTGAATTAATCAGAGAGAAGTCTCTAAAATTATTACTGAAGAAAGTTATCTCAAATTCTAACAAGAATCTGTATGGGAAACTACAAACGTCCACTGTCACAAAACCTCGATGTGTTTTACCGCAGTCACGAAATTTAAACAAACATCATGTTCCAAGTCTTACGGATCAAAAATACAGTTATTGAGTATTTTTCCTCAACCGAGCTCATTAGCCAAAGTAACTCAATAACTACGTAGATAAAACATTCAAGCGAGGCGCTATCGATAGTTGAGGCAATATTTACCGAGTGACTAATGCTCAAACTTCCTTTCATACCCATTATTACCCACCGCCTTATTAGGGAAAAAATATCAATTTGTTTTAGTAAGCATACTTTCTAATGAATCACTTCACATCGCTATACTTAACACTTGTGTAATGGAAGGTCGTTATGTGATGTTATGATTATTTTTCTTCATCTTTGTTTGTGGAGCAATTATCATTAAAAAGTTTACGTCCCAAAAACTTCAATTTACGATGTAAAGATTTATGCAAACCACGTAACTTCTAATAACAAAGAAACATTCTAACACGCGTGACCCTTCCTTGATCTCAGAAGAAAGGTAACAATTGACTTCGACTCGCTTATTCCATAATAATAAAAGATAAGGGCCTTATGAAATGAAATACGAGCCATCCATCATCGGTGGTACTCGAACATAATAACGGCGATCGATCAATTAAGAGAAATGCAGAACCTTCTAACCTCGTTAAAACCTAAAGGTCAGAAGGTCGGAGCCATTAGAACACGGTATGTGGGATGCGTGATGCTGAATCTTCGTGATTATGTACACGGACATATTGAGAGCAGGTAACGAGGAAACTACACTATCTATATTTCCATACTAAAATTATAAAGCTGAAGAGTTTGTTTGTTTATTTGGTAATCAATCTCAGGTACTGCTAGTCCTATTTGAAAAATTCTTTCAGTAATAGATAGCCCATTTATCGAAAAAGGCTATAGGCTACTTTTCATCCTTGTTCGAGGTGAAGTTCCTACAGGACGCGGGTGAAACCGCTAGCAGAAGCTAGTATTAGATAGAAGTAACAAAGTATTGATGGACAACCAGCTGATCTCATTACTATCAGCACGTATTAGTGCTGAGCTGGCAATGTTTAACTACTCATAGACAGTTGACACAACTGTATTGCCAACTCTGTTTTCGGACTACGGTAATAGCAGAGGTAAAGTGGGTAAAGCGAAAACGACCCTATTTCGTGTTCTGTGAATAATATGGCCATGCGCCGCGTGATCATCAGTAATGACAGCAAATGACAATGAAAGATATTGCAAACGATGGTTACTTTAGAATAATTTTCTGCCTTTTGCCATAAGCAAGGCTGAGTAAACTTGCACGAAAATAAGAAGCAAATAGGTACCATGTGATGGAATATTTCATAGAGCCCAATGAAACAAGTTATGCCATGATGCAACAAATCTATTGTTATTTCATTTGAATAACTAGCCAGGTCTTGTCCTCGAACTTATTTAGAAATATTCAATACAAACAATAGAGTCTAATTTGGAGCAATATTTATATCAATCAGCTGAGTGTAGTCCAGTTGTCCGATACTCTTTGATATTTATTGACTGACGAAACAGTTTTTGTAACTCGTTGCGGTTTCAGCAATTTAAAACAACGTTTGTTAACGATACACATATGTACTGATTACAAAATGGGTAAATATTACTAATAGGTACAGTAAAATGGTTGTTAGTTAAGAATTTGTGTCACGATCCCATGTGTCCGTCAGCACACTTAGATAACGACGAAAGTGTTTAATGTGACATTGTGCAATGCTATTTAAAGTGACACTGAATAACACCAAAACGTTACGTTACGTGTACTACACCTATCTCTATTCGGTCGACACTGGCGCTTGCGCAACCAATACGATTGCTTTGTTCATCATTATGTTACACAAAAGTAGGACAGTATTTTTCTAATGTTAATCTGACTTAGTGGTTTTCAATAAAGAAATTGGTGTTCAATACTATGAATGAATTGATTACTCAACATTGAATGCGTAACGTGATAAAAGCGAAGCCTAGAAACAGCGAAGGGAAAAGTTTCATAAAAAGCATATAGGTACGTAGTCAAACAAAGAAGTGTTTATCACGACGTGTCATTAATTTACAAAACATTAGCATTGGACGTTCCGTGTTATGACAATTTTCATGTAAATGTTAGGATCGCGTGCATCAGTCCAACGACTCAGTACAATTAGTCTAGCAATGATATACTGGTGCGTGTTCCGAACTATTCAGAATGGAACTCACGACCATGTTTATATGGTCGTAATGTGCTAAACTAATAAACACTTGATACACAAGGGACGTGTTTATCTACATTTATATTAAAAGCTTTCTGGAATTAATTCCACAAACGAATGTGACGACTATTCGCTTTTCAAATACTCTTTTTTATTTAGGTTTATTTAAAACCTATTCGAATATGCAAGCGATCCGAAAAGGTTATATAACCTGGCTATTACTTATGTTGAACAGATTTAAATGCGGGTGGCAATGTTAGTAAGGTCATTGGTGGAGTTCTGTTTTAATTTCCACTTACATTAAATGAAAATATGCAATATTCTTGCAGCAAAACGATAAGGTGTAATGTAAAGTACGGCCTTTACATAAAAAAAAAACCGTTTTGTTGAATCTAGAAGCATTCTTTTTTTTCAAATCTGTCTTAGAGAATGGTTACCAAAGCAACGTTCATATGGTTCGTTAGAATCTCAGTGGGTCGGTGTTCCGTACTATGACTTTAAACTGTTCCACTATTCAGAACCTACTCTGTTCCCAGTGTACATATTTCAGGAGTTCGTGCACACTCACAAATGAGTTTCTGAAACAATTATTTCTGTGCGAAACAAACCTCACACCACGTCTTACTGGAACTTGAAATTGTTTTGAAACATTGAAAGGATGTCATGTATTTTCTTCATGTACAAGAAAAAGAAAGCATACCTAGAACAATTTACTTAGCTGACCTATTTTAACCGACTTTGGAAAAGGGAAGTCCTCAATTAGAGTATTTATATTTTGTTTTTAGCGACAACGAGAACAAGGGTAAAGCAAAAAGGATCATATCTCCAAGCACTCAAGAATGTCTCAAACGAGTTCACTGAACATTAATTAAGTAAACATAAATTCAGCTGTATGTACAGAGTACATTCAATTCTCTAGATGTCGAATTCCATCTGTAAATTCAATTACAGTTGACAAAGCGTTAACTTACTCGCCTTGGTAGTAAGACATCTGACACCGGCCACTTTCACCGACTCGGGCCGGTGTTCACAAACTCTTTGAACAAAGTCTGATTTGTAGGCTTATGATCTCTAAGAGATACTACAATTTATTGTTAAGTAAAGCTATCGAAGCCAAGGACCGCTCGATGTTTTGTAACTTTTACATTGTGTTCAGATAATCTAGGATCAGAATATTTTAATAGTCAGTCATTACCAAGTTTAATCTTGTGCTGTGATTCGGGGCAACGCATAAGTCTACTTCGATCGACGGATGAAACTCAAACCAATAATGGCTTGTGTTTGAGTGATATAAGATGTTATAATACTTGATATGTCATTTTTCGACCTCTGTCTCAAATATTTTTGTAAAATAATATAATATACAAACATTTTATTTTCTCACGGAGCTTACAATAATGATGTAATTCAATCTTTGTAAGCTGCGGTCATTGATTTTATTTGTTGGCTTCTACGTGAGATATTATTTTCTATTGTTTCATTATAATTGAGTCGCTTATCAGAGGTTATAAAGGAAGGGGATTTATATTTCCTTCGTTTATATGCTTTGTACTCCACTTAAATATTTACAATCGCCTTTATAATCTAGACATGTATTGCGTTATTATAATCTATGTTTCGTTCAATACAGAGCCTTCACTGAGGATTACGCAAGTTTGCTCCACAAACTGGCCGCAGTGCCTACTGCACCGTGGAATAAAACATGTTAGTTAAAAGTCCTTCATACATTTTAGTAATCTTGTGGAGAAAAAATGAATTGCATCCTCAATATGAAGTATAAAGCAATTACAAACGTTTTAATTATTACTTTAGTCAAGGTCTGTTTGCAAAGTAATTATTATAAATTATAACCTACTGCTACTAGGTACAGTTCTCGGGTATTTAAAATGTCATTTCCAGTCTTACAAAAAGAAACCTTTTTGTTTGAGAAGCAAAGAAAATTACTTCTAGCAATTTTCACTTTACTGACTATAAACTACGGACTGAGTAAATAGTGTCCTTATTTCAATATTTCAGAGGCTTGCAAATAAACATTAAAGATGGCATAAGATTTGTGGAGACAGACGGACAATGCACTCGGAAATTGGATTGCCTCTGGGCCGAGCATCGTCCGAAGTCGAGCCGTAATTGGCCGTTCGGCTCGCCTCAGTCACGAGCCGAGCGAACAATCTTGAGCTCACTCGAGCCACAACACCAGCGCAAACACACCGACTATTGTGATACAATCAAAGAAATTGAATTACGATTTGAAAAACGACCTACAGAAAGCCTTTACACTCTCACAACAAAAAGAGCTCTAACCTTGTAAACGTTATTGTTAGACGGCCGACATGAACATTAAGTAAATCCACTTCGAGTCGCAAGTTTAGTTTCCAATACCGATGATTTTCTGGCGGCTTTGGCGCGAGGCCCGAGCCATTAGGATGTTGGCAGAGTGCCAACATCGCTCGAGGTGCAAGTATTTATTTGTAAGCTCAACATTCAAGGAAGTGAGGAATCTTGGAATAGAAGCCACGTGGAGTGCCATGCCGGCTCGCTGGAAATAGCATCAGATGTTTTATTATCCAAAAAATAATCAGTTTGGCAACATACTCGTTGTAAATCTGGATTGTCCACGGAAAATTATGTAATTCTTCCGTCATAAATTTAGAGCTGACAATAATAATGCGTTGGGTTACATTAGTGTATAAAATACCATAACTCACGGATGTGGCGAAGAAGCACATTTCGCGCAACTGCGTACGCGCCGGGATTTCGCAATGTCCGACGGTATTGACCGACAAACCACGTTTGGAGGACAAAACTGTTTACTACTCAAGCGTAAGTAAGTGCTTGCGACACGAGAAATATTGAAGACAGTGCAATATTGTAGAACCTATGTGAGCGTCGTCTATACTTTAAACCCACATTGGACTGGAATACACACAGTCATAAACTTTCATTTACTTGGCATCTCAGTAAATAACACATCACTCTACTTAAACCTAAGAGACAACAAATTGAAACAGACGTAAACAAACACTGTGGTGTAATTAATTGCTTAATTTACTACTTTGTTTATTTCTATTTACATGCTTGACGTCAATAGTGAAGGGAACATCTTTTCCACATACAAAGAGAAAAAGAATAATAAGGTATTACATTTTACAGCAGTTCAGGTCTTAGCGTTTTTACTTTACGTTCGTGTTATAAAGCAATGATCACAAGTTTCTTTTTTTTCTTTTATTACAATGGATCATTATCACCACATGCTTACAGTTGACAACAGTGATTCCGAATGGGAACCGTTTCCTAGATATCATGAAAAAACTGCATAAAGCAGCCAACGGACGTCATTCTGATTGATGAGATAAGATAGCTGGCATTGAAAAGAATTGTAAATTAACACTATAGTCAACAACATAAAACATAGTATAGTCATCGTGGCTTAGTTAATCGGATCGCTCGATCATAAGGTTAAGTAACGATTGACATGGTCGGTCCGTAGATGGGTGACCGTCATGTACAACACTGGTTCACAGATGCATCCGATAAGACTAGAAGCCAACAACATATTTGATCAAAACTGATTTGAATACTTAAAAGAACACTTGTAATACACGCTAAAAGAAAATTATTAAACGTAATGATGTAGCTAATTAACATGTACAGTTAGACGAGTCGTTAACAGAACTCGTTGTGTTTATATTTAAATAACCGGTCGATTAATTAACGATTGACAGAGAACAATGATAAATACCGTAAGTTGAGATATAAATATGTCGCACTAGTGTGGTGCTGAGATGCATCGGCCCACATAAGCCGACGTGCGCAAGCGACCTATACGGACCTTGTTACGATGTGGGCCACGCACACATGCGCAGAAGCACACAAACACACACAACAACGGCGACATCACTACTCATTTATATTCGATTGTTGACAACCCACATTAATATTGAGAGACATTAAAATAGTTCTCTTGAAATAGGATTTCCTTCGAGCGACGAAAGATTTATATCAAATTGTTTACAAATATGTGATTTCATTACACAGAAACTGAACTTTAATAAATATACTTCGATAATAGTTAAAAAAATCTAAATAAGCTATATATAACCGTCTGAGACCTAGGACTGACCTTTACTGTTACTTATTTGAAATTCCAATAACAGTCAGTAAATCAATTTCAAATAGAAATACACGAGGCGCAATTGGTTAAGATACTTTAATATAAAAATAGATTGAACTTGGTTTATTATTTGATTGAACTTCAAGCAATAAACTTTTACAAATTAAACTCATAACCACTACAATTGAATATCTAAAAGAAAAACAAAAATATTTAAAACACAATTTTAAAAGCGCCATCTTATTTCGTAGGAGCATGCAATTATTAGGGTGATATAAAAAAGCGTGAACCACTAGTGCAAATACCTAAGATCGAATGAAAAATCCTTATCAGTATCGAATTAATGTATCGAGTTCCGAATACATTTGATACAATTAAGCGGTTATTCGTACCACTTACATAGCTATCTCACAACTGGGGCGCTATGCATGCAATCAATATCTCGATTCTCGATTGGAAGCAATCAATATCGATGTATTAGTTTATCGGTGAATGTTCTCTAATCGATTATAACGAGTATTTTAGTGTTCTTATTAATGTTGAAGATACGTGTTGGAGTTTATGTAATAGATGATTCTAAGTGCTTTTTGATGTTTGCGGCTTCTGGTATTAGGATTATTTCTAATTTAATTTCTTATGTAAGGATCGCAGTAAAAGCAAACGGATTATAATCGTACGACTATAAATTCCATTTTATATCTTACTTATTTCTATTAAATTTTCTCCAATACCATCATCAATGACTACGCAAACAAAACAGCGTTACAAAAGGTTTGCAAAGATTTAATTCTTGAGGACTAAAGGATAATGATATTACTTCTTGTAAGCCCTTCGATAATTGAATGTTCCCAACGTTTATTGGGCGATTCTATTCAAAATATTAGCTTGGATTAAATTGTTTACACATCTAGGCCGACCATTGAAAACTAAACTGTTGGACAAAAGGTTCATTTTAATTTTAGAATACATACATCTTATAATGTAGAAGTTAAGATTTGAAGTAAAGTTATAGTAGGATTGCATGCTAGGTCTCTGTATCAAGGTAAGCTAAATGCACGCAGCTAAACCTCGCTAGGTGGTATTGAACACGATCTACTAGTGTAGCTGCAGCCTTCTCGCCGCCACTTTCCACCATGTGTGCCTCAAACCTGTTTCTGTTACTAGTACTATACATAGTGTTTCTAACTCAATAAGCAGGTTTTACCACTTATTTTTTATTCCAACTTCCTAATGCTAATTAATGTTACGCTTCCTTTGCTCAATTTCCTTAAATATCTGGAGATTTTTTTGGTCATGTGTTATCTTCAACTCATTTGCATATTTGTTTTTAACTTTTTCTTTGTTCTAAATAAATATTTTTGGGCGTTTGTCCTTGCTACGTTTTTATAGCTATCTACTTATTTATTTAACTTACGAGTGTTGCGTTCGGCTATCGTTTACAAATATGCATTTTGCAAAGGTAACGCAACTTGCTTTGTAGTACGCCTTGAGTTCACGTGTTTAAGTCACGATTTAGTAAATATTTCAATATCTCTAACCACAGTACGTCATTAAACCAGTCTCTAATGCTTTTAAGATTTCTCGTCGAGAAGCAACTCTGCTTTCTTCAATTACAGATCAAGCAAACCTAACCTCGAGTTCGTTTCGGTATCATTGCTGTCAAGTCGTGTTATAAACCCGGACCTTCACATGATGTGTTAATAAACGCCTGCTGGAATGTACTGCGAGTACAGTTGTGTTGGAAGAAACATTCCAGACGATTAATTAATGTGCCAACACTGAATCCTTAAAACTGTGGGCCGACCTTGTGTGATATGTGTAAACAATCCGCTTACATAACGAGGCCACCCTAGTTAGCGTCCATTACTGAGCGCCTGAGCGTTTGCCGTTGCATGACCGAAACAATTTCAATTACAAAAAACAACTGCGCACGCCTCATGTGTAACGAATAAATAATATAAAATGTCTACATACACATAGCAAAAAAATCGTTTCGTCATTCTCAGTAGATCGAATTGAAATGATAACAGTTGAAATATTAGAGAGTGAAAGAAATAGCTATAGATTTTTTGCAATGTGTGGATTATTTTGTCACATCATAAATTCATAACTGTTGTGGTAAATAAGGGTTCGAGTCTCTCATTCCCTTATGGGATTAGGGAGTGCTGTCACTATAAATTGGGTTCAAGCAAAGCTACTTATGGCCGGACTTCAATTTTATATGTATCAACTAGATAAACATTTCTTTGAAATAAAGAGGACTAATTTAATTGACTTTCTTAAATGACAATCAAATATTCTTGGCACTTCAGGTATTATTTATATAAAGTATTAGTTATGTATGTATTGTTTATGTATTTATAATATGCAGTTATTTTTTTCATCTTAATTTATTTTTTCATTTCTGTACACACTGTCTACATCTCTTTTATTCTTATTTTCCTTTCGAAGATATGCTGGAAGAGATTTCTTTGGACATAAGCATTACCGATGTGAATTCCTTCTTTCACGTCGCCTTTTTTATATCCTATATTCTTATAAATCAAGTTCAGCAAACATTTTCTTCAAATGAAAAGATTAAAGTTTGTACAACCAATGTTATTTTAACTGAAACCTTTTCTATTGTCCACCGTATTGTCAGCTTATCCACTTTGTGAAGTCCTGTATCAGTGTAGTTGATCCAATTTGTATGTAACTTCATATTCGTGTCATTTATCGGTACCTATATTATTACGCTCCAAAGGATGTCGTGGGTGGTCACTAATGGTCTTAATATATCTTAAAGAGGTCGAAGATCAAATATTATTCTATTACTTGCTGTCTGATTATTCAATTGTGTGGGTTCCTGTGTTTCCCATCCAATTGCATTAATTGCATTATGAGCTGTGGGTGTATCTGATTCTCAATCTTGTGAGATTTACAGACTGTTGGCACCTACTTTGTTATTATGTGTACCACGTGGGAGTAAATCGTTTCATTGATGTTTAGAACGACAACGTAAGTATCTTTACTTTTTAATTGGAATAGAAAGTTTAGTTCCATGTTTTGTATCTTTCAATCGTTTGTTCTCCATTTCTCCAATGTTTTGATTGTTATTATTACTATAGTATGTAAATGAATAGAATTGTTTATTTTAAATTCCAATGTCCTTAATTCAACGTTTAGCAACATGTAGAATAGAAAATCATTCTCAGCTTTCATTTACAAGGCCATCGTCGACGCTGATTCGTTCCACTTTTTGTTGAAACTTTCTGTTTGAGTCTAAATCCTACAAAGTCTAGTTTACGAGAAATTGTATTAATTTTTGCGTTCGACGCTATGTTTACGAAGGCTGTCATTTCCTACAAAGTGGATGTTTACGTAACGTCAGTCCAGTACAATGACTTTAATTCTCGTCTATGTAATGTACATTTACTGTTTGTGGACGCCAAACACGTCATAAAAGAGATTGTGTAATCTAATGATTTCTGATAATAACAAAGTTACGTAAATAAAAACTTAACAAAAGACTTCAACGCACTGGCTACAAAGAAGTCCCTACGCATGCTACGAATGGATACAACTCAAGATTTGATTATACAGATTAGTACCTAAACTGGTGGTTTTTATTGTATGTGGGGCTAAACAACATGGCTTCTCAATTACTCAAGTACCTAAGTCTCATCAGAAAATAATGCAAAGTAAATTCGAGGATTTTGTTTCGCTTACAAAGCATAGATATTTCATCAAGTAAAATTTCATCGAGTTGGTTTTCTATTTATCTAAAAGTAAGGTTTTCAAATTCGAAACTTTGGTTCGAAGTTTTAGCTACTACTTTTACTACGGAGCAGTCCTCGTCACACGAGGCATTGGTTGTAGATATAACTGTGTTTAGAAATGACTGATGTTTGCATAAACAATTACGTCCTATAAACATACAATGCATCATAAACAACTAGCATCTAGCTGTCACGTTATTCACCTGAGAGGAATCGGCTGGAAAGGGAAGCGATGTGCAGGCGGATGCACGGGCGGGTGCACCGGCGGGTGCACGGGCGGGTGCGCGGCCAGCAGCGGCGCGGGCGGATGCACCGGCACCGCGTGCGGCAGCGGCGGCGGCGGCAGCGTGCTGTACGGCGGCGGCGGCACGTTCTCCAGCTCCGGCGGCCGTGGCGCCCGCGCTCGCCGCACGCGCCGCCGCCGCGCCGGCTCCTCCGTCTGGCACTCGGCACTCGCCACACTCCGCTCCCTCTCCGTCTGCACCGCACTGTTCACATTCACGGGCGCATCCTGCACCTCCACTATGTTCACGTTGACACTGGACACGTTCGGTCGGCTCGGCTCGCCCGGGACGCGCACCGAGACCGAGTCCGACTTGCGCAGGCCGGGCGCGGGCACGGGCAGCCGCATATCGGTGTAGGCGCGGGTTGACGCGCGCGCATGTCGACCGCCGGTTGGCGACTGGTCGCCCCCCGCGCGGTGCAGCGCGGTGTCGGTGCGCGAGCGCGCGAGGGGCGGCGAGCGGCACTCGTAGGGCTGCCACAGCAGTGCGGACAGCGCCTCGGCGGCGGACGGCGGCGGCGCGCCCGCCACGCTCATCTCGTGACCGCGCTCCGCTGCCGCGCCAGCGCCGTCACCCGCCACCCGCCGCCGCCGCCACCTGCTAATAACACATATCCTTATCAAAACCTCTAAAACCACTAGTACCTAATCACTAATCCACCCACCGCCAGCAGCAAAATTCTGAAGATAAGTTCAAAGTCTCAATTACCCGCTATCATTATTTGCATTTCATTGCAGCCAAAAGATACACAAAAGAAAAGAACAAAAAAGAAAAACAATAGACTAACAAAATAACTCGGTCGCAGTTCCAGAAGTAGAACTCATGTCAAATTATACTATCGAATGGCTCGCCATCCTTGATCCTCCTACTCTCATCATCTCCGATCCTTATACCCTTTAAGTTTAAATATCTTATTTTTTATCATGGTAATGGGCTTAATATTAGGTATTTAAAACAATAACTTCTAAGTTACATGTGCCACAAATTGCGGAACACTAAGTAATGTTGTCATTTGACTTGACCGCAATAGCTCACAATATTAGACAGCGAACTCTAAAGGGGTCTACACACCAAAGCCGCTGACCCGGCGGCACAGCCCGGCGGCACGACTGCCGCGGCATGGGGTGTTCTAGTAATTGTCAAATACTCTATGAAAGCCGGCGGCATGATTGTACAAAATACGGCCGGCGGGTTGGGCCGCCGGGCTGTGCCGCCGGCATCAGCGGCTTTGGTGTGTAGACACCTTTACATTTGACGCATAATAGTAGGGCTGCCACTCCGTTACTTACAGATGCGAACACTTTTGTCCATCTTCTACCTGAACCTTTACAATACTACTCCGTTGTCACTAAACCAACAATAGGATCTTTTCATATCCCGAAACTTTTGGACAATGTGGTCCTTATTTTTACAAGTTAAAAGTATTATTGACGTTAAACAAAACAATTTATTTCTGTTGTTGTTTCATTTAAAGTAAAATGTGGTAAAGATATAAACAAATGAAGTACCTACTTCGAGAAAATTCTTTTCATATCCATATGAATACCTAACATCAATTTGTACAGTAGTAGTCTTGGCTTTGATTCAAATGTTTGTAAATTAGTTCCAATTAAAAGTAAACTTGGGACTATACTAATACAAATTGAGGAAGTTCTTAATAACTTCCTACTTAAGGCTACATAACATAATGCAACACGTCGTCTCATAATGATGTTCGCTAATTCGTCTCACATTACGTGTGTGATCGTGCAAGTGTTCTACACTTTATCTTAGAATCTGTTAAAACTATGTTTGGAGTTGTGTCCGCTCGGCTGCCCCTTCTCTTGCGTAACTTTCTGTTCGCTCCACTTACACTCATGCAGCCGTCCCCTTATCACCGTACTTTTACATTTCTACCAAAAGTTTTATCCTGTCCACATTGTTATTGTTGTAGCCCTTTAGAATAGAATTTAACTTACTTCAACTTCTTTTCAAATGTATCCTTCGTTTTACAGCAATAAAAGCCTTTTTCAAAGTTGTCATTCAGTCACAATACACGCATTCAATTTTCCATAAAACATCCGCCTGTTGCGGAGAATTGGGCATTTGCATAAATAATTTATTTTATTTATTTATTTATTCTTAGAGAAGGCTTACGGACTAATCACAATATTATAAGTAACATATTATATAACTAAATTGCCAACAACAAGCCTCCACAGATAATTCAGTGCTTACGTCGGTTTCTTTAATCCCTTCATACTAACTCTTCAGAAGAATAAAGATTTACCACGACCGGGCTTAATAATATGCAGCCAGCTCTTATGTAAGAATAAGCCCTAGTCTGCGGGGAAACTTTATGAAATTTTAATATTCTAGCTGGAAAAAGTCGAGTCACTTAATAATTCTGACAATGTTATATTCTCACAGAAACTTGTCACAATGGTACTGGTGAAAACAACTACATATTTATGGAATACATTATAAAAGGTAGCTCTTAATCCTGATAGCTTTGCTTGCAATGCAGTCGATATGAATGTATGACAATAAAGTGGATTAAGTTCCAGGTTTTCAAGTATCTAAATGCAGTTATGATCCAGGCAATAATACCAATAGATTATACGAGGCTTTGGGAAAACTCGATACTCGAGCTCGTACAAAGAAACCTTTTTCAATAAATTCGTTCGACTACAGTTACTTAAGTTTGTCATGAACTCTTAAGTGTACTTTGACGTCATTAAAGCAGCAAATCATTGAACTTCAAAGGAGATATCGTCCATTACGCGAGTATCACAGGGAGATCAGCTGGGCCCGGTAGCTGAGACCCGAGATCCGAGGTGAAACCGCACTCATACACTTTCTCCAAGGCCGCTGCGGCGCCAGCGCCTCCCACCACCGCCACTTTAATCATACACATATAAAGCCCCAATATGTCCGTCTTTCTATCCAAATGTACCGAACACGATGAAATAGTTTGAAAGGTTAACTTTCTTGATGATCGACATTGGAATTTGTTAAAGTTTGTTTCTCGCATTGTTCATGTTAGCCATCACCGTCATCATGTCGTCTCCTCTGTAGTCGCAATGTGAATGTTCTATAAGTGTTAATTCTTTCTATAAGTCGAAGTGAAGATGTCGGTCTTCAAAAAGCTGAAATTATCTGAATCGAGCTGAAAACTGAGAGCACGCAAGCTTTACTTAAGATTATGACAACAATAACCTGTTCAGCGAAATAGTGAATTCAAAATTATATATTTCAATAAAAACCTATTAAATGCCGTCCCAAGCATACCCGAAGCATATAACTGTAAAGGAAACGCACGGACACAGTTACATTATATCACATACTATTATTGTACACTAATAATAACTTTCATAAAGTTGACAGTTTACAAACGTCTTCCGTTAAGTGTGTTGCATTTATCTGATTGTATTATGAAACTAATTAGGCGAGGATTAAGGCTTGCCCTACATGGCTGTAAATATACATAGTATTAATAAATATATGTATAAGGTATTACAGTGTTACGTGAGTTCCAGTCGAAATAAAGTCGTGCAATATTGGATCACATTATGTTTTTTATCTGACAAAAAAGGCTTGATGTTTATGATTTTGTATAACTTTTTAATGTTATATTTTGACTAAGTTGTTAGTAGAGAATAGCCTTGTTCTGGATTAATTAAAGAGAATATAATGTTATAACTTCAGGCTTATACATGTAATAACATGTAATTTAAGCTCTTCGGTAATGAGGTAAAAATAAAATCTAAGTAACTTACCTGTTTTCGAGTTGTTGTTACTATTAAGTAATTTGTGGTATTATATGTATATGTACGTTAGGATGTTATGTTTTAATTATAATATAGCTTAACTGAAGAGAGGATCCAAACGTATACTCACAGTGAAATTCTGCGCTTCCGCGAAATTACTACCGGGAAGTGCGTAACTCTTGTATGTAGCTGTATAGGCATTTAATTATACGTCGTAATATATGTGTTACATTTTATTTTAAAAAATCTTAATAGACCACACAAAGGTAATCTCGAATAATGCTGGACATAAAAGGAATCATAAGATTACGCGCCTTCATCACAATCTTGCATTCATCACAATCCTATTACCGAATAGAAATCAGCTATAACTCGTTTTATCAAATAATTGTTTTATAAGTATAGATCGGTCAAATGTTACGCTTTCTCTGAAGGTCATTTGACAGAAAGCAAACTTGATTGCCCACGGCGCGGGCGTCTTGCCCCATGGCTTTGAAGTTTCTCTCCGTTATAATTGGAGGAGACACTAATCCACAAACACTTCGAGTCGTCGCTTTGAATATCCGTCGAGCCGATAAACATCTTAGATAAACAATATTGTAATACCACCGATTATGTAACAACTATCGATAAAAACGTTTCGGAATAATGTGCACGGTCATCGTAAATAATGTGTGAATGTGCAGCTAAATATTACTTAAATTTAATGTTAATGAAGAAATAATTTCGCAGCAACGATTTCCGATAAATTAATTTTCATTTTACGTTCGTCGATGCGACGTAGGTACGAACGCATTATGAAGTAATTTATCAGTTGGCGCGGACGTTCGCATCGTAATCCATCCTCATAAGCGGACGGCAGCAGAAGCGCCCACAAACCGGTAACTTAATCCTCGTCAATTTTTCACAAACTCTCACTTCG
This sequence comes from Helicoverpa armigera, assembly GCF_030705265.1. Lineage (NCBI taxonomy): Eukaryota > Metazoa > Arthropoda > Insecta > Lepidoptera > Noctuidae > Helicoverpa > Helicoverpa armigera. The sequence continues at coordinate 6,365,962 of NC_087121.1, forward strand.
TTAAATTTTTCTGCTGCCTCTGTATTCTAATAATTTTCGCGTTGATTTCGGATTAATCAGTGCCTGCCGACATGAACTTAATTGGTAGTACGACGATTCTTTTCAGAATCAGGAAACAATTATCCCTAGTGTTTTGTTCCTTCTACTATTAAAACAAGAAAGAATGCCAAAATCTTTATAATGCAATAGGTACATGTATGAAATAGAGTTAAATTCAGTTACAGTTTCTAAGTTTTCTAGTTTGCCTTGCAATCGCTTGACTTCTTAACTTAAATCACATAACCCAATACTTTCAGGAGTCAATCGCCTCAATCACAACGCAATAGAAACTCGCAAGCTGTATCGCTTGATGTTCTGATGTCAATCCTCTAAGCCGCATTTGAGAGCGACGACAAAAGAGGTCGGTAGTTATTGTACAGCCTGATGCACCACTAACCCATCTCAGCTAAAGCACTATCACAACTTCAAAATCGATACCAACCGAGTAATACCTGAAGCTTCATTCATTTCGGTATCCATTACATAAAGTTCTATTCACTCATGAAACACAAAGACTCATAAAACGTAATACACAATAGAAAAGTTATGTCATCATGAGAAATCATCAAGTATTTCACATCAATTTAGACTGTTTGGATTTCTCTTGAAAGTACCTAGTATTTAACGTGGTATGATATACCTAACTATCTGTATGTAGTGTAGTTGTGTTACATACACTGAATACCTAGTAGGATCTCAGTTAGTCGGCTCTACGGCTTTAAGTATTAATGAATAGTGATGAGTTTACGCGCCACCTTCAACGATTACCTGAATTATTCTACAATTCGACATGATGAAACTGTAAGCCTGTGTGAGAGAATTAAAGCAAAGCTCGACAGTTCCCGAAATCCTCAAACAATATAGATTGTTGATTGTTCCAGTAATCAACAACAAAATCATCCTCAACTTTATCTGAAATAACTTATAAACAACACAAAATAAACAAAACTTTTGAAATTAGCCTCTGAATTTTATTTACTTTAGCTTTTTGTTAGTTTGATGAATAATAACGAGGGATCTGTGAAAATACATTGGAGTTTAACAATGTATTATTATAATAAGTATTACGTAAAGAACACTTAAAAGTTTATGAGAACTGACGTGATATAAAGACAAGCGAGGAAGTTGCGGCTTGACTTTTATGTAATGCTTTCTCCAAAAACGCATTTGGGAAATAAAATAGAATGCGTTCCCTTTGTAGTGAGTTGAACAACAATGGCTTGGCGCCGGAACTTGGTATAAAAATGAAAGTGGATTCGCCTGTTTATTTTTATAAACCCGACAATCTTGTTCTTGTTTCATTTGGTTGGCTCCTTATTAGCATACGTCGTAGTGGCCGGTCGACGCCTCGTGTCGTACCGCTAAGCTCGTAACGCGATTTATGAAAATCCGCTTCGGCGTTGAAAAGTACCAAATAAAGTTACTGATATTAAACAGTAATTGCTGTTGACAGGCTTTTGAAACTTATTAGCATAATTTTATATTCTATTGCTAAAATGAAACCCTAAACTTTCTTTTAAAGGCAATATTGCTATCAATTTATCAATTACCCAAACAAAATTTTATATGAAATCGATATGGTAGTAAATTCAATATTAATGAATATGTAATATAGCCTTCAACAAAACCATCACGCTAATAAATACAATTACAAGAACTTATACAACTTTTAATTGAAATTACTTAACCTATCAATGTATAACTACATCTAGTTAAGGGATTAATGCTGTATGCTAATTATATATTACTATGCGATTAATTACTTCAGCTATCACGTATTCAATCGTTTTAATTAATATTGTATGTTGCGGCATCATAATAACGTATCAATAACTAATACCTAAATTAATTAAACGTTCGTCGGTATCTAGGAAACCGTGTCATAATACTGCATCTTAAATAAAAACAAATGAGTTTGACTTTCTTGCGCTAATATTCGGTCAATCGGTCAACCGGTCTGTTATGATCTGTTTATGTATTCATTCGAGATCGAATACGGAAGCTATTTATTTACATTACCAATAAATAAAACCTTTTAGAAGTTTCTGTATAACGGTTGGGTGCGTTAAGGGAAATTATTATGATGTCCTGTATGTTCTCTTAAAGTAAACAGAGTGGAAATGTTAACTGACCGAAGTTTACTCAAAGGTTTATTTATATAAAGGTCATGTAACGGTAAACTTACGTGGGCAGATTTCATAAGGTATTAAGTATCTATTTAAATTCGAAACGACCTTGAGCATTCGATTAATTACTAAACGGGACATCTAACAACTTGAATAACCGTACTCTTTACAATTAAATAAAATTAAATTGCCGACTTGAAAATGTCATTAAATTAAGAGTCAAAACGAATGCAGTAATATGTACGTTATTCCCTCTTTGTATCATAGAGAATATAAATTATACAGGATCGGCTCTTCATACAATTTCAAAGGGCTGAAATCGAAATTATTTAAAATTAATAAAGAGAAATAAGAATATATTTCATATATTCCGTACAGAAGTCGTTCAATTTAAATCCAATCCGGAGCCCGCTTTCATAATACCGATTTTATGAGTGTTACGAGTGTGCTATATTGATATTAACTGAGAGAAACTTTATATGATAAAAACTGTTCGATGGTAGCCCATGATAAAACATTTTTCATACATATCTTACCAATAAATCTTGCTAACTTTCGGCCTGACCGAAAAAGTTAATACTTTCCAAGCTACTACATAAATATGAATATCAATACGATTTTATAAGCCGGACCTCAATAAAAAGTTGTAATATACGTACATAATATCACGCATGTGGACTTGACTATAGCAGATAGCAATTTAAGAAATCGTAATATTATCAGAACGTTTATTAAAAATGTTTGAGGGTTGTGCGCTGTCGACGATCGGTAAAAATTATAATGACTATAAAAAATGCACGTCATGTTTTTAACGAAAAATAATCAAGTACTTGAGCCCTTCAAGTTTATAAACAGCCACACTAAATCATTTTGAATTAAGTGAATACGATTCCTACGCTAAAAGCTTGTCAAAATACAGAATCGATGAATTGCGAGATACAAATATAAATACCTACTCATATTCATAGCTCCTCTTTGAAAAATAAAACTTTTCTTCATACATAGGGACCTACTGAATAGTAGTGAGTCTTGATGACAAGTGCTCACTATTTCCTCTGAACATTTCTATCTCGGAGAAGTGCTGAAATGTCTTATGTGACTGTTATTATAGCTACGCTCGTGCAACACACTGAAACAGCAAAACTGAGGTAAAATAAATATGTAACTGCTACATACATTATTATATATACATTATGGCACCGTGTATAAATAACATGTGTTATTATAACATCAAGCAAATTAAAGAAAAGGTGAAGGTTCTGACGTATAAGGAAGTTCAGGAGTTGGCGCTAGATAGGTGTAAATGGAAGGAGCTGCACCGAGAAGAGCTGGGCTCTGAAATGAATGGTAAGGTTATTCAAATTTAAGGTAGGTATATACATAGTTCGATGTGTTGATCACAACACACGAACAAAAGCAAACAGTAAACTAAGCCGCAACTTTATCACAGCGCTATCGACCACAAACAACAGAACATCGATAGATACTGTTATAATGACAACACTACCGAACTATACCGCAGAGAGATTATTCCGAGTTGATTATAAACTATTTTCTGCCCTTCACTAAGCAAAATGTTCTACGTGCTTTATTCGTTTAGGTATCCGCTATTGCAGTATTTGAAACAACTCTTCTTGGTATTGGATTTTAATGGGTATTTCGCGGTTGTGATGACGAATTGACAATCATGAAGTATTGGAACAGCTGCGATCGCGGTTGCGACTGTTTAAAAGGTTTAAAATTTTCCTGGATGCACATTTATAATTACATGTTTTTTAATGTATTCAAAACTTCCACCTGCTCTGAAAATACTCGGCATGTAAGGTATAAACCTCAGTGGACATAAATACATATGGTAGTCTGTCCTGAAAATAAGAGAAGAAAAAGAAGAGAAGAGCTCTTAGAGAGCTTGTCAAAGAATATATAACGTCGCACACGGACCAATACCTAAGTACATTTGAAAACCGATACACGTGTTACCAATACTAAATTAGTACATAGGTAGTATCGAATTACAGCCAGCATTATTTCATTAAGACTATCGCTGCCTCGTCTAGTCCTCGGATGATGCATGCACGACCAGATTCAATTACTACGAAATTGATTACCATCTGTCTAAGCCGAGGCTAGCATCTGCCTACGCGTCCCTTACGGCTGCGTATTACAAAGCGACGATCTGATTCAATGGCTAAATGGTTTCACCTCGGCTGCGCTGATTGCTCCCTAACGAAGTTCTTGTTCTTAATATGTGGGATGCGGATCAAAAGTATCACGAAAATATTGGTTTTTCGGTCGTGTTCGAGTACGTTGACAAGCTTTAGCTGTCTCTTCAATGGTTTTTAATTAAATCATGGATTGCGTTAGGTAACCCTGAATCAGGTTTTTTGGTTGCACTTGAATAAATATTTTTTTGCGTAGAACCAACTTGATATTTTCCTTTTAGAAAGGTATTGATAGAAAATTTATTAATGACTTTATTAAATAACATCTTTTGGATTTTTTTGTATGTTTATCTAATTTAACTTTTCTGGTTTAGCAAACAATCTGTATGCTTGTTGCGTTCTCACGAATAGACACAAAAATTAGGTACCATTCACAGGTCCGTTCTAAACTCACACATTACCGACTAATAGCAGTGCTATGCTTTCTTCCAATTAAAACATTCCGATGTAGTCGCGAAAATAATCTAGTTGTGTCAACTGACGATGAAGTGCGACAAATGACTGTTTTTATGTTTAATACGCATGGAGAATAACCCTGTAAAAAATGACTCAATCATATTTTTCAGTCATCATTTATTCAAGCATATGGAACATTCACAGCGGCCGAATGCATGTACGTATACGCAACGCACACAGGCGCCGACGTTTGTTTGGCGAACTCGTAAATTATTTATGTGCAGGATTACTTGTGAAAAAAGTTTGTCACGGACGGTCTCACCTGTCCGAAGCTCGGGGGTTCAATAAAATCCGAGTCGTCGCCAACAAGTGAAGCCATCACCCGCAGGCCGGGGTGCATAAATAATTTAGCCGGGCAATCCGCCGCTTGTTTGCATGCGGATTATCATATTAAACGGATATCAGGGTCGTCGACCGCGGGCCCGATACAAATGCAAACAATATCATGCAACATTTATAAAGACAAATAGCCGGCAACAGAAGCCGCTCGGCTGCCGCATTGAGCTGTCCTCGTCGGTGCTGCAACCGGAATCACATCAGGTGCACCTTTGAGCTGAACAAACGGTTGCATTGTCGTCTATTAGAGAGTTTTCTTCGTCGGTGTAACACTTTGATCGTATAGACAGTTCTCTTGAAACGGATCGCTCCGATCATGAAAAGAAGAGCCATTTTATTTTTCCGGGAATTTTCCTGTTTGTTCATCGCATGCTCTTCGACGAAGCTTTTGAGTCGCTAGTGGTCTTTGTTATTTTGTAAAAAATAAACCATTTGGTAGCGTCCAGATTGAACTATGTTCATAGGTAAGGTCTTGTTCGATATATTCAAAGCAAACTTCTGATTTTGTATTTTTCTTACAACTTGGTCTAAAATCAAAGAATTTACTCTTGAATACGAAAAAACACATTATAATTGCTAAATTCCAATAAAATTCTTGAGGTTGCCGTTATGGATTAATTATCATTTAATACCATGTATTCATGTCACTAGAATTAACAGCTAACTTAGGCTTAGCAATTCTACACACACTAAAAGACTATGCTATAGTGATAGTTAAAGATAGCAAAATTTTCTTCATCATCATCATCATCATCATCAGCCTATCGCAGTCCACTGCTGGACATAGGCATAGGCCTCTCCAAGTGCACGCCACTGAGAGCAATAAATTTTCTTATTAAAGAGTAAATATTCTGCTGCTTGTTAACATGACGTCAGTATATGTTATTCGTCTCAAAAGCCATTTCACTAACAAAGTGAGCGATCTGAACCTTCAGGGAGTAAACCTGAATGTTTATCGTGTACAGAGCACGTCGGAGAAGAAAATGAGAAACTTGTTATCTCCGCCACTTATCCCATATTAGTTTTACATTCCGTTTATATTTTCCATGTTTACCTGTGTATGCGGGAATTTAAAATTTCATTACACCAACGGCAGTAAGCTTTGTACATAGAAAAGGCTACCTAGGATAACAGCTTTAAGCGAAATGAGATTTTTGTGGATGGCCCCGAGTTCTACAAATAAATACACTGAAATGGTGTATGTAACGTTTTGAGTGGAATAATAATTAAATTAAATTAAGGTGTAGGTTATCTAAACAGCCAAAAACAACAACGTTTAAATAGAAATCGTGCATCTTTTGGTTTATAATTTTAAACCTCTATTCTCTACCTAACAAAGACAATATTATAATTATATGACAGGCTTTGAAACGAAACACGATAACATACAAACTTGTCCGTAGAACTTGTGATATTGAGTCTATGGCAGTCTTCCAAGATTTTGAAAGCAGTCGTAACATTTGGGTAACCAATGGGTTTCCGTTTCCATACCCCATGGGAACAAAGCTCATAGTAATTAGCAAACAAAGAGGAACAGAATATCGTAGGAGTCCTTCTCTATTCAAAGAAAACACAGCGAGAAATAAGTTTATCGTTAGCAGCAAGATTAGTTTGAGTGTTTCCAGAAAGTAACACATAATTTTTCTGACTTTTAAAATAACTTTATTTAAGTGTATATTCATGATCGTCATTATTTTGTGGTAAAATAATTAAACCTCTTTTGGAAATGTAAAATCGTCCCTCTCAAAAGTCTTCAGCTTTTGCGAAAGGTAAAAGTATTATCCACCCAGGATTTATCCTAAGATCTGTGTGAGCAAAACCAAGGTCTCTAAATTCATCTGTGAGTAAGTAGTCTGTTGAGCTAAAGACGCTCACTAAAGTAGACCCTTTGGGATTTACAACCAGCGTCCCACACCCCTTTGCTCCTAATTCTCTACCTTTCTTTCGCAGCAATAACAACTGGTAATCCGCTTCAAAAATACTAAAGGCACTTTCCTTACATTTATCGCATCGTATGAACTTATATTATATTCTCTCAGAAACAAATGTAAGATATATCATGAAAAACGCATTTAACACTTTTAAAACGGTTTTTTCATTTGTTACTTCGATTTTCATTTTCTCTCTGATTCATTTATTTCATTCAATGGTTTTCTGTTCACAATACAACCATTCATTTCTTTACATAAGTACTTTACCACAATCTCGTTTTATTTTCAGCAACAAATGTTTCAGTCATATATGTCTATAAGTCCATTGCTAGTGTAAGCAAATGGACTTTGGACAATAGTTACGGACAGCAATACGTTTATCTTTCAGCTTATTTATTTCAATAAAAATGGCATGGTTCTCTGCATATTTTTATTTTTGTTATGAGCTGTAAAAGAATTCAACCACAGCCATGATGGTAATATCAATCTTTGTTAAAAATCAACTACACAGAAGCTTCGAGTTCAAGTTTCATAGATTTAGCACGTAACATCCATCTTCTATTTATCAAGATGGCGAAAGCTAAATGATGTTCTGTAATAAGCAATAAGTCGATCGAATTACCTAAAAGAACCGTCTGTAGGTGCAATACGGTTCGATGGCTTTACAAATCCTTTTCGAGGGTACAAAAGATCGCACGCCTCCGTACCGATAACTGGCTGCCGATTTTATCTTGCCTTTGTGGTAGCTATCAGAGTTTCAAAGAAATGAGTGACGAATAAAGCTTAAGCCATCGTTCCTTGTGACGTTGGCGAAAAAAATAAAAACGTTACGAGAATCGTGTTCCGAGTTCCAGCCACCCGCGTAGATATCGATCAAGCGTATGCTTTGTAGTTCTCTTGTTAGTTCTTATACTTATATTTTGTTGTTCGTAATTTGATGTTGGAATTGCCGATAAATTGGCTAACCCTTCATTCGTGTTCATGACCTCGTTTTAGGGCGAACCCTATTTGCAAGAAAATTGCTTTATGTACATATTTTAGAAACCCACAAAGATACACAGAAGCCACTTGTTCTTGGGCATCGTAAGTCAAAATAAATAAGACTTAAAAGAAAATGATTATGATTTGAAATATATTCGAGTTTCTAAGTTACTCCTCCGTACAAATTATAATAGAAAGAACACACGATAAAAAGCCAAAATGATGAAATTATTTACGATAAGAATAATGTTTGTGAAACAAGATATCTTATGACATTAACGTAAACAAAAAGTGGACATTGACAAGACCCGGGTAAGCCTCTATTGTTTACATTACCCTTTTCAATCGAAATCCTCATGTCTACTTTATATACACACATCATTATATATCCTACATACATAACTCTAACTTAATATTTTTTTTAGACGTTTACAAAAAAATGTTTATTTCCCGACTTGAGGCAACGTTGTTTTAAAGTGAGCTTAGGCTTAATATCTGTTTATGCTAAATATTGATCTAGATCGAATTTAATAACAACAAACGTCTTTACTTGTCAATCCTCTTTGTACAATAATTACATTGTTAATTGTAATTAGAGAATTCATGTTCAGATGTATGTATCTTCCCTGATTCGTCACCAGGCTGGCAAATAAAAGAACTGATTTTTTACAATGGAGAATGGAGAGCCTTTACCAGCAATAAAAATACTATTTCAGTGGTTAAAAATAAGGTCTTTTTCAAAGTCTGCTAAGGGCTTATATAGATGAAGTACCTATTCAACCTTTAGTGAGAACGCTATTTAGGTACTTGGTCTTCGCAAATTGCCAGTCATTGAAACACTCGGGTAAGGAGACCTATTTCATTCTACAACTGTAACGTAAGTACACAAGGTCAACGTGAAAGAAAGGAAACAGGGCGCCAGGGTACTGAAATACTTCGCACGTGGTGAGAAAATGTCGGGAAAATACTTGTATATGTGTAGGCATTCAACGCTGAAACTATAGAAAGCGAAAGGTGGCCGGACTTCAAAAGAAACTACCCACAGTTAGAAACAATGAGGGTTGAAGAAAAATATAGATAATACACATGTTTCTTTTATATTACAAAGCACTAGATCGTCTAAAACTTTACATAACTTCAGTGACACGTCAATGTATAGGGGCATACATGTACTTCAAAGTAGATAAATGAAATTACATTATAATAATCAAAAGGTTTTAACCATCAAATCAAATGAAATCTTCATACCACAAACAGTGATGGCACAAACGCCTGACATTTGGTCGATGCTCTCAATTGCTCACAAAAAATCTCTAGGCGCTTAACAATCTGAACTGTAGCAGGGTAATGTGGAAACGTTAAACACGTAGGCGTTATTGAATTATTCGATTGTTTCCGTCATTATTTTATGAATTACCAGTGATTAATTTATTATCTGATGTTGTCATTTTTGTTAAATGCCTAATGCTTTAATATTGTTATCATTTCTGTGAATATTTTCTAGGTCCAACATGCTAACATGCCTTTTGTGGGTTTTTAGAATGTTTCAGGAATTAAGAAAACTCTGATACTGAAGCTTGTATGGTGATTTAACATACAGCTCCCTCGGTAAGAAGAAGTTGACGTTTTCCCTGAAAGTCATTTTCCGGAACCCTTTGACTACAGAATTGGTACATCAAATTAATTGAGCATTTCTTAGAACCATGCAACCTTTATAGCGTTTTGAAAGCTTTGCTAACTCCAAATTCAATTAACAAGTTGTATGAACAAATATTGTGTTACTGAGTTACAGTCATGATTACTGTGCTTTAGTATTAATTACGAACTGGATACAAATTCAAGCATAAAACTTAGTCCGAGCTTACTGCAAGGAAAACTTGTTCAGATTGAATTTATCCAGATTTACTGTCTAGTTCGTTTCGCTCCGGTACTCTAGAAGTCTAGAGTTTTTAGCACCTGACACGACTTACAAATTGTATTGGCAAGCTCCACTTGTGCCAACTTTAGCACAGTTGGGGACTTGAATTAATGATTATACTCACACAAGTTTGCTTCGGCCGTATTCTTTCGCAAATATATGGTCGGTTTCGAGCATAAAAACTTGTATATGAATTTACAGCTAGTGTGCAGACATTTACACCGAAATTTTCGTGTTTGCTTTTGTAAGTGAAATTTGGAGAGTCCGAGGATACATTTTTCTCGGCTTTATATTTACACCGTAATAAATTATTTTGGGCACACATTACATGAATTGCGTAAACTATTTTAAAATTATACTTTGTTGAAAGCTACTAAATTAGATTAAAATAAACTAATTAATAATGTCGCATGCAGACGCAATTAAATTAAAACGTTGACACACACAGGCGATTACATCAATCTTCGCATAGCTCCTTCACTCGTTCATCCATTCACTATTAGGTCAGGATGGCAACTCGATCTCCCCAGTGCTTTTACCCTCGATTTCAGTTCAAACGTCTTCAATTCAGAACAGAAGTTATTGACCTGAACAAGCTCTTGATAGTTGAGCGATTAAACGTGTCTGATTCCGTGAACCGTGCTCCAAGTTGGAAGCCGATGCCAATGTTGAATTAAAGTTTTATATTGCCGCATATCATGTTAACATTGCTTTAGTACCAGCTTATAGTTACGAGGCTGTTAAAAGCCAGTCTGCACCAAAATATAACAATCTATACATATAATAAATCTGTAGAAAGTGATTGTTTGTTCGGGATTCACGTAAAATCTACGAATTTAATGCAGACAATGCTTATATACAAAAGTTTTACGTAACTTGGGGTATTACTTAGGCTTTGTTTCATCGAAATCGGTTCACTCTATCAAAAGATATGATTAATTTAGTGAATTCAAGATGCAAAATATTACGACACGCAATCTGTTTGACAAAACAGTACAGGTTAAAGTAGCTCCATCTGTGGTAAATAAAATACATCAAGAAGCGAGGTGGTAAATAACAATGAATTACCATTTACATTCTTTATATACTGTTATTTCAATAGATGGAGTTGTGTATTTTCCGTAATTCACCATATTTTAACACGTAGTGTAATTTTTCGATAGACATTTCAATAGTGTTTGTCAGTTTGCCGTGCCACATCAAAATCCAACTATAATTATTACCTTGATGAAAGGAAAATTAATAGATCTCAGCCAAATTTAAAACGGTGCCATCTAAATTATTTTTTGAACATTATGTCAAAAACAATTAATTATAATTTAAAGTTACAGATGGAGTTCATATCAGGTTTTTTTCATAAACATAGTTTAGCTTATCTTCCACTAAGGTGGCCTTAAACAAATTACTTTGAGTGAGTAGTATTATTTTTTCTGATGCAAAATATGAAAACTTAATCCTAGAAGAAATCAGGATCTATCTCTCGCAAGCGCTGCTAAGCGTGAGATAATGTAGGCTTCTGTAGCATTAAAAACCAGCCCAGATACAAAGTGCAGATAAGAAATGGGAGCTGCCTTATCGCGTCTGAAAACGTACAAAATACGCGTCGCATACCAGAGACATGCTTACTTTCAACTTCCGATCGCAATTAATACACTGTTCACGATTACGAACAGTCTCAGTTAGACCCGAGCCAAGTCTAAAAAAAAACCTTTTATATAAAACTACGTTTGATATCATTCAATTACAAAGACAGAACAGCCACCTATAGGTGGATAGGATTTGCAACAGAGGATAGGATATATCCTATCCTAATCCAGAATGCATTGCAGGTGTGCATTGCACAAAAATCAATGGTATCCTATTCGAGAAGTCAAAAGAGTTGACCTGCCAACGTCAGCTTCTGCGCTAAGCAAGTGTTCTTAATAGTACCATCAGAATTACATTCATCGTTGAATGAGGTGAATAAATTTTCAGAAACCACAATAACAGTAGGAGCCAAAGCGTATTATCGCTTCATAGAGCTCTGATTGGCCCCAGGTGACCAAGTCAGGTCTGATTTGTTCGTTCATCAGATCTTTGAAAGTGTTTCGGTGGATACTTACTGTCGTCCTGTTTACGTGTGACACAAAATATGGTATATAAACGTCCTCCGCAAGAGCGAAATTTTCCCAGTGTGCGGTAGTGACGCACAGTATACAACACTTATGTTTCTTTTGATTTGCTGGCTCCACCAAGAAATGACAAATTGCGAGCGTACATTTTGAAAATCTTGGCAAAACTGCAGGTTTCAAGTACGAACACATGAAGTGGACTCTCTCAGATACGTACATTTTGCCTATTCGTGAACTAATGCAAACATTTCGGTGGAGTCCCGGCTTAGGCCACCACATTAGGCGTGCGCGATCCTCGGGCGTGTGAGTAGCGCGGACGCCGCGCGTGCGTCGCGAGCGCGCTGCGTGAGCGTCGCGTTTTGCTGCCCTGCGGCATTTGTAGCGCGCTCGCGGCGCACGCGCTCTCCTTGACGTTTGACTGCTAAGGCGTTTAGCGAGCGGCGGGGATAGCGGGCGAAGGGGTAAGAACGCAACTCGAGCGCCGCGTGCTCGCCTCGAGCGCGTCGCTTGCACTCTTCACACATGCCGCAGGGCAGCAAAACGCGATGTTCACGCAGCGCGCTCGCGACGTCCGCGCTACTCACACGCCCGAGGATCGCGCACGCCTAATGTGGGGTCAGCCTTACCATAGTGAGTAAGTGAAACTATCCTACCCTATGCGCCTGCTGATGATGATGACTCATTGCATCATCCATCCAGCTATTCCCCAACTATGTTGGTGTTGGCTTCCAGTCGCCGAATCTGTTCGAGTACCAATATTTTGCTTGGAGCGACTACCTATCTGATCTCTTCAATCCAGTCACATTACAAGACATTATCCATGGTAAGACTGACAGACTTTCTGGCTTCTGATTAGTCACAGCAGCTGCAGAAAATGTACAAATGACAGCTTTGTCAGACTCAAAGCATATAGACATAGATTATAGCTGTTTCCTGTGAAAATTACTTACGCACTTTACGTAATAATTTTCCAAATTGGCTGACTAGATCCAGAGATATTCACAACGTCACAAACTTTACTTCTTTTGTTTAGATAAATGGTCACATCCACAACACAACCTTGATCATTGAATCTATGCGACTGCTAAGTGCTAATCCTAATTATACAGTCACGTGAAAGAATGCACCTACGGGATAAGTAGTATTTTTACGATTCTATATTGCCCACGCAGACGAAGTTGCGGGCAACAGCTAGTAGCTTAATAAAAGTTAAATATTATGGAAAGTTTTTTTCTACAACAAAAATTAAAGTAGTTAAATCTGGATTCACATTATAATATTCAGGTAAACATTTTTGATTAATCGGTCACTTACATTTGTTTTATTACAGTTAGTTACTGCTTTAAAATGATGATTAGGTGGAGAAAAGGAAAAAGCTTAAAGCAAATATAGTTTTTAAGTACCATTTGACCATAAGACACTATGGTTCTCACCAAATGACCAAATGGTTATAAAACTAAAACCAATCTTTAATTTATCAAATACAATATCACTAATTAATCCAATAATCTTATTTAATTTCTAAAGACCATTAAAAGGGTGTGCATGAAACTACCAGCGGATCAGTTGACAGTACAATTTAGCTAATTTATTCCCGTGTAGTCGCTCGCAAAAACTTCCCCTCGTTAACTAAGACGACAACACTAGTAAATCACGCAGCGCCACTCGCTTCGTATCTGAAGCAAGATTACTATCTTCAAAATTAGAGGAGAGTGAACAGGGTTGCCGCATTATGGCCTCTTAACTGATTGCATTGTAGAACAGTATCCGGACTGTTTTAATTTGTGAATTTTAACCTTTATTTTAATTGTGAATTGCATAATGAAGTTTTAATCGTTGCTTTTCATTTAAACAACATCAGTTTCGTTTTCATTTTGTAACTTTAGGAACATCATCTCATTATTTTGTCCATTACAATCTTGCTGCCACTGTAATCCCTGCATTAGTCCTAACACTATTTAGAGGAGACCAACATACCTAAATGAATGCCTCACCGACTTAGTAGAGAGCGGTCTATCCATAGATGTAATATAGTTTGGGGTCTATCTAAGTAAAGACCGTGCACTCGAAGATAAACTACTCAACTAGAAAAGCAAACAGTTCGGCAAGAAATGTCTATGGTAGCTAAAGGTAAGGAACGAGGAGGTTATATACCTGAGGTTATAGACCATCATGAATTTATGGTTACCTCGGGTTGTGTGCTAATCTATTATTTCCAAGTCTGCTTGTTTACGGGTAACGTCATAACTCATAGTGCAATTTAATGTTTAATAAATGCTAATTAGTTTTACGTAAAAATAATCAGATGATAATTTGCAACGGTAACAAAATATTACCGTCAAAATAGAAGCGAGTTCCGAAGGAAACCACTGGTGTACGTTTTGGCATAAATGTTAATGTAACTTCATCCTGCAATTTCCAACTTTCAGCGAAATTTCATTAAAAAGGAAACAAATGTATGAGTAAATAAAAGTACAAATGCAGTCTAGGTACGTATATAATGAAAGCGGTGACAAGGAGAAATATAGAGCGAACTCAGCGGCGGCCACTGATTAATTCTACAACATGAACGGACAGTTCTACTTACTTTTGTCTGTCTGTACGTAATATCTTCTAATGAAAAGCCGCCGGATTGGGCTCACAGATTAATTTTCATTCAAAGCGTTAATTGTGATGGAAGTCATTATTCTTCAAATCTGATAATGATGATTTTGCATGATAACTGAATACTTGGGTAACACATTAGTTGGTTGTTACGCTTAAATATTGTCACCATAGTTTCACGAAAATTCTGCGGTCCTTAATCACCTCAATAACTCACAGTAAAAAGTGTCTGTAAAACTTTATGTCCCTCATTTGGAGGCAGCCGTAAACTCTGAATGGCTCCATATTAAAAAATATATATCGTGTACCAAAAATTACACACAGAAAACAAACTAAAAAGCACCGCTCGAAGTTACCTAGGCACCGTTGCAGCACCTCCGCTTTTCATGATAATTCCCCGACCAAGTTTCCCTTTATATCAACTTTTTTATTTTTCCAGTTTAATATCATGCAAAATGAAGGCCCGGCCACGCCACTCTGAATGGTCGGCTCATTGCATCCCGACCGTAAATCCAACTCCCTTGTCGGTACAGATACTAACGTACCCATAGTAAATGGGTGTAGCAGCGAAAACAGAAAAAATAAATTAGTCGCATTAGCATGAACACTTCATTCAGTGAGTGCATGGAAAATTCAAGGTTAATTAGTATAATGAACTTATTTTTATAACACCCCAGCTACAAAATATAATAATTCGCATTTGGACTAATTATGACCGATTTGTGAATATTTTTCCTTAGATGTAAAACATCCAGATTTCGTACTATATCTAAAGATCAGCAGTTAGGTTAAGAAAAATAATGAAGCTCACTTTAGTTATCAATTTAAAATTTGAGCCAAAATAGCTGAGTTTGAGTTCTTAAAAGCTCCATTTAAACAGCTTAGGTTCTCAAAGTCCAAAACATCGACTAAAAAAGTATAGGTACTTACGTATTTTCAAGAACCAATGTCTATGATATTTTCGCTTTCTTCTTCAATAAATCGCGTCGGCGATAGAGTTTCAACGTTTTAGTAATGGAATAAAAAACTTTTACGTACAAAGGGTTGTGACTTACGAGCTTTCGTCGATAATGTTTTTTGCTCAATCGTTCGACTACTCAGCCGAATGAGAAAACTTATTGTATATTTACAAGTGTATTCAAAAGTATGGGACATGGGACGTATTATTTTCAGAAGTATACACCTGATTTCACCTTTGTGTTATAAACCTGTCCGTAGGTAGACCTTTTCAAATATTTTATTGAATCAGAAATTACTGGATATACATTTTGAGTAATTTTATTCTTTACAGTTTATATCAAGACTTTATCCTAATGGATAAAGAGTTATCTACTGTAATATAAAGTATGAAGCACCTAATGTAAGAGATTATGAATTAGGACGCATTAACTATATTTGCTTTGAACTTCTATACGCTATTGCGTAGTATGTTTGGCGCAATATCTTTCAATTTATTTATTGGTATTATGCTCTATAAACCATTGAAGTGGTCGCCCATTAATCAAAATTCCACCGCAATCCATTAATTAAATTGTGGAGTGAGTATTCATTTTATTCCAATCACTAACTTTGGTGTGATTATAGTTTCAGAAGTTGTTTTTCATATTAAACATACTACGATAAATCTGTATCTAGGTTAGGGTCGAACATTTAAAATCTTGATATCAACGTATTCTAGGGTGGCTAGGCAAAGGCAAAGAATTCTATTTTGAGAAAAATACAAGGATTTTGCACTTGACTGTAGTACAAGCTTCAATACTGAGCCTGTGGTGTAGTTTATACGCTCAGCACAAACACAAAGTATGGAGAGTCGTTATTCTTGCCATCGTCTCCCAGGTGACAAGTATTCAGCTAGCGGGTTTGTGATTTTATAGCTGTAAAGCTCAAACAAACTCAGCGTGTTTAAAACAATGTTTGCTTTTACTCACAAAGTATTCGCAAAGTGTAATGTTTCCCAATAAACATTACCACAACACAATAAAGCATTTAGTGCTGTAATAATTTCTTGTGTATCGAACAACCAATGTGGGTATCTATCGATTCTAATCTCATGTTTTATTCGATAAAGTATTATAAGTCCTTCGACACACATCTCGCTTTCTAATCCTCGGATTTTCGATAAAACTCACATCGAATATTATAAATCTCTTAATACCCAACGATCGCCTTCCCTACCAGAGTTACACTTGATGTTTACTGCTCTCTCAAGAGTAATAACTCTTGCTGAATCTAAGATGATAAACTCCGAATCGACCCGAGTAATAAATTCATCGCTGTAGCCCCACATACATGAATATTACGTCAGCACGAAACTGAGTTACGTGTACGTGTATCGGTAAGCACTCACCTGAGCCATTAGCCACTTGCAATGAACTAACAGCCTTACATAGGAATAACTGTGGAGCACTGTCACAGCGCTTTGTTCCTCAGAGAAGTCCGGACTTCCAACTATAATAGATTAGAGTTCTTGTAGTTCTTGTCTAGTCCGCAAAGCGATGAGGGCCGCTCCCTAAACGATTAATTCCGAGTGAAGTGAGAAGATTCCGTCTATCCTACTGCAATGCAATACTGTTAATTAGTTTAGTGCTCTGCGGACACGTGATGAATGATCCATTTGATAAATTACAGATACGTTCCAATACATATGTATTAAGTTTCCTGACCCTATTTTACATTTTATCCCGAGCGGAAATAACAAACACCGAGTTCTGAATTCGATTACAAAGGAATAATGTTTTCGATTCCTCTTTCATCTGATTCTTCGATTGAGTTCAAGAATACTGTAATTTCAATAAAAACTAAATAAAAAAGAAAATACAGTCGGCAAAACTGCTCGGAGCCGTTTTACAATCAAGTCTAAATTAGAGGCTGTTACGTTTGAACGCGAGCGAGCCTACAAATCCCCACGAATGCGGCTTTATTTCGTTCCGTCGCACCAATCAGAGCAATTAACGGACAATAAAAAGAAAACGTCCCTTTTCCGCCCGACGTGTGGGGTGTGGAAACAGGGAGGGTGGCTAGGGAATCCTAATTGTTCTCTATTGAGCAGACAATGCGTATACTTTGTGAATAACTCTCTGATTATAAGGTAAGTAACGGTGAAGAGTTGTAACAACGTTTTGTATAAGAAAATCTCATGAATACTTATTTGAAGGAGGCATCGAGGTCCTTAATACATGTACCAGGTACCGTAACGCATTGACGTTACGTTACGGTAATTCTAAAATCTATGATATTGTTCTGTTTGCGGTTTCAGGTTCAATTACTCCTACCTGACCCGCTACTGGTTGGTCATAGCCTTAGATTTCCCAGAATTACGCATGTGGCTTGCTTTATCAGTTCACAGCCAATAATTGTGCTTGTATGACTGCGTAATATTAGGACGAGAACAATGGCGGGTGATCTGTGAGGGGTTAATTCGTAGCATCTGCGTAGGCCTACGAACAAATATGTACATGTACCTATAACGTGAAGCACGTGAATGTACTCTGAAAATATTTAATATCTCTTCTACTAAGTGTAACGTTATGAAAACATTTTTAAAATACCCTCATTTTATATTAAAAAGATTCCATTGTAAGAACACATCGATCGGGACGATCGCCAGCATTTCACAGGCCATTTTCTTAGACGGAGGGACCGTTTTGAATATAAAACACAGTCACTAATGACGTAAACGATTATTGACAAAACGTTTTGAACGACCGATAGAATGACGAAGCAATTTAAAATAAAAGCAAATAAAGTTTTGTTCACACAGAAATTACTTCTGTCATTCGGTTAAATCTTTAGCAAATTACAAGAACGATAATATATTCTGTGAGCCAGCACATTTGTCTAGTGTTCTCGCTTCTACATGGATTACTAATAAGACGGGACCTACATAATGTTACGAACTAATGATTGGGACTGCGACGTCTCACGAAATGGGGACGCGAGAAATGTTATGCTGGAGTTTGAAAGTCATTTAGGTTTAACAACAACACGATTAAAGGAAAGTGCAGGTATACAAAGGTTTAAAATAGCACAAACAGTCTGAAATCTAAACCTTTAGTTAAATTACCTGCAACGTTTAACATAAAAACAGTAAATCCAGAATTTTCGAAGTCAATTTTGTCAAAGTAAAACAGCAAACAATGTGGATGACACCACAAAGCCGCCGATGATTAGTTTACAAATTCTTGTCCATTAAAAATATCCTGAGTATGTTCCTATCACGGGAGCTCGCAGCGAAACTTGTCTAATAAAAGTTGTGGACACAACTGTTTGACGCGGTTAACCCTGTCGTACGCTCGTGTAAACTGCCCGCGTCTCCACACTCACTTAATGAGCTTAATCTTTCTAGGAACTAGTTCAAACTAGTTAAGTGGCTTACTTTTTCATTCCCACTGCTCTACATTCATTGGTTTCATTTCTAAGGTTTTATTCAAGTATTAATTTCAATAAATTTTCCTTAAATTACTTTTTAATTAAAAACGTAGTTTAGTGTTAAATGAAACGTGAGAAAGAAAATAAATTACACGAAAAAGTAATCATTCAATTTAAGCTCAACATTTATTTCGAAGACTTGAAATATATTTTCAATTCTCTGAAAGGTTTTATTCTGAGTACAAATATAAATTCTTTCGAGGGCAATAGCAATAGGTACTGTAAATAAACAGTCGAAGTACATCGATAGCATCTGGTTTTCGCACGTGTCTCTGAATAAAAAGGAAACGACTAATCGAGCGGAGGACGCTCAGGAAAACAAAACACTGCCTCCTGGCGATGGCGCATTCACTGAGAAAAATAAACTGCGGCCCCAAGACACTCCCAAAGACTTACCGTTCGTGCAAATGAAGTGGAGACTGTGTGAAAATGTTTACTTACAGGACTGAATAGGAAACGCGACGATAATTTAATATTTCGTCGAACTCTCAAGAAATCGGGTGACAGTCGTTTCATGGTTCAGTTGCTACTCAAGCCAACTTTGTATTCATGTTTTCTTCGAGATTTTTGTAGAAATCAAACTACGTATTTGGTTATTATTAAGAATTTATGATTGTTAATTTCTCGTAAGCAAAACTTGTCTCTCTGCTTTGGGAGCTCTTATATCCATAGACAACAGACTTATTTATTTGTTGTCTATGCAGACTATAGCCAATCATGTTTCCAGAAAGGAAATCATATGTTGAGAATATGTTGACGTTATTATTGTATCAATTCCAGACGATCGTTTGTGCTGTTGCGATATACGTTAAGTACTAGGCGAAATTGTGCGTTTGACGTTTATAGACATAGACTAAGGATGAGGAGCATTTCGAATGTTCGTGAGCCTAACATGGACTTCCTGACCCAGATTTAAATTGAAGGTTATAGAGTGAATAAAAGGTTTTACTGGGTTAGTTAAACCTTTGTCACATATTGATAGTGTACCTTTCATTATAAATTAAACTACATATTAAAAATAACTTACCATCATAAACAAAATACGATCAAATCAAAAACAAAGAACCCAATTTACACAAACACTTCTACAGCGGTTGTAACTTTCATTAAAGTTCCAACGAACGTCATTAACAATGGTTTACAGAAGGAAGACAGTTCTTTGCGTAAGACAAATTGCGCTAACGTATGGGCTGTCAGCACATAGTAAGGGATTGTAGTGATAGTATCGTACAAGTGAGGCTTAGAGTGACTGATGTGCCCGGCCCAATGCCGACAGCTCCGGTAATACTGGCGTTGTCTTCAAATGCTACCGTTATTATTATTGGATTTATAACCGGATTTGGTTTAGGTTGAAATATTAGTTTTTTGGCTAACGAAGCTCTGAGCACTGAGCACACAGAATCTCTTATGGTCTTCCTACAAAATAATAAACAGGCGCTTGTCATTTGTTTAAAGAAAAACTCTCCATTTAACATTTTCTAAAACATGTGAGGAAAGTCTGGTACTCTACTTAATAGTGCAAAATTATCACTGAATGTAAACGCAGAAACGTACCTATACTTACTTTGCGAAAGTTAATTTAAAATTACAAGTTTTGTTTTTCAATGATACTTTGTCTCCAGCTCGACGTTTTAAATTACAGATTTTCACCCAATTCCGTCCATGAACTGCATAGCACCCTGCTCGAATATTGAAGCCAAAGCGAACCCGGATTATGCTGATACGAAGCATGTTCGTCACCACACGCTTTCAAGATGTTAATCGTTCTCCTTTCAAACATACGACGCAGACAAATTTAATTAAACAGGCTTTTACACTATACCACGTTCCATTATTAATTAGTCTTGACGCGGAATAGGTAAGCAGGTATTATCTAAGTTTATGTAGCTACGGATACTCGTGTGTTCGCGGCACGTAAACTATAGAACGTTGAATTAAATAGGTCGTATTGACCCCTTTCGTGTGCATACGGGTTAAAATTATTGTGTTCGGGCGAGAGAACCATTTGAACATAGTTATCCGAATTGGATTAGTGGCATCAATTGAATTTAAGGTGAGTAACATTTCGAACGAGATTCGGGTTCAATGTAACAGAATTAGTAGATGGTACGGCTTTTCATGTGAAATTATATGTGACACAAAAATAGTAAATAGACATCATCACAATTTGCGAGAATTTGGGGCAATCAGCATCGGTTAGAAAATTACAGGTTCTCGAAAGTTATTTTTATATATATTATTTTCGGGTTATTAGAATAACCCGAAACACAGAGAGATAAGCGTGCTACCAATATTTCACTAGAAAGATAATTGAAGAATTTAATAATATTTTCCTTGTCCATAGAAAATGCTTGGGGATAAAACGATGACAATGTCACCGTCATACCGCACATGACAGACAGGCAGACAGCTGAAACATCTGCCGATAATTGAAATGTCAGACGCGAGACGTCAAGTGCGCTTACAAGTGCTGATGGTGCATGACAAACGAACAGCTTAGCCGTAATATTCACTTTAATTAATTACCTAGGTACCAAAAAAGCATTTTTGAAAATACTTATTCGGAGAACGAAATGTAACCCAATAGAATAGTATTTGGGTGTGACAACATTTTTGTGAGTGAAATTGTAAAGTAAAATGTACTCAATCGACTTAATGACACGAATACCTTTTAAAAAATTAAAGTATAAGCCCTCATAAATCTGTATAATAACTAAAACAAAAGCCATTATCTTTATTTTGCCAGCTCTCTATCCACGTAAAAAACGCGGAGCTAAAATTTCAAGGCCCATTTAGCAGATCCGTGCTCTGGACAGAGATTAACGTGCTTTCTGTTTCATTAATAAATCCCCAGTTTATCAAATCCAGGAGCGAGAAGCTTCTGCCCGTGATAGCCTTCGAAAAATCAATAGCTGAGAGTTACTATCAAAACTTTTACCGCGTAACGGTATATTGTAAACGGTTGTTAGTTTAATTAAATTCTATTGGAAAACACTTCATTGTTCTCTCATCGAGGTAAATAAATCTAGCGGAATGGTTCGTATGAATTCGCTGAATGCTTTGGGTGGGATTCCCGATACTCTTACTGCACCAGTGCACTTAATACAAACCAGATAAAAAACAACATTTATTGCTACAAAAAGAAAGCTTTGCGGTGATATTAAGGTAGATCTTGTTAAAAGTTTCGGTAGAGTATTTTATTGGGCGTGATTTCATCAGATTGTCTTTGCGGTCACTGAACATAATTGCAATTAAATGCGACATAATTTATTTTTGGAGCTGGTATCCCCAGCGGCGTCGTTTGTGGATTACTTGTGGCTGCGCGATCAGCCTGCTGTGAACGCCAACTTTACGACTAGCGATAGACTTTTATCGCGAAACTTTCTCTTGTAAAGTAAACGCGGGGTGCGGGTACTAGCCCATCGCCCTGTGTAAAGGACTAATGCATCGCAAAAGCCTTTTCAGCCTTGTTTTGTTTGATTAAATGTCATGTTATCAATTGACTTATTTTGTCTCTTTTATAACTTTCACAATAATATCGTCTTATACTTAATTTATAATTTTCCACAACTTTATCGTGTCGTAAATGAGTTTATGAAAGACAATCGAAGTTTATCAGAAAAATAAAAGGCCTGAAGGGTCTGTGGCTCTGACATAAACGTCAATATTGTCAATTAGAACGACGCAAAGTCCCAAAAGTTAATTCAGTATTTATCAATTTCGACCGACAAGGGGTTCATTCCGTTCGAATCAAATTCGTCACGTATTTTATTGATTGGTTACGTTTTAATATGCCAGAACAAATACCTCCTCCATCAAATAAATCATAAACGTACCTACATGTGGGTGAAATAAAAATCAAATATTTCTCAAAGTAACACGCATATGCCTTTTATTCCGTAGAAAGTAAAAACACTTGATTCATACGCCGTTAAAGGAATTTATACGGGTTTACGTACCCATACATAGGTAATGCCACACGATATATACGGAAATATTTAAGGAAAACGGAGTAAAAACGATTTCTTTGTTCGACCTGATTCGTTTGTCTTTTGAGTTTTCGCCAGCTAGGAAGGGTATCCCTTGATCATTAAGTACGCTTGTTAGGTGCCGTTTTCTGGAAATTCTTTTGATAAAATCTTTTGAAACAATAATGCGAGCTTAATTACGTAATTACCTATTTCTTGTGGCTTCTGCTTACTAATGACATAAAAGTAGATACAGTTAATTTTTCAGTTTCAATACATTTGAAATGAATATTAATATTGTGCCAAGTTTCCATTACTTATAAAATGAACCCTCTATATAATTTACGTACTCCTAATTGAAATCGGTACGGTATAAATTCAAAATAATTTTTCATTCGAAGAAACCGTTTCATGACTGTATAAAATTTTCTCCACTTAAAATTGGTATGTAAAACGATACTCGCTGAATCTTCATATTAAAGCAATATTTTTCATGAAAGTGCAAAATAAACGCTAGATCGTCTACACTCGGGGATTGCTTTCCAAATGGTTCCAAGAATATCTATTTCACTTGAAACTTCATTAAATATTAACGTCATGTATTCAGGATCTGGGGAACAGACAGGTGTTTCTAAATGTCACTCGTGTGGTGAAGCGAATGAATAATTAACTGTTCATACTTTCTTTCTTTCGCGTTGAAATTCAGTGATAAAATATTTGTAAGCTCACAGATGTTCCGATTCCGAAAATGTGGGGAAGCAATAAAGAAACTATTTCACTTCCATTCCGGTATACTCGTAAAGACTTCATCAGATGATTGCGAAAAACTGGGAGAAAAACTTTTTGGTGAACACAAAAATGTTGGTACACGAGAAAATAAAATATCACTCATGTATGGATACGTACAGTCTATATGCCTGGAAAGGTATTAGATATCTTACTTAAAATTCAATAACGTATGAATATAATGTCGACGCGTCGTACTTTTATACGGCGGATCATTTCAGATCAATTTATTCTTCCATCAGTTACAGTCATGGACACATAATTAAAGACACTGTTGGAATCTTAAATTGCTGCCGCATTTCATCTGTATTTCTTTTTTCTGATTGCTACTGGAACTTTATTTTCTATTTTAAAATATTTAAGAGGGCATTGTGAAATATTAAAACTAAAGACTATCTTCAGGGATCCTTCGCGACAAGTTTTTTTTCGCTTTATCCGAATCTCGAGCGGTATGAAACATAACGTGGCCTGGCCATATAATTAAAGACACTCCATTTGCTCAGAGGAAGAAATGCAAATTATTAATGTTATTGATGGTACTTTTCTATAACAACATTCCCTACACTGTAACTAAGCATACTAATGAGTACTAATTATGGTACTAATATTTGGTTTATTTCCTTTTACCTCAATGACAGCACGACATCCCTAAGCGTGCAAGCGGTCAGTTTTGTTTTAAGTCGCTACGGGAATTTTCTTCCATACTTTATAAAAATCTGAGTAAAATTGATCAATGTTTCATGTATGACTTATCGCCATTGTGTTTTCTGGCCGATCACCAGTTTTTAATCTATTAAATTTGCGATGGGCCAAACCAAAACCGTCATAAGTTCCTAAGTCCTTTTTACTACTCTTACAGTGTTTTTCAGAACTTTTCTAATTTGGAAAGCGCTAAGGACCGGTAAATTATGCTTAGCATATAACAAAATGCTATTTCTAAAATATTATAGTACTTGAATTCGCCTATTTTTAATAATATCTTTCTAAAAGATCTTCCCCCACACTATTACTTTTTCGGCTCCTATGTTTGAGAACTTTCTTAGTGCATTTTGGTTCCATCTCATGTTTTGGAGGCGACTAATTTCGATAAATTATTTTAGAATTATTCGTATCCCCTTGTTTAATGAGAAAAAAAATACATTTTTGAACACTTGTTAACTGCACCTTTCACATTTGATAGAAATAGCCAACTACAGTATGGACACGCGGTGCTTTTCCAAAAGTAACATCTTCCGATACCCATGCCTAACAGCTTTTCCCGACCCGGTTGTAGTCTAAAAGTTCTGCAGACACAATTGTCGTCCTTTTAGCATCAGATGACTCCCAAAAAAACCAGTACCGAATCATGTAAATGGTTTATTATTTGCCTATAGCACCGCCTTAAAGTCTGTTTGCGGACAAGTTTTCCTTGGGGTCGGTTTTGAGTTGTTCTCAAACCATGCCTTTATTACCTAATTCGAGTTTTCATAAGTATTTTACTCACTTCTAAAAAAAAGGATGGCAACTATTTGTATCTTTCGTTTTTTTTTCTTAACTGGGCTTTAACTGTCTTTAATTAGCTGACCAGCCAAGTATCAGCTACAAAAGTTAGTGTTCATTTCCCATAGAGCTTTATATCTAAAGTATTAAAGAAAGAAAATATTTTTCGTCCTTAATTTAAAAAACACAATGTAATGTTTGTTTTAATAATTATTATACTACAGTTTATACCGTGCTTAAGCTCATGTCAGTACCATAACTATTTATTTCACTTCGAGTCGGGGGGTGTCTTTAATTATGTGTCCATGACTGTATGTAGACAAGTAAGTCTATACAGAAGGATATGAGACTTTGTTATACGAGCGAGTTAATAATGAAATCATCCACGTTCATCATTTTTCTACGTATGTATCTATGATTATCTAGGATAATAATTTTGTAAATTACTTTGATTGACGTAAACATAATTTGAAATCATTTATTCATTAATACGAGTACCATTTACCACACTCATGTGTTATTATTTTTAATCAGAATACAATTATAATCACAGTTACCTATCTGCTTCTATAAAAAAAACTTATGAACAATAACTTTATGTCTCAAAGAGAGTATACGATAAGCTGTGACGATAAGGATATCAGATTTTCCTTTATCATAAATTTAATGAAACTTCCATTTCGAGATTCCAATATAGTCGTACATATATTAAATACTTTCATTAGATTCATAATCAGAGCCAGGCGTCGGGTCAAAGTGATATTAAGTAATAAATTCGTTGTGGGGAGCGCTCTAAACGCTTTCGAATTACCGAGTGGCGTAATGGGCAAACTTAATATTCAAGAAGGGATCAAAACGAACCGGAATCTATGCGGGCACGCGCCGCGCAAACGTTTTATGTTCCGACCAATAATTGTATATTAATATCCGATATTTTAGTCCATGAAAGAATTACAAAATATTGAAAGCGTGGATTTATTGTATGTTTTTACACCGGGGATAACCGAAAACATTTGTTTTTTTACAACCATAATTCAAATAACCACCGAAAAACAGGAAGGGTAACATTGGAGAGCTCCTAATGAATATTTGATATTTATTTGTTCGCCTGTCTGCATTCCCACACCGTGAATATTGAAACAAACATAAAACATATTCTGTCAATGAACGCTCCACAGTCAAATATAATGTAGCAATAATTTGACGCATTTTCATTTTACGTCTCCTTGTTGAAATGCAAATAAGATAAACGCAAGCGGATGAAAAAAATTACAATAACTTCTGATAATGGAAGCTATATTTTATTACGCGTTCAAAAGGCGACACATAATAATTTACTGAGCTCACTTCCGTCGCTTGTAACCTCAAGAAATATACGCTCTTATTATTAAGTTTCATTACGAAATATGACCTGCTATCAGGCTGAAATAGATAATAGAAATTATAAATTAAACGGTCATTACAAAGCTTTTATCGCAACACTGAGCATCATTAGGGACATTGTAAACAAATCCCCTTACAAAGTTTGGATAAACGAGATGAAAGGGTACTCCCGCAATTAACATTTAAATATTTTCACAAGAGGTAAGTGAAATTAAATTCATGAAATCTGTACCTCCGTAGAAGCTCCACGCTGGAATACGCTACGTTAATTCTGTGTATACTTTGCATACAAAGTAGGTTGTGATTAAATGACGTTGTTTACAAATATGCTACTTACGTTCAGGTCTACGACCTAATCAATAAAAGGCCGCTGGCAAGCAATCAAAACACAATAGTTGGAGCGTGTTCCGAGCCGCTGCTACGCGCTACGAGTCGCTACGACCATCAAACGATATCCCCATTGCATTCCTTTTGTTATCCGCCTATGAGAACCATTCTCTCCAATCCTCCGCATTTTGCATTATTTTTCTTTTTCCACTAACGAATCGAATGTTTCATTCGTATATCAATGTCGATGCCGAAGCGCAATCGGAGTTTGTTCGAGACTTTGGGATACCTTTTTTGATTGCTGATTTATTTTTCATTTTGTTTCCACGTCTAGACAGAAAATTTCTTTTTTACTAATTAAGTCATTCCCGTTGTCTAATAATTTTATGAAACATCTTCTTTCAACGTTAAACTAAAATGATGAGCTGACAGTAAATTAAGCGATAGCGAAATTTATTGGACAGGGGTCCCGCAGTTTATAATTGAATGTCGATCATCGCGGTAACCTTTGACATCCGATGATGCCACAATGTGGTAAACATGCAATACATGATAAATCCACACAGAACATTTCACTTTAATAACATGCATACCCACATAAATTGAAACTTCCATTAATATTTGTTTTTGGAAAATAGCTTTTTCATTCAAACAACAACGATTTTTTTCGCCGGACTTTTACAAGTACATTTTCATTTGTTCACCAGACTGTGTGTGCCAACAAAAATATAAAGTCATTTTATATGCTGAGTGGTAATTATGTTATGGCAGCATTCTTTGTGAGTAAAGTCCAGCCATGTGTCCAGTGCCCAATAGCACTTATTTACCAGTAAAAATGAATGGAAAATTGTAGTACAATATTTTTGGCAACATGCCGTATACGCTTATTCAATTACGCACCGAAATAAGTTTAACGGCAGCGCAGGCTGGGTTTATAATCCAACGTTTACGCAAACCCTTTGCGAGTTCACAATATTAATGTCAATTATTAATTATAACGCAAACAATTATCCTGCTCCTTAATTTGGCGACCGCGAGTCGGCGCCGGGCTCGAATTATTGCGCTAAATACGCAGCCCAATTTATCTAGAATCTCGTCAGTTTGAAATTTAAATTAAAATGTAAATGTTGGGAGGGCGAGTCCTCTCTAATTGCGAGCCGAGTCCGTCCGTTGTCAAACTTGTCCGTGAGGTTTAATACAGGACTCGCATGTTTCACCTATCGATATATTCAATCAACGTATAGACAGGTAGTTTGGGGACTTAAATAACCACAGGATTGTTCTGTCGCTACATTCGACGGGATTAAATTAATCCTGTTCGAACCTTATCATCCCAGATTAGTTTCATTAAGTTGATTAGTTACTAATTAATTTAATTACTTGTTTTCATGAACATAGTTACATTTAGTTTCAAGTAAACACTCGTACTAATACGAACTGAACTTTCAAAATCCTTACATAAGAGGTTATTACAGCAGATAGAGGGTTTCTTAATTGAGGCTTCCAACTAGATAGTTGTGGCAATTTACAGTTCCGTCTGATACACTTTTCAAGTTAAAATTCCCTGTCAACTGTGGCGGGTGAAGCAATCCGAGCGCTAAATCAGTTTAATTGCTTCGGAATCTCGGAATCTTTGTTGGTGTGCACAGAAGTGCTATATCTGCGGATAAGTTACTGTTTTCATTTCGTTCATAAGTCGTTTTCCTTTAATTACCTATTAAGAGTTTTGAACTTTAAGACTTTCAGCAATAGTAATTACCATTTTAAGATTTTTAATAATTTAACTTGTTGGTTAGTTCAGCTAAAAATGTGAGTGGTTTTAATGAATTTTAAAATTAATTGAATGAAGGAAATCGAGCAATTTTTTTAATTGAAGTGTTATATTATTACAATAAAATCCATAAACTTCAAATGCTTCGATTAATTCAATGTTCAGGCATATTGTCGAGTAGGTAGACTCTTCAGTAAGATGGAGCCCACGTGAAGCTTGCCCACCATTATTGCCTGTTATAAAAATGTTACTTTTACTTATGAATTTACTGAAAAATGGATCTGGAAAGTTCATCTCTGCTTCCTTAACCTTTTCACAAGGTAGATACTATTCACGTCACCGCTTTCATAGATCAATTTTCATTTGGCTTCTCAAAATACCAATACGCAATAAGCGTCATGATTTATATCAAAACATTTTATTTTATTTATTTAATTTTCAGAAAAAATGTTTCTTTACAGAACTAGTGATTGGACTTATGTATATTTACTTTATTTGCTTTTTCCCCATTACTTTATCTAACAGGGTGAACTTAATACGAGTATTATGTATTAGTTGCTGTTATTATGTAGCTACGACTAATAAAATATCATCAAAATATATCCGGGTGTTTTTCGTTGTTGAAAGAGTAACAAACATCCAACCCATGTGATGATTCTTTTATGTTGCATATATATTTATTTTTGTTACCTTTTACTGTATTCTTTGGATACTGTTATTTTAGGATCGGTATTTCAGTGTGTTTTTTGTTCCAAAAAGAAAACATAATTTGATTTAACTAACTCTGGTTTCTTAATTAAAAGACATTTAAATTAAATAACTCGAAAAGTAATAGCTTCTGTAGTTCGTTATAAATAATAATATAATAACAACCCTCGTTAAAGAAACAAACGTAACAAGACAACTTTAATTACCAAATTCGCCAACAACAAATCTCATCAGAAAAGTTTTCCATTTACGTCAATCATAAAAGTTTCCCGCTTCCTAATGGAATTGAAGTAACTACTAATTAATACTTATACTTACTTATTTTAGTCATTCCAAATATCAGAAAAACATTACTATCCATTAACGCTTTCGGAAAACGTTCATAAACTTTATCCGATCACTGCGTGTCTAACAATTGATGTGAGATGACGTCACGTTTTAATGTTTTTGTATTGTAATTGTTCACCCCCGTGTTATTGTTCATCGACCTAGATAAGCGGATCTGACATTGGCGCGGTGGTATCGGAATATTGTTCGTAGTTGGCGGCGCGGCCCGGCGCGTCAGCTCCCGTCGGCGCGCGTGTTTCAACTGCCAGCTTTTCCCCCAAAGCAACACATGATTTTCTGAAACAACCCCCGCGGTAACTCGGTCGAGAGTGCAAAACCTTCACACAGTGACACGAGGGTGAAACATAATAGCAGTTCGTTAGCATAACTCCATGCTCCGACCGACGCAGCATCGCCTGACTTAAGTATAATATTTGCCCTATTAAATGATTTCAACCCTTCAAATTTCATTGTTTATGCTGAATCAGTAATAATTTTGGGTGTCATGCCATTTGGTATTCTAAAACGAGCTCGGGAAATTATTCAGCATGAAGAATTATGTTTATCCTACAAATTAAACTTTAAACTAATCAAATCTGTGAGTTATTGCTCAAAGTATGTTTGTTTTACAAATTGGTTTTCAAGGAATTAAGAACCTTTAAAAAATATTGGATACTTATGTAAGTATTTTCCTACGTTTTCAACAACATAAGATGGAAAATGTAGTGAATATAAAAGAATTACGTAACTTTACTTTCTTTGATTGCATTTCAGAATTAAAGTCATCATATTACACCCCGACTGTCAAAACGCCCTTCTCTTAAGAACTAGGTAAGTATATTCTGGCGTGATTCTCGTTCCCTGCAATTTCCTAACATTCACTGCCATACACTTAACTTACCTAACTACTTACGAAGTTAAGCAGCAAAACTGTACTAAGTTTTAATAGGTTATTCTACATGCAAGCTACATGTTTATTTTTAAACTTTATTCTAGTTGCATCTCATTATACGAGCCCGGGTCGCTTACCGCCACCCTTCGCGTTAAAATACTGACAGACTGTACAAATATTATCATCTAAAATTTACAGTATAATATTGGATTATAACGACTCAGTCGATCGCCAATTTTTAATTACAATAATTTAGTTAGAACATTTTAAATTTGGAAGGACCGTCGTCTGTTTTTTCTTCCGTGCTTAAAACTTTTTGTTGAAACAAAATTATGTGCCATGTCTTTTAAGTTTGCGCGGAAAAGTTTCTTTTGTTTTCTGTTAAGTAGAAACAGGATACTTAAAAATCATATCTTTAAATGTATCTTCAAATGTTTTCACAATAAACTAAGTAATTTGTCTGAACCTTATCAATTACTGTACAACAATTATCAGTACTGATTTTCCTGATACCTACATCATTAGAAAACCCCCACGTCAAGACGCCCACGCGCCGTGATTATACGCGCCGAGAAGGTCATTAGTGATTGACATGACATATCATAGAAAGTATATCTATACTAAAACATGTAATAAAGAGAAAACGTTTTTTTTTATTGTGCCCTAAAAGCTCCGATACTACTGAAACGGTTTGACCTTTCACTATTGAAAAGCTACAGTACTCCCGAGTAACTTTAACTATATTTTAACCAAGTACGGGAAGAAGTTACTCTGGAACGCGGGTTAAACCGGGCAAAACAGCTAGTTCGAAATATAAACGAAATATTATTTTAAGGAGTGAAAAAAAAGGAAATGTATAAAGTTTTCCTTCACTTATATTTCACGCGAGTGGGAAACTAACACGCGACGAATTCAGTTATTTGTTACACCTTATGCTGTATCGAACTTTATGCCGTAACTTTGTAACATGTATTTGATATGTTGAAGGATAACTTTAATAACCCGGAATTTCAGTAAGAAAAGTTTTACAGGTGTGTGTGAGTGTCGGTGTAGTATGGATAAACGCCGATTTATTTTTAGAAATAAGATTGAATAAGATTTTTTTGTTAGAAGCCGTACATTTTTTCATTTCTATCTACAATCAAAAAATCTTTACATTTTACAACATGGTTATTCTTGGCTACCATTAAAAACTAAACTGTAAAATCCTGTTCTAAACCTCTTACAGACATAATAGAGCCACTATTCTGTATTTCAAGTTTAAACAAAAGGTTCACTGACCTCTAAAATGTCAAGCTTAAAACGTGCAGATTCGTCAGTTATAGGTGCTTCTTATTAAATTAAACCTAAATTATTTGTTTCAATCTAAGTGAAGTATCTAATAAAGGTTTTCTTTCAAGAATTTCATATTAAATGAGCGTCTGCCCCGAGCAATAGGCCATTTGAATGTAGCTATCTAACTTCGTAACTGCAAATAAGCATAGACTGCAGAATAGTCAGATAAATAAAACCGTTGAACATTTTGCTTATTTCTGTAAAACATCTTGAACTAGTGTAACATTACGTAGCATGCAAACCACGCTCCCTCTACTTACATCGAGACAGACAAACGTATTTTTTTCCAAAGCTGTGACTGCAATTCTGTAACAACGAACACGTAGACATATTTTAAAGTTCAAAGTGTATTCAAATCACGGTGTAGGTGGGACCGCGGCTAAGTAAATAGTATACGTGCTTGGCCCAGTGCCGAATAGGTCAACCGCAAAGGATGCATACCACAACACATAACCTAGGTACATATAAATACGTAATACTGTTAGCCGCTAAATTCCTATCTGTTTTGTATTCCAGTATTGTATTGCTGACGGTGAAGGTTCTATATTCACTTGCACGTTAAAACTTTAAACTATTTCAATTAGGTATTTTGTATGCAGGTAGGTATTATACCAATCTTTACTTTAGAAGTGCCTGTTGTTAAAACTTTTTTTCTTACACGAGCACTTGGCTCGCAGTCAAAATTTTGCGGAACGACTAAAGGGAATTGTAGAAAACTCCGCCTTGTTAGTCGAGTGATCGCGAAAATTATGCCTTAGGGTCCAGGCCTATATTCCCAGATCATGAAAACAATTAATGTTAAAA
Organism: Helicoverpa armigera; assembly: GCF_030705265.1. Taxonomy (NCBI): domain Eukaryota; kingdom Metazoa; phylum Arthropoda; class Insecta; order Lepidoptera; family Noctuidae; genus Helicoverpa; species Helicoverpa armigera. The sequence goes on from NC_087121.1 coordinate 6,398,894, forward strand.
TAATCCTGTACACAACATAAAGTAAAAAAATATATTTGTCACAAAAATAGAAATCAAACAAATTGCTAATAGAATATGTAATTGAGATAAAAATGGATCAATTTATTTTCAGCACGAACTTTATTCTAGGGCATAAAACGATCTAAAAAGAGGCAGGCCCCTCGTAGACCTACTACATTTTTAATCCCTGTCCAAAAGCGACTGAAAGTTCGACCGTCTAAGCTTTCAGATGATTGAACTTAGGTACCTACCGTCGTAGTTACCTATGCATTATTTCTCTGCACTTTACGTTGACTTTTTTCAATTCATTTTAATTACATAATTTATGTATTATATGACTTCATGTAGTGCATTATATAATGTGCTGTTAAATTTTTAAATCACCCTCTATAATATAGAATTAAAACCAACATTACTAATCAACTGATTCTGATTTTAGTACATGAAATAACAAAAACACTAGCCAGGTTTGATGCCCATCTTCATTCTGTAGCCGTTGATATAACTTCCAATTGCACTTTCTTTAATTTTAATACCATTACTCCACGTCTATAACGAGGCACCGTACAATTATCTTGAGTGACAACATTCACGACGATCGCAGTCATAAGTACGAACAAGAGTAGCAATATCCCTCAAGTCTCACCCAAGACTTAATCCTGACAATCAAGCCACTTGACCCCGCATCATCATGTCCCTTTATAAGCGCCCTCTGGACATTTATTGTATAATTGTAAGCCAGGCAATTACTTTTTCCTGTCTGGCCTCTTCATGATTATGCCTTGTTATTTCAATGTTGGGTCCATGTTATTCTGCATTCACGGAAATGTGAACACTTTCATTTTGTAAAATATTCAGGGATTTACGTTTACCTAATTGGTAATTGAGATACATCATTTTAATTTAATTAAATTAAAGCGTGTAATATCTACACAGCTACGTAATTTATGCCAAGCATTCTACCCACCTTTTTCTCAGCTGCAGTTACTAGTCTAACTGAATGCAGATCAATATTTACAAGTAAATTGATAATCAGCTTGATGGATCTGTGCAGCTGTTTCTAAGCGGCAAGCTTTGTATATTCTTCCAGACTATTATATATTATGAAAAACTTACCACTTACAAACTTTATTACTTCTGCATGTTAACATAAAGTAACGTCGTATCATAAGAATAGCAATACGAAAGTCGCTAAACGTATCTCATGATCTATTTAGTTCCACGAAAACTTATCCGTGGAGTTAAAGATGAATATCACAAAACTTTGCGCCGAAACTTGGTACGAAGTTGTGAACAAATAGGTACGTATGAACTAACGAGAGCAGTTTGTAAGACTTCCAGTTTCGTGTCGTACGTACCTGGGCAGCCATTTGCATTGCCGTGAAGCTCCTCCTTAACTATAATGCCATTTGTTTCCACCCAACTGTAACGCAGAAATGCATGAGTACCGCATTACATTTTCATTTTAAAATTTTACTCAACTTTTACGTACGCAATGTTCGTCACTTTGATCGATCATGCATAACTAAATGTTATCATCATATATCCTCACGAAACCTATTCAAATATTGACATAAAATATAGACTAATTTATCAGTAATATCTGCTACAGTAAAATATATACGAATATTGAATATTAAATGTTCACTCTAAAGTGAAGCCATTATAATATGTAAATATTTTACTGAAATAATGTTTACTGGCAATATTTTCATCATCAATATTATCAATCCATTACATATTTGAAGTACAAATAACAAATTGAGTCCTATCGCGTTTCATAGAAGGTCTCTCTCATCACTCATATTTGCACACATTTTCCGGAGCACGTTTGAAAAAGAGAAATACAGAATTATTTTCCTCGAAAATAATTTGATTCTCTCAAAAGAAAAGTCATTAGCAAGAATGTTCCGAGGGAGGATACTCAAGTGAGGTTATTAACAAAGACAATAACGGTTCCGAGGCTTAGTATGAAAATAAAGTTTTCAGCGTTGTCGTGGCGTGTCCCGGTTTATTTCAACGAAAGCGTGAGGCGTCGACAACGGAGACGTTCTCTTTTTATAGCGAGACGTTTCATCAAGATTATTTTCTTTTCAAGACGCTCTCGATGTCCCGACACTTCAATGGACGCTATCAATTCTCGAGACGAGAAACCACGACGTCGTAGACTGGAATCGTTCAACGTATACCTATCGTGACAACGATAATTTAATGGAACTCTCCACAATTGGCACGAGAGTCATCTTACCTTCTATTATTTCAACCTGAAAAGACATGCCCATTAGCGCAAATAGCAAATGTTCCTAATTGAATGAAAAGGGTGCAGATAGATCTCCACTTACAATCTACGGGAGAGCCATAAACAATGGAAACTTTAGACAAGTTTGAATGTATTGTGGGTGTGATTTTGTCAACAGGAAAATGGCGGACCCGGCTGTCGCTTTTGGATATTTATGACCACGACTCGACAAATTCTGCATCCTTTTATTTTCAGCGCCGGACTAACTGAACGTGAAGGTAAATACTAGTATAAAACAAACACGCGCCGACGTAGCGCACTTTCAGGATAATGGATTGCACAAATGGAACTGTAATAACGTAATATTAATCATTAACTGTCTATCTATCGCGTTTAATTTGAATAATTGTGTGTTTACGCCACGATGGCGCGGACACATTTTATAAACATCGACAAATATGATATATTGCTCGCGGTGACTCAATTATGGGCTACTGGGAAATACTCTCCACTGTAATTATCATTTTCGCAATTAATAATAGTGATTTAATATAAACATTGTAACGTATTACGCTGTGTTTAAATAAGTGTCGATCTTGAATACACCTTAAGACGCAGAAGTCCGTTATATATTCACTTATTTCTACGAAATGAAACCAATTTCATTCGCCATCACCTTCAAGAGTTTCATGCATTTATAATTTCCTGCTTGCTATGCTCGAGGCTTTTCGATACTGTTCGATCTATTGCAATTCTAATTAAGTGCGTAAAAACCAAAAGGTATTGAAGGGGCATCAGTATTCAGCGGTCGAGTTCGTCTGCCTCAGGTGGAGTCACCCAGTAGTGTGGCAGTCGGGTCTCGTACCCCTATAACACATTTACTCCCTACGTAATTCTATCAACCAGCTTTAGCTAGCCAATATTTTGGCACTTTTGCCGCATAGTAGGGTTGCTCCGGGATTACATTTTTCAGTGGAATTCCTAGTAAATCCCTAGCGAATTAAAGGGGTATTTGAGGCTTTCACAATTTTACAACGTAATTTAATACCCTGAAAATTTTAAAAATATTTATGTAGGATATTCGTCAAATTGAAATCAAAAAGCGTACAATAATTGAATTGTATAATTTTTCAAATATGAATTCTAAAAACTAGGCCAATTAATAAATACGCACGCATACATTTAGGTTTTAATCAATTCTACAATCCCCTTTACCACCTGCATAAAGTATTTAATTAATAATTACCATATCGTTACGCACGTATACATCCACTTATCGCGATATTATTTAATTATTATCCTATTACTGGATACCATTGCAGAATTAAATCTGAGCATTCTATAATTTACGTCCATTCTCATAACTCCAACATAGAAAAAAACAAAAGTCATGAATGTTTAAAATAACATCGTCCATGATGGTAACCGACAGGTAATTGGCCATCAAGTAGGGCACAAGGCACAAGTTTGCATTCCACGGCAGAGGCAACGTTCGAAAACAATCCCACGCTCCAATACACATTGATAAACTTGGTGGCGGCTCGGTCCAATTCCCAAATATAGCAGCCTGGACGACGATGACCAGAATTGTACCCAGCCCACAGTAATCGCTTTTAGTTCGTGCAGTTTCAATACTAACTTCGTGCCTTACGACCACCGTGAACAAACTGATTAATTATGAAATTGTGCACCAATTGTTCTTAAAATTACTTTGCATTATTTTGCAATTTGTGCCTCTAGTTCCACGAACCCGGTCGGTCTTTAGCTGCCTACAAAGAATGACATCTCTAAGAAAGTAAGTCACTCTAATAACCCGCCGGCTCGCTCTACCAGATTTGACCCGGATTACACCAAACCCATAAAAAACAGCCATATAATTTGACACATAGCTATTTCCAACTATATAAATGCCAAAAGTGTGCCCGTTCGTGTAACTGCAAAGCGTTTCATAAGGAACAGTCCCATACAAAGAGCAATTAGATCGTTTGCCGGTAGATTTAGGGCGCAACTCGGCGCAATACATTCCGGGCCGGCGATACTGGGGACTAATGGCTGGAACACACGTGTGCTTTGTGGACCGTTCCACGCTATTTTTAAACACAGACTACTGGAAGAACGAAAACAATGCCATTAACGGGTTTCGGAAGAACAGGTTAAGGGAAGTTTTTGTTTCTGGCAAGGCTACTCGATTACAAGCCGTAAAAAAGTAGGACGAAGCCTCTGTGGGAAAATATTGTTACTTTAATTGAATGCTTTGTAAATACTCTGCACTGTGTTATGAAGTGTAATTTAAATAATAATGAGTCACGTACATTACTGGTACCTTAACTTATGTTAAATGTATCTTAACCGTGTAAGACAAACACAATCATTACATGTATCAGTAGGTGCATTACATATACCTATGAGCAATACGTCAATTAATCTATCAACTCAACCTATCACAGTCCGCTGCTGGAAATTTCTCCCAAGGTGCTTCATAGTGCCTTTCCCTTCGCCAATTCCAGTCAATTTTACCAAGTCATCATTGCTACATCATCTGCTTAGCCTTTTCCCATAGTCATTGCAATACGTAACTTTTTTAAAATCCACATAAATCTCTTAAAATAGCAACGTATAAAATACAGTTACAAATGCACCTGTTACTTATAAACCTAGTCTAGTAGCAATAAATCGTTTATTCGTAATTGAAACTAAATTCCGTCCCTGCCTAATGCCTCTGGCATATAATCCGATATGCATTCAGGTGATACGCTTTAAGCACATAAGTAGATACTTGCATCGCATGATAATTGAAACACAAACGTTAGCTGTTATCGAGATGGGTATTTACGCATACTGCTAATTCTAAACTAGTTGATAGGAAGCTCGATACATTTCTATCGATATTAGGATATTGGTGTCACTTGTCTTCTATTATTTTCGAAGGAAACAAAATAATGAATCAAACAAATTATATATTTTATGTATGAGCAATAACTATATAAGTTATAGAAACGCTTAATCCATCTGCTATTTTCGACATTTCCTATTACGAAATAATAAACAACAGCTGTTTATATAAATTAATCGTATTAAGCACTCATTACATCAACATCGACGAATAAAACCACTGAACTGTTCAACAGTCAGGAATTTAATTTGTGATGCTTTAAATTAAATTCGAAACTAAAATTATCGATATCCTGATGTGCTATAATGGAAACAGCACTGTCTACGCATGCACTAGTACGACAGACGATGTATTGTTAAATAGCAAACAGAATACTTGGACGGACAAAGCAGAGTACTGAGTTTTAATCATTCATTTTCTCTCTCACAATGATGCAGAAACGAATTCTCGCATTCCTACTAAAGAGCAGACTAAAGAGCAAACATTTTTTCATTAACAGCGGGCATTCTGTGTAAACATTTTTTATTCGTTGCGGCACACATGTACAAAGTCAAATCTTAATTACATTTATTACCTTTTGCAAGAGATCTAGGATTTGGTCTGTTTAAATACTAAAGTAACTTTAGGAAAAACCAGTTCAAACTTTAATTAATTGCAATTACAGCTCTAGTTTAAGCTTTCGAATAGTTCTAGCTGAGCGATGAGTTTTGTAACTTAATTTGTATGTTTTAATTAGGATCTAAATTAGAATTTTATGTGTTACGAAACTAAAACAGCGAGGTTGTTAACTGTATATATATGTAAAGGCGAAAATCACAGAAATGACTACTCCCAGAAGACTACGAGGCTCCATATACCATTATCTCCCAGTAAGATTTTTTTAGAAAAGTATACTGCAATAATAAGAACCAAGGTCTCAAAAAAAACGCTTCTTCTTCTTTTGGTGACTCTACTCTACTGTAGGTTACCCGTACAAAACATAGGAAATATAGTGCACATTTGAGAATATAACGTGTTAACTGTAGGAGATTGTAAACTAATAACATTTAACCACATTTAATACAAAATCCGATGTACCATTAGCATGATTAATATTGCATCACATGGCAATGGCAGTCGAATCATTGAAACTAATTTGTATTATCGAGTAACGATCTCGTCCGTGTTCACAAACAACATTACGTGAGCTATGATGGATATATCCATCCCTGTAGGCAATGTATTATTCATATAAGCGTAATAAATCACGTTTGTAGTACCAGTACATCCCCGTAGATTTGCTAATATTCCCATTCCTAACTCTGAAGTCCATTATACGGAATGAGTCGAAGGGTGGTCCCTGCGAAGGTGAGAAACCTCCGTGGTAGGCATGTGTGATTTTAGGCACTTGCCACCCTGTTAATGGAAAAGAAATTTCTTTGATGTGGCGATATCTTCCCCTCCTATTAATATTTATAAGTGGGTACTTTATTTGAGAACATACAATGGGCTGTCTTACACACTATCGGCAGGAGTCCGTCACAAATTTTAATGACCGTAGTGTCATTGACATCGCATATTGGCATTCGTTTAGTAAGATGACTAATATTCTTATTATTAGTTGCTATCGGTAATCTTAAACAGTTCATTTAAAAGCACCAATAAATTACGTACAATATCCATTTACATTCGTAACTTCGTAATGTATTTTTCTACTTGAAAGTGCATTCATACAACATTAGCATGAGAGAATGCTTATGCGGAATCTAATATTCGAATATTATCCTCCATTGCGACACTTAGTTCCTAGCAATGCAAAATAAATGGTGCTTTCTCCATTGTTATTACTGCCATTTACCCTGCGGCGGAGTCGCGGCCGCCGCGCACTGAACTGCTATCAACGACTCTTTTGTTATTCGTGTAGCTAATAACAACCAGGTATGTATTCACGGGTATCTATTGAGCATAATGATGCATTCATCATGTCAAATTACTTAATAGTTAGAAAATGTCACTTAATACTTAGATTATGTACGCATTCTTTTGATGGCGTGATCCATTTGTGGAGTGAAAGTTCAGCAGCATGTTGCTGATTAGATTATTAAGTCTTGCTATTCAGAATATGTATACTTGTTTATACGATGTTTTCATTTTTAGGTAGGTTCTTGACAAATTCTTCATACTTTAAACGCTGAAAAAACGTCCTTCATAGCTTTTATTTGCGAACCTAATTAGAAATTACGATATGGCTACAGAACTAATTTCATTACTAGTAATGCCAGCAATCTGCTGACTGCGACGAATCTCAGATATCAAGGTGTTATAACAATTCACTTCAAAATAACCACAGATAACAAAAAGACAAATCTAACGAAATTGAAGTTTATACGGTGTGTTCCAAAGTCACGAAATGAATATCGGCTTACCGAATCGTCCCGTACAGTACGTGTGAACACAAAACTTTGTACAAAATCGTACGAGGGGAAACAATAAAATTCACGGGTCGCTGGCACTCTTGTAACGGGGGAAGCGCCGGCTCCCGATCGTGCCGATAAATCTGATAGTAAGCCGACCGATCCCAGACACTTCCGATACTGCAGTTTCGATCTTGAACAAACGTAACTACACTTGACAATGACCCCTTTGCTTTGCGTTTACAACGTTTACACATAGTAAATTGTTTACGCTTTACACGACGGGGGACAGAACAGTAATAAATAGAAGCTTCATGGCTTGTGCTTGCATTTCCTGTATAGTCGCATCCTCTGCAAAACATAAATCACATCTAGATTTGGAATATTATGTTTGCTTCATACAAACTACATACATATTTGATTAAACCCACAGCAGAACCACTGCTCCGAGCTACATTCGGGTCACCCTTTTGTAAACACAGATTGAGCTGCAAAATCTGTTCATTGCTTATTATTTTTTCCGTCATTTCGCCACGTGCGCCGTGACCAAAGACTATAAAACCACTTGACTGCGCATACAGTGCCCCGACGCTCGCCAAAAGTTAGTGATTTTGCGCGTACTATAAGGCTACGATCAGTACGATCCTTTAGTAGCGACCGTGAACTGACCAATAGTAGCCGCGGATTATGCCGCGTCCCCCCGCCCGCAGTGGTGAGTCGTGTTCTTAGAAGAAATTGGCGAGTGCGCTCTCTAGTGGTTATTTACTTTATGGCCGTGACGTAGAAGGTAAATGTGTTTCATTATGAAACGACATATGTGATATAGAGCAAGTACCTAACAAACAACACATGTTGCCGCTATTACGGCTGGTAGCTGTATTATTATTAATGGTGCATACTGAAATAAGTTTGCATGAGGTTTTACTACACTAGATTAAACCAAAGGATTATGTAAACGACGGTGTTCTTCTGTGTCGTATAACTAAATAAGCAGAAGGTGCCTCGGTAACTACGCTTGAACTAAGTTATTAAATACAGAGCTGGATACGCTTTGCAATTATTAGCACATTTGTTTCAACTATTGCTGAGTTAAAGCTATTATAAAGCTGAATATGCGCCATTAGCATCGGAAAATTATCCGTATTTATAGGCAAACTGTGGATATTCTGCATTTTCATTTTCCAATACGTTAATGTATTTCAATTTTCGTTTTATTTCTACGAAATGATTTTTCGATCATGCATGCGTAAGTTTTAATATTTACGTTTTGCATATATCTGTATACTACATATCGAAATGAAATGAAAAAAAATACCTTTGTAGATAAAATATGAACACACTCTACGAACTGTCATCATAATAAAAACGCAGAGACAAAAAGTGTTCTGTCATCGGCGTTCGGTAAATCGTGGGAGAAAACCAAACAAATATCCTTCGCGCGAAAATGGGTCGCTTTCCAATTGACAACGCATGATTAATGGATACCCAAGTTCGCATAAATCATGCGGATGTTGCGGTATCAAATCTGAAGATATTACAGACGTTCTCCTGCTTAGTAAACGAGTAACGCTTACTAACACACGTAAGTACTAATGTTTGTTTAATGTAATACAGACGTGTTGGTAACTCGCAAATAATTAATTCAGCAATGTTTTTATCTTTTCACAAAATCTACTAAATGTTGTAACTGTAAATCATAAAACAAACCGAGTATGAAGCACGTTGATAATTTTTTAATGCGATAATTATATTTCTTATTAATTAGGTTACGCGATATTTGGGCATGTATAGGTACGACTTAATAATAGAAAAGAGTTTCCTCTACATTTTGAATCTACAAAGCAATTATTCAGACTGTTCGCGACAGACGCATCCGTGCGCCGCGAGTGCAAAATCATAATGCCTGAGTGTTCGTGTATGCGCGTAACTATTTATACTCTAACAATTTTGTGATGAGGGTAATGAGCAAAAAGTGCCGTGAGCCGCGCCAAGGTATGTTTTTCACGCGCACCCTCCTTCTAAATTGTTATAGAATTCTGTTCAGATTTTGATAGTGCTTTAATTTGTAAATTATAGTGTTTTTTGATGCCAAATTGTAATAGTTTTGTAGCGGTAACCTTAACCTACCTAATTATGTATAATTAACCTAATAGTTCTGCCGTTTAAGGCCTGATTTACCCATGTAAACATTTCTTGATAGCAAAAATCCTAGACTTTCATTAGTGAAATAGTGTTTAACTGAAAGCCTAGGTCCCATTGTATAGAAAATAACTTGATTTATAGAAATATTGTTAATAGTTTAAGTTATAGAACAATAAATAATGTTTGTGTTTTGACTTTCATTTCACATGCAAATTAACAATACTAGGGCTTAGGTCACATTGTTAGGATTACTATCGCCAGATAGCCCATGAAATGCCCTAACACACACTACCTTTCGTATTGAGATAACCCCCATAGTTTGTTTTTTATCTCAAGATAGTCTCCACCTAAGGGCCGATTTCACATAGTTTTTTATAGTTATTCGGTTATAGTATTTCAGCCCTTAAGGTATGCAGGGTGTGTGTGGTATAGTTCAGTAGCGCACGTCATGGGGCGTCTGACGCTATGTGTCCTGCAATGATATCATGTACCAATTGTTTGTAATACGGCTGTTAAATTGAAAGGTCAATAAAACTGAGTTGGTCGGAGGGACGAGAAATCGAGGTGCTCGTCACGGTAAAGTTTCGAGCTCATTCGGTGCGCAAGCACCGCCGTACAAGTCGTAGTCATCGGTATAGATTTTTGATAGTATAACAAGTAAATAGTGAAAAGTAAATAGTGTAATTATAGTATGGTAAGTACGTCGAAGCTCGTCCCTTCAAGACTCCTGAAAAATATATGAAGACTTATTATTTCACCGGCATCCCTGAACCTATAGTAGCAGAGAGTCTAGAACCCGTCTAAACGTATTCTTGTTTCTGAAATTCCTGTTTCTCGCCTCATCGTAAATACAGTCCACTCGCCCAGACGTCCAAGAACCAGCGACCGACGGGGCGTCAACGTCTCGAAGCCACCCCATAGTACCTGCTTCTGAGCTACGTCCGTCCCGCACATCCGTTTGGTCCTTGCGACCCGGATCGCCTGGGAAGCGAGCCAGGAACTTCAGCTGAAGATACTGAAGAGTTGTAAACAGCAAGTATGCCTGTGACAAGATCGCAAGGAAGAGCCGCTCAAGCCTGGATCATCGACGCCAGACCGGGCCGCCGCACACCCCCCATCGTGCACGACCAGCTGCCGTTCTCTCCAACCACCACCGAGGGGAGTGAGCAGCCCCCCCCTCCCCCGAGGGGGGGTGAAGACCTACCCTGCCCCGCAGCTGAGAGGGGAAGTGAGGCGCCGCCCTGCCCCCCTGCCCCGCAAGGGGGTGAAGACCGACCGCGCCCCCCTACCCCGCGAGGGGGTGAAGAGCGACCAGCGCCGTCGTCGTTGATGCAGACTGAAGCGTCGTCATCACTGAGGCCGCCTGGAACCAGTGCTGAAGAATATAGTTCAGGAGGAACACTGAAGGCTTGCGACAAGACATACAACCGAGCTGTACCGTTGACTACCCGGGTTGACGCCCGTACCGAACTTAAGGCACCGTCGCACAGATCGACGGCATCAAATAGAAAAATTAGAAATGCGCGTGAAGACTTATTGAAGATTAAGTTGGAGCTAGCGCAAATAGCACTTCAGAGGGCCGAGGAAGAATCGGACGACGATTATATGGATGATAGAAATTCCAATGAAGAGTACATTCGTTCCTGGTTGGAGGAAGCTCCGGAACCAGACCCGCAGGACGCCGCCGCTGAGGGAGGACATAGACCACCAGATACCCTGGACCTGCCCGAGCCCCCCCCCTCCGCGGTTATAGTGAATCCGGTCCTGCGTGGAATAAGTACTGCTCCTGGAAGAGACGCCGCCGCCGAGGGAGGACATAGACTGCGGGTACCCTGGACAAGCCAGAGCCCCCCCCCTCGAAGACCATAGATACTGAAGCCCTTCCATCAATGAAGAAACCAGTTGAAGATACCGCAGGGGGTGAAGGGCTCCGTCCGTTTATCACGGAACTCACCTCCGCCATCGCATCGCTAGCCGGGAATAGAAGCGAAGAGAAACCGGTGTACCACAACCCTGCTGCATCGAAAGTCATCATGACGCTGCCGAACTTTAGTGGATTGCATACAGAATGGCTATCGTTCCGCGCCATCTATGAGACAACGCGACCATATTTCAACGATGTGGAGAATACGGCGAGGCTGAGAAGAAGCCTGCGAGGAAGAGCGCTTGACACAGTTAGTTCCGAGCTTATCGGCAACGCCAGGCCGGATGACATCATGAAGGAGTTGGAGCTTCAGTTTGGCCGCCCCGATTCAATAGCGCAAGCGGAGACAGACAGACTGCGCGGGCTGCCACGCTGCGGAGAAGCACCGAAGGACATCTGCACTTTCGCCAGCCGTGTACGAAGTGGCATCGTCACACTGCGAGCGCTGAAAAAGGAACACTACCTCATGAACGCCGAGCTTATGCGCATCCTCACAGAGAAGCTGCCGAACTCGCTACGTGTACAGTGGTACAAGACATATACTGAGAAGTACCAGTCGACGCCGGACTTGAGTCTCTTCAGCGACTTCATCACCGAACAAGCACGCTACTGCAGCGCGTTTGCACCGCCTGAAAACATCAGTGAAGCTACTGGACTTAGACGTGTGACGCAGAGAACACACACCACTATAGACAAGAAGCCCGCATCGAAGTGCCGCATCTGCGAGATGGATGGTCACCGATCGCTAGACTGCCACAAGTTCGTGAAGGCTTCTGCGGACAAGAAGTGGGAACTAGCCAAGCAGCACAACATGTGCTTCCGCTGCCTCCGCCATCGTCAGCACGGACACAGATGTCAGAAGAAGAGATGTGGAATCGAGGGCTGCACAGCATCACACCATCATCTGCTTCACTACAAGAAGAAGGCGAGCACTACTGAAGTCGCACAAGAAGCGCAAGAAATAGTCGCAAGTTCACGCAACCACACAAATCAAGCGTTCCTGAAAATCGTTCCGGTGCAACTGTCCGGACCGGCGGGAGAAGTGCGCACCTACGCACTGCTGGATGACGGCTCAACCGTGTCACTGATTGACGAAGAGCTAGCAGACATGATCGGTGCAGAAGGACCAGTCGAGCCGATGAAAATAGGCGCCATCAGCGACGTGACTATCGACACGCCCACGTCGAAGAGAGTTGACCTCACGCTATCGACCTGCCATAGGAAGAAGATACCCTTCAGGGCGCGCACCATACCACGCCTGCACCTGTCGCCGCAGTCAATCAGCAAGGATGACATCGCTGACTGCAAGCACCTGTTCGACCTGGCAGATCAGCTGACGTACAACGCAGGGACGCCGAAGATTATCATCGGGCAAGACAACTGGCATCTGCTCCTAGCGACAGACATCAGAAGAGGGCCCCAGCATCAGCCGATAGCATCGTTAACTCCCTTGGGCTGGGTGCTGCACGGTGCCCGCACTAGGATTCTGGGACAGCAGGTGCACTACGTCAATCAGCTGAACGGCGCCGAGGAAAGCATAGACAAGCAACTTCGTGAATACTTCGCACTCGAGTCACTCATCATCAACCCGTGCCGACCAGCTTCTGACCCAGAGAAGAGAGCGGAAGATATATTACAACGCAGTATAGTACAGTTGGAAGATGGACGTCTTCAGACTGCGTTGCTATGGAGGAGTGATGAGATACAGATGCCGGACAGCTACGCGACTGCGATGAATAGACTCGTATCAATAGAGAAAAAACTCGATAAGAATCCTGCTCTGAAGACTAGATATATGGCGCAGATGGATTCACTAATAGAAAAGGGCTACGCAGAGAAAGCGCCCCTTGAACGTACACCGGGAAGAACGTGGTACCTACCGCACTTCGACGTCTTCAACCCTATGAAACCGGAGAAGCTTCGTATAGTTCACGACGCAGCAGCGAAGACAAGAGGGATGTCACTGAACGACTACCTGCTCACGGGTCCGGACTTGCTGCAGTCGCTGCCCGGCGTGATGATGCGATTCCGACGTCACCGCGTCGCCGTCTCCGGAGATATTACTGAAATGTTTATGCAGGTGAAAGTAAAGCCAGAAGACAGAGACGCTCTCCGATATCTGTGGCGAGGAGAGCGGCGAGAGGGGGCGCCGGAAGAGTACCGAATGACGTCAATAATATTCGGCGCAGCAAGTTCACCGTGTACAGCAATATTCGCTAAGAACTGGAATGCTAAACGCCATGCGAACGAACACCCAGAAGCAGTAGAAGCAATAGTCAAGAATCATTACATGGACGATTACCTGGATAGCTTCAGAAGTACAGAAGAGGCGACGCGCACAATCAAGATAGTACAAGAAATACATAGTAAAGCGCGCTTCGACCTAACGAAATGGGTATCCAACAGCGAAGAAGTGCTGCGTGAATTGGTACCGGGCCAAGAAACAACACAGATTGTTAATCTTGGAAATATAGAAAACATAGAGAAAGTACTCGGCGTGATATGGAAGCCACACACGGACGAGCTGAGCTTCAACTTAAAACTTGCGCGCCTACCTACTGGCCTGCTCGACAAGGAAACGCCCACCAAGAGAGAGGCGCTCAAGATAGTTATGTCGCTATACGACCCGCTGGGCCTCGCCTCGCCTATAACAATCAGAGCGAAACAAATACTACAAGAAGCCTGGAGGCGGGGAGTCGACTGGGATCAACCTCTCGATGAAGAACTATCAAGCCAGTGGAGGGCGTGGATAAGTCATCTCGAACAGCTGAAGAACGTAAACATACCGCGCTGTTATCCTGGGTACAGCGAGGCTACAGAAATACAAGTACACGTGTTCACCGACGCCAGTGAGAAGGCCTACGCTACAGCGGTGTACTGGAGGTCAACGACCCGTGATAACAACGTGCACGTCAGCCTCGTCATGGCGAAGGCGAAGGTGGCGCCGCTGAAGCTGCTGTCAATACCGCGCCTCGAGCTACAAGCCGCGGTGATGGGTACGCGCGTCGCAGCCGCAGTGATATATGAACACAACGTCAAGCCCGCCTCCGTGACCTACTGGAGTGACAGCAGAACCGTTCTGACTTGGATAAGGAAAGGAGCCAGATCGTACAAGCCGTTCGTCGCACATCGCTTGGCCGCCATAGAGGAAAATAGCAGAGTCGAAGAGTGGCGCTGGGTGCCTACAAAAAGCAACATAGCCGACGCCGCCACCCGCGACGTCCCGACGCATTTTCATACCGACCACGAGTGGTACTGCGGCCCTAAGTTCCTCTACGACGACCCATCGACATGGCCGACCGAGTCACCAGCTGACAGTCAACCGACAGGCGAGGAAAAAACAATCACGCTCATACAAGCGGGCGCAGCAAACCTCATAGACGTCGTTCCCGACCCCGCTCGATTTTCAAGGTGGGAGCGATTGCTGCGCGCCACAGCCAGAGTACTACAGTTTATATCGTTATGTAGAAAACAACATATAGAAAAAACGTTCTACAAGCGAACAAAGAAAAACAAAGAAAACGATCCTGATTGGTCGAGAGCGGTGCGAGCGCCCCGCGCGCCCGCCGAAGCTGCGCGCGCCCAAATATATACACGCAAGTTTATTATATTGGACGCGACATATATTCAAAGAGCAGAGAAGCTGTTAGTTCGTGTGGTGCAACAAGAAGCCTTTAAACAAGAAATAGCCAGTCTCGAGAGTAACGAAACAGTCGCAAGTAGTAGCCGACTGTACCCGCTGCGCATAGAACTAAACGACGGAGTTATAGTATTGCGAAGCCGCATAGCTGCTGTAGACAAAGTCGCTAAAAGCGTGAAGAGTCCGCCTGTGTTAGACGGCGATCACCGTATTACACAGCTATATATAGATTGGACGCACCGTAGCCTACAACACAGCGGCACCGAGCTCGTCGTGAATGAGGTCAGACAGCACTACTGGATTGTGCGCCTGCGCCCGACAGTCAAGCAAGTTATCGCGCGCTGCCTGCACTGCCGCATACGTCGCGCGCGCGCGCCGACGCCGGCAACCGGCGACCACCCGAAGACACGCCTAGCTCATCACCGCAGGCCGTTCACATACACCGGGCTTGATTATTTCGGCCCGCTGTCAGTCACCGTCGGTCGTCAGCATCACAAGCGATACGTGGCGCTGTTCACGTGTCTCACAACGAGGGCAGTTCATCTCGAGATCGCGCACAGCCTCAGCGCGGACTCAGCTGTGTTGGCGCTGCGCAGGTTCGCAGCGCGACGCGGCTGTCCCACCGAAATCTACTCCGACAACGGCACCAACATGCACGGTGCTGACCGTGAGCTGCGTGAGGCCTGGCAGGAGGAGGCCAGCCGACGCGGCATCGCCTGGCGCTTCATCACGCCTTCCGCGCCTTTCATGGGAGGCGCCTGGGAGCGCTTAGTGCGGTGCGTTAAGACCGCGCTAGGCGCCACGCTGCACGAGCGCCACCCACGCGAGGAGGTCCTCGCGACGCTGCTCTGCGAGGTCGAGTACGTCGTCAACAGCCGGCCGCTCACCCACGTATCTGTGAGCGGCGACGACGACGAGTCCATCACACCGAACCATTTCCTGCTGGGCGGCTCGGCACGCCTGCCGAGCCCCGGCACGTTCGACGAGCGAGACATCGACAGCAAGAAGCACTGGCGGCGCGCCCAGATACTCGCCGACATGTTCTGGCGCCGCTGGGTGCGCGAGTACCTGCCCGAGCTCCAATACCGGCGGGAGCCGCACGCCCGCGGCCCCGCGCTGCAGCTGGGCGACCCCGTCCTCATCGCCGACGGCAACCTGCCTCGCAACACTTGGCCGCGAGGCCGGGTTGTGGCCGTCTACCCGGGCGCTGATGGTGAAGTTCGGACCGCTGACGTGCGCACCGCAGGTGGCATACTAAAGCGTCCGACGAAGAAACTCGTGCCGCTGCCTAACTAACCGGGCAGTGCGGCATCACCGGCGTCGCGGCGCTCTCGCGCTATCACGGCGCCGTCGCTCACCGGAGATGCGGCATCGCTGCGAGCCAGAGCTACGAGTCATCGCCGCGGGTCATCGCTACGGGTCAACGCTTCGAGTCCCTACATCGTGTCATCGTGTCATCGTTTAATAGACTAAATAGTGATAGTGAAAGTGAAAGTGATAGTGCCTACGCTCTGCCGCACGGCGGGAGAGATGTTCGCGACAGACGCATCCGTGCGCCGCGAGTGCAAAATCATAATGCCTGAGTGTTCGTGTATGCGCGTAACTATTTATACTCTAACAATTTTGTGATGAGGGTAATGAGCAAAAAGTGCCGTGAGCCGCGCCAAGGTATGTTTTTCACGCGCACCCTCCTTCTAAATTGTTATAGAATTCTGTTCAGATTTTGATAGTGCTTTAATTTGTAAATTATAGTGTTTTTTGATGCCAAATTGTAATAGTTTTGTAGCGGTAACCTTAACCTACCTAATTATGTATAATTAACCTAATAGTTCTGCCGTTTAAGGCCTGATTTACCCATGTAAACATTTCTTGATAGCAAAAATCCTAGACTTTCATTAGTGAAATAGTGTTTAACTGAAAGCCTAGGTCCCATTGTATAGAAAATAACTTGATTTATAGAAATATTGTTAATAGTTTAAGTTATAGAACAATAAATAATGTTTGTGTTTTGACTTTCATTTCACATGCAAATTAACAATACTAGGGCTTAGGTCACATTGTTAGGATTACTATCGCCAGATAGCCCATGAAATGCCCTAACACACACTACCTTTCGTATTGAGATAACCCCCATAGTTTGTTTTTTATCTCAAGATAGTCTCCACCTAAGGGCCGATTTCACATAGTTTTTATAGTTATTCGGTTATAGTATTTCAGCCCTTAAGGTATGCAGGTGTGTGTGGTATAGTTCAGTAGCGCACGTCATGGGGCGTCTGACGCTATGTGTCCTGCAATGATATCATGTACCAATTGTTTGTAATACGGCTGTTAAATTGAAAGGTCAATAAAACTGAGTTGGTCGGAGGGACGAGAAATCGAGGTGCTCGTCACGGTAAAGTTTCGAGCTCATTCGGTGCGCAAGCACCGCCGTACAAGTCGTAGTCATCGGTATAGATTTTTGATAGTATAACAAGTAAATAGTGAAAAGTAAATAGTGTAATTATAGTATGGTAAGTACGTCGAAGCTCGTCCCTTCAAGACTCCTGAAAAATATATGAAGACTTATTATTTCACCGGCATCCCTGAACCTATAGTAGCAGAGAGTCTAGAACCCGTCTAAACGTATTCTTGTTTCTGAAATTCCTGTTTCTCGCCTCATCGTAAATACAGTCCACTCGCCCAGACGTCCAAGAACCAGCGACCGACGGGGCGTCAACGTCTCGAAGCCACCCCATAGTACCTGCTTCTGAGCTACGTCCGTCCCGCACACAGACGTTGACGTTATTCTACGGCAAAAAAATCTCGTTCAATTCCAAAACACGATATCATAGATCAACAAAGCTTTGTCACAAAACCTGAAGCTATCAAACACATAACAACGTGTCCAGAAGACCAGATAGTTTAGCAAAGGAACATAAAATGAGCACCTCTGTCGAGGCGGTCATGTTATTGGATTGATCCGAGTGTCCCAGCTACAAAGGCCCAATTACGAGGGGATGGTACGAGTACAAGGTCAATCAGTCGACTGACTAGCCATCCGTTTGGTAATGACTGGACCCGGATTTGACTCCTAATAGGTCTTAATTCTGGAACCGTTTTCCTTGGAACATATTTTTGTATTTGCGCACATATGAGCTTGTATATGTGCCTTTATTATACACAATCTACTTTTACCTTAAGTCTGGTCTAAGGTATATAGAACTTAGGAAGTAAGGATCTAAGTATGAATTTAAACCACAATGGTTCTTGCTAAGTTTCAAAGCACTTTCAAACTCTCACATTCCTGCTTGAACTCACACGTTTTGAACTAGAGGACTTCCACATTTAAATTTTATTAAAATTAGAATTAATTCATAAAAACAATAACAGCTAATTATCGCATAATTCGCTGAGTTGTCTTTTAAGGCACGCTTTCTACTGAAATGTTTGATAAACAGAAATCGCGCGCACGAACACGTTGACCGTGACTTTGTTCTGCTTACAGGCTATACACCAATACGAAACGCTTTATGATCATCTCCATCGGTTCTCCGGCACGCTCCATTGTCCATTGTATATACAAAGAATTCATTCATTTGTGCGAAATGAAGACTGCTGCAATGTGTCGATATATCAAGCTCCTATTGTCTACTTTCTGGGCAAGTGTACAAGCTTGGTTTAACTACAAACGAACCCCGTTTATCTTCCATCTATCATTGCGTTACACAATTCTTCGGTACAAAAATGACAGTAATAGATGCTCACTATTGTGCAAAAGGTAATATTTCAGGTGATTGTACGTGACCAATCGTAGCCACGGCCTCTTTTAATTATGCAGGGGACGACGTGGTTTTAATTAGGTTTATTTGAATGCGCAACTTTTACCGTTTAAATAGTCTAGTAATAGTTTTTACAATTCAATGTGACATAATTGATAAGAACGTAGTTCAGGCGAGCAATGTCACAGTACCAGAAATGTTTTGTTGTGGACGTAATAGACGATAAGCGTATGATGTCAAATGTTGCGTCACGGATTACCGCTAAATGTGTGGATTCAATTTAATAACGTTAAATGCATTAATCGTAAAATAGGCTAGTTTCCTAAAAAATAATAATTAGTCCGTCTTGTAGATTGTCCAAAATTAAGCGATACGTATTTTTTCTTTTTTAAATTGGATCAGAACTTGTTAAGATATAGCGTGTTAAAGTTGAGTGTGACGTCACAAGTTGCTACAATTTTCAGGACCCTGTGACGTAAAAGGCCCCCACTCCTAATTTTTGAAGTGTATTATCTTTGTCATTTTATGTTTAATTAAAAAAAGAAAAAATACGTATCCAATATTTTTTGATTATCTAAAAAGCGGACTAAATATTATTTCATTATTTCGACCCTGGACACTACCCTATTGCATGTTTTGGGTGGATTATACAGTAGTACGAAAATTTAACATTTCACACCTCTCGAATATAGGTAAAGTACTAACAGTACAAATTGTAATCGGAGATCTACAGCGTCGGAGAGCAGGTGTGTAAAAAAGGTTTCATTTCTTTCATTGTATAATTTGAAAGGACATTGTTGAACTTGCAAAATGGTGTCTATTATTACATCTGGTACATTTACTCAGGTCGCTAGTTAACCCTACCACTGCGTAGTACTCGGCGATAACCTAATATTCATAACAGACGGCACCGTGAAGCTTGGAGCACAAGGTCTGCACCGGGTCAATTACTAATCAACTCAAGGAACGGTCGCTCTCAGACACTAATGACCAATTATACCAATTAACTCTTGACCAAAACATTTTTGTTCAAACTTGTGAACCGAGGGCGATTTTAGAATTAATGCAAATTATTATTCATTATGGAGATGATTTAATAATCACATTATAATTTAATTCGTAAAATATTGTCGATTGAATTTTCGGTAATTTATTTTATGTCATCTGTCCAGTTAAAATTAGAAGGGATATTTATAAAATGTAATTAAAACTTTCTATAATGGATGTCGCTCACGCGTGTTTGTTTTAGATCAAAGTGTCATTTTCGTGAAGCGCATGTGACACAATTTAATTAAGTTAAAATTAGATATTAAATAATAATGTATGGTTTTCATGCAATAATAATATTATATTACGATCAACATACACCAGTTAATTACATTGCTTATTGTCTTTCTAATCTCACTTAGGACATACTTAAGTTATAAAAGTTACGATACCTCATACACAAAAACCTAATACATAATTGAAGTAAATAAGGTTTCATAAGATTTGATATAACTTTCTTAAACGAATGTTATATGAAAATTCGTCTGTTTTTCCTGTAAGCTTCTTGATATCTCAAGTCTCAACAGCCGAAACTGCTTTCGACAAAGTTTCACGTAGAGTTTAAACTCGTCCGAAAAAGAATAGAAATTCTTTTTATCCGAGTAAGTACTCGGAAAAGTTTCCCTAGAAATTCTTTGTAAGTGAAACCTAGCAACAGTTTATATATTATACTTAATTGAATACTAGTTATGTCCGCATCTTATAAACTTATAGCTGTTAAGTATTTGTACTTTATGTCAACGTTACATAAATCTTGCAATATGGAAATTGTTGATTTCCTTATAGTTTCCCTTTACCGATAAAATAAATGTTGAATAGTTGCAATAAACTGTGCAGGTACGTTGTTTATGGTATTTTAAATACGTAAAGTGCTTTACTGAGTAAAACCTGTTTTGGCGTTCCATCTCAATCTATTCTTTGTTTGTGTCAACATTACTTTTATGGTGTTTCTTTAGATTATTACACAGAGTAATCGATTAATCAGTATATTATTAACAGATAGATGCAGAACTGAGAGGTTCTTCTAAGAATTCTTTAAGCCTTTGTTTCGATAGCAAATCCACAGACGCTATGTTTTGTAACTAATTTAAAGCACAATGCCAACAGGAGCACTGCAGACCACGTGCGCGGTAGTACTCGCCACTTTCCACGAGCAACAGTGTCGTGACTCGGTCATTACATCGTCCCACATACACTCCACACTTTTCCTCCAACATTTTACCACTTATCCCTACATAGTGCTTATCCGCATAGCAGCTCCACATAATTAGCGCAAGCCAGTCAGTCAAAGGAATTTTCCAATAAGTTTTCCAACAAAAGATTAATTTTATTTTAAAATAAGTAATTGTTGTGTCGTTGTTAAATCGGTAGAGTACCTATCCAACAATTAAGGTCTCCCTTTGTTTCATCAAATATCAAAATGAATGAATCCTTGACATTTCAAGTTATCTGTGAGTCAACTTAGCGCACCATAATATTGAAAGTTGAAAAAGGGCGAGGTCACATGCACACCGCGCAACCTGTCTAAGTTACTGTCAACAATATGCTAGCTAGAAGTATAGTTATCATCAGTCAACACATCAATTGCCGGGATATGGTTGAAGCAAACCAGTCATAGTACTCGACAACCTGAGTTCTTTCTGCGTACTTCCAGCCGACACGCGCGCCAGTCACCGCTGAGACGCCCATTCGTACGAGCGTACGGCGCGCGCGCACTTTAAAAGCACCGAATTCGAATTTCTAATCGTGACGCAAAACAGTGTTGTGACTTGTGCCAATTCGTGACAGTGTATCGATACCATCTATGTTACCAATGCAGAATTAGCAAAATTACAATGACGTGAAGTGACAGATATGTGATTGTTCAATACTGGTATGGAAGACGTTTACATTTTTATGGTAAGGAAGTATGATTTTTTATTATTTTTATGGGTTCGTTGACTTTGACAACATGTTTTTTTTTGCAATGCATTCTGCATTATAATAAAATTACCGTTAGCCAGTATCTTTTAAGCAACTTTTAGCTGAAAGCAACAATTTCAAACCATCATTAATCAATTTGAAACTAATTACTTATTTTATTATTAACTAACGCACCATGGGGTGTATCAAAAGGAAACTAATTTGACATTCCAGAAATAAAAAAGTGGCATTTGGGATCCTGAACCAAAATAAATACCATACCTATGTGTTAAATGCAATATCGCAATCAAAAATACCTCACGCGTTAAACATATTGTAATCAAGTACCTGATATCTGTTACATTTCCATGTAATTAAAATTTGCACATAGCAAGGCAAGCTTCTCTAGTTTCATAATTGTTTAATTAAACAACAAGCAATATTGAAACTGGAATAAGTAGACTGAATCAGCATAAACGTAACCGCGTAACATTGAGAGTCGTCTCACCTCTCGCACATAACTATTGCCATATGGACTCGATGCATATTAATGTGAACCGCATAACAACTCCTTGCCTCCAACAATGTGGTTACGACACTTCCTGGTACGACTCACGGCCCGAGGTACAGGAAACACCACTACAAAGTAAACCGAATTACTGGATTCAATCAAAACCATCTATGTTAATGAAACGGAAAGAGTACCTTGGAACGATAACTTGAAAGACAACGTCAAATGTTATTCCAATAATTTACAAGCACGTGTCTTTGAAATATTCTTAGTCAGTAGTTGATATCAAACCCCACAATCGATTGTTTAACTTACGTCGCCGACAACAACCTTTTTACCAAACAAGGACACATATGTTTCCATACGATTATGACGCTGTATATTGTTTAATTCCGTCATCAATATTCATTTTTCGCCATGGCCTTGCCGATTTAATATTCCTTACGTTTAATGGTTGTGAAAGTATCTGACGTAACTAAAGCAATTTTAGATTCATTTAAGTAAATTATAATACAATAATGGCTTCCTACGTAAAGTGGACCTATGAGTACACCAAGCTTCGGCGAAACTTTGGAAAACAACCACTTTTCCAAATGGTACCAGCCCGCATGTTAGACTCTATA
Organism: Helicoverpa armigera; assembly: GCF_030705265.1. NCBI lineage: Eukaryota > Metazoa > Arthropoda > Insecta > Lepidoptera > Noctuidae > Helicoverpa > Helicoverpa armigera. The sequence goes on from NC_087121.1 coordinate 6,421,966, forward strand.
AGTCCTAACAAGGATGATCAAAAGCAATACATTCTGCGGAACCCCGTGCACCGCGAAGTTCAGGCAACGAGCTCTGCTTCAGAAAACGAAACTAACACTGCACTAATAATAAGACATGATCAAATGATCGACCACTCTGAAGGCGGCTGGCCACGGGAAGTCAACCCTTACAACGAGGATCATGTTCAACGCCATCGTCGCAGAATTATGCACGAAGACAATTATATCAAATCCGTGCAAAATTTGTCAAATTCTTTATTTCACTACGTAGACCAAAACAATGCCATTGAAATGTATGAAACATATTATGCTACAATGGCCGAGCAAGATCCTGTTGAAAAGTGTAGTGTCCGAATTGCAAATGTCTTCCGTGATGAACATCAGAGACCAGTAGCATGTGTTAAATGGACTAATGAAAAAAACGCTAAACTGGCAGTTGCGTACTGCGTCAAAACATGTGTGCTGGAACCAAAACTAAACCTGGTAACCGAATGTTATATATGGGATGTGCACAGACAAACAGAACCAGTGTACGTATTACAACCTGATTACCCGTGTTGGCAACTAGCGTGTTCACCCTCAACTCCTGAATTGTTGATATGCGGACTTGAAAAAGGTATTGTTAGTGTATTTGATGTGCGTGTCGGCAAAAACGCTGTGTCATCGACTTCTGTATATAATTCCCATCGCGAAGGAATAACATCAATACTTTACATTCAGTCTCGCACATACTCTGAATTCTTTACTGGGTCTTCGGATGGAGAATGTTTGTGGTGGGATTTGCGAAACCTTAAACAGCCTCAAGAGCGGTTACCAATCTCAGTGAGGTTTGCACCGAATGAAGTTCCAAATTTAAATAATGCTGAAGGGGTTAGTACTTTGGAGTTTGATAAAGGCTTGCCTACTAAGTTTCTCTGTGGAACGGAGACTGGATTAGTAATTAACGCCAATCGCATGGGAAGAACTCATTCTGACATTTTATCTTCGTTTTGGTATGCTCACGATGGATCAGTACAAACAGTGGAAAGGAGTCCTTGTACCTTTAGAATGTTTCTTACGTGTGGTGATTACACTGTTAAAATATGGAGTGAAGAAGTTCGTACCGCACCCATCATTGTAACAAGGCCGTATAGGAATCTCGTCTATGATGCTGCTTGGGCTCCTTTGAGGTTCTCCTCGTACATGTCGATATGTGGAGCGGGAAAGTTCTATTATTGGGACTTACTGCGTAAACACAAGGAGCCAGTCTTGACTCTGCAAGTATCAAAGTCTGGACTTACAAAAATTACTCCACATTCAAAAGGCAAATCAGTCGCTATTGGTGACTGTAATGGAGCATTGTATCTGTTGCAATTATCTGAAAATATGGCTATACCGGGAAATCGTGACAAGTTACTGATGGGGCAAATTTACGAGCGTGAGACTAGACGAGAACATATCTTAGACAATCGTCTCAAAGAAATTCGTTTGAAAGCACGCGCTGAGGAAGAAGCAGCTTTAAATGAACCACCAGAAGACGTAGTTGACGAAGAAGAGGTAGACCATGAAACCGAAGATGAGTATTTTAGAATAGTTAATGAAGAATTGAAACTAATGGACATTATGCCTGACCAAACTGAATAACTAATTAAAGATCTCTATAAACTGGAATTATATGATGGAGGACACCAGGTGTCCATATTATCTGTTTATGCGTATGGACTGTGGATTTATGTTAATGTTTGTTCGGTAGGTACAAAATACTACATGTAGTAGTGAAATTATTGAAATAAATGTAACATTACTTCTGAAATGCGTTATGTTTATACAACCATATGGCTTGCTTTGGAATCAACTGAAGAAAATAAATTACTTCATGGTACCCGATCGATCGCGATAAGCTTTGTTTTGTTATAAAATGTCACAACCTTAGTTCATAACCTTTGAGAAATAACTGATTCACGTATGCATGTACTTGCTACAACCTATGGCAACAACGACTATTTGTAGTTTTTTTATACTGATGTGGAATTCTAGCCTATAGAAATAATATTTCCATGATAATAAGCCAGTATAACTTTTGTCTTCAAAAGCATCCGGTTCTATGTAAACAGAACTTAAAATATTTTGTATAAATCACAGCAACAAGTATAGAGCGACCGTCCCGGATGTTTGGTACAGACGAGAAGCCCGCATCTCCCGGCAGATCCGGCGACTTAGCTGCAAGGGCCATGACCGCCGATTTATACAAAACGACAATTCTAACGTGAACCGTCAGATTTCAATAGAGATCCCCTCTGTAAACATTCCTGATGAATTAATAAGAGAGGCGGGGGAGGTCTCATTAGAATGGTGGCGTAAATTACTCGAGCCTCGTGAGTTGCGTGAATACAAAAGTGCGTCACCGGCAACTTTCACCTCGGCTAGGTACTCGCTACTTCAGACACAGTCGCAGGCGCACGCACCGTGTATGCGGCAGCCTCGATTCCATTCAACTTGCTTACTTCCTAGTATTTGCATTTCACATCTTCGTGTGTACGCTAAAATATTTCGTTTAACTCTGTCCTACTTGATAAATAAAAACAAAAATGAATTCTTGAGATTTTTCAAATCATCTCCCAGCAATACAATCCCGGACCTACTTATGAAATCCATAATAACATAGCAAAATATACTCTACATTAAGATAACCGGTTTATTAAGTAGAGTACGATAATAAAATGCTAATTACTAATTAGTTAATCTAATCTTACGTAAGAACGTATGAAATTTCAACGTTCGGATAATCTTAAGCACGAAGGCAAGATTTACGAGGAATGTGTTCGAAGTACTTCTGCCAATGTGGGTTAATGTCTACCACTCCAGATGTAGTATCTACTGACATTAAACTGCATTATATACCTATAAATTGTACCTTTGCATATTTAAATAATTATAAGGATAGGCACTGTTAATGTAAACTAGTGACCACATAGTTACCGCGCCGTGCTGAGTATATTTAATAATCACTGTACCGATACAAATCGTTGTTACGATTCATTACCACAAACAAATCGAATAGCGTGAACGTGGATTTAATTTATAATGAAAAGAGTTATTTGCTGTAATAAAAATTATCTATGAATTGAAAAAGATGAGAAAGCGACGAACACCGTGGCTCAAAACCTAAATGGGTTGGTCATTGAATCGATTCTATTTTTGAAATAGAGTATTTAAAGGCTGCTGTATTATAACTGGCCGTTTTGCGCAAATAGGACGTATAGCTGCAACTCATAAAGTACTAATAAACCAGCATGAAGGTAACAGCTGGCCGTACCTAGTACCTAAGCTAAGTCGTGCTCAGAGCCATTAGTAGCACCCAGTGTTTCATAACCTTAGCTTAGTCAGACGTGATTATTAGATATGACCAAGTTTATACGTAAATACACATTGAAACAACGCAAATAAGATAAATATAATGCTTTTTGCTGTGTTATCCTCAAACTTCATTGATTTAATAACTGAAGAGAGATCATAGTTTGATCATAGTTTATGATAGGATTTTTTACGACAAGCTTTTAAGAGATTTTATTGCTACTTAAACACTGCCTAAAACACTCGGTAATATCGTTAGAGCGTGCTCTAGTTTAAGTGAGTGTCCAAAAATACCCCGGGTACAGATACTTTTACTTTAGCTCACTGTCTGGATACTAGGTTCCTATTTCTAGAAGAGTATTAATTTAAAGTAAGTTGGTAAATAAAAGCACAAAGTATATTCAAATTCTTTCAAATAAGAAAATGGCCAACGCAGTTTTTATAGAGCAGATAATAAACTCTGCCATATGCTTGCTAAAAAAAAACGTTTAAACTTATTTTCGGCTTTATGAAGCTGTAAAAGGCACGTGTGGTCCTATGCTTCGTTCAATAGTAAGTTCAATCACTCTCAGGTTCGTTTACACGCACACTAGTGTAATTACTGGGCGCACGCTACAAAGCTACGAGAAAGGCAGACACGCGATCGTGACTTGCTTCGCACATTATGTTACATCAATTCTTTAACCTTCCATCAGCTTACTGAAAATAGTGCTTACAATGAAAATTTAATTTGGGCATGTCCGAGATGACTTGCTATTTTTTTTATGTATATTAAGAACCTTATTCGATTTTCGTCATTCTTTGCCTTCATAGACAAATCATGCCTAACCCTGGTGATTATAACTGTTAGAGGTTTTTCTTTTGGCGTATCGAGATCTAATTATATCGAATTTAATCAGTCTGAAATGCTCTTAACATACGTAACAAAATTACAAAAGCAATTCGTGGAAGGCGAACTATCTACGACGCAGCCGATATTTATAATCCATGCCTTATCAAACATTCAGATACATTGATCTGGGTAATCAAATTAGAAAGCGGTTGATAGACGACCATCTAGATATTATACAAGTATAATTGAAAGACTCGGGTCTGGTAATAGGAACAGTAAAGCTTTGCATCCTGAATAATAATACCACAACTATCTGTTAGTACACTTTCTAAATTCAATGAATATATTATTATCAGAGTAACTATAGTTTTATTACTGTTGCTACAAACCTATGTCGTAGATATATCATATGTATTGCAAAACAAAAGCTAATCTCTATTAAAACCTACACAAACGCTATCAAAGTTAACTAGCAATTGAACGCAGCACATAAATATTGTAAGCACGTGGAGCGTAGGAGTAGCGTCGATCAGTGGCGGTTATCGAATGCCAATGTCAACTTATTTGCAAACTCGTCGTACTGTTACACTGTCGGACAAGACGAGACCGTCTGACCCACATCCCATATCGTCGAACAATATAATTAAGGCACGGATTTTTTGTTAAACAGGACATCGGCCGGCCAATAATATTAAGACGTGACTCACCAGTCACTGACCAAAGTTGTAAGGATATCGTTATGGTATTAATGTTTGAAAGAAGCTTTGTGAGAATTAAAACTGATATAATGTCGAAAAGTGAATGTGCCCATTATGTTTATAACTAGGGTATTTTTCTTCATATTGATAAAAATTGCATTAAAATTTCGATGATGACATTATTTATAAGTCAACTGATTTTTTAACTTCATCCTCCGAGCCTTTTTCCCAGCTATGTTGGGGTCGGCTTCCAGTCTAACCGGATTCAGCTGAGTACCAGTGCTTTACAAGAAGCGACTGCCTATCTGACCTCCTCAACCCAGTTACCCGGGCAACCCGATACCCCTTGGTTAGACTGGTGTCAGACTTACTGGCTTCTGACTAGCCGTAACGACTGCCAAGGATGTTCAATGACAACCGGGACCTACAGTTTAACGTGCCATCCGAAACACAGTCAATGGTGATTTATTTAACTATTCTTGCAAAATAAACGATCTTTGGTAGGAGCGATTAAAGAAGTGTAGTGTTGACATTTACGCAACTAGGCAGTTGTTTTGTTTAGAGAAAATAGTGTCCGTGATAGCCTGATAGCGATTGTACGTTTCCGTGTCACAACTCAACGTACAATCAAAACTGTTTACAAACACGCTTATATTTATAAACACGACAGTGTAGTATTGATCGGAGTTAATAACTGACATTGTTTACTTTTCAATATCAAAATAACGGCATGAATATTGAATACTCTTTGTCGTCACTACGATAACATAATGAGTACGACGATACTGAAAGAATACTCTTCATATTCTCTTTGATATTCAAAAACGTGACGTGAAAATTATGAGAGCAGTCTAAAACCGGTTACGTGTAATGATAACTCTCATAAATGTATACATGTAGTCATTGCGAACATTACATATTTTATACGTCATAGTGAAAGTTAGTACGCGGATTTGCGTGAACGGAATCTAATCTAAAGGTGAGTTACTCGATTTAAGCCACGCGTGAAGAACATTTAATGCCATCAAACATTTTAAAGGCTTAACTGTATTTTAAGCGATGTCACAACAAAGAAACTGAATATTATTATGCGGTTTCGTATTACACATAACATTCAAATTCAAGTCAACATTGTTTCTCACAAAAGTGATGTCATAAAAACAGTTATAGTGAAGTTTATGCCGGTTTCAAAGTTTCTAAGTATTTTATTACTACTCTAGAACAAAACAGTGTGGTGCTTACTACAAAACTTATGTATTTAACGTATAAGCTACTACTTGCCTTAACATTTTAAGACAATAGCAGTTGGATTATGTTTAATGTATAAAACTTCTAACGTTAAAAGTTTTCACACATTTTAGTTAGCTTAATAAATCGTTAAGTATCACTTAACAAACCTTAACTTTGCAGAGACACGTTTGAACCTTATTGTTTGTGACTTATTTCTTGACTTCTACTTACTATCCTGACGGGTTTGACCTGAGGTTAAAATCGTGAATTCCGTACTAAGTCAACGACATTTTTGTTTCTGATTTTTTAACTTTTTGGTAACTGTTAGTATGTTTTTTGTCCTGAACATTATTATGTTTACTTTCTGGCTACATAAATACCATAAATCACATAGAGCTAGATTGTTTTTTTTAAACACCAAAGAACATAGAGCATAGAGTATCTTGTTCCGTGAAAGTTCCAAGTACGGACTTGAGAAAATGTTAATAAGATACGCGTAGGTGCTGATGTAGCAACACCTCTATGGAACACAATTAGCTATGAATTTCTCACGTCACTATGATCGCTCTTTAATAAAGTGATAATAACAACTGCTCTTCCAACTGTGTGACTTCTGTCTAAGCTTTGAGAAATGTGAAAGCTGGCAGAGTGACGACTTGTAGACAGACACTGCATATTACGTCACAAGAGGTAGTTGATAACGCTTTTAGCTTCAACAAAAATCCTTACAAAAAATATAACACTGACTTTGGTTTTGTATTTCCGTACATTGTCTTTTTAAATAGGAAGGACTAGGTAGATAGGATCACGTTCTATTCCTGTTTTCTAACACCTAAAATGATAACGAAACGGTCATGTCGGCCATGGTCAGTAATGGTAGGTACCTGATTAATTAATTTCCTCATGATTAATTCATATTTAATCAATCATGCAGCCGTCAATTATTGTGAACTACTTTTACCCGCGACTATGACACGTAGCAGCTACTATAATTGCAATAGGACAAGCAGTTTTCTTTGTCACCTATCATTTGATATGAGATTGGTTGTCAATTTTATACATCTAAATTAAATACAGACAGTATTTACACGTAACACGTTTCTTCACGAAATGGTTCAGATGTCTGAAACAACGTTTAAGTAAAGTTAAGGTAGCCTTATAAAAAAAGATTCCTGTCTAAACTCACTGTATGCGCACTATGCCAAGAATCCATTACTTCTTTTGAGTTCTATTCACGTGAGATCCATAATGTCCTAATCTTATGGTATGTGATGATGAAGGTACTTAGGCGGGTGATAAAATTAATTCCAAAAAAAAACTGACGAATTTGTTGAAAGAATTTGTACTTCGAACTTACTCTTCCATATCGTATCTCGCTATCGCTCTAAGGTTTGCTGTTAGAGAACCCAACTCTGGGTTAAGCTCGCCTTTGTACATAACTTCTGTGTAGGTATTGTGTAGGTATGTGTGTACAGTAAAGAATTATCCCATTATTTGCGAAATCGATGAATGAGAATGATAGTATTAATAAATGCAAAATGTTCTTCCACAGTAAAGTCACGATGCGCAGCGGTGTACGATGACGTGCGCGGCGCTGGTGGCAGTGGTGCTGGCGATGGCGAGCGCTGCGTGCGCACAGCTGCGGCCCGCCGACGCGCCTCTCGCCATCAACGACACACGTGAGTGAGTCCCGGACTAGTACCATACTTTGTTAAGAAGCTTGCTGTTTACATCTCCTCTTGGGAGAACTTCGGTTACCTGAACAAAATCCAAAATAAAAAGTCCAGTTTCGGGAGGTCATTCTTCAACAGTGGGCATTATAAGGCTGCGACGACGACGACCTGGGAAATAACTTGATCATTTAAAGTTTTACCAAATCTAAATATATAAAACTCAAAGGTGACTGACTGACTGACTGACTGACATAGTGATCTATCAACGCACAGCTGAAACCACTGGACGGATCGGGCTGAAATTTGGCATGCAGGTAGATGTTATGACGTAGGCATCCGCTAAGAAAGGATTTTGATCAATTCTACCCCCAAGGGGATAAAATAGGGGATGAAAGTTTGTATGAAACTTTGTCAATTTTAAACCGATCGGACTGAGACTTTGCGTGCATAAAGCTACTATGGCGTAGGCAACCCTTAAGAAAGGATTTTGATAAATTCCATCCCCAAGGGGATAAAATAGGGGATGAAAGTTTGTATACATCTTCTTAGATTTTATGAAGAAGTCCTGATGACGAATCAGAATTTTATGATGATGTTCGCTTAAATACGATTTTGATTAATTCAACCCCCATTCAACCCCCACGGGTGATAAATTTTACATCCTTCATCATCCCTTATTTTATGTTGCTTGCTCACGAGTAAGTTCACCCAATAACTTAATAGTTTTAGCGCCTAATGACAGATTAGTAAAGAATATTGTGTACAAAGAAGTTTTGTAGGCCCTAATTTTTTACACACGCTAAACAAAAGTAAAGCCGCAAAAACCATACCTAATTAATAATAATAACGCGAGCGAAGCCGCGGGCAAAAGCTAGTGACATAATATAATCGATTTTTTGTTTACTCATTACTTCATACAAAACGGACAGTAGGTACCTACTCAATACCCAAAGAATTGTTAAACGAAGGCAACATTATCTTCACTGATAGGTAGGCAACTTTAACCGTCGCACCACAAACACTTTTAAACGTTTGTTGAACACTTGTCTAAAAAACTTCATGTCACTTTATGTCGTTGAAATAAGGTCCGTTTTGCAGCCAGCAGTTTTGTTTAAGTTTTTGTGGTAAGGCCATAACCATCTTACCACAAAAACTTTTAAATGTCAGTTTACGACTTATCTAAAAAAATTACAAATTATGACGTTGACATATGGTTCATTTTGCAGCCTCAATTTTTTTAGACAAGTAAGTCAGGTGTTTAAGCTTTTGTAGTAAAGTTGTAAATGTTTAAGGATATAGGTTTGATAACTCAATCTCTCACCTTTTCCAAGATTAATTGGTGTGGAATCAGTTTCTAATTTCTGAACATCCTTTTTATCTCAAGAGCTGTACCCTATCCGACGTTGAGATGAAATATGAACTAATGACCAAGCCCTGTTATAATTAATCACTTCAAATCTCCGTATTAATGAACGTTAAATCATTTCAATTTAGGAAATGCATAGTTTTGAATTAAGCCTCTATTCTAGGTAATAATTACTTCAGGGAAATATAAATGTACGAGGGTTATTTAATGTATCAATCAGTTTTGTTCCATACAAATTATTTGACATTAATTTTATCTTAAGCTCTATCAACGTTGAGACAGGCACGTCACTGAGACTTTAATTAAAATAAAAGCTTGTTTAAAGATGACTGACATTGTCAGCTATAAGTTGATAAGAGAACATTCTATTAACTTGCCTATAGGTGCCTTGATATTCATTTAGGTGTATAGAATACTTTAACTAATTAGAAATGAACTGAAATCTGAATCAAGAACAAGAACTTCTAAGTTATGTTGAACTTTCCCTCAAATCATTTATTATATTACTATGGCTTCAATCAAAGCTAGTCGGATTAGTAGGGCAAATCGCCAATAATAAGCAGGCTATTGATTGGAAAACAGTTAACAACGCTGGATCATCAGGCACGGTAAATTATACACACACAAACACCCGGTTTCTTCGGTAGCTTTAGAATTAAGAATACATCGCTTTCACCTGAACCTACTTACAATTGTAATTACTTACCGAATTAAACATGAATACTTATTTAACGCCTTTTAGTCCAAACATGGCACGAACATGAAACCTACACGCAATGAACCTGCTTTAAAACCAAATGTTTTATTAATTTTGTGATCCAAACAGTTTCACTGTTTTAATTGCAGTTTTTCCGCATCTTTTGTTTTTGTTGTAACGAAAAGAATTAACATCATTGTTCACTATTATCGATTCATTCATTACATATACATTTTATTTTGTTTGTATTGCCAAATGCCACCAAACATTTTATTTCATATAGAGAAGTCAAATAAACCATAAAGACTGCAATTTATACAGAAACTGCAAACATTAATGGATACTTCACTTTCCTAACATTGTGATGTAAACAGTCGATGGGAACTAAGACACTGCAAGAAATAAACAAGGTTTCTATTTTCTAACGCACAAACGTTGCAAGTTTTCAACTGTCTCAACTGGTGTCAATGTTCTCATATCTTTCACACTGATTATGGCTTGGCTGCATCCGCAACGAAATATGAAAAACTAAAAACTTTTCAAGAAGAGAACAGTCGTGTTTTGTTTTGCGTTTGTTCAGAAAACGATTCTTAAGGGCTTATTACATTTGACTAAATTCAGTCGTCTAAATAGGTTTGTCTAATTAGGTTTCTAAATGATTTAATGAAAATTACCTTCCTAAATGCGATTACATTTGACTGAATTTAGTGACTGAATCGTTTAGACGACTGAATTTAGTCAAATGTAATAAGCCCTTTACCAACATAGCATATTGGGAGGTTGATTACCTATACGCTGATGATAGATGAGTTTGTGTGGGTCGTGTCGTAAGTGAGAGGAAGATACCAAAACATAATATCAGCGACATAATTGCAACAATCAATCACACAACAAAAAATGCAACTATGCAACAACCAGACATTTGATGGATAGAAATAAATGGGCCTGTCAATAATGTTTCAAATGATCATTTTGAACTGCATTTCGAAACAAGTTCCGATTCAATTTCTCGTCATCTTCGTTGTCCGCACTCTTCTTTGTCTAATATGTATTATACGTTGTTGTAATGTTGTCTTCCTCAATCTTTCGAAGCTGCTTTCACAATAAGGTGTCGGTACCTCTTGGCACTCCTACGAACTCCCACACACTATGCCAAAGTACCTTAGCCGACGCATTCGATAATAATATTTTGGAACGATAAAAAGAAACATCAAACTTAACCATACCAATGAAACTTGGCTCGATAATGCACGGTTTTCCAGAGCTTAAAACATACCGACTTTTGACTTATTCAAAATTGTCGAGAAATGTTCCTACTGCAAGAATAATGTTGCTGCAGTGTGGCTACAGCTAAAGTGCCGATCACCAGAAATGACCGTACCGCGGTGCACAGGAACCTCGTTATGCACGTAATGCTGATCGTAAAGTAAACAAAACACAGTAATGTGTCTACTCGTCCGGTCGGTCCCGTTAATTGAACAGCGCACTAATCGCATATTGCGCGCGCTTTCCCTTTGGAAAGTATCGAAATACGATCCAAATCACTGAAGTTGAATATAAATTGATTTTCAAAGTCATTGCCTCAGAAACGGGGAATTAAGTGAACCCGTACCGTAACTTACTTTGGTATAATGAACCAGTAAGCAGTAAGGTCTAAACTTTACGCCAAGAGCGAGCCTTAAAGCTTGACATTTAGACTCTGAAGCTTTGTTTCATTTGTTTTCAAAGCAAACGGTAAACTTCTTAATGTTCTTCTATATTTCAAGCAAACCGCTCGGAAACTCGTTTTAATATTAAATTAATGTGCTCATAAGTCCTACATTTTTTATGAGACCAAAATTATAATTTCTTGCATAAGGCCAACATTTATTGGCGCAGCCGGACCGCCTGTCAGTTTAAATTGTAAACATAAATGACTGTACCTAGCTTAGAAGCTTAGAAAATATTCTACATTCAGTGTGTCTGGTGTATCGAGCAATCGAATAAACATTGTGCATCGCCATGAATACATTACGCCCAAACATGGAACAATTGATTAGCATAGAAATTCTAAATATTTCAATGATACGATGATTCCAGTAAAGTATGTAAACAGAGTAAAAAACAACTGTGAAGGCCTACTAAGCAAAAATCCTTCTCTGTCATCTCGATACATATATTTATATCATTGGGTATATAAGCACCTCAAACAACTATAGTCTAGTTAAAAATACAGTATCTCTTAAAACAGGTTAATAGAACATTTTTAGAGCTCTTAGAAACTCTTGAGGGTGCTTCATTCAGTATCAGCTACCGTAAAAAGTGGTCCAGCTTCCCCATAAACTTTACCTCTTGAAATAAGTTTTTATGTCGTATTTACTTTTCGACCCAATCCCATCCTAAAAAGTTGGTTTCGTCAATTTGTCCGTCAGAGATGTTTCAACATTTTCAACTTGTTGATAGGTAACTTGAATATACTCAATCGTTCTTTCTACAAAAAGTTAAAATCATTTGAATTCCAACGTGAGCAATTGGCTCGCAAGATTAATGTAAAACATTTACGGACAATGATTTCTGCTTACATTGGAATTGCTATACAAGAATATTAATTGATATTTTCTTTCTGCATACAATATAGGTTACACAATTTCATAACATTGATTACAAATCATAAGCCGTAGGCAGTAAAAGCTATACAAAGCCATCAGTGGGTTTGAAAATCATAATGGAGACTAGGTATACGCAAAAACATAACACAAGGAAGAAATTTGTCTTCTATTACTATCCCGTATCAAATACTTTCAGACTTATGATTTATCATATGATAATTATACATATACAAAAAATTCTAACTCTAAGTTCTTATATTGTGTTAAACTTGACGTTTTCATTTGTTTCCAGGCTGTGGTACGGAATGCGTGCGCTGTGCAGCGGACGGGTGCGTCAAATGCGCTCGGCTGCTGGTCTGGCCTGGCGGCACTTGTGCTCATGACTGTCCTGCTGGCAGCCGCGAGGCTTGGGCACATGATGACCACCTCATGGGACGGGTGTGCTACCCTGCGCAGACGTATAACGAGGTATGGTAAACTTGGAAAAGTGGAAAACGCTAACTCCAAAAATCTAATTCACACAATTAGCTTACGAAGTGTAAGATAAAGCAAAAAAGACACTCAGGTACTTTTTATTAAAATATAAATTAATATTTTTTTGGAATGTCGACCGCGTTCTAAATATCTATAACTAAATTACGGTCCCAAGATATTACCTTGTGGAATTCCAATAAACATAGCTTTTCCATTAAGAGTAACTGTAAATCATAAACAAAAATAAGAATATTTGAATGTTATATTAGCTCCAAATAAATTCGTTATATTAGCCGCATCCATCAAATACCAGAACATGAAAGTTCAACGGCTTCTAGATTAAAATACTATGATGTAACGGCTTTGATGCGCGGAACAGATGTGGTCCGTATGGTACCTGCTCCACAGTCAATCTGAATCATTAAAGAGCAAATCCGAACGATGATGCTGCTCTATGAATATTGAGCTATTTCAGTTATACGCACTTGTGTATAAGAAAAATATTTAGATTATGAGGTTGATTTAAATGCTACAAGTCCATTAAATACATATCATATATAACTTTACCGTGCAAAATGAAAAAATATGCAGCTATCGAAGCGACGCAGTCTACTCCCTAAATTCACCCGACTCCTTTTTGCAAACTTTTCGTTAAATCTCAAATAAATCCCCGAACCTGTCGTATTGCATACTGAGTACAGGCACACAGTCTGCAGCTAAATGTTGAAATAAAACGCTGAAAGGAGTAGCTGTTCCAGCCAGTATTAAATTAATAAACGGCTTTATTGTAGCAGGTGCTGTTACATTACTCCACAGCGACAATTGAAAATGGCCACTAACACTAGTGAATAATAGAGGTGGACGTATACGCCACTTGTACTACATTGTACAGTGGACCGACCACAATGCATTGTGTTTTAACAACTCTCTCCCAGCTTTCTGCGTTGCTTGCTAAAAACAAGAAAGTCCAGGAAATGCTCCTATTACTTCGATGTTTTTGATTTAGAGTGAGATATTTACTAGTTCTACCAAAAAAAAAGCGTTTGTGACATCGACATCGTTGTTATAGGTGTAGCAAGAAAAGTTATCACAAATAAAAAACAACTTTTAACTAAATTAAACTAGACGTCCTTTATTGATATTTTAAAATAGTCAATACCTTACAATACTTCAGCAAAGCGAACTATTTGTCGTCTGTGTGTCCCTAGCTTTTTATTACCTTTTGGACTAGCCGACTGATACATGACCCAAAAGAGAATACCAAAACACGGGCCATTGTTCTAACTTCGAAAATTGCTAACGCCTATGGCGATTTCAGATCAAGTTAGTCCGTTCGAAGTGTATTTATAGACAATAAAAGGTATTTCTTCCACAATTCTTTTGCCAAAAGCTTGTTGGTAAGAATTGTAAGCTCTAACGTGCTTATACGGGTCACGATTTATGGTGGTATCCACGCCCCCATTACTTACAATCTAAAAAGGTCCTTACTGAGGTATTGGCAAATTGTAGTGTGAGGGATCAAGTAGAGACAATCGAGGCCGACTAACCTGTTTTATGTCTTTGTCGTGCTCACGATTTTTAGTGGTATCGAATGTTTCTGAAGCAGTAAGCTTTCTGCAATGTTTTGCTATTGTGTAAACTGTTTGTATTTGCGAGAGCCTTATACACATGGTTGGTTCAGCAAAGGATCACTTTCGTCCTATTTCATACTCCAAGAGCGTGATGCGCCCACTCTCTAAACGCATTGCTTACAAAAAAGCGACATCACAGGCTAGTCTTTTCCTAAATCTTCACCGAAATCTTTCACTAAAATAATGATGATGTCCTCCTGCCGATTATCAGCCACGGTGGCGGTTCTCATATAAGGAAATTAGCCAACTGGCAGGACATATTATATTGCTTTAGTATTTAAAATATTTTTATGGTGTGTTACCAGGTGATAGTGGGCGCTGCCTGTGGGGTGGCCGCGTGCATCGCGCTGGTGGCCGCCGCGGCTGCGTACGCGCGGTGTCGCAGCAAGGCGCGCGCGCAACCACAGCCGCTGCCTCAACGAGCTACACACGACGACGACACGCGACTCCGAGAGTTTCACAAACAGTTGGACTGCTTGCGAGTAAGTTACTTACTTACACCTCTTATCTATACAAATACCAAAAAATATAGTACCTATCTGAAATGACTGGGACGATTTTGATGAGAATACCACTGGTTGAGAACTGATGTGGAAAAGAATAACTAAGACTTTTCATTCGGGTTCAATTTGTTGAATTTTTTTGCCTTTGGTTCTCCGAGAACTGCTAGTTCAGTTATAAAAACACATTGCAATCTAGGTAAAGGTAGGTAAGTATTTTCAAGTAGGTATTCATTCGGTAACATTTTACATCGAAGACGTTTGTTGCACAAGATCTACTATTTTTAGTATTAAGATACATGCACACTCATGCATATTTGATTTGGTATCAATGCCATATTTAAACAAGACGTGTGCATAATAAAACCGGCCAATCAAATGTTTCATAAATATTACATGATTTACGAAATTACCAACATACAAATACGGAATTCCGCTTTCGAATGTATGAATAATAGATACAATATGATTATCTAAAATAATAAATATGGACCTAGTTAGATAAAACGTTAAGAAATCAGGAGATTTATCAACACAAACATTAGAATCGCACGATATGTCTTAAGAGCCTACTTATTTCTTCTATCATTTCATCATTTGCTTGAGCCGAGGATTACAAATGCCAATTATATTCTGAAAAGAATTTAGAACTTGTATCAACGTCATAAAGTCTATTTTTGCTGAAATAAATGCTGAAGAAATAAGGACCCCGCTAATTTTAATAAGATGACAATTATTGACAATGCCCGACGGATGGGGTGCCCTACCAAAATGTCAGTGTTATCTATCTCTATTCAATTGATAATTCGTCGATTGATTGATGTTATTTGAGTTTCTGAGGATATTTTTATACTCCGATTATGACCTGGCTGACCGATTAAAAGCTACTCTATCTTCAAAAATAGAATTTGCGATATCTCTATTTCGGCCTGCACACCAAATGGCATAACAAAAATAAAAGACCTGCTGTAGGCACATGTACTGTTAGTAGGTAGATACCTATGTATGTATGGTATTACCTTGTGACCTCTTTACTTAAGTTGCTGATAACATAATCGTTATCATTACAGCCTCACGCCTACACGTTGCTGGCGATCCTGAACCACACGCGGCATCAAGTGCGGGAGCTTTATCAGCTTGGCAACAATGATGCTGCAATGGCTTACAGGTATGTAGATTTATCTTTTACTATAGCGTACCTACCTAGTGGGTCAATGGGGTTAGAAGCTGAGGTAGATGATTCTTGTCTTGTTTGTCTTTTGTTGTTCAAAGTTATCGGTAAATCTAGAGCTAACTAAGAGTACTGCAACATATTTTAACACCCCTACACCTACTACTGAATTCTAAGCTCGAATTTCAGTAACTCAATTTGTGCTAGGTCTTCACTTTAGTCGACCTATCTGTAAAATGTCCTTGATAGACTTTTACACTGGGTACCTAATCTTCAGACCTTAATTTAGGTAGATCTTTTACCTAAAAGCAAAATTTTAGAACCTACCTTCTCAAAGGTATTTTTTATTTTCCCTCGGTTTCCTAAAATGCAATCAACGCGACTGTAAAAAAGTAAATGAATTAACAAACCTTTATAAAAGAGGTTGCGACAGTGCTCTAATAACACAGCAAGCGAGTCTGTTGACAGAGCTACCAACCTAATCTAGAAAAAACACATTCCAAACAGTGCCTCAATAGTGCAGCGTGGTGTTTATTTACGTTACGTTACCTACTCGAGATAGTGAAGTCTAATATTAGCTTCTGTTACAGTTGCATTCTGAGTGATCTGGCCAAGTTGCTGATATTGTTGAACAAGCAGCAGGTGCCCGTCGTGCCGGATGAATGGCCGCGTCTCGCTAGTTGGGCCGAAAGGTATATACAACTTTTTAAACTGATTTATTGATTATCTGTGTTTTGAAAATTTTGAGCTTAGTGACTCATAACCAATGTTTTGTTATACATGTTGCTATTTAGACTTAAATATGTTTGTTGCAGAATCTTGAAACGCTACAGCCGCACTCCTGTTGGTCCACAGCAAGAAGGCCAGCTAGTTAACTTCCTGCCAGCCCCACCGAGTCAAGGCTCTGACTCGGAAACGACTCAGCAGTCCTTCTCGACGTTCAAACCTCCTTCGTACTCCCCCACGTCATACGACAGTAATATCATAGACAAAGAGATGGAGTGTGAGTGGAGTGATGTTGGCAGACCTCCCAGCTACTCGCAAGTAGAGAGAGAAAGAGAGACCATCGTCCTCTCCGACCCATGGGAGAGAAGGCCGATTGTTAGGAGGAGAGCGTTTGGCTAGAAGATGAATTCTTCGAAATGTCAAGGCGGCCTCAAGATGAACTAACCACTGAACTTTAATTTGTGTAATATTAACTTTATAGCATTTGGTTCACCATTCCAAGTCTGACAAGTACAAAATACCAGATTACTAATATTTAATATCTGTAAGTTTTGTAGTGGTGCTTTAAACCTTGTAAATAAGTAGGTAGTACCTATTTCCTACTAAACCTATGCTTAGGTATGTTTGTGTAGGTATAAATAGTACCTAGTTTTGAAAACGAATTAGGTAAGTGAATTGTAAGAGAATTTTCGAAAAATCAATTTTGTCGTTAAATGTACAGAGTTAAATTATTATCAATACTGAAGAATTATAGATAATAATTTATTTACTTTATTTCTGTAAAAGTAATGAGAAACCCTACTACACTGAATTAAATAATAACATAAACAAGCAATTGTAAATGCTTTAAGTAAGTAAACATGTAGACTACGCAGAAATAACATTATTTTTAAACAGTTTAAAACCAAAGTAGAATATATTATAGTTATCTAGTCTAAAAATTAAATCAACATAATTATTACGGAGCATGCATGCGTCCATAAAATAAGAGCATTTTTGTTTTTGTATAGAATCTCTAAATTTTAGATCCTGAAGTAAGTAATTAATTGTTTTACCACCTATTATATTAAACAGTAGACTGTTTAGGGACCATAGTAAATGTTGCTTTAATCTTAGAACAGTATTTAAATACGGATTTTACCTCGACTTAGCTGGTAGATCTTCAGTGATAGCAACAAGTTACTTTAAATCTTTATCTTCCATCAACAAGGAACCCAATATAGACAATGCCAGCTGAAAAAAACTGCCGTCTTTCTATATTCAACTGTTTAGGAATTTCTTCAGCTGCCAAGAACGGAAAAGTCGTGATCAGGCTAAACTACCCTTTCTGATACTAATTATCATAAAATAATTACAAAGTAGTTTGTCATAAGTGCCTAAATATTGTTATAAAATAAAGACAACGAAAATACCTATTTGTTAAAATAGTTTAAAATACTTTTTTATGAATGTTAAATTAATAAAGATGAATTTATATTCTTGTTCATTATTTTTTGTATGCACCTACAAAAAAACCATCCATGGTACGTCATTTGAAAAAGGGATTACCCTATACATAAGTACCTGTAGTACCTACCCAGAAAAAATATTACGAGCGTTAAGCCTAGTTATAGTAGCTGGTCCTCATTAAGGGAGACCTACATTCAGCAGTGGATGGCATAAGGCCATCGGTAATTTGTATGATAATGGAATGGAGAACTCAAGTTTGAGCTAAAAATAATACACACAGCATAAAATAATCCCCTAAATTGAAGTCAAAAGTTTTGATACCCGAAGTACCTATCTAAATAACGAAATTCCCTATCTCTTCCACATAAGTGGCTCTACTATCGAGTGTGAAAAATAAACACAGCAAAAGGCTGGATAAATGTAACCAATTACTAAAGTAAAAATCAATTGTACTAAACTGAAGACTAGCCGAAAATTACTAAAATAAACTTCATATTGGGTAAGCGACGAATCACTTTTCTATTGTAAGCGTTAATTTATGCCATAGTAGAATTATAGAACACGGCCTACAAAATTTTGTCCCTCACGTCAAGTTGACGTATGTAATATTTATGCTGGCAACTCAATTCAAAACCTCAGCAAAATGTCAATGTCAACATTGAAAAGCTGTCTGCTGTCTGCAGCAGTCAGTCAGAATTATTAGCTCTCGTTGTTTCGTATAAATTCAGTGATTCGTAATAATTAAATTAGATATTTCATGGTTTTATTCACGTCACTTCAGTGAATTGTGGGTCAAAGTATATATTTCAAGTACTAATCCCAGTACACCACCAGACGTACATGTATTTCGTGTATTATTTACGAAAAATGTAGTGCACAAGTATACATAACGGTAAAGTTCTAAATAAAGCCTAAATATTTTGATATTGTGAGCATATTATTTTAATGTCCGTGTATTTAATTTTGGAGGTGACCTTTAACTATCACTTTTTATTCATCTTTGAGGCGTAGGGGTTATGAAGTGATCCCAAAATTATATTTCATAACAAGAAACTTGTTGACATACAGCTGATCAAACATTCTTTGTTCAGAGTATTGAACTGCTTATCAGTTATGGAAATAATGTTTCGTTTTCAGATGTCTTTATATACACTGGGGTTTTGATTCCACTGAAATATTCCAATAACAATCAGCCATCAATTAGCCAAATGGTAAGTACAGTTAGTCGCCCATTTACCGCCACACCAACCCGATTTCATATCACTGCTTATTGAAGAGATATTCAATTAATTATCAATTAATCAAACTTGGAATTGTTAGGGTAAATATGAAATTTTATGTTTCAGTTGCTATGTTAATTTTGAACCTACCTACATATCCTAGTTTGCTTCAATTTTATTTAATACCTGACAATAATTCAACAATTTTAGATCATATTTCTTTTTGTTTTAAGTGTCATACCGGTGGGTACATGTATGATTCTGTAAACCAGATAATACAGTCTTAATATGACATATGCTTAGCATGACATGTTTGTAATTTCTCTGCAATGTCATTATAATAATGGACTTTGATTTTTCCTGTGATTTGTTGATTGCAATTACATCATAGAACTCATTATGAGAGTGTTATTAAAAAACAATATTCCATAAAAGATAACAATAGATTGCTCATATAATCCAAGTTAAAAAAAACTATTTTACTGTTTTTATAAAGGCCAGTCATGATTTTACATTACTTACTATGTAAATATGCTGCCATTTATGCAAGTTCCTTATCTCTTTTCTACTTCTACTATTTTTTAGGCTGTCATGTTTATTACTTTTTTGGTTGTTCCATATTCAAATAGGAATCAGTATTCAACTCCAAATGGCATGTTATTACGAACACTTCCTTACAGTTTCTCAGTCTGTAGTAGACTGGTACCACTTTCTGACTTTCTCTCATACACATTTATTTTATGCCTAGTAATATTCATTTGCCTAACAGTTATTAACATTAAGTAAATAATGTATATCTAATCGCGTTTTCAGCTTTCAAGTACAATCAAGGTGAAATTATTAGAAACATCTGCCAATCTATCTGGTCATCATGAAGCAGTTAGCAGCATGGTAAGTTAACTTTTTGCTATAAAATAATATTAAATACACTTTCTCTGGATAGTCATTATCTCTTCTAAAATACTGCATTCAAACATTTTTGACTGTTTAACAAAACATACATTATTATAGTAATATTTAATGTTATAAGATAATAAAACTTTAAAATCATCTATTGTGGATGTGTAAAAGGAGTAGAGTTAAACTTAAAGCCTATTTACTGATAGTAAATAAAAAAACTGGACACAAATAGAAAAACAGAGATAATAATAAACAGAACTGTAACAGGAAAAAATGCTTATAAACTGAAAGTTTTAAAATACATAGCTATTAATATAATTACTGTGTAATCAACAATGAATCAACTTGCATAAAACAAACTGTATAATGTTTTCCTTACTTTTGTGTTGATATTGAACACATTTTTATCTCTATACATTTTGTGTGGTAATACTAATAAAAACTTAGTAATCCTTCTTAGTATTTACATTGAGTAAGTATATTTATTTGCAAAGTATGTACCTATTATTATTGATAAGCTTTTTGTCAATAAATCTTCTGATTACAAGTAGATAGTACATGCAATAAACATCAGATTAGATAAATGCAAAACTTGACATAGGGTGTAACTAAAATTGATTACATAAAAAGAACACTTGCACTTAAAAATGTA
Source organism: Helicoverpa armigera (assembly GCF_030705265.1). Taxonomy (NCBI): domain Eukaryota; kingdom Metazoa; phylum Arthropoda; class Insecta; order Lepidoptera; family Noctuidae; genus Helicoverpa; species Helicoverpa armigera. The sequence continues at coordinate 6,443,106 of NC_087121.1, forward strand.
TTATATTATTTACTTAATATATTTATTTTGAAATAGAAGCTTATCTTGATTAACAAGCATAATGTCATACCAAACTTCTTTGAACAGGTATCAGAAAAAAATAAGTTCATACGACAAAGAGGAATGGGAGACGATGGTGGAACAGCTTCTGATGCGCGGCACCTACCGCCGGCGCATCGTCGACTTCTCCTCGCATGCCCGCTCCTACCTCATTGATGTGGACTTAGTCAGAGGTACACTTTTCATTTATTTACAGTTACAAGTTACTACACACAGGCCTACATAGCCGCTGGGTTCATGCCGAACGGCATATAGTGTTCCGCTGGCAAAAATACCCCCAGGCCGAGCTTCGAGCGGCCACTGGTGTAGCGTTAAGAGTAGCCTCTAAAAACTGACATAAGCACTAACATAAGGTCCATCTCTATATTATATATCTCTGCTCACTATTGCAATCGAATAAAATTGTGTAACCATTGTTGGTTGGTTGCCTTGAAAGGCTACTGTTGTTAAAGATCTTAAACTGGTACTATCTCAAACGACCAGCCAGCAAAGTACAGAATTCAAATTCAGTTGCATCTAGTTTGATAAAAGGCCTCACAAACCACATCCGACATTCCATGCCACACTGGTTTTTACCGCTTAGCTCTTTATACCCACTTAATATGGAGCGGTATACGCGTTTATGCCTTGTCATTTGTTTGACAGTCCTAACCATGCAGTGCTAACCAGTTTTCATCAAGTGGGCCATTGTTCGACATACGGACATACCTATTTATTAAACATATTGATCCTTTATTATTATACCTACATTTATAAGCTCGAGATTGCATCACCTGCAATATTTTTTATGCATTTTGTTCTGTTTGATAATATAATGAGTAGGTAGGGTAACCTTAAATGGTTAGCGATGATTAAACATCGTATGCACCGGACTAATTTGGGAATGTCTATACTAGGTTCGTCGTTTCCTAAAGCTAAGCCCACACTGAGCATGCGTCGTGTGATATGGTACGCTCTAGTCCGACTGTTGTTCCTACCGGCGTTATACCAGTGGTGGACTCAGCAGACGTCGCCGGCTTGCGCCAAGTTCCTCCTCACGCTGTGGCTGATGCAAGTCCTCAATATGACCATATACTTTATGACGCCCGACATGGTGGATAGTGATGTAAGTTGATAAGTACCTATTATGTCTTTTATAAATATGAAATAAGGAAACTTTTTACATGGTTATTATGACTACCTCAGTAGACTTAGAAGGTTACTCTAAACACGCATTGTAGTATATTTTTAAATAATTGCCTGCACGTGGGAACTCTAAATAGACTGTTGTATTATAAATGGCTGAAAACCATAAATAGTTACCTAATACAGCAGATTTATTACAATTGTTTACGTGCTTCCGAGTAATCTTTTAAATAAAACCGTCTATAACTTAAAACTTGTTATTTTATAACAATAAAAATATGAACTAGCAACATGAACAGCTTTTGTATTCAGCAGTCTATATTGAGTCTACAATGGGTATCGACATGTAAATAACGCATTGAACATCCAATGGCTCGTATCTAAAATTAACTGGAATTACAATACTATTAAGGTGCACGCTTCGCTTCTTATGGCATAGGTACAACTATTGCAATATTGTTTATACATATGTGCTCGTTTAAGCGTGACACCTCACGTGTTTCGCGTGGGAGATAAGAAATTCAACATGCATTAATAAAGTTTATTATAATAGGTATACGTTTATGCTTACATCATACTTTTTATTTACTTATTCCTATTGTCTCTAAGATTATTCACGTGTCCGTGATGGTTTAATGATCCAATTGGAAAATAATTGCCTTTCATGACAATGGAAAGAATGCGTGCAAAACTTGCTTTCTTCAAAAGGTTTTAAACATGATTTGGGTTAAAAATACTTCTAAGCAATTTTGGCGCCCAACGTGGGACACCACAATTAGTACAGATACATCATCATCCTCCGAGCCTTTTTCCCAACTATGTTGGGGTCGGCTTCCACTCTAACCGGATTCAGCTGAGTACCAGTGCTAATTAGTACAGATACATATGAACATTAAATATCAAACGTTTTATTTCAGCCTAACTGTTGGTTAGTACCTCTAGGACTAATGTTGGTACTTAGTATAGTACACTCACAAATAGTCAGCACTACTGAGATGGAACTTGCAAGGGTACGACCTCGGGCCACCTACCGACGCAAATTACCGCGATATTTCAGGTAACTTTCTCTTCGGATTACACAAAGTCACGTAAAGATTTTTATTTTTACAATACTTCAGTAACTTTTAGGCCAATTTAAAGCCTGTACCTACAAATATTGTTTTAACTTAATATGGCAACACAGTAATGTAATGAGACAATATTGCCATCGCAGGCGCCCTAGATCTGAATGCGACGGTGGCAGCGGGGGCGGTTCGGCCGAAAGCGGCGCCACCTCGAGTCAGAGCAAGACACCCACTTCTAAACCCGCCAAGTTTCGACGACGACAATCACGAACTGAAATCGCTGAGAATGGACTGAGGTTAATACCGCTCATATTAATTTAGTCTTAAACTTTTAACCGTTATATCTTTGCGTAGTTTTGATTTGTGGATTTTATCTTTCAAATATAACCAGTTTATACAGCAATAGTCCGCTTTTAATTAGATTATCTATGCATTAGAAAACAAGAACACTCATGACAAACAAAACACATCCACAAAATTGCAATCTATCACCACCAAACAATTAAATTTTCAGAAAACGCAAGAAGGAATTAACAAAGGAGAATCTAATCAAAAACTTAGAGCCCGTTAAAAACAAAGCACTGATAAAAGTTAAAGCGAAGGATTCTGACGACGAAGAGTATATGGTTTGGAAAAAGCCTGATTTGACGGCACCTATTGTGACGTTCACTCCACCGCCTGACGACGCTACACCTAGCACCTCCTTCAGATATAAGCCCAATGTGCTAACAAAGAAACAACTAGAATCTTTCAATGTGAGGCAAAACCAGCAAGCACACATTTCAAGAGCGCTAGCCGACGGAGACGACGGCTTCGAAAGCCTGAATGGGTACAATTCTAACGGCAGCGAAGGAGAAAGGGTTAAAAATGAGACTGAAAATCTAATACAAAGAGAAAGAACGAGCTCTAAAGAAGAAAAGATAAAAGTTGCAGAAAAAATCTGTTCTGATGTACAATTAGGTGAAAATTCAGAAGTTATTACCAAAATGACGGTCCTAAAATTATTGAAGTTACTGAAGAATTAGTCGAATCGCAAATATTGAAGAAAGACGATGAAGATGATGATAAATCTGATGCGGATTCTGATGGCGTAGCTCCCACGAGTAGCCCAAGTACTGGTAAACGGGTCGGTGTTCGATTTAGAAGTAATTGGGCTCAAGACGGTATACGTATGGCTGATTCTAGCGATGAAGATTTTACTGTTAACAAGAAGAAAGAAAAGGTAAATATAGAGATTTAATAGTAATGTTTGAGCATGCTTCCAAATCGATATGTTTTAAACCCAAAGCACCTTTATAAAAGGAGAAGTGAATTAACTGATCCTATCTTTTAACATTAGGTGATTGAAGGGCGGAATTTACAGCACGCGAATAAAGGTAGCTATCGACTGTTTGTCGCTGTGGGAGCATGTATTAACAGTTCACTAATATCGCTTCTAACATGTGTTTGTGTAATGTCGCCATTATTTGAGGTTTTCCAGTGACAATTATTTAAACTAAAACATAATTTGTCACTGGTGAAGTTATTGATCTATCGATATCGATGAATTATTAAATAATGAATGTCTAGCTTATGTTTAGCTATAAATAAATAAGTAGTTTAATAAAATATTGTACAAGAAATTATAATTTATTCGTTATAATTAAGATACTGAATGAATTTCCATAGAAATTAGACAATTACCAGTCATCGTCATCCGACGGGGAATGCTCGGCGTCCGCTCCATCCATCGCCCTACCATCCCACCATACCATGTCCGATTGGGTTGGCCAAACTACTAACAGTAAGCATCAATTATGTATGTAAACTATCAACTATTTTCACTAATGGTTTTTAGAGAATATCTACAGATTTACTCGATTGTAAAAATCGATATATGTTTTATCGATACCTAACATTGACATCGATATTTTTTATCGATACCTAAAATTCGTGACAATAGATCGATACTTATTGAACAAATCTGCAGATACCGATGCATGGTGATTTCACAATAATACCTAAGAAGGTCTGTTATTTAATTGTAAAATGCATGTATCGACAGGTGAAGAAAGCAGTTACTGTTCTCAATCAGAAGGCGGACATTCCGATGTGGGCTTTCCGTACACCGCTGATAGTTCATGGGATCCATTTGCGATCCTCGACCCTACTAGCGATACAGGTAAGTCATTAACTGCCTTATTTACTGCTCCTTACCTACAGCCTTATTTTCCCTATTTTTCCTAGTATTCCCTTAAGTATTACCCCTGTCTTCTATTATACACTAATATACTCTCTTATTTACTAAATACTTATAGCAACTGAATAAAATCGGAACAAAAAATAATTCTACTTAAGACCTCTGGAAATAATCAAAATGAGCCTTATGTTTATGGCAAGAAGGCTCGATAATTCCGCGTTTCACCTTGACGGTTACAAGAAACAGTATTTGTACAAACTTAATTGTTCTTAATCCTTTAGTAAAATGTACGATGTGGGAGCGTGGATCGACCCTCCGCGCGGAGCTGTCCGCGGTCGACATCAGTTGGTACGTGGTGGCCCGCGCGGAACGTGTCATGGCGGCCGACGGCTGTCTATGGGCGGGACTGGCTATGGCCGCTGCAGTGGCCCTTATTAAACCTATCATACGGTTTGCTCAGGTAAATTGAGTTCTACTAAAATGGTAGGATTTTTTAAAGATTTTTATAGAATTTGAATTAGTTAATTTAAATTTTTGTGCCATGTTCCAACGGGAAGTTTGTATTTTGATTCCATTACAAGCGCATAGATAAGGCCTGCAAGCGCTTAGTTATTGAATAGCAATGGCAAAAATGGATGAATTAACTATTCAAACAAAAAAAGCTTTATTACGTTTGATTTGGTTCGAATGATAATTTTCGCAAATAATTCGAATGATAAAATTTACCTTTGATCCGCAGGTAGCTGCAGAACAAGACAGTAGAACGGAAGAAGAACTACAAGCCTTGTCCGTACTAACTTACTTCCCGACGCTAATGGCTAGCTACAAGGGATCGCTGATCTCGGTCTTTAACGGTGCTTTTGGTGACAATATCTGGTTCGTATACTATATTAAACGTTAATCTAAAACTTAAAAGTTTTAAAATGGCTTAATGACTCAGAGGAATAACAAACATTCAAAAAATACTAATATCTTAATACATAGATAACCTCCTTCTTTTTGGGAATTGTGTTAAAAATATCAACATGGAATGTTCAAGGAAAATGGGGTAATAAAACATTTCTTAGATGTCCAAATGGCTCATTGCTGGTTTATTTCTCCATAAACGTTAGAAATTAAGTTTTTCTGGCCTCGAAAAATATTCTAATAATCCCTCATTTTTTCCCAGGTTAATATCAACGAACCTGCTCTCATGTATGCTCCGCTTCGCTCTAGGAGCGCTAGTATTTTTCCTTCTTGCCGTAGCGGAGCGAGCGTTCAAACAACGGTTTCTATACGCGAAGCTTTTCTCGCATCTGACGTCAGCGCGGCGAGCGAGAAAATCTGAACTGCCGCACTTTAGGCTCAATACTGTGAGGAATATCAAGACTTGGCTTTCTACGAGGTCTTATTTACGGGTAAGTTTTTTTTTTTAATTGTCTTTGGCTGTTTGACAGGTTTTAATTATTTGTTAATTGGCAACAATACATTGGACACAATACTTGGATGTGTTATACAAAATAATGATGGGATCTAAAGTTATTGATTACTTTTTTGTTTCTGCAATTTTTTATTTAAAGTGTGATGGTTTTTGCCACCAATACCAATTTGTACCAATGCAACTTTTCTAAGTTTGTATGTACTTTCTAAGTATATTTTGGACACCAATGGCTGATAAAAAGTGACGAAAAACATCTTGAGGAAACCTGGACTATTTAGTCTGAAATCACCAACCCTCATTGAGCAAGCGTAGTGATTAACGCTCAATCCTTCTCCGTGTGAGAGGAGATCTCTGCCCAGCAGTGGGACGATAAAAAGGCTGTAGCAGTAACAGATTTTTGTCAGTAACAAACTTTAAACACAAAACAAAGCAAAAATAATTATACATATTTTGTTTCAGCGTCGGGGTCCGCAGCGATCCGTGGAAGTCATCGTGTCAGCTGCATTCATGCTTATAGTTGTTTTACTCGGCTGCGTTAGCACACATCTGTTAAGAGTAAGTGCATTATAGCCTTAGGGCAAATATTATGGTTTTTTTTTTATTTATATATTTGTGTTTGTTTAATATGTTTTCTATAAATATTTGTATGTCCATTGTCCAGTCTATCTTCTGTGTATGACGAAGATAGATGTGGCATTGGAGATCTTTGGCAGTACCAACGACTAAAATAATAATAGTGGAGTCGTTATAAAACAGAAGTCCAGTATGGATGTCAAGAAAGATTATAAAATTATTTTGGATAGAAATCAACTACAAATCGTTATGGTTTTTTTTATATCCTAACACCAAACCTAAATAAACAATATGTAGGTACCTAACATGTTCATTAAAAACTTAACCCTTGGCAGTCGATAAAAATACAATACTTTCCACAACTTATATACGTAATATTTATTTATAATATATTTATATTTATTTATAATAAATGAACTTGTAGTTCAGAAAATTAATAAGTCTAATATCAGTTCAACAATACGCAGGACTCGGTGACATTGGAAAGCGGTTGGCTGCTCGAAGTGTTACTATGGAGTTTCTGCATCGGTATATACCTCCTTCGACTGGGAACTTTAGGAAGCAATGTAAACAAGAAGTATAGAGGTTGCTTGTCAGCAATACTGACTGAACAGATAAACTTGCATCTGGCGATAGAACAGAGACCGGAGAGTAAGGAACAACTTACTGTTGCTAATAATGTTCTCAAATTGGCTGCTGATTTACTAAAGGTAAGTGTAAAGAAGTGTAAAATTATTTCTTATCTAAACGTTTCTTAGTAGTCTCTCGTAAGATATTTTAGCTCCCAAAACAAAAGGGGGGTGGGGCCAGAAAAAATATCTGGGTGTGTGTTTGTCTGTGGCACCATAGCTTTTAAACAGATGAACTGATTCTGATGCAGTTGATTATCGTTACAAAGAGAGTATTGTAATTTGACATCTTGGAAAAGTAATGAAAGTAAAAATCTACTATTTCACGTCTTAGCGTAGATTAGCATAACGAAATTTTCACCAAAACCAATGTTTTTGTTCCAGGAATTGGATGCGCCATTCAAAATATCGGCTTTATGCGCGAATCACTATTTATACACAATCACTAAAGTGGTGATACTGTCTGCGTTATCCGGGGTGCTATCAGAAATGTTAGGCTTCAAACTAAAACTACACAAAATTAAAATCAAGTAAAACCCGTTGGTTGTTACTCTTCGACACAAAGTAATAACTGACTACTAGTCTGAGAGGCCATTTAGTTGTACGACATTTTCTCTTTTATGCAATCATCACCGTCTATTTTTTAAATTTTATAGTGTTATGTACTTTGAAATTGGTTTGCAATACTCACTGACGAAAATGCTTTGTAAAAACTTTTGAACAGCCTTAAAAATGATTTGAGATATTATTGTAACTCAATAAAAGTACAAAGCACAGGACACCCAAAAATCTGCCGATTCAATAACCATCACATCAAAATCAAATGTATGGAGTATTTAGTACGTTTACAATCGGGACACTATTCCATTCTTACGTAAATATAACCATAAATAAATCAAGATATTTATTTATCAATCTTAGCATTCTAAAGCTAATTTTAAACAAAAAATCTGTTTTCAAATAATAATATAGGTAATTAAGTTTCCGCTTCTACCTGCGCAATATTCTTTGAAAAGAAAGCAATATTTAGATAATAATTTCGAGGAAGCTACTTCATAATAATTTCTAACAATGATGTGTACTGTATATAATCTGTACTGATGTGCCAAAAGAAGACTTATAATCGTTAATTTTAACCATTACGTACAAGCAAATTTTCTTTGCATAAAACTTCCTTGAACCTGAGTACAGTAGTAACGTTGAGATCTAAAATAAAGTCGCAATCGTTCCAAATTGCTGTTTACTTCATGTATAGTCTTTATGCTGCAATCCTGTTCCGAGAAGCACCGATGACATTTTTATAAACTTGATAAAGAAAATGATAAATCTTTTCCTCATTAAAGTATGACGCTACTTTTGTTATGATCTCATTTAAACTCATAGTAATAATTTTGTCTATGAACTTCTAGTTAATTCTGCAAAAAAGCTGAAACTGTTTTGTATATTATGTGTTACCTACCACGAATTAATTGTATTACTCTTGTAGTAACTGAAATGTTAACTTCACACTAGATGAAGGTGATTTTATATAACAACATTATTATGTATAAGGGTAAACCTTCATTATGAACTTTAGAATAAGTCACGTGATGTTATAGTTACAACGTTGAATGTGCGGTGTGTATAGACTGCAATTTGAATGGCGGGTAGAAAAATATTGAAATTTATAAATAATATAGAAATGTATAGCAATATCACCGCTATTTTGGTGATGGGAGGCTAAGTAGTGATAGCAAAATATACCTATAAATTATCTTTATCAAATAATGTTATCTATTAGCAAATCCGAAGTAAATATATTACTGTGAACTTATTTACAAATTGCATGCATGTGAAGACAGCATTGTATGTACATACTACTTATACTATTTTAATCATGTTAAGTAAAATGAAGTAGAAAATGGGTATTATTTATATTCATTAGTGTTTAGTTAAAATGCCATTATTTTTATACATACCTTATAATTTTGTACCCTACTCTATGTTCCTAATGTAATGAGCTCTTTAAATTCACAAAAAGACATAATTAGCAGTAATGATTTTGTACTAGTTCATTAAGTAGAAATTGGCTGTCCCATGTAGTGTTTATTTTTGTATGCACCTATTAGAACAATACGTCATCCTATACAATTCTAAGCCTTAAATTCTAGTATGTAGTTAGTTTACTTTAAAGATTCTCTCGACTTAAATCTCTCGACTGCTATCAAACATAAGTTTAGTCTTAGTCTGCATAATTATGTAATTTGTAAAAGAAACAACGTAGGTGCTTTCTTACATTGATTGCTAACAGGTATTTTTCAAATACCAAATTATTGTAGTTACAATTAGTTTTAAGTAACTACATATGTGAGCATGAAATGCTACACAATAAGGCAAAGAAATAAATGAATTATATCTACTAAATGTTTTATTTATTACCTTATAGTAGATGTTTCGTAAAATAACAAGTTTTTATTCTCTAATATATATAACGTTCTCTGCTGGTGGGATCCCGCTGGATTTGTGATTGTGAACGGCACAAATAAACGCTATTTTGTTTCGTAGATTCTAAAGACACACTTAATAATTTATGTGACATAGCATGAGCATCAATCAATCAAAAAAGAACAAGCGAGCAAATGGCGCAAACTTTCAGATTTTGATGCAGAGATCCACGTCTGAGTAAGAGTGTGGTCGCGTACGTGAAGCGTACTAGTAGCCTCGTTTACGGCCATTATTATTTATATCTCATGTAGGCACTACATTATGAACGAATTAGAACGAGGCTACACTACGCTTCACGCACGCGACCTTACTCTCACTCAGTACACTGTACGTCCCGACTGTGGTGACCCGACGCCGCGACGTCGACGTCGGGTGGACGTTGCGCGGACGCTGGCACGACGACGACGCTCGAAAGACGCTAGTGTGGGGGGTCCCTTACTCTGTCTGTCTGTCTTTTCTTCACGCCTAAACTACTGAACCGATTTGTGTGAAGGTACAGACCTACTGCGCAGTGAGTAGGCATGCCTGTCGTTGAACAGTGTGGGATATTAAAAAAAAACCTACCCAAAATTGATTGATTTGGACGGAAAAGAAACACCATAATTAAGTTATAATGATTTTAATTTTAACAAACGAAAAAGCACAAACTACAAGTTACATCGTCATCTTCGAAAAAAAACGTAGTATATTTGACTGGCTCTCGAAATAAATGTCACTTCCACATTATCCGATACAAATTTATCCCTTCAAATAACTAGCGCAAACGAATAGGTACCTATACCGAATATTCTTATATTACATTAAAACCTAACAAGTCTTACATATGTATAACCTAAAATTAAATTATATAACTTCTTTAAATCCCCTAAACTATAGGCAAATTCGTTCGTGACAGTTCCACGGTACACACGGATTGGCGGGGGAAATTACCGTCAAAACTCATTCTTAATTATTTTTTTAGTAAAGAAACTATTGTTGTCTTCTCATTCTCAAACAAGGTCAGTAAACCCTTCCCGCGCATACATGCCCCCCGCTACCCGCGGGCCATGGGAGTGTTACATTCGAGTTTGTCAAACTATAACGCATGAACGATCCAGCGTGGACATCAGTCTGTATGTCCATACTACATGGGAATATGTAGGTATGTCTATATGTATGTAATATTTTAGGATCGGCCCCTTTTAAAAGGGAGCGCAAGATCGTTCAAGTAATACAGAAATATTTTACATACATTGGAACTACATTTTAGTTTAGTTAAATCGTCAGTCAAAACATTTTGTCAAGAACACGTGAAATTAAGTGTTAGGCATTAAATTTTAATATATTGCTCCTTTCGGCAGTGCTAGTTAATTTTTACTAACTTAAATGTATGATATTCAGGCAACATACATAAATACCTCACTATAAATAGATATATACATCATGGTGAGAACCGATAACTCTTTTACCTTAAAAAACCTAAAAATAAACATATTTTATACAACTATTGGTGATGCATCGCATTAACTAGAATTCTAAAATTAGGAATATGCATGTTGATACTATATTCAAATATCTATTTGCAATGCTAGAGCCTTTTTGTACATGCATATTGCTATTAAATAAGTGGCAAATAAAATTGAGTTACAAGCAAAGTAATAAAACATGCATGAATTCCTCAGTACTTTTCTAAATCAATGTATGCTTGAGAGAATTTGATTGGGTAATAAAGTGTGGGATTTCATCAACCACAGGGTAATTTTTGAGAGAGAAAGAGGTTTTTAAGAAGTGAGAGAAATTAGTCTCGTCTGCGTTCTTTCGAGGAGGAGCGATGGGAGCGGCTGCGACGAGACTCGCGCTCGCGCTCTCGCTCGCGGTCGCGGCCGCGGGACCGCTCGCGCGAGCCTTCGCGTTTGCTTCTGCTGCGAGAGCGACTGCGTCTGTAAAAGTGCATAAGTTGTATCATTTTGTCATGTAAGTGACTTAATGAGACTGAACTGGAGAAAAGATTGAACTGAATTCATCATCATCCTCGGAGCCTTTTTCCCTACTATGTTGGGGTCGGCTTCCAGTCTAACCGGATGTAGCTGGGTACCAGTGCTTTTACAAGGAGCAACTGCCCTATCTGACCCCGTCAACCCAGTTACCCAGGCAACCCAATACCTCTTGGCTAAACTGGTGTCAGACTTACTGGCTTCTGACTACCTGTAACAACTGCCAAGGATGTTCTATGACAGCCGTTATGGACAATAAGGATTGAACTGAATTCAACTGTGGCAAATTCAAAGTATATTTAGCTTAATAGCTTAGGTATTAGTTACCAATTTACTCAGTTTCTACAAGCCACCATTAGGAAGTTCTGACATTTACTTTGAAAATGAAATTCTTTATTTACCTCCTCTCACGTTCACGGTCCCGTTCGCCGTCTCTACGGTCCCTGTCTTTGCGGTCACGATCGCGGTCCGACTCCTTGTTACGGTCGCGGTCTCGTGCCGACTCGCGGTGTCGGCGGGCGCGGCGGTCGAGCTCGCGGCCGCCGACGTAGTGGCGCCGGCCGCCACTGCGCTCGCGTTCCGAAGCACCGCGCTCTTCGCGACGTTTGTCCACAGTTTTCTATACAAAAAAAAAAAAAACTATTTTATATCATCAGACTTTTTTTATGGAAAAAATTGCAGCATAATCATTTCATCAACCGGAAACAGGCTTGTTTTCAAACAAATCAAATTCACAGTAACAGGAAGCATTAATTAGAAATTTCCAGTGATTACCTTTAATTCAGCTAGTTTCTCACGAATGGTAATAAAACCAAGATGAAGTTTTCCTCCAAAATGATCAGCTAACCGCCTGTCATTGTCATGAATACCCAGGTACGCTGAGCACACTTCGCAAACGCGTAATTTCTGTTGTTGATAAGAGGAAGCTGGCATGGAGTTGCGGTATTCCTGTTCAGCAACAGCCTTCTTTTTGCGTAGTTCATCAATCTGTAATGATTATTTAAAAATTTTAGAGGCAATTTTATACATTACTCGATATTTTAATTATGATAATTTAAATAGCTCACCTCTCCCATAAGTTTAACGCTCTCTTCCACCATGCCCTCCTCGCCCAGTGCTTCAGCTCGCGCCAGCTTCTGACCAATCTGTTCAGCGAGCTCGTGCACCGCATTAGCTTTCTCTGTGACCTCAGCAGACAGCTCTTCTTGAGTTTCAGCGAGGCGCTGCTTCGCCGCGGTAGTGCGTCGATCGCAGTCAGCTATAAATGCCTCTAAATGTTCTGTCGCCTACACATATTAAATCAAAAGTTTATTTTTATATTAAATAACCATGGCCTTTTCTCCAGATCTTTCAAGCCTGTCCTTATATTCTGTTTAATAAAAATCTGCCAATTTCAAGGAAAAAATTGCAAAAGTTGTTTGTGATTATGATGCATGTTTTATCAAAAGCTAGTAAAACCCGACTAATAAAAGAAAATAATAAAATTAAAATTGTCGTGTTTATTGATAAAATACGATATGCAGCTAGCACAATCACAAACATGAAACAAACATATCATACATAGTTACGTAAGTAATATTGTTTAATTATTTTTTGCTGTTGAGACACAGCTCTGTTCATTAAACTTGAAAATTCAAAAATATAATAAACATAATACCATCATACTTACATCAATATCATAGAAATAGTCTTTGGTTTTTGAAGCTAATTCATAATCCGCACGGAGAGCCAGATCATGTATTTTTGGACACTCACCTAAATCCATTCGCTGTAATAAAAATTAAAACCACATAAATACTAAGTGTCCATTAACAAATAGAACAACAATTTGAAGTGAGGCATATAAAATTTGCATTTTTATTTTACAATTTATTTTTACTTGGTAACACATTTTATTGTAATTCCCTAACTTACAAAAATTAATATTCATTAAAATATATTCTCAATACATGAAATTCTTCCATAAAAATTATTTAAAGAAATACATACTACATCACCACAGCTCACACAGCCCAGGTTCACGCACAGGATAATTAAATTTATCATACATACTTACAAGTATAGAGGAAACACCGTATAACCTAACTAGGCCAAAAATATTTAAGAGAACAGAACAAAATTAAAGGGCACAGACAATTTGTACAGAAACATATCAAAATACCATACTCTATTAATTTTACTCATGTTATTTAATATATTTGTTTTTTGCCATGACAATAATTAGATGCTATGAAATTGAAAATATTGTGCAGTGTTCTTGATGTCAACTGTTGAAATCATCATAGAAATATCATTTAAAACCAGTAACATAACATTACTTATATTTATAATCTAGGTGTATTCAGGCAAATAATAAATATTTTTATGTTTTCAAACTCGATAATGTACATGTAACTTGTTAAGAATACAATTGTTTTCAAATGAGAGTATAATTTTACTAAAACATTTGAGAACTTCATAGCTTTTATTTTTCTTTCTCATGCAAAACTTTGTTGGATATGCTAGCCATTTAAACAGCACAGTACGTACCCAATGTAGTTAGAATGTATGACACCAAATTGCTCTCACCCGGGCTTAAGTTTTTTCATGTTCCTAAAATTTTCTCATGTACTCACCGAAGCAGCATTAGTAACCGTTGAAAAATTTAATTATTTCATGAGCCTTAATAAATTAAGTACTGCTTAGCAGTAATAATACAATCAGCTAACTATAAATGTTTTTATACGTACATCTTGGTACTTACAGAACAGCCTAACTCATACAATCTATCCCTCATCTGTTAAGTATTGTGATGAGCAATAAAGACTAGTGTTGGGCATTTTCTGAAAAGCATATTTCACCACAGTTAATGCCACTCCGATGTAAGAATTCTCCAGCGACACTACAGTATATGGCAAGAGATGTGAGAGTGAATAACAAACATACATTAAGATCAATACCATTTCAGTTGAATACATTATATTGTAATTTGTGGAATATCTCAATGTATGCAGACCAAATAAAAGCACTGCAAATCCCAATTTAAATCAAATTACTGAGATTTCATTAAGATTAACAGTTAAACAATAAATCAAAACAAAATACATTTAAGAATATGAATTATGATTTATTTCATTATTTTAATGAAAACTCAGAATTCAGTACCCATTTCTCTTTATCAAAACAAAATATCTTACCGTGGATGATAAAATTTCATGGGGACAACATTGTAATAAAAACGATTTGCACACTGCATCATCATAAAATTTTACACCGTGTCTGTCTGTTTCACCTGAAAAAATTATAACCGAAAATTATATTAAAATGCAATCAATATACAAGCATATAACTCTGCGGATAGAAATTAAAAAAATATAATTACCATTCCGAGCGGTGCCCATCAGTTGGTCTAACATTGCCCTCATTTGCTCGTGTGCTGACATATTGGATAGTAATATAGCTTTTTCCAAGGTTCAAACTTTTACTTCCAAATAAATAATGAAATATTTTTGCCGGCAAGAGATTCCTTTATATTGGGTATTCAAAGCTGGAACATATTTCTATTTAATCTCGAAAATTTCATGTCCGGACAGCAAGCCAACAAATCAATCAAATTACGAAACTAAAATGGCGGATAAACGCTGCATTTTTTTAATAGACCCTGCCCCATGGTTTGCTGTCAGTTGTAGAACCATGTCTTTTGCACACAACACAATGATCAACCCAGGCGCTCCATAGATAATCAAATGATCACTTAATTTGCACAATGTATTGAGCAAAATTAGCCATGAAAAATATCGCGTATTTTTATATGTCAATGCGTATTTTACGTTTTCATATTTCTATAGAAACCATAAATAATACATGATTTTGAATTCTAGTTTGCCTGCGTTTACACTGGCAGAGATGCGACTGCGGCTGTAAGTCTTGAAACATTTTGGACTAGAGTAGGTATTAATTTGTTAAACAGGAGCGAAAACGTTGTGCCACTTCCACAATTAACATCAATGAGGATGGCTACCTACCATCCATGGACTCTCATTTGATTCGTTATATGTAGTTGTTGCCATTCAAATTCTACCCAGTTTTAATGAGTGAATGAGCCTGTTGTTTTAAACAAACGTCAATAGGTATGCGTAGAATCGCTGTCCACAATTTATTAATGACTAGCTTCTGCCAGCGGTTTCACCCGCATCCCGTGAGAACTACTTCCCGTACCGGTTCTGCCTTTTCGCTTTTTCGTAACCACCTAAACTTGGTCATTCACAATTAAAATCAAACAATTGCATTTCTTGCATGAAAAATATTTTTTTAATAATAATGCAACTATTCAATCAACAAATACAATTGTTTTATTTTTTCTTAACGCTTGTGTACGCAACTGTACCATATTAATAAATATACTAACCTTCCAAGTTAAGAACGTTGCTTAGACAAATGGCACGGCCGCTTTTTTGTAGCTATCCGAACTTGGTCGGATTATGTAGGTTTTGGATGCTCCGTCAGTTTTATAATTGTCTTTCTTTAATTACTGAATTTAATGACATGAAATTTTGCAAGTGAATAGTTGAATGATTAAACTAATTATTGGCATACATTTTACCATGCAATTCCTTTAGAACGTCGTGATATTCGACTGCTTTGTAAACAGTGATCTGTTCATGGTAAAATATCCTATAACTTTTTAATTACTAACGGAACATCATTGATACTTGGCAACATGTTGGAGACATTACAAGGTTTGTGTAAACGTGAAAATCTAGACCCCAAACTGCAAAAGAACTAAGACCTAATAAGTGTATTTTACGTTTATATTTTTATCTTTTAAACCCTACGACTTTTTCTAAATCTACAGCTCTCTATGTAAGCGCTTTATATGAAAACTAGCTAATGGCCAAACGTTCGGTGTGCGTTCGCGCAGCGGAATGTTGTTGAATTTAAAGATTTTAATTATGCAGATAATTAGTGTAAGACGTCCTATAATTGTGTATCGTAAATAAAAATTTGTGTATGCAGCCATTGTGGAGAAATTCACCAAAAACAGATTCCGCTGGGCGAACGTTGTTCTGGCGGAACTTTTTTTAATCCATAGACTGTAGAAGAAAAGAGATGTGTCCGAAAATTAGTGTGTATTTGTGTATAATTGATTATGTATGAATGAAATCAGTGCATGCATAAACTTCGGAGAAATTCAAGTTTCCGCTACGCGAACGTTTGGCCATTAGCTAGTTTTTATATAAAGCGCTTACGTAGAGAG
Organism: Helicoverpa armigera; assembly: GCF_030705265.1. Taxonomy (NCBI): domain Eukaryota; kingdom Metazoa; phylum Arthropoda; class Insecta; order Lepidoptera; family Noctuidae; genus Helicoverpa; species Helicoverpa armigera. The sequence goes on from NC_087121.1 coordinate 6,459,849, forward strand.
CTGTAGATTTTTACATAGGTACGTTGTTTTGAATTTGTTTATATTTGTTTAAAAAACAGATTTAGAAAAAGTTGTACGGTTTAAAAGATAAAAATATAAACGTAAAATACACTTATTAGGTCTTAGTTCTTAAAGTATGCAGTTTGGGGTCTAGATTTTCACGTTTACACAAACCTTGTAAGTGTCTCCAACATGTTGCCAAGTATCAATGATGTTCCGTTAGTAATTAAAAAGTTATAGGATATTTTATCATGAATAGATCACTGTTTACAAAGCAGTCGAATATCACGACGTTCTAAAGGAATTGCATGGTAAAATGTATGCCAATAATTAGTTTAATCATTCAACTATTCACTTGCAAAATTTCATGTCATTAAATTCAGTAATTAAAGAAAGACAATTATAAAACTGACGGAGCATCCAAAACCTATATAATCCGACCAAGTTCGGATAGGTACAAAAAAGCGGCCGTGCCATATGTCTAAGCAACGTTCTTAACTTGGAAGGTTAGTATTTATTAATATGGTACAGTTGCGTACACAAGCGTTAGGAAAAAATAAAACAATTGTATGTCTTGATTGATGAATATTTTTTTAATAATAATGCCACTATCTACGATAAAAATAAATCTTCAATCAACAAGTACTTCTCTATTTAAAATAAGTGTACAAAAATATTTTTATTATTATTACTTACATAAATTACTTAACTACGTGATTAAAAATAACGTTAATAAACGTTACGTATTTTAACTAAAATGTCGTAGATAGTGGCATTATTATTAAAAAATATTTTTCATTCAAGAAATGCAATTGTTTTATTTTTTCCTAACGCTTGTGTACGCAACTGTACCATATTAATAAATATACTAACCTTCCAAGTTAAGAACGTTGCTTAGACATATGGCACGGCCGCTTTTTTGTACCTATCCGAACTTGGTCGGATTATGTAGGGTTTCGATGCTCCGTCAGTATTATAATTGTCTTTCTTTAATTACTGAATTTAATGACATGAAATTTTGCAAGTGAATAGTTGAATGGTTAAACTAATTATTGGCATATATTTTACCATGCAATTACTTTAGAACGTCGTGATATTCGACTGCTTTGTAAACAGTGATCTGTTCATGGTAAAATATCCTATAACTTTTTAATTACTAACGGAATATCATTGATACTTGGCAAAATGTTGGAGACACTTACAAGGTTTGTGTAAACGTGAAAATCTAGACCCCAAACTGCATACTTTAAGAACTAAGACCTAATAAGTGTATTTTACATTTATATTTTTATCTTTTAAACCCTACGACTTTTTCTAAATCTGTTTTTTAAACAAATATAAACAAATTCAAAACAACGTACGTAAAAATCTACAGCTCTCTATGTAAGCGCTTTATATGAAAACTAGCTAATGGCCAAACGTTCGCGTAGCGGAAACTTGAATTTCTCCGAAGTTTATGCATGCACTGATTTCATTCATACATAATCAATTAAAAACAAATACACACTAATTTTCGGACACATCTCTTTTCTTCTAAAGTCTATGGATTAAAAAAAGTTCCGCCAGGACAACGTTCGCCAACGTTCGCCCAGCGGAATCTGTTTTTGGTGAATTTCTCCACAATGGCTGCATACACAAATTTTTATTTACCATACACAATTATAGGACGTCTTACACTAATTATCTGCATAATTAAAATCTTTAAATTCAACAGCATTCCGCTGCGCGAACGCACACAACGTTCGCGTAGCGGAAACTTGAATTTCTCCGAAGATTATGCATGCACTGATTTCATTCATACATAATCAATTATACGCAAATACACACTAATTTTCGGACACATCTCTTTTCTTCTAAAGTCTATGTGTCGGCGACGGACTACGCGCGGCGAGCGAAACATAGACCCTCGGACACGGGGGTCTCAAGTAGTGGCAGGTAGAGCCATCCACAGTTAGGCGCGCACCGGTTTCCTTCCTTGAATTGTAAATATTTCGTAACTTTAAGTGTCTTGTTTACTTGTTTTATGTAGTAATATTATGTTTAGATTAAGATAAGATGTTATTATTTAATTATTATGTGCCATGTTTTACTGTGATTTATGTACGTATAAGTGTTATGTTGTTTAAGTTTAATGTGTACCTTAACAATAAGTTAAGATGTCTTATATTTGTAAATAATGTTGGAAAATAAACATATTATATTGGGGTGGTTTTATTTAGTCAATGTTTAGGATACCTAGAACTAAGTCGCCTGCAGCATGCTTTGAAGGGCCTCGCCCCGCTGCTGCTAGTGGTGAAAAGGCGGCTTAGTTACAGGAATAGGCGACCTGCTCTTCACCATGGGACGTGATGAGCAGGGTTAGGGAATCCGGTGAGTACCACCACCCTAGGGTAAAACGCCGAGGGGTGTCAGCGCCAGAGAGCCAGGACACAACCTCGTGACCATGAATGGGTCAAAGGGTGGTTGGTACATACGGATCACAGCCATGTGCTAAGTCTCCAAGGTTAAAGGTTAGGATCACCACTTAGGCTTCCTAGATTAGGTCTAGCCTAGAAAATGGTGATCCTACTAAGAGACTTAGCATAGAAAACTAGGTAGGTTCTTATGGGAATAATATATAACGTAATGTATACGTATTAGAAACTAATTATAATTAAAATTGGAATTGTAACTAGAATAAATACATTGTAATATAAGAATTTACCTATGTATGACAAATAAAACCGCCCACAACCGAGCGCTAGTGTTGTTTCAACGCGGGCCCACGACCCGCTCAATAAAGGCGGCCGCGGCGCCCACACAGTCAGTCATCATCGAGCCTCCGTTGAAGCAACACGACGCGTCCGGACTGTTGGAACCAAGAAATGCTCGTGTTTTATTCCTGAAATCCTGATCCCGAGAAGGCGTATCTGTGTGACTTCGTGTCAGTTCTTCAGCGCACAGGCAGGGTGCGCGGGTGCGGCGTAACCGGCGCTTTAACATCTTCTTCACGTCGCATCAACTGGGGAGACTGTCCCCGCCGCCGACTACTATCTTCGGGAGGCGATAACAGCTGGTCCTTCGAGCCGGATCCTGCAATCGAAGAACTTAACATGCCAGTTACCAGGTCGCAAAAGAGCGTGCCGGTGCGGCCGCCGACGCGTCAGGATGAAGAAGCACCCTCATCGGCCACGGGGGGAGCGACGTCGGAAGAGGCGTCGTCCGCGACGGCGTCCACCGGTACAACGGGAACGGAAGAAACATCAGCGACAACGTTGACGGAGACTACGGCCACCACGGATACGACTGTGACAACGGCAGCGTCGCGTCAGAAAAAAGCGACTGCCAAGAAGGCGCCACACCAAACGCCGGAAGTCGGGGAGGAAGAGGCCACCTCGAAGAAGCCGGCGGGCGCAGGTCGTCGGCCAAGAAGCGTCAAGTCAACGAGTTCAGCAGCAAGGCGCCGCGAACTAGAAGCAAGGGAAGAACTCGCGCGTCTGGAGCTGGAAGCTGCCCAGGCGGCGACTAAACTAGCCCGCGTGCGCCTAGAACTCGCACAGTGTGAAGATGACGACTCAGATTTGGAAGTAGACAACGAAGAGAAGACCGCCCAGGTCCAGGATTGGATCCAGACCTCAGTCCTTAAGGACGGCGCCAGAGAAGAGGCGCGGCGGAAAAGCCCGGAACGACCGGCCAAGAAGGTGCAGCAAGTCACGGCCAAGGAAGAGGCCGCATCGGGAAGCGCGTCGATGGAGGTGCAGACGCTCGCCGCCGCCCTAAGGGACGCCTTCGGGAGGAGCGGCGCAGCAACGGCACCGCCAAAGTATCTTCACGAACTACCGATGTTCGACGGCAGCAGCAGCGAGTGGACGGCCTTCCGGGTTGTCTACGAAGATACGGCGCCCCTATTCAACGAGGCGCAGAATATGGCGCGCCTGCGACGCGCTATACGAGGGGCAGCCCGGGACTCCATCAAGAGTCTACTGTACTCCGAGGCGGCACCAGGTGACGTCATCCTCGCGCTCAAGAGGAGATTCGGCCGCCCAGAGGCGCTAGTGCTCGCGGAGTTAGAAAAAGTGCGTGCGTTACAACGAATTAGTGATAACCCGCGGGACATATGTGTGTTTGCGAGCCAAGTAAACAATAGTGTTGCGGCAATAAAAGGTCTGAAAAGGCCACAGTATTTGTGCTCGCCCGAAATGGTAAAACAGATTGTTGACAAGTTGCCCACAGTGTTAAAGTTTCGATGGTACGATTACCATGAAGGTGCGGACTGCAGTGAACTTTCCGACTTGACAATGATCAGTGAGTTCTTGAACAAAGAAGCGGACAAGTGCGGTGCGTTCGCCAATAGTGAAAATGTCAGTGTTCGCCGAGTGCAACGACAGTGCACAAACCACATGGATTGCAGTGATAACCGAGTGCAACGACAGTGCACAAACCACATGGATTGCAGTGATAACAGGAACACGAAAAGGAACCAGGTATGTCCACTTTGCAATAACACTGATAATGATCACGCGCTGCACGAGTGTCGCAACTTTCTAAAGATGTCAGTCGATGACCGCTGGGAAGCTGTCAAAAGTCGAACATATGTTTCAAGTGTCTGAAAGACAGACATAGAAAAGCTCATGCAGGAAGCCGCCGTGTCGAATATGTAAACGTTGGCATCACAAGTTACTTCACAGTGATAATAAAGGTGCGCACGACGAGAAAGTCAAGGAAATTTCAACTAACGTGGTCGCACCTGTGCACACTATGTGCACTACACGCGCATATTTAAAGATGATTCCGGTTGAAATATATGGGCGCACGGGTTCTAAAAAGATAATGGCTTTATTGGATGAAGGCTCTACCGTCTCACTGTTAGACGCCGAGGTGGCGACAGAGATAGGCGCTAACGGCGAAAAGGAGGAATTATTAATAGAAACAGTAGGCGGTCGATTAATAAGGCATTTAGAATCTGAAAAATTAAATGTTAAAATTCGAGGCGTTCACCAAAATACGAAACGACTTCTAGAGCGCGTTAGAACCATGGATAATTTAAAGCTGGCGCCGCAGTATATTGATAAAAATAGAATTAGTGCATGTAAACATTTGAGCAAACTTGTACATGAATTATGTTATACACCCGAGTCACCACGGCTCCTGATTGGCCAAGACAATTGGCACCTCATAGTAACTCGAGAAGTCAGGCGAGGTCAGCCGGGTGAACCAGTGGCGTCGCGTACTAACCTAGGCTGGGTGCTGCACGGAACCGACGCGGGCGCAGCACGCCCGGTAAACTTCATCAACACGATATCACATTTAGTTAATAAAGATGAAGAAATGCACGAGACAATTAAACGTCACTTCGATATAGAATCATTAGGCGTGACACCTAGGCGGCCTTCCACAGATATAGAGGCACAGGCCACTGACATATTGGAAAGTACGTGCACAAGACTAGAAGACGGGCGGTTTGAGGCCGGCCTATTGTGGAAACGCGACGTCGAGTGTATGCCGGAGAGTTACGCATCTGCTTTTAATAGATTGAAAAATGTAGAGCGCAAATTAGATAAAGATAGTCATTTAAAGAAAGAATACTCTGCGCAAATCGACCACCTCATAACAAACGGTTACGCAGAAAAGGCGCCGACATGCGCTGATGAGATAAAAAATGATAAGCAGTGGTACTTACCTCATTTCGCGGTGACGCACCCGGTAAAAAAGAAAATAAGAATAGTTTTCGACGCAGCCGCCAGGTCGCGTGGCGTTAGCCTAAATGATGCATTGTTGCCGGGCCCGGACTTATTAAAATCGCTATTCGGTGTTTTATTGAAATTCAGACGCGGACCGTACGCTGTCGCAGCCGATATTAAGGAAATGTTTTTACAAATAAAAATAAGGGAAAAGGACCGCGACAGTCTACGCTTCTTATGGCGAGGCGACAATAGAGAGGTAACGCCCACTCAATATAGAATGACTTCGGTCATATTCGGGCGACGTCGTCGCCAAGCACAGCGATATATGTGAAAACAAAACGCATTAGAACACGCTACAGAATACCCCGCCGCGGCTGAGGCAATAATAAACAATCATTATATGGACGACTATTTGCACAGTTTTCATTCAGAAACAGAGTTCATAAGTGTGACGTCGCAAGTAAATATGATACACAAGAAGGCTTGTTTTGAATTGCGTGGGTGGGCGTCTAATAAACCGGGGCTCCTGCATGAGTTAATCGACACGAACAGCGCTGTAAAAACGGAAGTGGACCTGGGTGAGAAGGAAGAGAAGACGCTGGGTCTGCGCTGGTTTACAAATACAGACAAATTAGGTTTTAGGGCTAACCTGCGCAACACACCGCAGGACATAGCGTCGGGCATACGCACGCCCACTAAGAGAGAGGTAACCAGCGCAGTAATGTCGACTTTTGACCCATTAGGATTAGCGTCTCCTGTTTTAATACAGGGAAAAAAACTACTACAAGACATATGGCGCAGCGGAGTGTCATGGGACCAGCAGATCGAGAATCGAGAGGACGTTGCCTGGAGAAAGTACCTGCAAGACGTGAAGGTTCTACAGGACTTACAGATTCCTAGGTGCCTGGCGCCACACTGCACAGAAGGGAGCTGCATACGTTCACAGATGCAAGTGAGCAGGCGTATGCAGCTGCAGTGTATTGGCGGACCAGTACTGCAGACGGCAGAAACCACACGCGGCTGGTGGCAGCTAAAGTCAGAGTCACACCGTTGAAACCCGTGTCGGTGCCGAGACTAGAACTGCAGGCGGCACTACTTGGGAGCAGGTTGGCGCGCTCGGTAGAAGAGGAACTAGATTTGCAAGTCGAGAGAAAGGTCTACTGGACGGACTCCAGCGTCGTATTGTCATGGATAAAGACGGACCCGCGGACGTTTAAGACGTTCGTTGCTCATCGGCTGGCCGAAATTGAAGAATCAACGCGCCCACAAGAGTGGCGCTGGGTGCCGACCACACTTAACCCCGCCGACGACGCGACGCGCGACGTCCCCGAACACTTCGACGCTAATCACCGTTGGTTCACAGGTCCCGACTTCCTTGCCTATAGCGAGGACAAATGGCCGGCCAGGCGGTCATTTAAGACCGAGCCGACCGGCGAAGAGAGAGCAGTCGACGCGGTAGCAACGGTGCAGAGCGTCGTGCACACAACACCCGACCCGGCGCGCTTCAGCGCCTGGACGCGCTTGCTGCGCGCGACAGCGCGCGTGCTGCAACTGTGCCGACGACGCGTGCATGTGCACGCCTGCTACGACCCCGCCTGGCGCAAGGCGGGCCCGAAGCGGGCGCCTACCCGGGCGCCACCCACCGCACAGGCGCCTAGCACGCGCTTTGTGCCACTCGACGCAGAGCTGCTGCGACGGGCGGAGCTGCTACTGCTGGCGCGCAGCCAGCACGACAGCTTCGCAGACGACCTGCGCAACCTCCGGCTGCAGCATCAGCTGGAGCGAGGCAGCCAGCTGCGTCGCCTTGACGTGGTGCTCGAGGACGGCGTCATCAAGCTGCGCGGCCGCATCGACGCTGTGCAAGGCGTCAGCCTTGCATACAGGCGTCCACTGGTGCTCGACGGGCGCCACCAGGTGGCGCGCCTCATCGTGGCGCATTACCATCACCGGTTCAATCACGCGAATCACGCCACGGTGATGAACGAGCTAAGGCAACACTACTGGATCCTCGGGCTACGGGCAGCGCTGCGTGCTGTGCAGCACCACTGCCAGTGGTGCAAGCTGCGGAGAGCGCAGCCACACGCGCTACCAACGGGCAACCTACCTGCGGAGAGGCTGGCGCATGGGTGCCACCCTTTCACGTGCACCGGCGTCGATTACTTCGGCCCCATGGTGATCACCGTGGGCCGACGCACCGAAAAACGATGGGGCGCACTCTTCACGTGCCTCACCACAAGGGCCGTGCACATGGAGCTGGTGTCATCGCTGTCAACAGACAGCATGATCCTGGCGTTGCGACGCTTCGCGGCGCGACGCGGCATGCCCCGCGTTATCTATAGTGATAACGGCACCAACTTCGTGGGGGCCAACAAGGAGCTGCAAGACACGATGGCTGCACTGCAGCCTGACATCACCGACGAGGCCGCCAAGCTGGGTCTACAATGGAAATTCATCCCACCTGGCGCTCCTCACATGGGGGGAGCATGGGAGCGTTTAGTGCGCTCGATCAAGGCAGCGCTAGACGCCACGCTGAAGGAACGACATCCCAAAGAGGAGGTCCTACTTACCCTCCTCTTGGAAGCAGAGCACGTCGTCAATTCGCGGCCACTCACTCACTTGGCCGCGGATTGGCAAGAAGAGGCGCTGACGCCAAACCATTTCCTCATCGGGCGCTCTTGTGGTGGAGCACGCATCGGGAGCTTCACAGACAGCGAGCTAGTGGGACGCCACACCTGGCGTACTACGCAACGCCTTGCCGACCACTTTGGCAAAGGTGGTTGCGGGAGTACCTACCACGCTACTACCGAGGAAGATCAGCGGGAGAGCCTGCGCTACAGATCTGCGCGTGGGCGACGTAGTGCTCATTGTCGACGGCACTCTTCCACGGTGCACTTGGCCGCGCGGCAAGGTCGCGGCCGTGTATCCTGGTCCAGACGGCAGAACGCGCATCGTGGACGTGACAACCAAGGGCGGCGTGCTACGACGGCCTGCTACGCGTCTGGTGGTGCTGGTGGAGGCGCCGGGAGAGTCGCCGAGCCAGGAGGACGGTGCTACGCACGAGGGGGAGACTGTCGGCGACGGACTACGCGCGGCGAGCGAAACATAGACCCTCGGACACGGGGGTCTCAAGTAGTGGCAGGTAGAGCCATCCACAGTTAGGCGCGCACCGGTTTCCTTCCTTGAATTGTAAATATTTCGTAACTTTAAGTGTCTTGTTTACTTGTTTTATGTAGTAATATTATGTTTAGATTAAGATAAGATGTTATTATTTAATTATTATGTGCCATGTTTTACTGTGATTTATGTACGTATAAGTGTTATGTTGTTTAAGTTTAATGTGTACCTTAACAATAAGTTAAGATGTCTTATATTTGTAAATAATGTTGGAAAATAAACATATTATATTGGGGTGGTTTTATTTAGTCAATGTTTAGGATACCTAGAACTAAGTCGCCTGCAGCATGCTTTGAAGGGCCTCGCCCCGCTGCTGCTAGTGGTGAAAAGGCGGCTTAGTTACAGGAATAGGCGACCTGCTCTTCACCATGGGACGTGATGAGCAGGGTTAGGGAATCCGGTGAGTACCACCACCCTAGGGTAAAACGCCGAGGGGTGTCAGCGCCAGAGAGCCAGGACACAACCTCGTGACCATGAATGGGTCAAAGGGTGGTTGGTACATACGGATCACAGCCATGTGCTAAGTCTCCAAGGCCAAAGGTTAGGATCACCACTTAGGCTTCCTAGATTAGGTCTAGCCTAGAAAATGGTGATCCTACTAAGAGACTTAGCATAGAAAACTAGGTAGGTTCTTATGGGAATAATATATAACGTAATGTATACGTATTAGAAACTAATTATAATTAAAATTGGAATTGTAACTAGAATAAATACATTGTAATATAAGAATTTACCTATGTATGACAAATAAAACCGCCCACAACCGAGCGCTAGTGTTGTTTCAACGCGGGCCCACGACCCGCTCAATAAAAGGCGGGCCGCGGCGCCCACACAGTCAGTCATCATCGAGCCTCCGTTGAAGCAACACGACGCGTCCGGACTGTTGGAACCAAGAAATGCTCGTGTTTTATTCCTGAAATCCTGATCCCGAGAAGGCGTATCTGTGTGACTTCGTGTCAAGTTCTTCAGCGCACAGGCAGGGTGCGCGGGGTGCGGCGTAACCGGCGCTTTAACATCTTCTTCACGTCGCATCAACTGGGGAGACTGTCCCCGCCGCCGACTACTATCTTCGGGAGGCGATAACACTATGGATTAAAAAAAGTTCCGCCAGGACAACGTTCGCCAACGTTCGCCCAGCGGAATCTGTTTTTGGTGAATTTCTCCACAATGGCTGCATACACAAATTTTTATTTACCATACACAATTATAGGACGTCTTACACTAATTATCTGCATAATTCAAATCTTTAAATTCAACAACATTCCGCTGCGCGAACGCACACATCAATTGAAACGTTTGTGGAATTCCGCAATTTTTTCTTAAATAAACGTTTTTATCCTCTTCTGTGTTTCAATAATGAATCATATTGTCTGCAAATTATTTACGATTGCAATATGATTGTAGAGCAAACTACCGTATAGACCAAAAATCACCAAAATGACCGTACCGTATAGACCAGTCGCAAACCAATTGAATGTCGCTGGAATACGATTGGTCTTATATTAGTAGCAGAATGCCCGTTATGGTTAAAACCGCTATTCATTCAATTTGTAGTCAATTTTGACATTATTAACTTAGCAGAATCGGGCCCCTGAAGTATAGTGGAAAAAAAAAACTATTATTTCAATAAACAGTGTATTATTGTTAAGTACAAAAAGTAAAAAGGACTTACTATAGGCCTTAAAGCCTATGTCTAATAGAAAGTGTTTACAAAATGCACCAAATTTTCTAGATTGAACTAGATAACAACGTTTACGTGAAAAACACGTTGCTGATGAAACATCGTCAACGTGCTAACTGCGACAAATGAAGAACTTAATATTTACTTTAAATGGCGTAGTTTACAGATAGCCCAAGGGCCAGCGAACGCCAGACCTACGTCTGTATGTTTAAAAGTGAAACCCGCTTTCCGTTGTCACGACATAACATGAAAACGGCTTGACCGATTTGTCTGAAAATTAGAGGGGAGTACAATTATACCCGGGAGAAGGTTTTAGGATAGTTATTGTCACTACGGGACGCGGATGAAACCGCGGGCGAAAGCTAGTTATTTTATAAAGGCTGAAACTTGGTATGTGCATCTACCTTACATTGGGTGTGAACGATAGACTACTTTACTACGGAGCTTGGCTGACGGCGGCTTTGGAAAGTATAAAAATACTTTACCCAACTTCAACCAACCAATTTTTTTTATCCTCCTTTATTAATAAAGAATCTATCAATACGGAGCACTTTTTATATGACAGCAATCGTTGATTTCATGCAGGAGACAAGACATTATGTAGATAGAACATCAGAGTATGTTTAAAGGTTACGTTATATCTTTTCTCCTGTATGAGATGAATAATTGCTGTCATAGAAAAAGTGGTCTGTATTGATGTAATCTTTATTAATAACGAGAATACGACTCTTAAAAAAATCGGTTAGGTGAAGTTCTTTTCTTTTATATTTTCCAAAGCCACCGTGTCGGTCGTCAAACTTAGTCTTTCGTATGAACAAAACACTACACTGTAAGGTAGATGAGCACACAAGTTTCAGCCTTTATAAAATAACGTAGATCTGGCGTTCGCTGGCTCTCGATCTAAGAACAACTTTATAGAACACGGTTGAGTTGACGAATAACCCGAACTATCTACACACAAAGTGGTAACATGTCTTCTCCAGACAATGAAAATTTAAATCGAGTGGTGCTGTTGATAATGAGTCTCCGCCATCATGGTCCAAGACGTATTTACAAGTTAAGTTCTTATCTGCAATAAGTCACTTGTACTTAAAACAAAGGTTGAAATTATTAAAGAGAAACATATGAAAGTAATGAAAGAGGCAATTTAGACAATGCCCATGGTCTACACAATAACCCATCGCTTGGAATGTTTGGAACAACATCAGCATGAAGTGTACTTCTTTGGGGATTGTTCAAAAGTCGAGTAAATCTTATCTATATAATATTAGTTTTAGGTTGTCAGATTTCCTAACAACTGGTAAATTTAGTCGACAGATAAAATTTATTCAACTATTAAAAAATCCTTACATACTAAATCTCACTTATGTACGTACTTATAATCTAAAGAACTTAAAAGTAGCGAAATGCTATCTATGCCTTTGGCATAAGTTTTATGGCAATTTTACAATGACTGATGAAAGCACTTCGTACACACGTCGAAATTTCAACTTTTATACACAGTTAAATTGCAAAAATCAACACAAGATAAAATTTAACAACATTCATCACGTCATAAGCACTTTTTGCTCGGTGGCAGGCGACTAGAGCGTGGTTTAACTAAAATATAATCAACATAACAAGTTTCGTTGCAGGTTACGAGCTGCCTCTGCAACAACTACTCTTAAGATCGTACAAAAATAAGAAATGAGGTAATCAAAATCAGAACGGATTGCGTAAACACAAGTCCCAACTAAACCTAAAATTCGTGTTCTTGTTATTATACTTCTTTTGAGTAATGTCGTTCAAAAACTTACGAGTACTTTTTAAAACCAACTAGGTTTACCCAGTTTGGTAAGAAAATATAATTTTACTGTCCACAGGACCAAAAAACTAACTATATTGTCATAATATTCTAACAGTCAGGTTTTCTTTAATCACAATAGGTGAGGGCATTCCTAGAATTAACACGTACACATAACGGTGGGTTTAGACATGTATCATTTGTCCGAACTGATCATCGTATCCGTATCTTCAACGCGTATCATGATCACATATGTGGACGGATAATGATACGCGATCTCGATACGCCGTTATGATATCCGAGTTATGATATCGTCCCATGTCGTGTCGGTTTTTGTCTATCATACGGAGCAAATCGGAGGCGTCCACAACTTGATACGGTGCTTGATACGATACGGTGGTCGGATCGGGCAAATGTTACATGTCTGGACCCCCGCCTTAATGCCATCGTTTTTACAGGAAATATAACGTGTCACTGAGAGTGTAATGTGGCTGGCTATGAAGGCTGTTTGCAGCCAAGAACGCCAGTTTGTGGGCGTATTGGCACACAGACGGGACACGCACTTGAGAAGAACAGTTGAAATACAAGTGAGTCAGCTTGTAAGTCAACCATTGCATCTAAAAAGAAGAAAACAATTGTTAGTTAATATAGGTTAGCAATAGAACCTTCAGAATTTTATAAGAATTTGAGAAAATGTTTGAAACGTTTAATTCGTTTGTTTGTTACTGTACTGATAACCAGAGAGATAATTTAGTCATGGAACATTAAAACTGTTTCAATTCGATATATTATTATGTAGCAGGTATGGATATGGTTTTTAACTGCTTGTATGCCAGATCAAATTGTGGTTCGCGTATAATATATCAGCGCTTTCGCATTAAAGGGTTAAAATGCAGTGTTTTATGCAATTTATTTTTTATGTATATTAGAGTCAGTGACGCAACGACTGTGAGAGCTTATCGTAGAATTCTTTGTTTCTAGTGTATGTCAAGAGAGTTGCATTATTCCATAGTTTTTCTTCATGTTTAGTGTGGATCAAAAAGTTTAACGATTGTAAACGATTATTTTGGTCAACTATTCCATTAATGCTTTGGTAACTTTGGAAACCCCAAACAAATGATCCTTCCATAAGTAAATAATTTGAAAATATAAACTTACTCTATCAGGGTGCAGTCCAGTCGTATCCTCAATTATGTTGTAGGAGGTAGGAGAGATTGTGCCTTCTCTAACGTTTTGTGACACCAGGTAAAAGTCGTACCTGCAAAGTGAAACCAAGAAGATTAGTGATGAAAACATGTTTTCAGATCCAACAATATTTTATATATTTAACTAGCTTCCACCCGCGGCTTTGCCCGCGTAGAGTTCGGTTATATCGCGTTTCCAAGAGAATTCTTCAAGTCTGGGATAAAAACTATCCTGTTCTTTCTCAAGGTCAACTCTATCTCTATACCAAATTTTATTAAAATCAGTTCAGTGGTTTAGACATGAAAGCGTAACCGACAGACAGACAGTTACTTTCGCATTTATAATATTAGTAGGGATAACATAATAATATTCCACTTACAAAATAGGTTAAGCATATTAAGTACATTGTATTTGATGAAACTTACCTTTCCGGCTGTGTCACAACATCGTCAATTACTGTACCCGGACGCGGGTTCTCACCATTGCGGCCGCGGTCCAAAAATATACGTGTGTTGATACGCTTGGAAACGATTATATAAGCCATCTTGTATTCCATTTCTGCATATATCTCACTTAATTTCTTTTTTATTTCTGCCACCTAGAATAAATATTGTTTATTATCATCTACAATCTACATTTCTATTCATTATTACCGAATTAAGCTTTCATCCTTAGTTGCACATACATGTGGAGTGACCTTACCTCATGACTATGTACATAGGGAATTTGGCCATCGCCAACACCATCCCGATATATAAATATCCGCTGTGGCAGCGCACCTGCAGAATAATATCTTTATGAAAATGTATATTTAAATTTGGTAACATATGCCTAATCCTAAATATGACGTTAACCCAGCGTCGGACTGGCCATACAGTCGAGGTGGCATTTGCCAGCCGGGCCCCAGCCTGCACGGGGCCCCCCACAGGCCTGGGTTGAGAGGCATGCGGCAACCTCAGCACAGGGGCGCAGCGTGCCCCCTGTGCTACGGTTGCCCGCGTGCATGTCTCGCACAAACTATGCGTATTATATTATATATATTTGTCTTACAAAAAATTTGAAAGACAAAACAATTTGCTACAAATTATGACTTGACGAATTTTTTGTAAGATGCATAGTTTACGAGATATCGCGAAAAAAGAGTTTCCACCCCTTTTTTCAAGATGGCGGCCGGGGGACCTGGGTGGCGACCCCACAAACTTGAGATTAAGCTTCTATTGACCCCCCACACATGTCCCAACAATAAAATTGCATCCTGTAATAAATGCAATACTCTGTCCTTAAATTGTAGGTAACATTTCAATGGGCTAAAATTGCCGGAAAATTATGGGAGTTTTATTTCGCTTTCTTTTATGTAAGTATTATACCTCTAGTGGTTATTATTATTATCAATAATAATAGTGTTTATTTACGAAGACATTTAGATACTTTTGATGATGTTTTCAAAGCTGCAAGTTTATTTGCATCCGATGTTCAAGACTTGATGCACGCTGAAAACATTGATCTCGACGTACAAACCACGTTACCGTTACGAAGAATTTCTAAAAAACCGAAGAAACATGAGCAGTTATGTGAAGATGAAGTAGCATTATTGGCTACAGACCCAAAGAGATTTTATTCTATTTCTGTCTACAAAGTCATTATTAATACAGCTTTAGTTAAAATAAACGAAAAATTCATGTGCAACGAAGATTTAATGAGAGATGCCGCTTGTTTGGACCCGAAAAACTTCAATAAAATCAAAGAAAATGGAATTCCTAATGACGCGCTAAAGTCTATCGCATCAATTGCAAATGTCGATCGAGAGTTGCTGTCAAAAGAACTGGAATCTTTTGCAAATAAGTTTAGTGAACCGTCTAAAACTCTTTGGGATGAGCACGTTTCTCCTAGGCAGCATAAAATGTATATTTGGCCCCATTCATGAAAATGTATATTTGGGCGACATTTTACGTAGTTTTTGGGTTTTGATTGAGTCTTAAAAAATAATTAAAATTTCGCGCTCGCTTCGCTCGCGTATTCAGAACCTATATTATGTTTGTATTTGTCAAGAAACAAAAAGTTAAGTACGTTTGGGCTAAATTTTACGTAATATTTGGTTTAAGTCCGAGAAAAATTTCACGCTCGCTTCGCTCGCGTATTCAGAAACTATATGCCCTTATTTTTGCATTTGTCAACAAACAAAAAGTTAGGTACGTTTGGGCTAAATTTTACGTAATATTTGGTTTAAGTCCGATAAAAATTTCGCGCTCGCTTCGCTCGCGTATTCAGAAACTATATGCCCTTATTTTTGCATTTGTCAACAAACAAAAACTTAAGTACGTTTGGGCTAAATACGTTATATTTGCTTTAAGTCCGATAAAAATTTCAAGTTTGAGATTAACGGCTCAAGATACAAAAAATCCTAGGTATAGATAGGTTGGCTGCTGCCCCACCCTGAGCCCAAAGCTGGCTACGCCCATGCTAGCTTTATATAATTTGTTCTAAGTAAATACCTACTTACTATTGTATTGTATTTTAGAAATAAATTTATAGTATAGTAATAAATATATAATATATATATATAGTATAGATATATAATATAATAATACTCAGCAAAGTATTAGGAGACACAGTATTCGTACGAACAGTAGAAGAACAACACTCACACACTGACACACAAACACCAGCCACTCAGAACACGCATCCATCACCAAGCACGCAAACGGAACCAGCCATCCAGGAACAGAACACACAGCAATCATCTAACACTGAACATTCGTCATCATCACAACCTAGAAGAGGGAGAAGAAGGAGAAGAACAACGCAAACAAACACATCAACTACATAATACATATACTTAATAACAGACTAGGAGGGACATAGATATCTTTTTTTCCGCGGGCTGCGGAACGGGATACCTATTAAACCGACATAAAGTCGAGAAGGTCAAACCTAAAACAAATATAATATATATAGTAATAAATTTTTTATGGTTTGTTTATCTCAATTTGTGTATCTCAGTATATTTCGATAGTATCCCATCACCATGGTCTAGTCTCGGGCCCCGGGATTGTGATCAGCCACCCGGGCCCTTCCGGCCCAGTCCGACCCTGCGTTAACCATCGAGCTTGAATTCCGCCGGAGTAATGCAGCATGGTACATTAGCATAAACAACAGTATACACATTAAATTAATTACACGTATTTGAATTGAATGCTTCCAAAAGCTCTCACCGTTTATTTCTCTATATCTGCGTAGAGATGCGGCCACATTAAAGCCCATGTGGGCACTGAGCTCCTCACCCGAGGTGTGCGAGTTCACCGCTGAGAAGTAGCGCGTCAAATGCCGGTCAAGAGTTGCAACAAATCCACCGAAACTCTTTTCTTTAGAGCGAGTGTCATGGCAGACATCGTAGCCGATGACCATAATGCTCTGAAGAGGTATCTCCACCCGCCACGGAGCACCACCCAGCTGAAAATGACATTCTTATTATTGGGAAAATTCAAATTGGATGATGTAGGGACTTCCGTCGCTGGGTAGACACAAGTCAGCTAGAAAATAATAATCGTATCAAAATAACACTTATATTATGAATGAGGGAACATTCATATCAAACACATTTTAACCAAGAATTGATCATACCTTACAATTAATCTGTATCGCAACTTTAGTTGCAATAGACATTGCCGAATTGCTGGTCATATTTCGAGCACAAACTACTTGAGTAGGCACAGCACGATCTACCGTGCATTTTTTTTTTATCGCTTCATACCTGTAAATAATAAACATGGTAAGCATTGTACTTTAGGGAAATACTTCGTTTCCGAGGCATAAAAAATAATTTCTTTACTAATTCTCAATCATTGCGTGTAAAAAAAAACACTACGCCATTCTTACTGCTCTGATATATAGAGCCTCACCTGTCTGCAAACTTGCGTGCCAAAACACACAGGATCATAGCGGGATTCTTGCGGGCAATTGCATTCTCACAAGCATTTGCATATTCCATAGGTCCGTCATTCCTGATGGGTACTAGAAATAAAACAATTTCTGTTAAATACATAATATACACCAATTAAAAGTAATCATTATTATATTGTTATAAGTAATACAAAGGAATCAACAGGACAGGCTTGACAGGAGATAAAAAATTGCCCGATGTAGGGGTAATTAATATGTATTTTAATAATATTTACTCACTTATTTCGGGTCTCGGCATTCGGAAACCTACACCCCCAGCAGTTTTCATAATTAAATCTATGAATCCTTCTGAATCTCGACGTTGTCTTTCTGGGGTTATGACCACCCATGATGGCAATTGTGAGATATCTAATAGAGGTTTCGAGCTGAAAAGGATCATCGATACAAATTATTACATGTATTCAAAAAATAATGATATACATATATATCGGGTGTGTAATAACATTAAATTAAATACGTTAATATATTGATTAACACAAATGAAAAATAAAAATACACAAATAAAATGTTTTTTTTTTTTTAACAAAATCTATACTAAATACTAATATTATAAAGCTGAAGAGTTTGTTTGTTTGAACGCGCTAATCTCAGGAACTACTGGTCCGATTTGAAAATTTCTTCCAGTGTTAGATAGCCCATTTATCGAGGAAGGCTATAGGCTACTTTTTATCCCGGTACGGGAAGTAGTTCCCACGGGATGCTGGTGAAACCGCTGGCAGAAGCTAGTAAATACGATATGTGCGAGCGAATTAAAACACCCTTTCAGAGTCTTGGACTGACTCTTAAAGGGTGTTCTAATTCTCGGAAATTCTCCCTTGAAAACTGACAGCTGTCAACGGGTCAAAACATTTGATACTCCTACACTTTATCTCTGCTGTAAACAAGATGTTGTAAATTTTGAAAATGAAAAATGACTCCTGTGGCTAAACCACTACACCACACACGTACGCCATACAATATCATAAAGTATTATGTTATAGGATTTAATGTGAATAGGTACGGCTTGTGTTTAAACACCACCCAAAAAAGTACCTATTTTACTACCAAAAAAATTCTAAACGGTTACCAAAATGGATAAATGGTCACCAAATAACGTTTCCAAAAATATTATTAGGTGAAACCATTTTTTCGTATTATTGACTACTAAAAAATATATGGACGCCTTTAAAATACACTTTAGACCAAATATTATATATTGTCACTACTTAGATGTTACCAATTATGTAATACCATGACTCCTAATTTGGTCATTTTTGTTAGACTAAAAAAGCTAACGATCGCTAGAATATTTCCCAAATACCAATTAATATACTGGGGTAATGTAAGCACGCAACATGCAGCAAGCATGGCTTCTGTCACGGCTCCGGCACTGCGGGGCTCCGGCGGTCCCATGCGAGCTTATCGTCGCAGATGGTTTTCACGCTCACCACCGCAGCTTCGGCAACTACCTGCGCCTCAGCTCGCAGGCCGCCTCGCCCCTCCGCGCCTACGCGGTTTTGAATTGCACTCTAGGGGTAGGGCAGACCAGCAGTAGCGGCGTAAGGGGGGGGGGCGGAGGGGGCGGTCCGCCCCGGGTGCCACGTCTAAGGGGGTGCCATCTCGGTCGGCACATATCTGCACGACCAGGATGGTGCGGGCAAAATTGACAAGTCACTGAGGGTGCCATTCTAATCTGCAAAGCCTAGGTTCACTAAATGCACGATATTCAAACAAAACCACAACAGTGCATGCGCGAGACGTCGAGGCAACACTGAGAGGGTGACACAGTCCGGCTGTCACCTCTCTTTCTTGTTTATTTTGTTCTGTTTCCTGATTACTTAAATTAATTCCTCAAACTTAGAAAAAAACTTCTTCTGCGTTTACTTCTTGAGTCTTCAATCTAACAAAAAGTTAAAGCACCGAAGTAGCAAAAACAACTGACGATTTCTAAGTTGTTTAGGAAGTGGAGGACTTTTGTGTACCAAAACTCTAAAAATTTCGCGCTCGCTCCGCTCGCGCCTTTCACATTACGGTGGCTTTTCTAATTTCTTTAGGTATTATTGAGTCCCAAAAATCAAATATTTCGCGCTCTCTCCGCTCGCGGCTTTTCCACTTTACGCCTGTTTCTTTTAAACTCTTTAAGGGACTTTACTGTTCTAAAATTCAAAAATTTCGCGCTCGCTACGCTCGCGGCTTTTTCACTGGACACTGGTTTTTTAGAAACATGTTTGAGTTATTTTAAGTCTCAAAACTCAAATGACACGGGATCGCTTCGCTAGGGCTTTATAAGTTTGCAGTGATCTGTCTCCGGTTTCTTTATGTTAAACCTAGCAAAATGCACCATGAATGATTTCTACACGATTTTTAAGTACTTTAATTTACAATTTTAGCCCGTGATTATATTTTGTCGTTTTTTGGGGAGGGACGGGGTGCTCAATAGGTAGTACGCCCCGGGTGCCACCCGATGCTACGCCGCCACTGCAGACCAGACTACGTGGAGTCGGTTTTGCAGCGATTCGTTTTCGTCACTAACTTTGATTTTGGTAGTAATATTAATCTTTTAGTTGGATAGAATTTGGTGACCATTAATCCATTTTGGGAACCAAAAATAATATTTGTGCGAGATTTGCGATTTTTCTGATGTTATTTTATTTTTTTTGGATCATAATATTATATACTTTAGTGCCCTTTTAATAAAGTCAATTTATTTTTTTTGGAGTTGTTTATTTTATTTGGTGCCTCAGCTTAGAGTCTTAAAAATATTTTTGGTGATCGCCTAAATTATACCCAATAGGTACAACATACAACACATCCCATATATGTTACTGTGTAAAATTACGTCATAAGACACCGATGACTAACCAATCACATGGCAACAGAATCATTTGAAACGGAATTCTTATACGAATTCTCAAAAAAACTATACCTTAATGGTTGGGACAGAGTTAAAGTTTTATTTGAAATGTTGTTTATCTTACCGCATATCTCTTGTCCATCCTTCTGTTGTGTCGCCAGCTGGGTACTTGGCATTGTTTCCCTGGACTATATTTTCAGGGGGAAGTTGCCGACCTTTAAAGCTGACAAGTTCATGGGAAAGAGTAAGAGACCAATCACCCATTTCCTAAAAAGAGAGAACATACACAACTTGATCAAAATATATAGATTGACTGAAAGATAACACTACTTATTTAAAGGGGCTGAATATTATTATGATAGCTGAAATACAGGAATGAAACCGGAATCATATTGCGCCGACCCCTTAACATTAACTGGAAGAGGTACATACCTTAACCACTTCACGACAACTGGTCAAACGTTGGTTGAACTTCAATAGTTTCTGAATGCGTACATCAGGTCCGATCTTGGTGTGGTTGTCGAGCGCGCGCATGAGCTTGAAGTTGGCGCGCATGTCGTCCGTCAGCCCCGTCTGCCGGCACAGCTCCGGCACCAGGAACACCAGCTCCGGCATGCCGGCGCGGATGTCGCGCGGCTTCGAGCGCGAGATCAGCAGCGGCTGCCCGCCGTCGTGGATGCGGATGTTGTATTTCTGACAACAGTTATAATATAAACTAAAATGTTTTAAATGGAATGCATATCGATTTGCGTTTGTGAAATGTCAGGTTTTTTCACATAACATACCTTCTGATAATATTCCATGTAGGAAATATTTTCATCACGCATCTTGAAAGTTGATTTTGGCGATGCTTGCCATGATACGTCGTCAACCCTATACGTTTTTTTATTATAGTCAGTCATGACAATTTTACCTGAAATTTGCAAAATAGGCTGTTTAAAGTCTCTGGTGGTTTGGCTAATCTCAATTACAATCTTAGGGAGGACAGGTCTGCAAGATCTAGTGTATACGAAGTTGGTCTTAGTCATAAGTAGTAACGTTACGGTAAACTCACCGACAATATCTTCCAAAAATATTTTTTTATAATTGCTGCCTTTTGTTGCAGCGTATTCACTGAGCATTTGCAACACATTATCAAGACGGAGAACCTGTAAAAGGATTTTTTTCACTCATTTCACTCTGATAGAAACATAATAATACATCTCATAGTGTGTTGATGTACCTTGTGGGTAATCTCCGTTACCATCAGTAATCGATCTTCATACTGATTGATTGTGGTTTTGTATCCTGGCCATATTTGTAATCTGTACTCAGGAACATCAATCTGAAGAGCAATTAAACAATTACCAATATTGCAAAAATTTGCTATTCTTTACGACTTCGTTCGCATGGAATTAGGATGTTGGCTGTTTTACGTCATTGCAATATTCTTTTGACATTTGGGACAGATAGAAATAAAACAAATCAAAAACCATGAAAATTGGTCTAGCTGTTCTCAAGTTATAATAAACATATACAATGAACAAGTGTGACTAAGTATAGTACTTAACGATATAATATTTACCTTAGCGACAGGATCAAAGTAATCTCTGCCCATAAGTTGCAGATTTAACAATTGGAAACATTTCCTTATAATTATATTAAATATTTGAATGTAGTGATAGTCCCCTGGGCTTACATCACATGTCAACTGAAAACAAATATAATATGTACAATATAGATCACTTTATTTGAATCATTTTTCATAGAAGCTATTTGTTATCAGGCTCATCGTTGCAGTGAACAAATAACTTCATAGGCGTTACATCTGTCTCATCATCATCTGTTAATTTTACCTTTATCAAAATTCGCATCCTTTCACCATCAGTTTTCCTATCAGAGTACAACTCTAATGGGTCAGGGTGTAAGCGCTTAACAGTATACAATACTGCTCCATCAAACAGGTACCTAATTGGACAAAAAGCAATTTTTATAATTAATAATCTAATGGTGTGATACAAATTCAGAAAATCCATCATAAAATGTCATGGACTTACCCTCCTAGAGTGTTAGCATGGACACGCAGTAAGCCTTTGCGTACAGCTGTGTTGTCCTCTTCTGGGGAAAAATCGACATGGTATTGGTGTAGGCGCCACTGGGGCGTTGTGTTAACAGTGAAGTAATTTGCCTTCAGATCTATCACGGTTCCCGAGGTTCCTGTATACAGAATTTTAGTTAATCATCAGGTGCATGGTTTATTAATAATGTTTAGAGGCAAGAGTGTAGTTGAGTTATGGACATACCCTTCTTCGTTTGAATTGTTGTTGGGCGAGTGCGCAAAATTGTCATTTGTTCAGGTAAAACCCTGCCCCCGCCACGGCGAGATCCACGGCCAATCACAGAGGAGCTTTCACCAGCACCAACTTGTGAAGCAGCACCTGTTTATGGTAGAAAATGATGCTTAGAATTTTAAGTTATTGTTGAGTTTAAAGTTCAGTAGAAAAATGTGTCTTACTGATTTGCATGCTCCGCATCCTCTCTTGTACGTCAACATCACCAGGGTGTTCCTGATGTGTTGTTGGTGTTAGTCGGAGAGAGGCGCGGCCAGCCGGCGGGGCGGGCGTAGGCACACCAGCCCGCACTGGCGGCCCCAGTGCGGGAGCACCAAAAGCGGATGGTGGCTGTGGCCGGGGGCCTGGTGGCCCCTGTTGCTGTGGGGGCCTCTGTTGCTGTTGTTCGCCGGGTTTACGGGGAGGCGGCCCAGCATTGTCACCACCTCTTCCTGCACGCCCACGGGAACGACCTCTCCCAGGTTCCGACATGGTCTGTTGAAAATGGAAGTTGGATAAGTATTTATTCATTAATATTCACTTGTGTCCTGTTAAAAATATTTCACGCACTCGGATAAAAGGAGGTTAAGATCTATCACCTTACTCAATAAATGGACCATATAACATAGTTTTCAAGATGCATGCTCAAGCTGATAAACGCTTCAGCTTTATAATATTACTAGTGACACGCTCCGGCTTCGCACGGGTGCAATGCCGAAACTAAATACAAAACACATAATAATAAATGGTCAATATTTATTTGAAGGTAAACCCTATCAAGTTGATGGCAGCCATTTGCATAAGGTTTTACAAAATGTAAAATGTAGGTAGGTAAGTATGATAAAATCTACATGTGTGATACGGGGAATTGAAATTGAGCTTTACAAGGAGTTTCACTTAGTAACATATTGTGTATATGTATGCCGGTCACTTTTCTGTTCGCAGAAAGCTTAGCTTGGCATAATATTATTGTTTAGGTATAGGTACATACCGGCTAAAGCCTACCTAAGCAATAATATGAGGTTAGCCTAGAGCAGGCAAATAGGTTTACACAATCGCAGAATCTAGGGTCAGTGGGTCGTCTAGCTCTAATTGCACAAAATTTTGTAGTTTTGGGTAAACAAATTTAAAACAACCACCGAAAAACAACATGGAGAGCATGTTTTAAGAAAAAACTATGTGGACAATATATTCAACGTAGGTATAGCTTAATAATATAAAGTGAAATGGTCTCCTGCTATATCATGTTTTGATGTGAAACATTATACATATAGAAACAATAGGTACTAAACAAAGAATTTTTCATTGAGTTTGAAGATGAAAGATGGCGACATAATGGGCAAGGGCCTATTATTTAAACACAAGACAAGGCTGAAATAAACTTATTGCAACTTACCAGTGGCTGAAACGATGTCTGTTCTGTGTTGTTAAAAACTTTTGATTTTTAATAATACAAAATAAAGTTTTTTGGCAGCTCTCGTCACACCGGACCCCGTTCTCAGAGCGAAGCAGCGAAGAAAGAAAGATGAGCGTTGTCTATTGTATTCTCTTTGGAAAGATAGGATTATGGGAAGAGCGAAGCATAGATAATAATACTCTATATAAAAGGGAAGTAAATCTGTTGTGAACATAGACATTATACATATAGTAAACAGGATTGCGCACTTAAACCCAAAAAACGAGCCGAGTGAAACAGTTAGTACGGAGGCCGTCTGTCCCTTTCTAATAGGGTGTCTATGTGATTAAGCTATGTGAGACAAATCCGAATTTGCTAAGATTATTAGACACAGATTGGTATTGAAGTTTTAACTTACGCAGTTTGTTACCTTAAGATACTAATATAAGCTTTTAATAATTAGCGGGAATTAGCAGTATAAAAGCAGTAAGATTCGAAGCGAAGACTGATTTTTTTGTATTTTTGCTTCACATATAGACTGCTGAGCCATTTATTAGCCTTTCTTCATTTTTTGGTAAGCTATAATAATAGTACAACAGTTTTAGAATCCATCACACATATTGTGTCTCATTACAAGAATTCATGGGCACCCTTGTTGTTTGATTTACGAAAATGTTGTTACATATTAGCTAACCTGTGGAACGATGTATTGCAATCGCCATAGAATTCACTTTTACAAGTATAAACGCAACACTTTTTCACCATTTTAATAGTTTAAATTGATTTAATAAAAAATATATAAACAAAATTTTATAGGCTGATTACGCACCAAGAATGTTCAGGGTTACCGCTAGAAAATAAAAAAAGCAAAATAGAAATTGATGTTGTTTATGTTTTATGAATAAATAAAAATAAATTAATGCGATTGTTATTAATTTGTTGACTTATAATTGTTAAAATAAGATAAAAATATAAATGATTCAATTGTTTTTTGGGAAGACAAAACTGTTGATCAAAACATTTTATTATGCTGGCAAGGTGTTAGAACGAGACACACGGCCTCCGTTCTAACTATCCCTCTCAGCTCGGATTTGCTTCTGTGTATTATGCAACCAATTTAGTACCTTATTGCGTCGGAATAGAGTTCATTTTCGTAAATATATATTTTGAGAGTGCGCAATCTTGTTTAGTAACAAAAATAGTATAGCAGTAATAGTAGTGTTTAGTAAAATCACCAAAATAGCAGAGCCATCGCAAACCAACCGAAACTCATTGGAATACGATTGGTCTGCTATCTTGGTGATTTTGGTCTATTCGGTAGTTTGCTCTACAATCATATTCCAATCATAAATCATTTGCAGACAAAATGATTTATTATTGAATGACAGAAAAGGATAAAAACGTTTATTTCAAAGAAAAAAATGCGGAATGCCACATACGCTTCAATCGTAATCGAGTCGGGATTGGATCTCAGTCGAATCGAGTCGAACGTGAATCGTATGTTGCTTAAGTAAAATTAGGAGAATCGGGCTCCTGTTATTGCGATCATATTGCGATTCGATTTCTATTCAATTTTGACATTATTAACTTAAGAGAATCGAGCCCCTGATCCGCCGTTACCTTGACCGCTACCCGCGCCAGGGATAGCGGAGCTGCTGGAGACTGGGGGCCTGGTTTCTGTGCTCTTCACTGGGGGTAATTGCCTTTAATCGCCACGCTTGGCAGGCGGGTTGGCGATCGCAGTGAGGATGTGCAGTACACGGAGGACGCTGCAGCCCGACCTCCGGTTTGATTAACGAAATGATGGTGTACAATTTTAGCAAAAAAAAAAAAACAATACTTCTTCAGATACTTTCATAGAACTAATCTTAATCCTAAGCAAGACTAAGCAGTACACAAGACTCCAATAATTATAATCAACCCTAAAATATTAATTGGCTTTGAAACAGAGATTTGACAAGTCTTTGACTTTACGACATTGACAGTTGGATCTTGTAATGTACTCTGTGGTTAGATCATGGTTAGATCACTGCCAAAAGTCTGAATTCTGTTTATTGTTTTTCTTATTTTCTTGTAGACAGAATTTTCCTGTTTTTCATGCATGTTTCGTAGCAGTCAGAAACTATAATTGATCGTTTACCATTAGATACAAGATTGTTATTCTAACGAATTATTATAAAAATTCTTAAGAGATGTGAAAATGCGTAAGAACATAAAAATATTACTGCCCTTATTATCACCGAATTCCAAAGAAGTATTTTTTAAGGGTTTTATTACATTCTCAGAAGATACTGTAACCATTTACATAATAAAATATGCAGATTCTAATGACTTTTGGTCTGAGAAACAAGAGGAGAATGAAATTTACGGTTACTGTGGGAATTACTTTCCAAAGAAGTTGTCAAATAGATTTTTGAACTTCCTAGACATTGAACAAAACTTTACGTTTAAAATTAACAAGTTGATTTTAAATGGAATACAAATTGTTATAACTAGTAATTGTACTCTTATGCTTTACGATTATAATAGTATTAAAGATTCCCAAGCAATTGACGACACAAAAAACAACTATTTTACAAATCTGGTCAGTTTGATTAAAAAGGAGCATGGACAAACAGTTGAAGATGATGAGAAACACAGCAGTAAATATTCATACTGGCTGGCAAATTCGATGTTCCTTCAGCATATATATAATTATTGGATACTTATCAAATGGTTGATATCAACTATTGGAAGGGATAAAAAAGTAAGTTTAATACATCTGCCTGTCTCTTATTAAGAGAAACAAGGTTGGACTGTAATATGCCATAAATCCTGAAGAGTTTGAGTATTGTAAAAACATTATATTTCTTTTTATTTTACAGGTAGCAGTGCGGCAGGGTAACTTGATATTAGCAATTTTGATGGACATTATATTAGGATACATTGCTCTTCAACTGTTATCACAAGATAAAAAAGATATTAGCATAGCACTGATGGGAGTTCTAGAGGTATTTATTGCTGCTTAGAAGATACTGGAAGTATATTCCTACAAACTTCATTAAAAAACATTCTGTACAAATGATTCAACACAAAGGTTTTTATTATATGACTAGCTTTTGCCCGCGGCTTCGCTCCCGTCAACTGACTTCTCTACTTTATCCTATTTTTTTTTCATAAGAACCTTCTTCTGACAATAACAAACACAACAAAAAAAGAATTAGCCAAATTGGTCCAGGCGTTGTTGAGTTATGCGCTTACCAACACATTTTGCGATTCATTTTTATATTACAGACTAGCTGTTGCCCGCAACTTCGTCTGCGTGGGCAATATAGAATAGTCAAAATACTACTTATCCCGTAGGTGCATTCTTTCACGTGACAGTATAATTAGGATTAGCACTTAGCAGTCGCATAGATTCATTGATCAAGGTTGTGTTGTGGATGTGACCATTTATCTAAACAAAAGAAGTAAAGTTTGTGACGTTGTGAATATCTCTGGATCCAGTCAGCCAATTTGGAAAATTATAACGTATGGTGCGTAAATAATTTTCACAGGAAACAGTTATAATCTATGTCTATATGCTTTGAGTCTGACAAAGCTGTCATTTGTACATTTTCTGCAGCTGCTGCGACTAATCAGAAGCCAGAAAGTCTGTCAGTCTTACCATGGATATCGTCTTGTGTAGTTGACTGGATTGAAGGTAGCTAGATAGGTAGTCGCTCCAAGCAAAATATTGGTACTCAAACAGATTCGGTGACTGGAAGCCAACACCAACATAGTTGGGGAATAGCTGGATGGATGATAAAATGAGTCATCATCATCAGCAGGCGCATAGGGTAGGATAGTTTCACTACTGGGGAGAAACACTTGTATGACGGGGATTTTCTGTGCACTTATTCACTATGGTAAGGCTGACCCCACATTAGGCGTGCGCGATCCTCGGGCGTGTGAGTAGCGCGGGCGTCGCGAGCGCGCTGCGTGAACGTCGCGTTTTGCTGTCCTGCGGCATGTGTGAAGAGTGCAATCGACGCGCTCGTGGCGAGCACGCGGCGCTCGAGTTGCGTTCTTACCCCTTCGCCCGCTATCCCCGCCGCCCGCTAAACGCCTTAGCAGTTAAACGTCAAGGAGAGCGGCACGTGCGCGCCGCGAGCGCGCTGTAGGTAAATACCGCAGGGCAGCAAAACGCGACGCACGCGCGGCGCCCGCGCTACTCACACGCCCGAGTTCGTACTTGAAACCTGCAGTTTTGCCAAGATTTTCAAAATGTACGCTTGCAATTTGTCATTTCTTGGTGGAGCCAGCAAATCGAAAGAAACATAAGTGTTGTATACTGTGCGTCACTACCGCACACACCGGGAAAATTTCGCTCTTGCGGAAGACGTTTATATACCATATTTTGTGTCACACAGGACGACAGTATCCACCGAAACACTTTCAAAGATCTGATGAACGAACAAATCAGACCTGACTTGGTCACCTGGGGCCAATCAGAGCTCTATGAAGCGATCATATGGCTCCTACTACTATTGCGGTTTCTGAAAATTTATTCACCTCATTCAACGATGAATGTAATTCTGATGGTACTATTAAGAACACTTGCTTAGCGCAGAAGCTGACGTTGGCAGGTCGACTCTTTTGACTTCTCGAATAGGATACCATTGGTTTTTGTGCAATGCATGCTGGATTAGGATAGGATACAGGTGGATAGGATTTTCAACAGAAAACAATTCTGTCTTTGTGATTGAATGACATCAAACGTAGTTTTATATAAAAGGTGTTTTTTTAGACTTGGCTCGGGTCCTACTGAGACTGTTCGTAATCGTGACCAGTGTATTTGCGATCAGAAGTTGAAAGTAAGCATGTCTCTGGTATGCGACGCGCAATGTGTTGGTTTTCAGACGCATAAAGCATTTTACGTGTGTATGGTATTAAATCGAGAAAGCTCCCATTTCTTATCTGCACTTTGTATCTGGGCTTGTTCTTAAAGCTACAGAATCCTACATTACCTACCTACCTCACGCTTAGCAGCGCTTGCGAGACAGATCCTCATTTCTTCTAGGATTAAGTTTACATATTTTGCATCAGAAAAAATAATTAAGGTCTACTTAATACTACTCACTCAAAGTAATTTGTTTTAAGGCCACCACATTAGTGGAAGATAAGCTAAACTATGTTTATGAAAAAATCCTGATATGAACTCCATCTGTAACTTTTAATGATAATTAATTGTTATACTAAAGTCATCATTTTTGACATAATGTTCAAAAATTTATTTAGATGGCACCGTTTTAAATTTGGCTGAGAACTATTAATTTTCCTTTCATCAAGGTAATAATTATAATTGGATTTTGATGTGGCACGGCAAACTGACAAACACTATTGAAATGTCTATCGAAAAATTACACTACGTGTTAAAATATGGTGAATTACGGAAAATACACAACTCCATCTGTTGAAATAATAATCCTCTATAAAGAATGTATGGTAATTAGTTGTCATTTACCACCTCGCTCCTTTGTCAAATTTTATATAATTTATTTGACACAGATTACCACAGATGGAGCTACTTTAACCTTGGCTAAACAAAATTTTCATTTTTTTTTTCTTCCGAAGTTACTTATGAAGGTGTGATTTTCTGTGTAAAGATTAATAGGCCGATCAACTAATATAAGTACAACATTCAAATGTGTAGTTTTGACAAACAGATTGCGTGTCGTAATATTTTACATCTTGAATTCACAAAATTAATCATATCTTTTGATAGAGTGAATCGATTTCGATGAAACAAAAACTAAGTAATACCCCAAGTTACGTAGAATTTTTGTATATAAGCATTGTCTGCGTTGAATTGGTAGATTTTACGTGAATCCCGAACGAACAAACAGATAAACAGATAAACAGACAAACAGACAAACAGACAAACAGACAAAAATGACAAAAATGAAGGAAATGGGTTCTGTTAGTTATCCTTTAACATGCTGGCTATTTTTTTTGTCAATTTCTTCAATGTACAAAAATTACTTTTCTACAGATTTATTATATGTATAGATAAAATTATTTTCCAGAGGCTTATTAATTCATTATATTCACTACTAAAATGGCTGATGGGTGCTCCAGTAGGTTTAAAACTGAATAATGCATTCAATAAAATGCTTGGAAAATATTTCTCCTACCATGTGCAACTTTGGTGGCTGTTTCTAGGTAATAAATCAGTAATCCATGAAATATTGCAAGATAAGCTAGTTTAAGTATTCACTTGAAAAACTTTGGTTTCAGATGTATCAGGAGAGAAATTGGATGTTATACTTCACATATATCATTACATAGGATTTTTGGGATTTACATTCCAATCAGCCATTATATCTGATCTTATAGTCATTGCAACATTCCATTCATATTGTATCTATGTGTATGCTGCCAGGTAGTTTATTTTACTAGATTTGGCTATGCAAGTATCTGAAGAAGTATTGAATTTGTTTTTAGCTCAAATTGTACACCATCATTTCATTATTTTGAAATTCCTTTCAGGCTTTTCAATATCCAAATATCTGGACTGATAGCATTATTACGGTTGTTTGTTGGACGAAAGTACAACCCTCTGAGAGGTGGCATTGACTCCTGTGAATATACTAACCAAGAGCTATTTGTAGGCACTGTAGCTTTTACAATATTACTGTTACTATTGCCCACAACAACTCTTTACTATATTGTATTTACAATGGTAAGAAAATCTGGACATAAAATTAATAAATATTTTATGCACCATGGAGTTTTGTTTATGTGTTATGGAATAATAATAATCACTCTATGTTTCAGTTCAGAGTGTTATCACTGGTGGTCCAGTATTTGATAGCCAAAATGATCTACATGGTACAAACACTGCCTATGTATGTTATAAGTTTGTGGCTGGCTCATTCACCTAAAGTAACAGGTATTAATAGCAATTATTATCTTTGAATGATTTAGATAACTTTTATTTTATAGTTATCATAAATTGGCTTTTGCTGTGGAATATAATATTTATTACTACATTATTATCAAAAAATATTTTGCAGGTAAAATATTAATGGAAGTGGTAAATCAAGATGAGAATGCACCATTGATACTCAGGATAAAATTATTAAATAAGAGTATCCCTGAGTTAGTTGAGTTATTCAAGCCTCCTGTTGAAGTGCCTAATAAAGTGGAATGGACCAACCTTTTGTCAAACGTTCTTGTTGGGAAGCAAATAGTTTAAGAATAATATTAGGTATACTGAGAATAACTAGTAGTATGCAATACTAGTCTATCTACATATGGAAAACTGAAAAGAAACAACTGAACTGTTTTGACTTACTTTATTATCGTTCGATATTTCATATTGCATAAAAAATAAAAAGTTGTTTGGTCACCACACACGTGAACATATAAATGCTAGATACTTAAAACTATTTGCAGCAAACTGGGCAAATATATTTGAGTAAGGTTACGTAAATAACAAACCATTGTTTTGCCAACTAAATGTGTAGACATATTACTAGAACAATTTTCAATACAATTATTATTTATTACAGACATCACACAAATTGTTTAGAGGTATGTTACATTGTGATACTAAAGTACTATTTTGTTTGGGGCTATTTAAATAAGTGTGTTATGTTATATTTTCGTATAAAACGCAGTGTTTAGATAGCATAAATATTTGAATTACAAATTCTACCTACAGTCAATTGTTTTCATTTCAAATTCTCTCATTATATTATTTTTAGTAATGATAGACTGTAACTTAATTACACACACATTTCGAAAATTTACTGCCACTCACTAATAACTGTTAGGCGCTTTGCCCACGGAGCAACTTAAGTTGAGGAAACTATCAACATTTTAAAAGTTTCTTGTAAAAAGTTGATAGTTGCTATAACGTTTACGATTGCCGCAATTTTATGGCAATCTGTGAGCAACTTTCATAGCCGAGTTGCTAAATCTACGCAGCGATCAGCGTTCAGTGTTACAGTGGATATCGAAGAAGCAGCATTTGCTCTCATTTTATTACGTCGTCGCCGTCGACGGCGCCAACAAAGACGGAATAATATTTAACAGTTGCTAGTTGCGGCAATTAGGAACTATCTTAGTCATCGATTACAGCAACTGAAAACTGTTGACGATTACCGGAACTCGAAACTCGAGTTGCTATGTGTGCGCGGTTCAATTGAAATATATGTAAACAGCTAGTTGCCAGTTGCCAGTTGCTCCAATTGTTGCTCCGTGGGCAAAGCGCCTTAAGGCAAGACACGACTTAATAATTGTCATAATTTTAAATTATAAAATTATTTTGTACCAAGCTTTTAATCCTAAGAAAATGTCAGGGACATTAGAACTACTTTCTCTATCAACTTGGTGAGTGAAACAGGTTATGACGAAAGCTACAAAATAGAATACATAGTATTATGGGAATGGCGAATGAATAACACAAAATATTAGTGCATGCCAAGAACAATGTACCTAATGATACACTCATGCAATTATTGCCCAATAGTAGATAACTAAAGGCTCATTTACACATTTATTTATTTGCTGCAAAAAGCAATAAAATGTAAACGGACAATTCATTTTCAATATCAGTTACATTTATTACCTCAACAGTCAAATAAAATTCTTTGCATAAATGGGCCTTGTATGTTAGTCACGAAGTTATAAATGTAACACCTAGAATGTTTCAATATCTATTTGACATCATACTAATTCTTAAAACACTATTCAATCTGTTTGAGTTCTATTTTAACTAATTGTGTATTGAGCACCTGATTATAATTAGTGGTGTTATTAAATTATTCTTGTCGAAAATTGTAAAAAAACCTTCAATATAAACATATAATTCACAATGATACCTAAAGCACATTAACAGAGAAATTTAACTTAAATGTTATTGCTATAACTATTATTATCCTCATCTCAATGTATTTTTGAATACATGGATCTGATTGTATCTACATATACATGTTATTATTATTATGCAAGTACAAAATACAATACATACATAAATTTATACATGTCATTGCTAAATTATTATGTTGATAAATTTTTATATTTAATTTTAACAATTTCATACATACCTCTTTACCTACTATTTACATAAATATCATTCGAAAATATTTTTGTCCACCAATAGACTAAAGTATCTTATTTTTATTATAATATTATAAAGGTGAGTCCAACAGCTCCTAACGTTTACACCGAGAATACGTGCACTCAAGTGATATAGTAATAATTGAATATAACAATCATTATATGTTTTGCTTGGACAGAATCCAAACAGATCTTTATTACCGCAAATACGGTAGCAAAAATCTTAATTTTTTTATAAGAAGCTTTTTGGACGCTTTTTATTTATTATTTTAAGAAACAACAAATGTTTCGTGAAGCTAGTTACTACATGAAATGTGCGGCATTCCATTCACACAGTGCTAGTTCTCCGGTGGGTAGGCCAAAACCGTTCACATAGATAATATATCGATTCTTAACTATTTCATTATCATCACAGATATTAGTAAAATTAGGAAAAATGTGATTACGATCACAGTACTCGAGCTGTATTCTGATCAGCAAGATTAACTTGAAGCGATGTTTAGAGATCCGCTTGATATAGAATCACACTATGACAAAAGCTAAACGCTGCGGCGGCACGTCACGATACAGAGCTGATGATGATATGAAGGACATATCTAGTTCTTGAGTACACACCTGTAGTCCTTATTGACATCCGAAGCTGAATTTGGTGAATGTTCTTTAGGTCTAACTGTACCGCGACACGACGCTAACTTTGATTCCAAAGCCTACAATGAAGAAAAGTACACAGTAAATGATGATGTTAATATTAGTAGGTGATAGGAAGATAAATGCTGTGATAACCGACACCTATTATTTAAGCATTTATACAATACAGTATTTATGTACAAATGATGCATTATGACAAGCTGAAAATTATCAAAAATTACGTGCAATGCCTAGTAAAATTGTATGTATTTTACTAAAAGTGGATGCAGGTCCTAGCCTTTATTGTTTGCTCACATAACAAAACAACGAACGTTATAAGATTATAACTAATCAATTTCAACCTATATGTATAGTCAACTATGGTTTCGATTGAGTAATAATATAATACGTTAAGGAAACATAGTACATTTTCACAATAAAACAAGGAAATTAAAACATAAACAACATTTATGTCATTAAAAATATAATCTAGTAAAGCTACTATTTATTGTACAATTGCCTATCACAACAAAACACTTAAAATCTCATTAATTTTGTACTTTTTTAGTTTGATCATGCCCTTTTCTGATAGAAGCAAAACTCAGAAGGTTTTCTAAGCCCTCGCGGGACCGTACGGCAAAGGATCTTCTCAACTTTCCGCTTTCTGTCTGTGTAGATCGCACAAACGGTGTTTCTGAAGCACGTTGTGCTAACACAGGTGGTTTCCTCGATATCTGATCGTGTTCCGATCCCGAATGCGACCTTACGTATACTCTTTTGTTTCTGTACTCAACGGAATCACCGTTATCTAAATCATTATGATTATGATTTAATCCATTGTCTGTGCTGGCGCTGGAGTGGCTCGGCGTTGTTATATGCGAAGCAGCTGGAGGCGTGTCACAGGAGCATTTAACCTTACCACACTCACGGCAAAGAAACCTTTCAAGCTGTAAGCAATAAATTCATGCATACTACACAACACAACCATGCAAATACACAATGGATACTGCTAGTGATAGCTTATAAACATAATGTAAAATCTATTGCTACTTAATATCTACTTCTACTAATACTATAAGTACTTCTACTACTTCATATCTATGAGCATATAATTATAAAAGAATTGGCATTTCATAATGTGACCTAGCTACCGCATTAGGTTAAGAACCCTAGAATGGTAGTTTAGATTAAAATAAGAAAATAATTATACTTATATTTATTATTTTCTTGTAACATAAACATAATTCGGTGACAGAGTTAAAAAACATGCCCACCTAAGTATGGGATACCTAAGCAATGTAAGTGAAATTAAAAAGCTGTGATAAGAAATAAATTTATCCTTTGTAAAAAAAGGATTTATGAACCATCATAACATAAGAGTGACAAGGCATGATTTGAGACAACATTAAAAAAAATGAAATCTTGGAGTGATTTGTAATTATTCCTAGATAGGTACCATAATAAACTAACAATTTATAAGGGATCATAGTAAACTCAAGTCCAGATGATAAGTACTTGAAATTCATCCAGAGTGCAAAGTTTCTATTTAATATCCAATTATGAATCAATGTATGCTAATATATGTTTATCTTCTAATGGATTTAGATTGACACATTTGCAATAATAGATTTGTAGAACATACAAGAACTATTTTCTATCTACAAGTAACAGATGAGGTAGAGAATAGAAATAAATAATAGGTATTTATTTCACTCAATTTATTCAAGTTCATACTTACATCTATCGAAGATTTAACTGTTTACATAAAAATAAAAATGTGTTATATAATGGAGGCATTTGTATTTACTACAGCATAATAATCACGGAGTAAGAAAAGGATGAGCAGAAATGCCATAATGCAGGAAGGTCAGGCAACTTCTCGGTCTTACGGTGGGCATCATTAAAACGATCAGTTACGAACGAACTAATAAGGCGTTCGGGTTTCTTGAGATAACTGTCAACGATCTTTAGCACAAAAAAAAATGGGCGGGTTCCAGAGTAGGCGTATAAGGGCGGAGCAAGTAACGTTCGTCTCCCGAACATCCGCATTTTGGCGCGCTACTTTCTTATATTTTACCTTATGGCATTTTCGCTGGTCATTTTGATCTCCATGATAATAATAAATACATAAATAAGCATAAAATAATAAATATAAAGTACATACATACAATAAATAAATATAATTGTATCCCTTAGCTTTCCCCTACTATCTAGTGCATTCTAAAGTGACTAGTGCTACAATAAGGACTAATACAGCTTTGACTAAGGTAAAAATATCTAGATGACTCACCCCCACTTTGCGCAGTAAATCGCCGACTATATTTATAGCTGTTACTCGAGATGATGGTGTCATTCCGTTGCCATTAATTTCGCCTGTAATAAGACATTAGCATTTCTTATGTCACAATTTGCTGAAACCTCAAATAAACATTCACTTCTTGTTAAACTTATATCAGGGAGAAAGGAAAATTGCGAAAAAAAATGAACCCACGCTTTATACAGTTTTGGTTAAGACTAATAAAAAAAACACATATGGTGAGTTGCTGTCTAATTGAGGAATAAGCTAAGTTTTAGATCGAAACTACTAAATCTGACTAAGCAATCAAACATTTCATAAATGGGATATGAAATGATTGTTTTGTCAGGCTAATGATTGAAGATTGAATATTCTAGAATACTGTTCTGCCCCAAACTGCGTGATAGACTAACTAGAATGTGTGTGATGTAAAAGTAATCACACTGATGATTTGGACTGAAAAACAAATAAGCAATGCAAAGGTATTCTTTTTTCAAAAGGCTGAATCTAAATTGGTACACCAACAATCATAATCATTAAAACAATCAAAAATCATTATATCTGTAGGAGGAAATTCTGAAATGTCAATGTTTGCATGCAAGGTCCAAGTTGCATACAGAATTCTATTCTTAAGATCTGCTTATACTTTTCACTTACGTTTTTGTGGTGACATTAGAGACGTTTGCGTTTCTATCTCAACTTGAGTTCGAGACGGGTTTGAAATATGACCATTCACTAAAGAACCTTCAATTGTACTTTCATCTCCCTTCTTTGGTTTTGGAACTTTTTCCATTACTTTCAATTCATGCTTCAGATCTGAAATTATTGAAATATGTAGTTGAAATATGCAGTGCAGATTTTTATTTTAATATTCAAATGATATGCTTTTATTATTTTGATCTTATAGTATTTTGGAGCAGGGCAGGTAGAAGAAGAAGAATATCTTGATAAAGGTTCAGGTCAATATTAGTCGCTCTTTATTGATACAATGTCCTAAAGATCAAATCATGACTTACATAATTCCTTTTCTTTTGACTAATACAATAATCGTATTTGCTAGAACAAACATTACAGACCTCTGGCTTCATCCGTTGCTCTCTGCAATCTCACCCTCAAGGTCTCAATTTCATCTACTTCACTCTCTAAAACTGCATTTCTTTCATAGGCTTGATTTAGAAGTGATTCAATGCATGACACAGATTCTGATATAACTCTGTAAACAGATGTATTATTTTTCACAAAAGATCAAGCGAATGATGTCATAATTTATAAATGTAAATTTATGAATGAAAATGTCAAAATTTATAAACAATTTGCTTATCAATTGTGAAGATTTTTACAGGTAGCACATGTAAGAATTTGGTTCAATGACCTATGATTCTAGGACAAATTATCTCAAACTATAAAGTGGGGAAGATAACAAGCAAAAACAGATAATTAATATAAAGCTTGATATCAAATTAGTTTTAAAGGCAAATTAAAGGACTGTCAATCCTTATATTATTAATCTCTTCAAATTGAATATGTAAACTTATATAACTTCTTACCTCTGTCCTCTCTCTAAATCATCATTTTTTTGCTCTAACTCCCTGATGTATACTCCTTGTTTATCTTTATCTATTTTTAAGGCTTGCAGTTCATTTTCTAATGCATTAGTTTCTTGCTGACTTCTTTCCAATTTGCTCTAGAAAACACGAAAATATTATAGATTCACATCATTAGGTACTAAAAAACTGCTGCAACTCAAAACTTATCATTTTGTTTACCCTTAACATTTCAATTTCATTTTTAAGCCGTTGATTCTGATGTTCCAGATCTCTGTTTTGTTTCTCAACTTGTACTAATGATGCTTCTAACTCTTTCTCAAGTTGTGCTGAATTCTCAGTGTATTCATCTAATTCTTGTTGTATATCGCTAACTCTAAAATAAAACAAAATCAAGTGGTGAATCATGATAATCATGGTTGTCAGCAATACATCATGTTTGTAGTTCAGTAGTAACGTGTATTGTACTTACTTTTGTTCATAGTACTTAGCTTGTTTCTTCCAATACTCGACAGTATCAGAGTCTGACTGTCTGGGAGATTCCATGTTTTCAACAATTACTACTTTCAATTTAAGAGATTCCAAGGATGTTTAACGAATCATAACAAAATAATGTTACAGGTTTTACAAACTAGTGCGCAGATACTATTATAATAAATTATTCGTATCGAAGTCGTTGTGATCAATAATTTTCACGTTTTGTTAAACATCAGCTGTTAAAACATAAAAACTGACACAACTTCGTCGTCAAAAATCCAAAACAGTAAAAATTCAATGAAATTAAAATGGCTGCGAGAAAGACACAATGACAATTAATATTAAAAAAATATATGTCACTTTTTACAATATTTAAACTCTAGGCTTTTGAGCATCAAATTCCCTCTTCTGACGACTCATAGTCGACTGTACTATAAATTCAAAGGACTGACTGCGACTATAAAATTCAACTAAACAAGCAATAAATAGGTACATGTAAAAATACGCTATCAGGAAGGAAAGGAACTCAGAAAACTGTTTCGGCTGTTTGAGGCCGCCCTTAATTCTTAAAAAAAATATTTATGACGTTTTGTTTGACAACTCAGCTGTCAGCTGACAAGACATGAAACCCCGCACGATTAAAAAATTATTGGAATTTGGAAATAAAAACACAATAAAACTGTTCTATACTAGTTTAGTGAAAATTTATTATGAATTTTCTATGTAACGCACTTAGCATTGTCAGTGTCACCAGTATTTATTTCTACAAATTCTCATTGCAATGCTGTGTTTTCGATGAACGAATTTCATTATCATTATTGTTTTTGAATGACGTGTAATGTTTCCAACGGCGGACTCTGAGGATATTTCGCAGGTCACGTCATTAACAACAAAGTCAGCTGCTTCTAGCGATGCCCAAAACTCGGTTGAAAATACTCAAGTCGCAACACAACCGAGCAACAGGGAGTTAACACTCAACATGTTAATTAAAGAGATGTTATTTTGTTTGGCCCTGGCCCTGACCACGTACGGGGCCCTGCATAACACGTAAGTATTTGTGTTTTCAAAATTGTGTTACAAAATTCTTGAGCATTTCTAGCATGTAAACTAACACAACAACTATTTTATGAAGTCAATAGTAATCTATGGATAGCAATAATCAAAGTATATACAATCTTACACTTGTATTATCATTATTAGTCTCAAATCCAGTACCAAATTCAGGAAAATGTGTTATATTTTTTTACAGACCTACAAAGGTATCCAAACACCCACAAGCCACAAGGTTTTTCAGACCAGACTCAGTAGTTCAGGATTGGTACAGAGGTCAGCTCAACAATGTGCTAGCCAGTGTCAACCGCGTGGATGTTTCATTTGTTATGTATTACGCACCGTGGGACGCAGAGTCTCAGTATGTAAGGGGAGAGTTTGAGAAAGCTGCTTATATATTAAAAGATCGTGTGAGTATTTAGCTTTATTAATATACTTATACAGCTGATTTATTGCCATTGTAACATGATGTTTTTATGCTTAAAAGTTTGTATGAGTGTTAGCTAACAGCTAATCCTTATTACTACATAATGGAATGGCTAGGATTGTCAATCCGATTGACTAACTCTCTGAGAGAGAGAAAGCCATAAATTAAACATCTTTGTTTGATGCAGTTAGTCAGATGGTTTTTCTTCTATTAAAAGTTATAAACCTGGTTTGTAAAATTTCATGCATGGGTTTTGAAGTCCCTCTTCTCTTTTACACATAAAACAAGTGGTTTTTACTATCAAAAAGTAATCCACTTGTTGCATTTTAAGTACCACTTATCTACTTGTGATAAAGAATAATTTAAACAATGTGTGTGGTACATGAACAACAAAATAAATAATATGTATGATAGAAAATATATTGGTTTTATATTTCAGGTTCTGTTTTCTGCAATAAACTGTTGGAACCCAGGAAGTGAATGTAGGTTACATAATAGTAAAATATCATCATGGCCTATTTTAATGGCTTATACAACCATATCAACAGGAATACTTTACTATGGTGAGTATATCAAAAGCTATTCAGTCAACATTAATGAGGAAATCTTGGGTAGAGCAAAATTGTTAAAATCTCAACTAATATGTACTGTATTTCCAGGACCTCGAGATGCTCACAGTATGGTGAACTTTTTAGAAATTATGATGAAGCCCTTGAAAAGAGTGTCATCATCAGAGGAGCTCGTCAATTTACTCTCGCGTTGCGATGTGGGTACATAACAACATTCTATAATTTCAAGTAGAAACTAAATGGCTTTCATGATTTAAACTGGTTTTGTAGATGCATTGTTCAATAAACAACTACATATGTACCTTTATCTTTTCCTGTATTATTTACTCAGCTGTGACATAATATTATTTCAGGCAGTAGCAGTTGGGTACACGCCGTTAACTGACACGTCAAAGTATTACAATACTTGGTACACTGTCGCGTTAAAGTCGCGGGAGGCAGATATTCTTGGAGAGATATGTTTCGCGGCTGTCACGTCCGAGGAACTTGCGGCCGAGTTAGGCGTCGAAAGTGTGCCGAATGCTCGGCTCATGTTGTGGAATGATACCAAGGTTTAAAAAATACGATTTAACTTTCACTACTCCGACACCCGCATACAAACTCTAGACTCTATAACCTTCCTCAATAAATGGGCTATCAATCGCTAATTTTTTTTCCGAATCAAGCTAACAATCAAACTTTTGAGCTGTATATTAGGTGTATAGATAATTTTGCTCGTTAACAGGAGTACATATCACGAGATGGTGATCTACAAGCTTGGAACCACTCATCGCTAATGCATTGGGTGTTGGACAACTTCTCACAGCCAGTGGCGAGAATAATGCCGTTGTGGCGAAAGGCGTTCAATTTCGAGAGATATGTCGACGGCAATCCAATATTAATACTCTTTACTCCACTCAATCCGCTGTATGAACAACTGCCGTCGTACGCCTTGGTAAGTTTGTTAGCATAGCGAATATTGAAATTGCGTAAACAAGTAACCTGACAGGATGTGTAACTGTTGATTCTCTGAATTTCAACTAGTAAACTTGGTAGCTTTGCGACAGTAACGTCTTCTCTTCGCCCCCTCGTCATTTTGACGTTCATTGTAGTACAAAACAAAATTGTGGCGATCAGCACCTGTCCATGCAAATATGAATTTATATTGCTGTAGTCTGGTGTTTTACTACATTTTTTAATCTGTAAACATCTGCGAAGGCGTTTCTGCTAAAAGCATTGTTTAACTGCACCATTGTAAGAGAACAAGGTCATTCCACACATGAAACATATTTCCTATCTATACTTACTTATATATTATAAAGAGGAAAACTTTGTTTGTTTGGTTGTAATGACATAAAACTACTGGACCGTTTTTTTAAATTCTTTCACCATTTCAATCACATCAATTTATCCACGAGTAACTTAGGCTACATATTTTTATCCCGGTACGGGCAGTAGTTACCACGGGACGCGGGTGAAACCGCGGGAAAACGGCTAGTGTCTAATAAATTAAAATCACGTCAATAGTTTAATGTAAAAGGAGTGACGTGATTCTATTTCAGATGCGTGAAGTAGCAATGGAATACTACAACTGTAAGGGCAAGCCCAGTAGTCAATGGACATCAGAACTACAAAAATTACAACAAGTACAGAGATTAATGTATCAACAAAAGAACTATACAAAGTTCTGTAATGAGTTCAAATTCAAGAAACCTATAAGAAAACAAAGCAGGTTCTTCAAGAAAGGGTCGAGTCTCAAAATAATAAATACCCATGGTATAATTCTACCCATAAACATCACAAGAATGGAGTTTTTAATTTCCTATTAAAAAGAGGTTTTACTACTTCGAAAGCTGTTGAAAGTGTTGAGGAGAGCTCCCAGTTGCTCTCATCACTAGACTGGTTGCAAGAATGTGGTATGAAAGCGTTACCGGCCGAAAGGAGTTTTTATGAGCACTACGAACAGTGTCAGTCCTTTGAAGAAAGCTTCAATCATGATCACGATGTTCCCGAAGTTGAAGAGTAATTATCCTTTTATAATGCCAAAATATCCTTAATTTGCGTTTCCCTCGCGAGAATAAAGTGTTCACTTCAGTATACTTTGACTTTCGATCTTATCACCATAATCATAAGGTTGATATTCTAACAGCGTCTGACCAATTTCAGAGTAGAAACTACAATGCTGCCGTTTGAAGACGACCCACTATCACCCGATAACCTTCTACAAGACAGTGTGAAACACTTTTGTAAAGTATTTCGGTTTGCACAAGAGTGGGGAGCGCCTATCTATCCCTCCCGGCAACCAGATGTCGATGAACGACGGATAAATATAACACATATCGAAGGATTGTCATGTGCGCGAAACTTCAGCTTACACATGATCGCTGTCGATAGCGTGAGGAACCATCACTTTGCTGAATCGCTTGGCATTGATATCAGTAATAAGAAGGATATGACTGCCGTCGTTATTCTGGATAGCAAGGTTTGTGCAAATCTATACTGTTGTTATATAGCTGAACTGTTTGTCTATTCGCTTAGTTAAGTGCCTTAGTGAAACACTTGTCAGATAACGAACAAAATACATAGAGGTTGATGTAATTCCCACAGCACGAAAGCCAGTACGTATTGTCAGAGGAATACAACGCTAAGTCAATAAGGGAGTTCATATCGAACTTCACGAACAAAGATCTGAAGCGTTCGCTTCGCTCGCACGTGTACGACACTGCTCACACACACTACTTCGGCTCCGACGGCGAGACAGCACAGATGGGCATCAGCAATACCTCCGTGTATATAGAAGACCTCACTTCCCGAGGTTTCAGGAGAATGGTGAAGACTCCGGGCACGGTGAGTCCTTGCAGCTATCTAGTTATTTTTGTTTATCTTTGTAAACAAATTTTGTTAGAATTTTTATTTATTTCATGTCTGATGAAAAAGTTTGTTTGAAAAATACAGGACAAGCTTATTTTTTCTCACAAATTAATAACTTAAGAAGATTCGCTGTGTAAATTCCGTGTCAGAGTACCATAAAAATGCCTCACGAACAATTAGGGAAACCGGCACTTGACTTATGTTTCTCCAATAGAGTTTTAAGGCACTTCGCAGCCACAAGCGGGCGCATGTTGCATGCGTCCGTTTAGAGTACTTGTTTTATGTCATAGCAAACAGCGCTGCGTGAGACGCCTCACTCGTTGTTGTGACGTCACTCTCACGTTACTATCCGGATTGAACCAGATGACGCTGGTGGCGGTATGCGGCGGCGCGTGCAGCGCTCTGACGTCACGCGCGCTGTGGGCGGCGCGGCGGCTGCTGGCGCCGTGCGGCCTGCGCCTGCGCCTGGCGCGCCTGGACGCGCTGCGCCACGACCTGCCCTGGCACTACACCGTGCACCACTACCCCACGCTGCTTGTGTTCCCCGCGCACAGGTACCATTACACTACGTCTGACGTCACGCGCGCTGTGGGCGGCGCGGCGGCTGCTGGCGCCGTGCGGCCTGCGCCTGCGCCTGGCGCGCCTGGACGCGCTGCGCCACGACCTGCCCTGGCACTACACCGTGCACCACTACCCCACGCTGCTTGTGTTCCCCGCGCACAGGTAACATTACACTACGTCTGACGTCACGCGCGCTGTGGGCGGCGCGGCGGCTGCTGGCGCCGTGCGGCCTGCGCCTGCGCCTGGCGCGCCTGGACGCGCTGCGCCACGACCTGCCCTGGCACTACACCGTGCACCACTACCCCACGCTGCTTGTGTTCCCCGCGCACAGGTAACATTACACTACGTCTGACGTCACGCGCGCCGTGGGCGGTGGGATATTCGTTCACTCTCATAGCCCGATGGGACGGCAATCCGATTGGACCGGAGAGAGATCAGGCGCAGGACCGACATTTACGTGCTCTAATCCTTCATCATATTCCACTTATCGAACCAAAACGTCACAACTTGCAATAAATTGTTCTTAGCTTTATTGTTTTCATTTGTTCGTTATACAGGCGCGGTGAGGCAGACAGCCAGTCGTACCCGAGCGAGGAGCGCGTGACGGCGGCGGGCGTGGTGGCGCTGGCGCTGCGCTCGCTGGCCGCGCCGCAGCACTTGCGCGTCCGCCTTGCCTTGTGCTCGGCTGTGCAGGTATGTGCTACCTGCTTACTGTTTTTGAAAACTTAAATATTAGCTTCAATTGATAAGTGCCATACCGTCAGATAAAAGAATTTATTTATTTAG
Organism: Helicoverpa armigera; assembly: GCF_030705265.1. Lineage (NCBI taxonomy): Eukaryota > Metazoa > Arthropoda > Insecta > Lepidoptera > Noctuidae > Helicoverpa > Helicoverpa armigera. The sequence continues at coordinate 6,504,107 of NC_087121.1, forward strand.
GCTTACCAACTAAGACACATACAGACAATCTTAAAAATAAATGAAACAACAGTTAATGTATGCTCTTAAATTAAAGGTAGGCTCAACATTTTTTTTTAGGTTGTTCAAGTAAAAGAGTTAAAAATTAAAAGTAATTAAAAATAAAAGAAATTAAGAAATTGGGTAAAACATAATAAAACTATAAAAATTAAAAATTAGGCAAACTATTAATGGCTCTTTTAAATACACTTATTTTACTTGCAAATATATCCAAGTCATGTTTTTTATAAATGTCATTACACTTTCTGAGAGTATAAGTGAGAGGTGCGTTGCTGCCATACTTATTTCGGGTATGTTTCGTGACGAATGGGGTATAATTTACTAGCCTAGCTGAAGACCGTGGTACTTTTATTTGTATTTGGGACAACAAAGATGGACATTCTGTTCTACTGTTTAAAATTTTATATAGAAATATCAACCCACAATAGTCTCTGCGCCAAAGCAAGGATTTCATTTTAAAATGCTCAAGTCTATCATTATATTCCTTCACACTATGCCGTATACCACAGATAATAGATAGTCTTCTTAAGAATTTTTTCTGTACTTTTTCAATTCGCTGAATGTTATTTTGATACATAGGATACCACACTACGGAGCAGTATTCGATGTTGCTACGCACAAGAGCATAGTAAAGTGCTTTTAATGCTGTTATTGATTTAAATTGTCTAGTGTTCCTACTTATAAATGCTAACATTTTATTTGATTTGGCAACTATTTTATCTGTATGAGTTTCTGAATCAATAATAATCCCTAAATCTCTGACTTGTGTTACACTCTTTAAAGCTTGTCCCTTCATAGTGTAAGATGTAAAGAATTGATGCTGTTTACGCGAAAACTTTATGTGATAGCATTTATTAATATTAAGTTCCATGGCGTTAGTATCACACCACTGACAAAGTCGATTTATGTCATCTTGTAGGAGATTTAGGTCAGAGTCAGAATTGACGATTTTTGAAATTTTGAGATCATCTGCGTACATTTCAAAATAAGAGTGGTGAATGCAGTATTTTATGTCATCTATAAACATTGTAAAAAGTATTGGGCCTAGATGAGATCCCTGTGGAACTCCAGACGTAGGTATAAAGGAACGAGATGTGTGTCCATTTACAACCACTTTCGCTTTACGATCTTTTAAATAAGATTTAAACCAATGCCAGAGAGAACCATGAATATTAAAAGTGTAATTAAGTTTTTGGAGCAATAAGAAATGATCGACTTTATCGAACGCTTTGCTAAAATCGCTGTATATAGCATCGACTTCATTACCGTTGCTAATATCAGTCAATGTTCTTTCAACAAAACTTACAAGATTAGTTAGTGTCGATTTATTTTGAACAAAACCGTGTTGGTGTTCTGTTATTAACCCTTTAATATGCCAGTTAATAAAAGGACACACCAATGAATTTTATTACCTTATACACCATATTTTATTACATTATACACCAATTTTATTACCTACTTCTTCCTTTATAATGGAATTTTTGTTTTAGTTTTATTTTTTCTCCCACAGAGTCTGACCGACAAAAGGATATGTCTAAAAGACATAAAGGAGCACGTGACATCTGTCATCGGCAGGAATCTTAAGTATTGGAGACAGGTTGAAGACAATGAGCTTAAAGAAGCCTTATTTAAAAGACTGCAACACTTACACACACTTGCTTTGGACTTAAGTTTATTTCATATAACCGATCTCAGTCCGAACTGTGTGAAACAGACATCACTACTGGACTCCCTTAGCATACTAGCCAAGAACTGGGATATCGATATCTCAGTAACAAGAAATAATGCCACTGTCACATCACTACGAGAGAGAAGTTGATATTAGATTTAACTTTGTAAATAGTGTACATTGCTCATATAGAAATATGTAACTATGTTATTTATTTTTGAAGCCCGAAGTACTATTAAATGTTGAAAACAAATATACTTCACTAGTTTTTTTTCTTCTTCCAATAACCCAACACAACACTATAGGGCCGGCAATACACGGACCGCTTGAAGCAGTCAGGGGCGACAGCTTCAAGCTGTCGACCGCCCGAATCAATTGCAACTGCTCGATTCCCTGTATGTGTGTCCCTTTGATGAGTGCGTCCATAGAACTCTTCAGTTCACTGTGCAGTCGGCAGCTTGATAATCATAGTAGTAAAATAATATACATTTTTCAGAAGTTCTGGTTCATTTTATTTTAGAATTCAACATCTTTTCCGAAAAGGACAGCGTGTTCTGTTTAGTACTGCTGCGCCAACCACGCACCACGCTCAGGATCGTATTAATAGCTTTCTTCACGTATATACCTGCAAACCAATGGATATCATCAATGGCGGAAAATCTATTATGTATTACTTAGTACGTAATTAAGTTTAAAGCGGTTTCCAAGTACCTAATAGATTAAGTATATTACACCGTTTAATCACTGAAATCCGTGTTTTAAATTAATTGTTATAAAGTGAATCTATAGATTGTCTAATATCACAAATGCCTACAGTAATCAGTAGTCATAGAAATAATGATTCATTCAAATGTGCTTGCTATCGCACTGTATGGAAACGTACCCAGATTGCTGGTATCTGTGTAGCTGGGAAACATTTGGTGGTACGGCTTGAGGATAAACACAAGATCTATGCCCGCAACACCGGTTATGTAATCGGTCAGCGTCCCTGCCACGCGCTCGTCGTTACTGCTCTGGTGGACCTGAAAATTAAAGCCAGTTTTATACAGCCTTTTTATCGATGGCAAAATTCTACAAATGACCCCTCCTGCTGTGTCCATTCAATGTCAATCCATCGTGTTCCTTCGTAAGCCTTTTATGTACCAGGGCCGCGGTAACTCTTTCAAACAATACCGCAGCCACTTTAAACAGCCCTAATATTCAATTTAAACAAAAACGTAGGTAAATTGTTAACTGCTAAACGGTATAGTAATTTAGAAGAAGACGGAATCCCTAAGAAATCTTAGCACGATTCCGTTTTCTGACCCACCTAAGTAGCATACCCAACGAAGAGCAAAATGGCTCCTAGCTGTGGAGGGCGAAGCAGAAGATTTTTATCTAGTTTCTGATTACTTCAATAAGAATATTTGCATTTATTTTCTCGGTAGATACTTACCTCGTAAAGTCGACCATCCGGCAATCGCGCCTGCCTGGCGGCATATTCTCCAATCTCTTGCAAAGTGCGGTAGTTACTCGGTGTTCGGAGTGAATAACGCCATGGGTAAAGTATGTACTCCTAAAAGCAAATGTATTTATATGCTTAAATTGCTAAATTTAGGTCCATTTCAATATCAATTTGAGCCTAGAAGTTATTTTTTGGATGAAATTCGAACTATGATCAAGTGTGAGAGAGGTGTTCATGGAAATGATGCCAACCTTTTTCGGTGAGAAACTTGCATGTAAATGTATTGCCAGGCTAATAATATCCCCCAGTTTGTCGACATAAGTGCGAATGGCTCTCGCTTCGGAGGTGGAAAAGGGTTTTTGACCAGGGTAGTACTGACAACAACGCGGTGGTGTTTTGTGAACATCATCTGAAATAGAAGATGTAGTAACTTGTTTTGATGTTATCAATATTTACTGTAAAGTAATATAAATAATCTTTCAGGGGGGTCTCATGCAACAACATGATAGTTTGGCAGTTTTATAGATAACGGTGCAGAACAATTTGTGTTCGAACATCCATTTTATCTTTTATTGGTAATACTTACCTACTGCACCACTACTAATCTGTCTGCATTAAAATTAAATTCATAATTATCATGTTGTTTTAAGTATTTGAAATTCCTTCCTATGGTAAATCCCCAATTGATTTATGTAGGTATAAGTTGCCTATCTACCTATATAATAATATCGGCAAAAAATATCGATTTACCTTGCCAATGATAAGCGAAATTGCGATTGATGTTTGTCCCAAAACAGGATTCTTTATCTTCGGCAATCTTTTCAACGTTTTTGTGCCATTGGGATGGTCGTGTGTGAAGTCTCAGGGTTTCGTTGCGCGCCCATTCATCGAAGTCCACAGGAGGGCGTGATTCCATCTCATGCGTGAATTGGATACCATCAGGATTTGCAAGCGGAATCAGGTACCTTGTGGAAACGACAACACTTGGTGGGTAACTACCTTATCCAACTACAGATCTATGATGTGTAGGAAAATTAACTAGATATTCTGCTACAAAGTGATACTTATCTACGAATACTTAGTTATCGTTCAATCATATCTTTTTTGTAATTTACACTAACACATGGATAGGTAGTCATAATATCTAATGATAGTTATATCCGTCATTATTTTTTGATAGAGGATTTAATTTAATTTGATGGCCCACCAACGTTACTGCTATACCACCATATTTTAGATAAGAAGTTACTTAGGTACCTATGCTATGCAAGAAAAAAATGTAATCCTCAAATATTGGCTAGCCTCAAGTACCTATAGGTACCTAACACCCTTTGTTTTAGCTACTAATAGCCAGTTTCTTCATCAAAAGTAAAAGCCAAAGTAAAAGTTAAAGTAATGTCTAAAGTAAAAGTAACGGTCAAATTCATTTTTTCTATTAGTTTTGCTGTCACTTTAGCCTTGAAAAAACGAATTTGACCGTTACTTTTACTTTAAATAGACATTACTTTGACTTTAACTATTGATGAAGAAACTGGCCGTCAGTCGGTAAAGTAGATGGGTACCTATGTATTGTTCTACTTAGGAACTAAACTAACCAGTCGTAATCATTGAAGAACGGTGTCTGGTAGCTTGCATCATAGAGTAACTTCTCAGCCAGCTCCAATATAGCATTAGTCGCTCCCCATGACATCGCGTTTAGTGCTATGAAAAACATTGCTCTTTGAAGAAGATAAAAAGTTCATACAAGGAAAAAGTGTTAATAATTATGGTCTTGAAAGTAATTTAAATTTTTGAACAGTTGCCTAAGATAAGAATGTAAAACCCTACCTTTATACGTCAGTGATGTCTACAACATGATATACATTTTATTACTGTCTGGCGATCCGCGATGGTGATTTCATTATTTCTGCGTCTTGCCTATGTGCAGATATATATTAAGTACCTAGGTATATAATATATTGTACTTATTAACATGTTGTTCATAGATGTACCTACTTTGCGCGGCCCCGAGTTACCTAATTAGTTGGGGTCGACACTAGGAAAAGATGTCGAGTCACGATACTCAAAAAAAAATACCTATTCCAATAACACAGTTATAGTACCTCCAATTATAAGGATACCAGGTTTTCTAGTTTGTTTATCACTGCGCAGCTCCACCGCCATAATACTCCGGTTCTCAAATGTGAGCGGAGCCAAGTGCATCACATTCACCACTTCTGGATCATGTCGACTGAATCGTTCCAGCGTAGCCATCACTATTTTCTGATTGGCGTACTGCTTAAATTTTATATAGTCACCGGCACTTCTCGTGGTTCTTATTTTAGCCCCAGATCTGAATAAAAGTAATTTAATAAGTACAAACCTCAAAGCGGTAACTAATAACTATTGAAGTACATTGCATCTCCGTTTTCACTTAACTACTTACTTACTTTAAAAGCAGAGGTTTCTATTAAAGCACAGGTTACGTTTCTTTAACATAGTTGTTCATATTCGAAATTAAATACCTAGGTAGACATTTTCAGTTACTCACAGTTCAAAATTTCTTGGTGGAAATAAGACCATGAAAATAGCACCAAGGAAGTATGTGACCGCTACTAAATAAACTTTAATCTGCAAAAGCATGATTGTACACAAGAAAATCAAACTATTACAAAATGTATCATAAAATTCTGACAGCAGGTAATATTTTTTTCATAAGACATGGACTATGAAGTTCATCATCATCATCCTTAAGAATTGAATTTGAATCCAGGGATGATCCTCATCCATTACAAGAAAATTACATGTCACGTTGACAGCATACAGACGAGGGCGGGAAGAAAAAAATCACTGAAAATATTACCAAATGCAGAAGTATTAACTTTTGATCCATTTGGGGGATGTTCTTTCCGGGGACGTAGGGTGTAACTTTCCCTTCTGCTAGTTATTTCTCATAAGTCGGTGTTACGTCGTATTTTATATTAGCCGTTTCAGGCCGCTTTGCCGTCGTCCTGAGGGGCACACAGCGCACACCCGGAAAAAATTACCCTCACTATACTGATAAGTAGACACTCTGTCGAACCTGAGTTATGCGCGCTTTTCTACAAATAGATAACATTACTGAAAATTTTAACCGTTTCGTAAAAAAACATTATTTATAAATAAATAAGCCCATGAAACGTTAAGTTAAAACACAAGAATAATGACTAGGTTCTGGCCACATACGATCTTTGTATTAAGATAAATTTATGCTAACTTAAACGTCAACGTAAGGCATCATGCTATGTCAAAATATGAAGAATTTGTTATCATGAAAACTTATGGATTTTTGATAGCATTAGGATTTATACAACTAGTTTTGTGCAACCACGACCATAATAATATTACTGACTATGATTTGTACCCTGTTTGTCCCGTTCGATGTAAGTGCTCTCTTATGCAGAAGTATGACATTACTTCTGGTAGGTATTTGCATTTCCCATAATATATACTCCTTTTCATAAAATAAATTATTTGTGTGTTAGATTTCCGTCGAAAAAGATCCTACACAGAATACACGCGATGGCGCGCTAATCAAGAAACTACAAACGAATTCCTAGTGAAGGTTTTAGATGAAGATTTACCAACGACTCAATCACAGCAAATTATTGCTGTGAACATTCAGCCAGTTACTAAGGGAGGTGAGAAGATTATCATCGGTGGTGCAAAGGTCCCTCCACCAACAACTGCGTCGACTACCACCGAAGCGGTTAAAGATTATACCCGATTTGTGCCTCCTACTACAGCATCAATGGCTCGAGCAGAAGGGGGGGAACTTTATCTTGCTCCGATAGCTCCACCTGCTCCGACAAATGCACCTATTCCGGCATTGCATCCAAAGGGTTGGTAATGTACCTATTATTGTTATTTTTCCTATATCAATACAAGTTACTAATCTTCTTTAGTGAGTGCTTAGCCATACATTAAACAAAAATATTTCTTGTTTGTTTTACTTCATATGTATATCAATCTTAGGTATACATAGTATTACAAACTAAGAGTGCAAAATCGATCATACAGGCAGCTATGCTGGTCGAAATTCACAACGTGATGATAGTCCACCTGCCAGCCCTCAGTTCCTAGCGCGGACACCGGTATTGATGGCACGTCAGTACGCACCGATAGCTCCAGTCGCATTCAGTCGTCGTACAACCATTGCTCCGTTAACTCCACCAGTCGTCCATAGTTATGTAAGTATCATACCGATGAAAAGGACCGTCTTATCCTAAATGAAGCGATCTATTTATTTTCAATTATCTTTTCTGCAGGAGCAAGGATCTGAACCACAGTCATTAACTCCTACTCGGACCCAACCATACTCAGAAATTACACTGCCGACTAGAACTACAACTGATTTAGATGAATTCCAAAGATATACTTCGTTTGAAGAAGCAACTACAACCCGGGAACATTTAACTCGGACCACTTATGCGGTTCCGGATAGAACCACAATACCTTTCGAGTTTACTAGGTCTAATGAATTGGAAGTAGAAATTGAATCAACGACTGAAAGAAAATATTTTGAAGATGGTAGAAGACGGGAAGAGGAAACTAAAAAAAATGCTGAAAAAGATTCTGAGTCTTCATATAACATGATGTTTTATAGTGACGACGATAGTGACTCCGGCTCCAAAAAAGAAGATCCAGATACTAGTGATAACTATGATGACAAAAAGGGTAACCAAGAAGAAGCTACAGAAAAAGATCTTCCAGACTCTAAAGATAACGACACTGAGGACCAAGATACAAAAAAATCTTCGGTTATTAAAGATTTGCAAATAGAACAGGAAGAAGATGCTGCGGACAACGTCACAAGAAGGATGACTACTAAAGGTGTCATTGGCATTCCTGCCATAGAAATACTATCGACCCAAGGATTTAAAGACACACTCAGAGATAAACGCCGCCCGTTTTGCAGTTTACTTAAGCTAAGACAATTGAATTTTAATTCGCCACGAACATTAGCAGAGGTAGTTATTCAGCTGAAAATTATCTTAATGTTTTATTGAATACTTGTATTTCACTCAATTATTATGGTTTCTTATTAGATAACGAGTCAATTAAAGCAGTGGGCGGAAGATAGTCCCGTAGCTAAATGGATAGATATTACTGATGGAAATTATACCGCAATGGAAAATCCTATTTACATGATGATGGTAGATGATCCCAGCAGTGGTCAAATTGTATCCGCGAAGCAAACTGTCATGATTGTTGCAGGTAAAGTAAAACATGACGATTGTATTTTTAAAACCATGTACAAAAATGAGAAGCCTCAAACTTTTTTTTTACAGGTATGCAAGGGCGAGACCACCATGCAGTAGCTGCTGCTATGTACGTCTTATATCAACTAGTAGAGCGAAGTGAAGCTCATGCTGACCTACTCACAAAATACCGTTTCTGGGTCATACCTGTATTCAACCCCGATGGATACGACTACTCCATGACATTTCCACACGTATGTTAATCAGTATATGTTATTTAAATAAAAAGTTTGATTGGTAAGTAAACATCGAGAACGGTATTAATTAACTTCCTTGTATAGTTCTGAGAAATAACTTTTGCCCTTTGTAGAGACGAGAATGGTCCAAAAATTTGCGTCAGTTATGGGATACATGCAAAGGACGCGAAACATGTAAAGCGTGTGAGAGCCACGGCTTGCGATGTACTATACAATCGTGTTATGGAGTTAATCTTGATAGAAATTTTGAATATCAATGGATACCTGGTGAGAAAAATACATTATTATTAACTTTTGCCCGCGACTCTGCTTACCTATGCTATAGATATTATCCGTTCCGTTTCCTTAATATTACCAAATTTATAGATTTTGTGAACCTCTTTGCAAACTTTTTATCGCTGAGGAAAAAAATAAGTCACGAGTTTTCAATTAATATTTTTATTAATTACCTTACCTCTGTATTTGTGCAAATTGAGAAGTATTACTTGGTGTTTCTTGCAGCGGATGAGCTTCGAGCAGAGCACCCCTGCGGCAGCCTGTACGCGGGCTCGCGGCAACTCAGCGAGGCGGAGACGCGCGCTCTCACGCACTTCATGCACGACCAGCACACGCCACTGTTCACCTTCATTGCTTTTAAAGAAGGCGATGTTCTGGTGAGGTTTTTATTTTATTATAAGGGTTCCTATGCAGTGTCTTTTGAAGATCTTTGGCAGTAGTTACGGGTAGACAGAAAGTTTGACAACCAGTCAAGAGTGGATGGTTTGGCTTCGTAAGCCAAGAAGTAGGTCTCGGGTTGCCCCGAGTTGCCCGGGCAACTGAACAGAGTGAGTGTACCGGGGTGTGCGCATGCGTTTGTATCTTCTGTATAGTTAGTCTCCTTCGAAAATAGGCACCATTGTAGAAAATCGGCCCGATTACGGGAAACCTGTTGCTAACTGCTTTCAGACGAGGACAAAGGCGCTCAGTTTGCGAGCAGCCGACTAATGAAGTAGTCAGACAGATCAGTTTGCATTAGATAATTATTTATCAGTAGGTATTTCCAGTGCCATGAAAACCGATGAGGTATTACGGGAAATAATACTCGTGGATAATAAAAAAATAATCAACAAGATTATCAATTATTAGGAAAAATGCGGATATGTCTTTACTTGGATTATTTTTACATCATTCGGATTTTTTATTGATGTATCTACTTATGAAAAAAGCTTGTAAAATAAAATGGTGTTATTAGCCAGAGGTTTGCTAACATAAATTAAACTATAATCGTCTCTTGCAGGGAGTTTTGTATCCATATTCGCACACTAAGAAGAAGCGTGCTTTTGATCACGTATATGTAAGTACCTTATTTAATCCCTTTACATCGTATTGAGCACTGAAAATGCTTTTTTATTTCATTCCACAGTAGCATGCGCTAGTATTAAGTACCTATCTAGCGGAGGTAATCCGTCATATTCTGATTCACTGTCAAGATAATATCAATGTAAATTATTAATAACCAAGGAAACTAGTATTAGCACCACACTTTTTTTTCTTGGCCATTTGACCATGACTTACTTTCGATAATCATGATTTTTTGGAAGCATCGACAAATTCATCCTTAGTTTTACTATATGGTAAGAGTATTCAGTCTCTACGGTATACAAACCCCTTATCTTAGACTGGAAAAGTACGGGCATTTGATGACTTTTCCATATTTAAAATATTTATTTTCCTTTTAATGATCAGAGACAACGGGCGTCGAGGGCGGCAGCAGCAGCTTACAGCATCGGCAATCGACCGTATGTGGCCGGACAAACATCCGAGTTCTTACGTAAGGTTCATTTATAAGAGTTACATATTATATCTATAGTTCTAGTTTTGGAAAAAATATGTGCTTGTATTACTAAAAGCAGTTTTTAATAGAGTTAACATTTTAGCCTTATACGCTGGCGGTATAGAGGACTGGGTCGATGGCCACTTGGGCATCGACAACACATACACTATTATGATGTTCCGACCCACGGACTCATACAACTCTAAACTTATTACAGAGGTATGTTCCTATCTATTATGTTAATAAAAATGTATCAACTTAAAAATCCTTTTTCGCTATGGACTTTTTTCGTTATCTTCGTTTGAAGTCCATTGTAAAATCCAGTTAGGAACACAAAACGAATTCCAATATTTGACAATCCATGTATGTGTTATCACCAAGCTTCAACTATCTGATTATAAAAAGTATATAAAATGGCTTTTCCAGCGTGTTGTCCACGAAGCATACGCAGCAATGGACACCCTACTTCTTCAGAGTCTGGAGCCTATGGGCCCTCCGCCGGTGACGCTGACCAGGACTGGTCATGCTACAGTTACACTACCAAGTTCACAACATTTGTTGATTGTAATTTCTATATATTTACTACTTAATGGTTAACTCCATCACCTTTTATGGTATTAGCAATAACGTATATTTTATGATTAGAATGTCAGTAGCTAATATCGAACGACGTGACGTGTTTCTGTGATGCAATTAGAAAACTTTGTTATTTCTGATAGTTCTAAAAGAAAACAGGTCCAATTTAAATGGTTGATTGTCCTTTTGTTGTTTACAATTTGTATGTCAGTATATCATTGTTAAACCTTATATCTGAGAGCTTATCTTTTCATAAAACCTCGGAATTTTCTTTAAGCAATCATTACAATTCAGTGTGCATCAGTTAGTAATGAATGGTTTGAATAATTATGTTTTGCTTTTATATGTCAGCTTATGTATATTACCTTACATTTAAATAAATGAGTTTTCTTTGAAAGTTTGACATACATATTTGTTTTTCTTTTGTAGAGCCATTTGCAAAAAATCTTTAACAAATTATATTTTATGCCTCTTGCGATACAGGCGCTGCTTAGTTCAAAGGCAGAGCTTCCTAATGGGTGGTCTGTATCCAATATAAAAATTATCAGCACTGTTTTGCTACAACTAGTCGTAACATGGATATTTTCATCTAAGTTTATGAAGCGTCCGTGTGACTTCCCTGAGACCTCGGCGCCCGGGTTCACTATACATCCTGCACCATAGGTACTACTGGACAATGCCCGCTTGTTCACTTGTCGACTGCGCTGGTATTTCAGTTTTCTGACCACCAGGGAGGAAACTGATCAGTTGCTAGTTGTAGTCGTTAATCATTTATTGTCGGCAGTTGGATCACTGCCTATTTCAGAGAGAGAGCCCACTGAGAAGGCTGGTAGTTACTTACCTGTAGTAGTAGTGGGGTACCTAATGTGTCGTAGGTATTTACGACAACTGTAGGTATTTATCGAACTGGTGGCCACCGCACCTTGTCCTACGATAACAACGCATATTTATCAGATCAAGATATATTAGTTAAATTATAGGGCAAATTGATAATTATTTTGATACGCAATTATTACAAGAGACGAAAGTCCAATGTTTCGCTATATCGCTTCAGCTGAGTTAGCGCCAGATGAACACGTTGAAATGGGTAATCGTAGCAGTAATAATACTCAATATAATAATGTTTTACAGTATTGAACCTACAGTCAAAGACATTTTTGAAATCTCTTTGCCTACAACGAGAATTCAGTGATGATTTTTAATCCAGCAATTTCAGTGTTCTATTGGCAAAAGGTCTCTCTCGATTTGCTGGCACTTTAGCAGGATTTTTAGATGAAGTGCCAACGACGGTAGAATACTGAACTTTTCATACAATTAGTTTAACCTTCCTTTAACTACTGTCCCAGCGAAACACTTGAATAAAATTCCGAGGTCGTATTAGACTGGCCCGTATGCAGATATTGATAAAGTAATCACTACTTACGCACAAGATTTTAGCTGGCGACATCATCATCTAATAATCTTCATCAGATTGAGATAAAATGAATTACCTAAATGTATAGATTCATGCATGTGTATGATAGGTATACCTAGTGTCTGTCATTACCTACACGTTAGCACATTCCCGGTCTACCTACCTCATTAGGTTTGAAATAATTATTTGATACGAGCCAAATCACTTAAAACTAGTGCCAAGCAATATTAGACAAAAAATAAGTAGGTATATAATAAATTACCATTATGTTACCCTTTTTCTAAATAAAACCCTAGTGGTTAATTTTAATTACTGAGTAAGAAGTAGGTATATAATATTATATCCATTTTGTTGACCAGTTCCTAAATTAGAGCTACCTACGCTGTAAGTAAGTATAATAAGAAAAGATTACAAGAAACAGCTATATTTATCTCCAATATTAGTTCCATTTAGTACCTACCTAAGCATGTATTGTGTTTTCCTAGCAAACAAGTAGGAACATCGAAAACAATAGAAGCTCCTCAAAGTAATAAATAGCACCTGCCAACACGTATTTCTATTCGTGTCGGTTCGCCCTCCCAGGCCTCCCACCGATGAAGAAAAGAGAGTGAAAGAATAGAGATTGCACCTCAGTCTGCACGAACGCTTGTGCGGATCTTATTAGAGAACAGCCACTGTGGCCGACGATCGGTCATGCTGAACTGCCGACATTGTTATTATTTTATTTGTTTCGAATTAAGAGGCCGTATTTTCATAGATTAACAGCTTTTGACTATTGTATTGTATTCAAAATATAATATGGCATTAATCAGGAAATAATGCCGATAAAAAATAAAATTGCTTGCGGGTTTTTGTAATCTTATCTTGTATCATCAGAAAATCTTAAAATATTTCTGTCTGTTGAAACTTATGATCAAATTACCTCATTATATAATATTAGATAGGTAGGTATCTACTTAGATAGCCGTCCGCTCTGGCTTCGCAAGAGATAATTTAGATTTTCTGTAAAAAAAAACAAATCTAGTCACGATCGTCCTGCGGGGCTCCAGGACTGTTCGAAAGTGTACCCTGGTACTCAAAAGGCTCCAAAAGGCATATGAGTTTTAGTCATGCAGCACCCACAGCGGGAGTATAATTAGATGACCATCCACCAAAAAAAAAAATTGATACTAGATACCTGCAAACATTATAGAAAAGTAGGTAGTTGTCCAATTTAGTGCAATCATCTGGAGTTTTTTAAATCTACGTAGATACTTGTTGCTAAACGGTAAGTCTTTCCGGTTGGAAAAATAATGTTTAACAAAGCTTCTTACATGGGTAGACAGTTCTATTAAGGGTCTTTCAAGGGTAGCTTTAGGAAGAAAAAAGGATTTGGTGTCCGGTAGCAGCACTCTCCTAACAACCCGCTGCAATAAAGGCTACTTCACGTTGGTCTTCTGTGCGAGTTCTCATCTCGAGCCATCCCTAACACGAGCCGCAGCCCGAAACTAATATGCTCTACCAAAAGTTTGTTTCGTTTGTGTGTACTTCCGTCCCAAAGAAAGGTTGGAGTTACGATACTTATTTTAAGACTCAGAAATAAACCTACGTTAATCACGACTTAAACTAGATAGTTTTTACTGATTGATCATTGAACTGAAATTATACAGAGCTAAGAGATATTTGAAGCCTTCCGAGATTGAATCTGTGTTCTGTGAAACGCAAATCTTTAAATACGTAGGTAGGTACTAATCAGATTAATACCTATCTTAGATAGGTACTTAAAACAATATCAGACAGACAGGAGCTCTCGTGTTTTTAATAAGTAAGGAATCAAGGAATTTTTAATCTTTTTCCTTATACAGTTATTGTGTCTAGACAAACAGATAGGGCTGAAGTCAACACTGCGGTGGGTACAAATGGTGATAAGGTGTATTTATTTCGGACTTTCCTTTCGATTGTTTGTCTGAGGAAACTTTTGGAATTCTACTAGACAATAGGTACATAGCCTACGTGCTGTTGCCCACGGTTCCATCGTAAATCGCTTCCTGACTTTACTACTTTCCGTACCGGGTTAAAGTAGCCTAAGTCTTCCCATGGGAATTCTAATCACTGTTTCATACGGGGAAGTATGTTATCCTGGGATTTTTGGATTATTTAGTAAAACATGGGTTATACTGTATTTAGAAAAACAGTACCTACTTATTCTTTTTGAATTCAGGGGTGCAGTTTCACAATCCTTTAGGGTGCATCAAACTAGAGGCTGTGAGCGCTGAGAAGCCTTTCATAATTAGGTATATGACACGGCAATTTCCATATCACGTGCAGGTAATTCAACGCATTAGCAACATTCTTGTTCAGATTTCTACGTAACATTGATAACTTAAAATAATATAATCAAACCATTCTAAAAACCTCAAATGGCAAAAGCAGTCGTAAAAGTTTTGTAATTTGTACTGGGATCTATTATTTCTGAACACCTGCAGCCGGCCTTATTGCAACTTCAGGAAGAAACCCTTTAAAAATAAAAAAAGGATAATTACTCTGCCCCTGCGTGGTGATTAATGCTCAATCCTTCTCTATGTGAGAGGACTCCTGTGCCCAGCAGTGGGACGATAAAAAGGGCTGTAACAGTAACTCTGACTTATCGCAAAATATTTGGAAATATTATCGCAAAGAAATATATCTCCCACTCTCCTAAAAAATAATTGTCACGGTACAAGTGAACTGAAAAAACTACTTATTATCTTTTCTATAAGAAATAATATTTTCTTACATACATAGTTACAAGTGGAGCTAAGTAATATAAAACGTGTTAAAAACGGAGTTTAGGAATTTGAAACGTCGTGTAAAGGAAAATGTAACTTTATAAAAACATTTCGATTAAATCCCGATTGTGTATAAATAAGAATTTGTGTTCATTTTCATTTTATCGCAGTTTGTCGGTAAACTACGTAAATCTATTATCTAGCGTTTTATCGCAAGCTTATATTTCCATATCAAATTATCCATCTACATCGGTTCGTGCGACTATAATGAGCATTAAACGATTAACAAACGTGGCATTAAATCACATATAAACTGTTACTCGTGCCTGCATTCTAGTCTGAACGCGCCATTATTGCATTATACTTATAGAGGAAACACAAATACTTTTAGCAAAATTGCTTCACATTTTATAAGTTCCTAATAAAGACATTCAATAATCATGGTATTGAAGACTTATGGTGCCTACCTAATAAACGAATGAATTATTATATATGGATGACAAATTATACTATTCATTCTTCGATCGTTGAGTTATCTATACTAATATTATAAAGAGGAAAACTTTGTTTGTTTGTTTGGTTGTAGTGAATAGGCTCAAAAACTACTGGACCGTTTCTTAAAATTCTTTCACCATTCGAAAGCTACATTATCCACGAGTAACATAGGCTATATTTTATCCCGGTAGGGGCAGTAGTTACCACGGGACGCGGGTGAAACCGCAGGAAAACGGCTAGTTATAATTAATATTGACACAAATCATCATCATCTCAGCCATAGGACGTCCACTGCTGAACATAGGCCTCCCCCTTCGATCTCCACAGATTTACACAAATACTTTTATTAAATTTAGATTAGTTACATAAGTATGTATTCAACTAAAACTTTTATAAAAAAGTCGACTTCCAAAAACACTAAATAGCGAAAAAAGTAACTAACTATTTTTAGGTGCCTCGGCCTAGAAGTCAGTGTCTGGAAGATGCACCTATAAATAGTTTTGTTCAGCTTTTCAGTATTTTTGGAAGTAATTTTTTTGTAAAAAGTTTTTATTTTCAACTTTTCAAGCATAGTTGTCACTATCCGCATTAGTCGAAAGTCCTCAGCAATATGAATTAATAAGCCCAAACACGAGGTACCTGTTAATACATACCGTTTTCGAGTTCCCTCGACCTTCTCTCGTCTTCACCATCGGGTCAGCTCTATACTACTGTTGTGTAGAGCGGTCAGGCATACATCTGACTGACAAGTTTTTAACCCATGCATGCCTACAATTTTCCCATCATCAGATCCTGACCTGACGACTGTTGGACCACCTTGGAAGAATAACATGTCAAATAAAAAATGAATTTTGCAAAACGGTCTAGGCGTATTTGAGTATTCGGTGATCATCATCATCTCCCGACCCTTTTTCCCTCCGAGTACTTATTAGGTGATCATACTACTCCTCCTTTTCGGTTACAAAGGCTGAGAATGAGCGCTTGCTGTAATTTATAAAGCTCCTCAAAAAGCCCTATCTTTCCCACTACCTCAAATGACGAACGGACGAACAAACTCTTTCAGAACAACAAATCTGTTTGTATGGTTTTAATAACTGATACAAACAAACTATTTATTTAAACAACGACACCCTTTTCTCGAAAAATACTTATATGATTGGTTCGATTTTCTTTGAGTTTCGAAAAGTATTAGCGTCAATAAATATTACGAAAAGGTCTAATTTTTGAGGACGATTCCTCAGAGGCGAGCGTTCGAGATATTTTTTGCTGGGTAAAACGAAAGCAGCGAATAGGAATTTGAAAGAACGCTTAGATGCCAAAAGTTTCCTCGGTATGAAGCGTTTCATAGTGTTCTAAAAAAATATGTTGAGGTACATATCTTTGTAAAGAACTAAGGAGGTCTCTACTTTCAGGAGTAAAATCTTAAAATCTTACTCCCACGAAGTCATACATCTGACTTCAAATAGTTGTTTGAGAATATTTCTTGAAGCGAATCCTTTCATAAATGCGGATTCATTGTCATGTAACCTGTATTTATAGACAATTGCCGGAATTTCATATTTTCATATTTTAAAATACCCCTGATTAGCTTTGCAGACAGTAGGTATTAATGAGATAATCTGAGATAAGTATCAAATGTTCATTTTATTTATATTGGTTAAGGAAAAAAATATTTTCCTAATCGACCAGGTGACGTTGATAATTGTCTGTTGTCTATCTTTAGTATGTGGGTAAAGTTTAAGTTGCTATGTAAACAACCTAGATTTAATTAATTATGTCAATCGTCACGTGACGAGTGCGAAGGGCACGGGAGTGCGGCCGATGCAACTCTACTATTTACCTGCTGCGCAAGGAAATGTTCGCGGAAGAACCTTCGCTAAGAACAAAATGTAGGGTTCACATTGCATACATGTTTTTCTACTATATTTAAATGGTAATTGAGGAGAAGTCAGAAGCCAGTCGTATAAAATGTCCGTTTAAGGTCCTGATTCGTGCAATTATTATGCATACACGATATGCATTGTTATATTAAGTTATTTTGAGATCAGAATAATTTATAGATTTTTGAGTGTCTTTTGCATAAGGACCATGAAAATTATATATGTTTAAGTTCATGAATGAGCGTTTTATAAAATTGATACAATATCACTTGATGCACGAGTATGAAGTCATATTGAATACAGAAATACATTGCACGATCCAATATATTGTCCCGCTTTACTTATTACATAATGCTTATTGTCTTTCTCCACGATTGACTGTCAGATCAAAAGACATAGAACGATTACGTATGATGTATAATAGGTACACGTATAGCTCATTCAAACTACTGTTAATTTTATTGTAATTATTGACTGATTCTACAGTCGTTTGCTTAGCTCAGTTAGTATAGGGGTGGTGGTAATAACATCCTCATCATCCTCCGAGCCTTTTTCCCAATTATGTTGGGGTTGGCTTGCAGTCTCATCGGATTCAGCTGTGTACCAGTGCTTTACAAGAAGCGACTGCCTATCTGACCTCCTCAACCTGGTTACCCGGGCAAATACCCCTTGGTTAGACCGGTGTCAGGCTTACTGGCTTCAGACTACCCGTAACGACTGCCTAGGATGTTCAATGACAGCCGGGACCTACAGTTTAACGTGCCGAAACACAGTCATTGGTGTCTAAGATATGCTTAGAAATTACAAACAAACTTTGAAAAGTTTGAAAAGTTCTGCAAGACCTGGAATCAAACTCGCACCGTCATACTTGTGAGGTTGGTTCCTTGCCCACTAGACCAGGGGTGGTAGTAATAACGACTATATAGTAAGATCTGTATTATATGTATTAAAATTAATGTAAAGAAAAGGACCGTTGATGAGAGGGCAAAAATTATGACCAGAGGTCTGGCTTATCCTTTGGACAAAGAATTAGCATTACCATACAACGTGGCTATGCAGCCAGTCTTCTGGCCACTGGAAGCCTGATCAATGTTCTTTTATATATATTTTTACTTTTGTATATAGTATTTTAATTTTGTATTTCTATGTGAATATAGGCTAGTTTTAGATGTGAAATATGTTATCATTATTAATCTTAATAAATTATGTTCTAGGTTTAATGTAGTCACTAACTTTACCTTCGTTAGAATTTCCTCCCTTTTAAACAACGCATCGTAACTGTCCTTACATACAGAACTGCAGGATATGATTAAATAATTCAACGAAAATTATACAAGACTATGATACATTTATTACAACTGCATGTCATAGCCGATTGATATTCCTCAATCACGTCAGTAGTCGGAAAAGGATGAATTTCAAGTAAAGACCCAAAATATATGAAAGCCACATGTCGAGAATATTTAATTCTTTTTTCCTCTAGTCGGTTTGTTTGCATATTTTTTTATATTACTAGTGAATTTATGTCAAATAAGCCTTTGCTAGGCCTTTATGAAACCGATTGCCCAGGTAACCGAGCGTAGGGGGTCAGATAGGCACTCCATGTAAAACACTGATACTCGACTGCATTCGATTAGACTGAATTTGTTTAGATTGGTTTTTATAGTTATTGGTTACATTCGGTTAGGCAGAGTTATAACTTGTAGCTACTACTATGCATGGTTATAAGTAAATCAATGTAGACTGAATTAATAAACCACAACATTTTAATAATTACTTAATCGGTAATTTTAGAATACACTTAAGTAATATGTATAGATGCCGACCTTATGAATGGGCACATGATTGCATAAAATATTGGCGAGTTGAATAACGTTGAAAGGTAGCCTTTAAATTATGTTTCGGTGAGTTATTTCAAGGTACTTCAAATCAAATCAGACGGGCAGCTTAACTAGCAAACTTAGATCAGTATACAAGGTTGTGTCGGGTTAAGTGGTGTAGTCCATATACCAAAGCACTTAGGTATTGGTTTCGAGACATTCAAATACCTACGAGTATTGGTTTTTTTTATTGATAGATAGATAACTGAAGAAATCTGTCATCGAGGACGGCAGGTGCTCGCAGTTTGATACGTATTTGTATAAAACAAGCGAAGAGCCACCACAACGTCTCACTCGCGTGCGGCAGGTGTTCGTCGCCTTAGTTGCCTGCCCACCAATCACAAACTGATCAACTGATCGCAAAGTGAAAATAAACAATTCAAGTGAATCTGTGAAAATGGTGAGCAGAATTTTATATTTTTTTAGTTCTTGACAGCCTTTGGATTTCAGCTCACCTGAAGTGACCAAATTTCAGGTATTTAAAAAAATATTTTATTAAAGTGTTTTGGTGATTAGTGGAATAAAATTAAATTTTGGACTGTCTCTGTAATAAACCAAGGTAAAGTTTTATTGCTATAATGACACGTTTTTACAAGGTTTTTGTCCGTATACTCATTAAAAGTGAATTAATATAAAAAAAAACACAATTCATTTTTGATATCAATTATTGCCATCCTGTAATAACTTTTTTTATAAAACCTCCATTTTCTATCATAAACAATAACAAAGATAATGAATAGCGAACAATATGTTGGCAAAACATAGATATAAGTAGATATGTGGCCAACCCTTTCAGCGGTCACTTTGTAATTTACCGGGAAACAAAGTAAGGTGAATGATACACAATGTAAATATGTTCGAGGACACATCACGGCTTCAATAGTACCTAAACAGATTCGTTGACATATGTGTACTTACATTGGAAAGGTGTAAATCCTCGCAGTAAATAGGAACGTCGTTAATACAGCTCTATTAGAAGTGAATACACGTTTAAACGCGTTCTACCTACATGAAAGTCACTCGATAATAACGTATGCATGCGCAATTGAACATAGCCTTGGTAATGACTTTCATTGCCACGGTCAAATCCAACGGTCTGTGCGGAAAACTTTTTGTATCACTGCTGTGTCCTAAATAAGTACAACTTGTTACCTAAGTATAGACATTGTTGTAGGATTCACGTGCAGAAGGAATGTGCTTATAGGTACAGTACACATATTTAAAGAAAACTTGTTACAACTATTTAACATAATGCACTATTTATGTTGTATTGCTTATTCTTCCTATACCTATTGTTATCGTCCACTAAACAGAAATAGTTTTCCTTGGTTATAGTCAGTATAGAAACAAGTAGTTTATGCTAAATAGAGTATCAAAGCGATATACTCTTCTTTAACTAAAAAAAATACTTTTCAGTCACAAAACCCTTAAAAACTTAGATTATATGCGTGTTATGCTAGGTGAGTCATTGGTTCCAAACTTTCGTTTCATTACTTTATCGGTCAATATTTATATTATACCTACCTATGTGAGTTCCGGGCGAGTTTAGTGTTTACCTAACTCAAAGTAAGAGTTAAAAAGAAATAGGTACCTTTGTTTTGGTTCGGACTTGTATGCATTTTTCCCCTTTGGCAACTTTTTAATTAACTAAAACTATAACTGAAGATTGATAAGTAATTTATAACTATCCCAAACTTAAAATTCTGTAAAAACTTTCAAATTATATACCTACCTACATTGTAAATATTATATGTAACTGTTTTCAGCTGTAAGAACTTTAAATAATAGTGACTCTACAATTTGATAATTAGTAATCCATAATTGTAAATCATAGTTATTAAAGTGATGCCAAATCCTTAGTTCGTTATAATTTATAATCTTATTAGATATTCGATAAATTATTGAAAAAAATATTTATTGCTTCCATAAACAGTTTTGATGACGGTGATGCATAATCTGCAGGCATAAAAATAAGCAAAAGTTAATGATTACCTAACTTTGATGATTCAAGCAATTTTGACGTATTGCTATATACGCCAGTTTCAAGCAGAAAGGTGTTTCTTTCGAAATTCGTATAGGTACTGAAAACTTAATTACTTGTTAATCGAAAATAATAACATTGTAAGTACACACAGTCTAATTTTGTTGCCTTTCTAAACCAAATATTTGACCCTTCGGGGTTCCTCGAGTTAAGAGGCTAGCTTTTAATTTAAGGGCCCTAAACATTGTTGGCATTTGAAGGACAATAATAGATAACAGACACGTGATATTCTAGTGACGCTTGCAAAGTTGCAATAATTTGTCTTTCTTTTCCTTATTACGAATAAATTATTTGATGTGTATTCAGATCCTTGACAAAAATTAATCACCTGACTTTTTTATCATTGTTAATTACCACTAAAGGATCAATATTTACTTATCTTGACGTAAACAATTTTGATGTAAATGGGTAATATGATAGAGATATTACCTACTTACTAATAAAAACTCGTGAAACAGCACGCGTTAATAAGATCCTGTTTATGATAATTAAATGTCTTATTAATTTGATCAATCTATATCAGTTGATAATATAAGAAATATTGAAAGAGAAATGTATTCTAGCAGCTCTAAAGTTCATATTCCATTGGTGGAATTTCTAAATTATTTAGGTACCTAAGAGAGTCTACCTAGGTAATGAATAAATGTACCTTTTTTTTTTTTTTTTTGGCAGGGGGAAAATCCTCATGGACTTCCCTCCACCTGGGGTCGGTGGAGGGGGTGTGCCGGACTCTTACCGGCTAAAAACCCACCCAGTGTTGCCTTCTATTACCTATTGTCGAGGGCACGGGTATCGCCAAAGCATTCTTCCGCACCCCCGACAGGTATTGGCCCGCCAGATGTTCAAAGGCGGGCCCCGTCAACCTCTGTGGCCGTCACCCAGCGGCCACAGCAAACTCCACTAAGAGAGGCGCGCGCAACACAACGCCACCGTCTCGAGGCCTGTTCCTGGTCGGACGACAGACGCCCCTAGTCTGTCGCCCGCAGGCCGCGCCCTATGGTGGCCGGAGATCAGCCACCCTGCGACGCCCACCACGTCTGCTGCGGGCGGGGAGAGAGGAAGCAGTTTCTCTCTCCCTTTCCGCCGCCTCCTTTAAAACCATCACATCCTCACAAAAGGAGGCGACGGCGTTCCACCCTTCTTCGCTGCCGACCATGCAGGACACGACAGCCGGCAGCGAAAGACTTCCCGCAGCATCTACCGCTGCCGCTAGGTTACGGCGCTGCGTTGCCCATGCTGGGCATTCCACCAACGTGTGCAGCGCCGAGTCCTCGCTGCAAATCCCACAGTGGTGGCATTCGGGCGTGGGCTCCCGGCCTATGCGACACAGGAACTTTCCGAAACACCCATGCCCGGTAAGAACCTGTGTCAGGCGGAAGCTGAGGGCGCCGTGGCTTCTCTCCAGCCACTCCTTCATAACGGGCCTGATTGCCGCGACAACGGCGTGCCCTGCCGTGGGTCGCGCAAGTCGCTGCTCCCATTCCACCATTAACACCTGGCGGAGCTCTGCCCTGCGCGCCTCAACTTGTCGAGGCACGAGGCACTCACCCCGCTGCACTGCTTCCTCGCGCCATGTATAGAGTGACGCGAGGACTTTCCCGTCTAGGTCCCATGGTGGGGATCCGGCTAGGAGGCATGCCGCTTCAAAGGAGATCGTACGGTATCCCCTTATGACCCTGATGGCCATCGCTCGCTGAGGTCTTCGCAGCACTGCAAGATTGCGGGCCGTCAGGGTGTTCGCCCACACTGGCGCGGCGTAGAGCGCCATCGCCCGCACGACCCCCATATAGAGCCTCCGGCAGGAGGTATTGGGTCCCCTGAGGTTGGGCAGCAGGCGTGAGAGCGCGGAAGCTGCGGCCAACAATCGGGGAGCAAGACGTTGGAAATGCGGCCCGAAGTCCCACCGACTGTCGAGAACGAGACCGAGGTATTTCATCGTCGATTCGACAGCGATGGTGACCCCTCCTACTACGATGCTAGACCCCGGAGGTGGCTTCTTCCTCGGCCCATGGAAGCAGAGGGCCTCAGACTTGTGCAAGGCCACCTCGAGGCCAAGACGCCGGATCCTTCCCACGACCTGCGCGACACTGGCTGTGGCCCGAATGGCCGCCTGTCGGTACGTCTTCCCACGTGCTGTTACTAGCGTGTCGTCAGCGTAGCATATCACGCTGACGCCGTGGAGAAGCGCACCGCGCAGGACCCAATCGTATCCAGTGTTCCACAGGAGAGGGCCGAGAACCGACCCCTGAGGAACACCGCACGTCATCTCTCGACGACCCCATCCTTCTCGACCCGGGTACACCACAGCTCTTTCTGACAAATAGGCCCCGATTATGCGACGGAGGTACCCTGGCACTCCATGAAAACGGAGCGCCTCCTTTATGGTATTCCAGGGCAGGGTGTTGAACGCGTTGGCGATGTCGAGCGACACCGCCAAGACCACCTCGCCCCGGGCGACTGCTTCCTCCGCCAGGACCCTCACGCGCATGATCGCATCGACTGTTGACCGCCCCTTACGGAAACCGTACTGGTTGTCCGCCAGATCTGGCCCTTCTCCGGTCATGTGCTGAATAAGGCGGTCGGCGATGATTCGCTCAAAGATTTTTCCCACCTCATTCAGCAACACAATGGGCCTGTAGGCAGATGGTGAGTCTGCGGGGCGTCCCTCCTTCTTGAGCAGGACCAGCTTTCCGACCTTCCACTGGTGGGGAAACTGACCCTGCTGCAGACATGCGCTCAAGAGTCCTGCAAGTCGGGGCCCGAGAGCCTTTATGGCCAGAGCCCATACTCGGCCTGGAATGCCATCGGGCCCTGGGGCGGTGTTTTTGATACGAGCGACCGCCACTCTCAACTCTACCTGGGTCACTTCGGGCACGTCGTCGTCGTCGACCTCTGCGTTGAGCATGCTCCAAGGCGGAACCATGGCGGGTGGGTTATGCTCCGGTCTCAGGGGGAATAGAGCGCTAACCACATCCTCCAAAAGTTGTGGCTGCAGAGTCTGGGACAGTGGGGGAGCCCACTGGCGCAACTTACCCCTGACCATACGGTAGGGGCGACCCCAAGGGTCACGATCTAGTGTCGCCAGTAGTTCCCTTTGAGCCTCTGCTTTGGCCTTCCCGATGGCCAGCTGGAGAGCGCTCTTTGCCTCCCTGTAGGCCTCGTAGAGTTCCGCCTCTTCGGCCGTCGCTGTAAAGGGGCGACGGCGTCTTCTTCGGTACCTGGCATATTGGCGGCGCACTTCCACACATGTGATGCGCAGCTGTGCAATCTCCTGTGACCACCAGTATACCTGGCGCCTGGATGGTGTGGGATGGACTCGTGGCATAGCACTGTCGCAAATCTGCGACATACTCTCCTGTAACCACTCCGCTTCTTCTTCGATGTTAGCAGGCCTGTCCGGATGGTCTAGCCAGGCCTGCACAATAGCGGCTTCCACGAGAGCCTCTCGATCCAGCCGTTTAAGTGCCCAGCGCGGGCCCTCTCCAGTGCCCACCGGGGCAGCTTGAACCGGCCCGCTTGAGGTATGAGTGGAGATACTGAAACGGATGTACCTATGATCAGACAGCGTCTCCACCCCCTCCAACACGTGCCAGCCCTGGACGCGGCAAGCGAGCACAGGGCTTGCGAAAGTGAGGTCTACTATAGACCCACCCAATTGTCGCACGCACGTCTGCACGCAACCCCGGTTCAGGAGAAGCAGGTCTTGCTCGACTGCCCACTCCTCTATTAACTCTCCCCGCACATTTGTAGCCGGGGAACCCCAGGCAGTAGACTTTGCATTGAAGTCCCCCAAAACGAGAACGGGCCGTGGACGACTACGACTTATAACCGTGCTTAACTCTAGCATGATCACCTCGAGGTCGGCGAGAGAAAGGCTGGGGGCAAAGTACACCCCCGCGATCAATAATTCACCCCATACTGCTGTGACATAGCCCCGCCCCCGGGTGACGACCTCAAAGGATGGGGTGTCCACAGCAATTCTTGCTATGAGCGCCACTGAACTGTTGCTGTCGCACACCCAGTCATCCCTAGGTGGCACATAATACGGCTCGGCGACGACTGCGACGTCGATCATCCACTCCGCCATGCTCTGGAGCAATAGATCCTGAGCCCTGGCGCAGTGGTTGATGTTTGCTTGGAGGAATCTACGACTTAGGGCCATTATTGTGTGTCCATGGTAACCTCCTCGAGCGTCGATGGATCCAGTACCGCAGCCGATGGGTGAACCGGCTGTGAGGGACCAATTGTTTCCATCTGCGAGTTATCTGAGTTACTACTAGCCGGCGGATGAACCGACTGTGTGGTAGTGACCCGTGATGTTCCTCTCTTGTTTGGCTTGGGCCTCGCGCAGACCTTTGCCCCAGTCTGATGGTCGGCTGGTTTGCCGGATGCTGCACAGAGTACGCAGTGAGGATTGGCTGTGCAGGAGGCTGCCTTGTGCCCAAGTTGGCCGCAGCGGAAACAAAGCTGACTGCGGTCGACCCCCGCGGTACACTGTACTCCCACATGTCCCTCTTCCAGGCAACGGTAACAACGAAAAGGCTTAGGTGCCATAAGCGAAACCTGTGCTGAGACCCAACCCACAATCAATCTTCTTCCATTGGAAATCCTGTTGGCTGCCGCTACGGGGCAGCTTACCAGTACTTTCCCTAGGCCAAGGGCTCCTCTTCTAATAGTTCCCGCCTTTATTTGCTCTGGCAGACAGTTTCCGGCCTTTGAGATGGCCCCGGCAACCTCGTCCGTGGTGACAGAGTCGTCCAGGCCCGAAATGAGTAAGTCTGCACACTTCGTGGGCCTGGAAACTCGGACGTCTTCCTGTCCGAGTGAAGCCCTAAGTTTTTCAGCAAGGGCATCAGCTTTAGGGCCACTAGTGGCACCGGAGATTTCCAGTAGTCGGGCACCGGTTGTGGTTGTTTTGCACCGGATGCCCGAAATGCCGAGGTCACTTAGCGAGATGTTCGCTTTCGCCCGTGTTAGCACCTCAGCATATGTGAGACCCCGCTCCTCCGCCCCAGGCTGTAGTGTAAGGACCACCGCCGTCGAACGAGGGGCACGTAGCCTCACAGCCTGTTTTTTCGCCGCAGAATCTGTTGGCTTAGCCTTGCGGCGGGTGTTTTCCTTCCGACGTCCTCTTCGAACCGTCGTCCATTCCACCTCATTCGTTGTGGAGCTCGACGATATTGGGCGAGTCGCTTGTGTTAGCGTCACTCCAGAGGGAGCCCCGTTACCCGACTTTTCAGTAATCTTCGCCTTTTTCTTCCCCTTTCGATTTGGCGGTATCACCCCCGGGGTTGCCGTAGCCGTCTGGGCCTCATGTTGAACACGGGGTGCTGCGGCTTTTGCCGCGAATGACGGCGCCGGGGATCTGCGTTCATCAGAAGCAAGAGGAGGCCGCAAGATTCTGCCCTCCAGAACCGAGAATCGAGCGTTAAAACTCGCCATCTGGCGCATCAAGCCAGCCAACTCCGACTCTTGGGGAGGCTGCTGCTTTGTGGGCTGTGGTTCTGGCAGCGTCTGTAATTGCAGATGAGGCAAACCCACCTCCCTTCTGAGGTGCTCACGACGAAAATTTGCCATTTCCGCCTTGAACTCCTCATGCTCCTTACGGAGCTCCGCCATTTGAGCAGCTAGTTTAGCATTTTGTGCCCGTAACAATGCTGCCTCTTCGTTTGTCGTACGGGTGAGGAGGGCCTCAGCACTCTCCTGTATCGAGGCTACAGCCTCTTTAAGTGCCTTTTTGCAGACGCCACTGAGTCCCTTTGAGACTTTCCCCACCCTTTGGATGGCCGCTACGGCGTCCATCATTCGTCTGTTGAGATCTGTGGCAGGCAGCTCTTCTGGTTCCACGATCACCTCTGAGGCGGCAGACAACGACTCCGAAAGCCGGTTGACCCTACCTCCTGCTACTCTTCTCGTAAGAGCAGCAATTTGCTGCTCGTCTTCCGCCTGCTTTTCGGCGGCTACTGCTGCCTTCTGAGCAGCCGCAGCCTCCCTTCGGGCCAGGCCAATACCAACATATTTGCCGGTTGTAGCTGGCCTACCCCTCTTTGTTTCCTTTTTGGCACCGGCTTTGGAGGCCGGCACCGATACTTCGCTCAGGGCCGAGTCCGATCCTGAGTCAGCGCCTGGTCTTGGGCGCTTAAGCTTGCGAGATGAGCTGATGCTCGTTGCGCTCGCCGTGCTCATGAGGCTTTCGTTGTCGGAGTCCGACAATATCCCCACGCTTTCTACTAGTACTCGAGGTACTTTTTCACCCTCACTACTACCTTTCCCTTTATGTTTTGGTTTTAAGAATTTTTCCATATTAAATCCCACGATCATGAGAGCATAAATACGTCCTTCCCGGCAGTGGCCTCATACCGGGCAAGCCTACATACTGTTGGGGGCGGCCGGCCCCAACAGGTGGGAGCGCTAACGACCGTGACCCCCACGGCCATTCATCCCCTCGCCGCGCTCCCGAAACTTGGGATTAGGTGGTTTTTTATCTTAGAGGTGTCCATCCTCTGGGCCGGGCGGTTAAGCCAAGCCCTCGACGGCGGCATTAGACATGCCTTCGTCTGCTGTCCGGCCATCCCGGCTCAGCAGACCCGCCGAACGGTTTGCTCTTCGATAAACGAGGAGACAAACGAGCGCCGCTTCGGTGCGCCTGCACCTCTGCGGGTGTGGCCGCATCCTTGCTAGGTCCACGAGCGTCGACTCTGCAAGAGCGGCCCCTCCCTGGGTCCCTCTTTGTCTGGCCTCTCCCCTGAACCTTTCCGGCATGAGTATCTCTACCGGCAGAGCTTCAGGATCATAGAGGCACGCAAGCCCCACCACGACGACAACGTGGAGACACCCTCGGTGGGGATGAATAAATGTACCTAGGCCGTAGTAGCATTAAACGTCACTTCACTTAGTTTAATACAATTGTTTATAATAAAAAAAAAAAAAAAAAAAACAATTACACATAAAATACGTTATCCATATTAGAATCATTTATTTTATTACCATATATCTTGCTATCTTAATCTCATAAATAATGACAAGGATTAGATTATGAATTATCTGAAGATATGAAATCATCGGCAATGTTTTTATGAATAATTAGATAACGCATTTATGATCATAGGACATCTGACACGTGGCAATATTTCGCTGCTTAACAACTAAATGGATCTGATTCAATTCGTTAAAAAAATCATCAGGTAACTCTAGTGTTCAAATATCGTGCTATATTTTTTCCTGCGCAGATTTTTTGCCAATTTTATAGATACGGAACCCCTCATGAACAAATCCTATTCGCTCTTGGCCGGTTTTTATTTCAGAAGGGAAACAGTACGAGTTTTGCACCGACTTTCCGCACTAAAAAATATCGAACTGATGGGCAATCGCTGTAGGGATTTTCCTTAAATGTTTTTTCACAGAAACCAATAAAATATCGTTAACATCGATAATATAATAATTGATATATATACTTAATTCCACGTAAGGAGTTATCTGTTTCCTTAGTTCATCTACAAAAGCATAAGTTTTAGCGTACTTTGCTTCTGAAATATAGTCTCTGGATCATTAGGATACGTATCAATACTTATACACCTTTTTTTGTTGTTGCTGGGCTAAAAATTCATCCCCTTCCCGTCGGGGGACGGGAGAGGGCTATGTGGGACTCCCCGGTAAAGACGTTCCCGGTATACCCACTAAAAAGGCCCAGCGGCACTCCAACCTCGCCTGAGTGGAAGGGTGTGGGAATCTATGGCGTCCAGTCCCCCATCGGCGGTTCCCGCCTTACGGCAAGCCCTTCATACCTCCCCCCAATGGGAAAGGTATCATATATACCTATGTCACAGAGAATTGGTTAAAATAGACATTCAATGAAACACCTAGCCGTTTTACTAAACAACGCCATTATTTTAACCGGACGGCTGCAACATCTACCTACATAGATACCAGTCCCATAGTGAAACATAATTAATCTAATGTACCAAATGTATGTGAACCAATAATTCATAGCTCAAAGTACTATCATTATATTGTAATTACTTTGTCCAATATAGAACGCGAACCAGCGGTAACTTACATTTGAAAAGCGAGGTCGCTGTTATCGTACTGTTTGGTAGTCAGCAAGATATAAAAACATGGAAATTATTCGTGTTATTAAAAGTTGTTCTTGAAATGCTGCATTGAATAGAATGAAATCAATGAGGTCGTGTTAATTAATTCAATTCAGTTTAGGTACTTCGATAGGTCCAATATCTGATTCAACGTCATACTTTTTATCTTCCAACATTCCTATCTTTGAATCATTAGTAAGCTAAACAGATCATTTTATTAGAATCATGTTCGTAATGATTACTTAATTTACAAATCGCCTATCGATTGGATTTTTTTTGTTGCTAGTGGTAACAAGCAAATAATATAATAATTAGCACTTAGCTGTGTCGCGTATCTATACGTTTGCACTAAAGCACACGTGAAGATACGAAATCGCTAGATTAAAACGTGTCAATAAATAATAAATAATCGAATGATTAAAGTTACTGACCTAACACCAGCTTTTTTCGTTAATTAGCAGTAACTGACGGCTGATTGACGCCCGATTCTATGGTGAGAGATTCAGAACCGATTCGACTGTAATGGCAAACTTACTGCATTTATCGAAATGCACTATTATCATTTAAGTACAACGTATTAATTAAGTAATCCTATCTTTGAAATTATGTCCTTAGGTATTTATACTTTTCACTAGCTGTTGCCCGCAACTTCGTCTGCGTGGGCAAGTTTCATACAAACTTTCATCCCCTATTTTATCCCCTTGGGGGTAGAATTGATCAAAATCCTTTCTTAGCGGATGCCTACGTCATAACATCTACCTGCATGCCAAATTTCAGCTCGATCCGTCCAGTGGTTTCAGCTGTGCGTTGATAGATCACTATGTCAGTCAGTCAGTCAGTCACCTTTGAGTTTTATATATTTAGATTTCACCTAATTTGCATGACTTTAAAAACAAATGATTGATAATTTTCTACGTCTAAAAGGACATTTTTGGTGCGAATGTTGTATTTTTTATAGAAACCTTTGAGGTTTTAACATTTACCTACAAAATGTAGATAGGGATAGAAGTTTCTAGAATGACAGTAGGCACCAAACTTTTGAGAACTATGGTCAGAAGTAATCTAATTGTGGGTTTTTGGCATGCTTGGCAATTTTCTTAAGCACTGTGTATCCAACAGACTTTACTTAATCCCCTTTTGTCCAATTTACACTTAGGCCGATCTTAAGTTGATGATAATACTCGTATATGTATATCTAAAGAAACATCGACTTATCAAATTCTATCAAACATGCGCAATTACATAGGTCCGGATAAATTCGCATAGTCCGCTTAGAATGCAATCAGAGATAATTTCAGATTACAAATAATTCATTATTATTTTATAATTTTCTATTGAGTACAGTGACAGTTGGGTGACAGCGATGAAGACAAATTTTTTACCGTCCTTTATTAGTTTTAAGTTTCTTTTTTATGTAAATATAGATTTATGTTTACGTTGAAAAAATTACCAGTTTGTGTAAATAACGAAAGTTAACGTTTATTCTTATGTGATTTCAGAGTGGCGAAAACAATGAAGGCTTCGACCTGTCGTCGGAGGATCCGGGGCAGGGCTCACGCGTGGGGGTCGGAGCACTGCCGATCCCGCCATTGACCGAGAAAGCCCCAGTTAATGGGGTCAGCGGAAACAATGAGAAAAAAGTGAGTGATGCGTAGCCAGTTCTTTTTGCGTTAAGAAACGGTTTATTAAGGTTTTAGAAGTCTTAAAACTACCACTGCCGATTTTTAGGGTTTGTATCGGTAATCAAACAATTAATAAAAAATCGCTAGTCTTTTTAAACACCTGCTGCTGATGATCATTATATGTATGAGAAAGACTATGAACATTATTGTGAAGTAAACATTGATTCGCGGCTAGGTTATGCCAGATTTTTAATTTTATTACTTACTCGAGACTTAGTCATTATCCTTCGCAAAACTGAAAAGTAACACGTTGGGATTGGTTTTTAACAACGTTTCCTTTGTTTACGTTGGAAGATAACAAATGAGTCCTACACATTTATTATCTTTATGCATTCTTTAGGATGACCAATAACAGGGTGAAGCACCTTACTCACGTAGACTAATAATAACATCAAAACAAACAATGTATTTAATAAGAGTCTAAGCAAAGTCTTTTAAACACAATTAAGATAAAAATAATCCACAGCTTAAACTGTAAACACCGATGAGAGAAGTTCCTAGTTAGGTACTAACAATAAAAACGGTCACCCCGGCAAATGTTAATTAGGTACTTAGTTAAGTACTACAATACTGTTTGTCTAATTAGGTATTAAGTGTTTAATATATTTTTATAGAACCTTTTTTCCTGATTTATGTACTTACTGTTACATATTATTTCCAGGTCGATCCTGAAACCGCCGTGCCCGAGCGCGCAGTGTGGGACAACCAGCTCGAGTTCCTCATGTCATGTATCGCCACGTCAGTCGGTCTCGGCAACGTGTGGCGGTTCCCCTTCATCGCCTACCAGAACGGAGGCGGCGCTTTTCTCATCCCCTACGTCATTGTACTGCTACTTATCGGAAAACCTATGTACTACCTCGAATGCGCCTTAGGACAGTTCAGTTCCAGGAATTCAGTTAAAGTCTGGTCTTTATCACCAGCCATGAAAGGTATGATCATCAAGTACATAGTATAAACAAAGTCGCTTTTCTGTCCCTATATCCCTTTGTATGCTTAAATCTTCAGAACTACGCAACCGATTTTCATGGGGTTTTTTTAATAGATAGAGTGATTGAAGAGGAAGGTTTATTTATTGTATAATAAAATATATTAAATACGTAGTGGGGCAATCTAGTTCGAAGCCGGGGCGAGTTCCTGGTTTTAAATAAAACAAAACACATTTTCGAAACTATGATTTATGTCATCTCATTGATCTTTCTTTATTCCAGGCACGGGGTATGCCACCGCTCTGGGTTGTGGGTACATCCTGTCGTACTACGTGTCAATCGTCGCGCTGTGCCTGTTCTACCTGGCTATGAGCTTCCAGGCCACTCTACCGTGGGGAATCTGTCAGCCCGAGTGGGATGATTGCGTACCGTCCGACCCCAGCCAAGAGGTTGGCGTAGTCACAGAAAACGCCACCAGCAGTGCTGAACTTTATTTCCTGTAATTATTTTCTTATTATTGATATATGGTATTTGGCACTGAAGTACACTACGTAATCCAGCTTTAACAATGTCAGTCCCATATATTTTTAGATAAGATAGCACTCGACATTTTGTATTGACTATCCTTTTCCTATACATCGAGTTATCAGATTATCGATCCCTTTGTTTCCCTATATATATATACTTGTTTATGTATCCACACTTCGATTTAGCGAAGATCCTTTGTAAATGTCATATTTCTTTGATATCCGAACTGCTACAGTTAAAATACTGTTTTCTGTATAAAACATGCGATTTACTTTGTTTTAAAGAAGATTTTTTTTGTTTCTAGAAAAACAGTTCTACAGCAAAAAGATGGTATCGAGGGTGGACTTGGTAAGTAAAATAATTATATGCTCGTAATGTACATCTCCTTTATTCGGTCCAAATTATTTCTCTTCTTCATTAAAATACCTTTACTTTTCTTTTTAAAGGTGCATGTATGTAAAAATGCGTCGAGATAAGAACGTATTGGCATGTAGTAGGTATATATACTAACTACCTACCCGCTTCCAGAGCTAATAAGACTATATAAAATAAAAAGCCTTTATCTTATTTTGTTGTGTAAGCAGTACCTACTACTGCTAAGTTTCATTAAAATTCGTCCTGTAGTATCTACGTGAAATAGGAAGAAACGTCCATACATAATACAAACATTATATATTATATTTCGTCCTTCAGGTCTCCCCGTATGGCACTTGGTGCTGTGCCTGGCAGGCGCTTGGTTCGTGATCTTCGTGATTGTCGCTCGTGGTGTCAAGAGCTCCGGCAAGGCCGCCTACTTCCTAGCTCTCTTCCCTTATGTCGTCATGATTGTTCTGCTCATCACGTAAGATATACTTTAATACACTTCCTTGAAAACTAATACTTACCACATCACCTACAGACACGTAAAGTGAAAAGGCGAATAAAAAAACGACATATCCTTTTAAACTTCACTTTTTTCAACACTAAATTGATGCATAATAGAAAACAATATATCAAGAAATTATTTTACATGACATTATACATTAGATGACACACAATAAATAATTGGAGTCCTGCTGAAATTTAACTTTGTTTAATTTCAGCACTGTGATCCTCCCTGGAGCGGGCGACGGTATTCTTTTCTTTTTGACTCCACAATGGGACAAACTTATTGAACTGGATGTAAGTACTTTTTGTCTAATTTTATTATTACAGATCGAACTGACTGCTTCGTTGGTCTAGTAGGGGTTCGATTAACGGGTTGGGCTGAAATCGCTTTGTGGGTTTTAGAAACTTTCATAAAGCAGCCCGGAGTCTGTAAATTGGCAGAATTACATCCCCGTGCCTCGGAAGGCACGTAACGCTAGCGTCCCCGAATAGTACTCTGCAGCAGTCATTGTTATAGTTTCACGTCAAAGGCCATCAGGCAGGCGGATTTGAGAAAACTCAGACACTGTTAGATGATTAAACCTGCACCTCACTCGCTAAAAAGAAGTAGGCAAAACGAACTGACAACATAAACAATCATAAATATAATATCTGTTCTTGTAAATCTTTCGCAGGTGTGGTATGCCGCCGTTACGCAAGTGTTCTTCTCTCTGTCCGTGTGCACCGGAGCTATTATTATGTTCTCCTCTTACAACGGCTTCAGACAAAATGTTTACAGGTAAGAATCATCACGTCTTCTTTTTGTTTATTTAATAATAACTTCACTGTTGGATAGGACATAAGCTGATTGTATTACGAATTTTAGATACCTTAGTACATAAAATCTTGTAAAACCTGAAACTTATTCACATGTCAGTCATAGCCACAGTATAAAACGAGATATTCGTTGTTTTTCAGAGATGCTATGATAGTAACGACGTTGGACACATTCACGAGCTTGCTGTCCGGAATCACCATTTTCGGTATTTTGGGTAACTTGGCGGTTGAGCTGAACCAGGAGGTTAAAGATGTGATCGGCTCTGCTGGTACCGGTCTCGCCTTCATCTCCTATCCTGATGCTATTTCGAAGACATTCTTGCCACAGGTCAGTTGTTCTAATGGTTTTTAGTTTTGTAGTTTTGCGTTACAATTTCTTCTTCCTTTATTTTTTTGGGATTAATCATCAAATGTGCCAGTGGGATAGTCATAATTTACTAAAACCTACCTTTGTTCCTTCTGGACCGTTTTAAAATATCTCTTTGTGCAGCGACAACAGGATCGGTCCCACATGACTTCTTACATTTAACCTACTAATTAACCTATTTGTTTATAGTTGTTCTCGGTGCTGTTCTTCCTGATGATGTCTGTGCTCGGCGTGGGGTCTGCGGTGGCGCTGCTGTCCACTATCAACACAGTCATGATGGACGCCTTCCCCCGCATTCGTACCGTCTTCATGTCTGCTTTCTGTTGCACCATCGGTTTCGCCGTCGGACTGATTTACGTCACACCTGTAAGTAAACTCTGTCAAGACTTTTCTGAATACTTTTCGGTCTCCATCTTAACTCTAAAGATGCCTAATAAAAATCTTACCACTTTTTTATAATACGAGTGCTGTTTTATATCGATTACCTATTCGAAAGTTGATAGTCGAGCAGTCTAATACTAAATGTATCATGTTGTAAAATATTGCAATTAAATTCTGATCAGGCGAAAAGTATACAACTAGCAGGTTTAACTTTTCTTTTTTTTCAACTAAGAGTTTAACTTGATTACTTTTCCAGGGAGGTCAATATATCCTAGAGTTGGTTGACTACTACGGTGGAACTTTCCTCATTCTCTTCTGTGCTATCGCTGAAATTATTGGAGTTGTCTGGATTTACGGTAAGGCCTACTTTATGGTTTTTCTTCTAATAATACTTCTAGAAGCAATTCTTTTATCCAACTATAGTTTTCTCCGTCATGTCTTCGAAATGTAAAAGAAGCTACGCTATAACAATCCACAAATAGGAACTTGTATCCCGGGACCTCAGTTCTTAATATTCAAACTAAGGCATGTAATTGAATTTTCCAGGTTTGGAGAACTTGTGCGTGGACATCGAGTTCATGTTGGGCATCAAGACTGGCTTCTACTGGAGATTCTGCTGGGGTCTCATCATGCCTGCTATGATGATCACCGTGTTTATCTACGCTTTCGCCTCTTATGAAGCTCTCTTGTTCGGTGGTTACTATACCTACCCAACAGCTGGATATGGTTAGTGGATAACTTTAATATTTTGTATTGCTTTAAATTCTTCAGTTACGTTTTTCTCATGTTTTTAGGTGGTTTGAATGGCTACGGCATAAACTAATGTATAAAACTTTTCTTTTTCTTTTCAGTGTCTGGATACATGATGCTTATAGTTGGTATTCTCTTCGTGCCGATTTCAATCTCGCTTACCATGTACAAGAACAAAACTGGAAACTTCATCCAAGTGAGTTATACCTTCAATATCAATATTGTGAACGTGTACTGTTGCCTGTTTAATAATGACCTCCATATAAAATGATTTAGCATATAAAAATAGATAGGATCATCAGTGGACCGCATAAAATAATACGATTATTTTAGTTTATCAAATTATATCTACATTTGGATGACGCAAAAAACGTGATGCAACTGCCTGTAATTGCTGGTTGTTAAATGGCGTCTTACAAGAAGTCCATGAAAATATTTTTACGTACCTTAGTACTTGCTACTTTTTATGCCTGATCTCTCTCCGGTCGTTTGGGATTACCGTCCCATTGGGCTATGAGTGTGAGGGAACAGAGAATGGTGAGAGAGAGTACAAAATGACTAGCGAAGATGACATAACGAAAAATCTCTTGAGAAACCAGCGTCACCAAACTTGGGGGACGAGGAATGTTACTGAACTCCGTGTTACGCTTTCTTTGGCACTCTGTGAGAAATCAAAAATCTTCGACGGACGCGTCAAATAACTGTTCACTCGAAATCGATCATTTAGAATTTAGATCATGCCCGTCACTCGTAATTGACTTGCAAGAAGGTGACTAACTGCCTTACGGCATCGCTCCTCATCTTTCTGTCGTGCTCGGTATTTTATTTATACTTTTCCTTTGAACATCTTTATATGATATTTGCAGACAATCAAGCAGGCGTTCAAGGCCAAGAGCTCATGGGGTCCTCGAGGGCCGAGCGAGTACAACGACTGGGTGCAGTTCAAGGCTGAAGCCAAGCAGCAGCGCGTCGCCATGCGCACGTCCTGGGCCCGACACATCTGGCTCAGCCTCACCGGCGGATACAGGAAACGACTATAAACTAGTCATTAGCTTTTAACACTAGAATACATTTATTCATAGACTTAATATAGTAATAGTATTTATAAAATAGCGTAATCGCTCCAAGTACCTTAAATTTACCTAAGCGTCAATTTCTTGTAAATTGTAAACTACTTAGGTTTGGAAAAGTATTGCCAAAATAATGTTATTTTAATAGTACTTAATTTATTAAAGTTGTACTTTTGTATTCAGGGTATTTATTAAGTTAATATCAATTATGTAAGTGTTGAAACTTTTTATATCAGTGAAAATACATTTTTATGAAAACAATAAGCCTTTTAAAAGCTCATAAAAACGTTAAACGCTTAAGTTAATAGGAACAACACAAATACGGACAATCCTTGCCATCTAGGTAATTGGTCACCTACATTATCAACGCTCACACAAACCTAACGACATGGCAAAAAATTGATACCTATCTACTTCTACATATTTCTGCAATCAGTTTAGAGCAATCAATTTTGATTAGTCGGCACGAAATCAGCTGTAAGCACTCGGTTTACGTACGCCTATATCTATTTCTTTAATAGAGCGTTCCATATATATTGGCAAGCAGATAGTTAGCACGCGCCGAGCATGCCCTTATCCCTTCGATAACTAATCAGAAAAGTGCCTAATTATTCGGACTTTGTACACTCGTCTGTTCTCAAGAAAGTAAACGAAACTAATACATACATAGATATATTATGTAGTTGAGTTACTGAGAGTTTGTTTGACCCTGGATTGTCGTACCTACAGTGTATGAAGCTTTTTAATTGAAATGGAAATTCAAAGGTCTTAAAATAAATAACACATTTTACACAAAATTCTACTGTGACTCTTATTAAGAAAAACAAAGTTTAAGACCTTTTGAAGTTATCAATTAGGTAACTCGACAAAAGGACTGCAATTTGTTGATAAGGTAAACTAATAAGTTAGCATGCCAAACCGGATCAAAGGTCACTTAATAATAATCAAGATGTCAGCTATCTGCAGACAAAAGTTTACCAAATAAAGTCTAGACGTTTTTGCGATAAGAAGTTTAATACATATAAGCTTTCGCCTTTCCATACTAGTGAAATACTATTTTGATTACTGTGTATGAAAATTGTTTTTTTTTTTATCACGATCACAATTTTTAAATAATTAATGGTAAAATCTACGTGACGCATAATCAAAGGAATTAATTTATGATTAGCACGTGTCGATAGAAATGGTGTTAATTAATCGTATAATCGATACGATTCAAATCACAAAATTATTCACGATAAGCGATAGAAATTATAATTTAATCTGCCATGACAAGCACTAATTACTACCGCTTAAACCATGCGCATTACGATAGCTTCCAGACATCCGTTATACTCATGCATTGTCAAGATTAAGTCGCTAAATATTATTCTGACGCCTGAAACTGCGATGCGATGCGAATTCGCATTTCGTTTTTATGGGCATGGGTAGGGCTGCCATCCGTCCGGGTTTCCCCGGATTTGTCCTCGTTTTGACCCCGTCCTGGGGACGTCCGGGCGGGTTTTCAAGAAGCGTCCGGGGAAAACCCGGACACTTTTCATGTAAGAAAGCAACTTACTGTATTTACGTATCTATCGGCATTATGATACAAAACACTAACTGCATTCAGTGTAAGAGTACCCGTCTGGGGAAAAAATGCGATTTACGTCAAATGTCCGGGTTTTTTTAATTTTTGTCCGGGTTTAGCGAAATTCGAGATGGCAGCCCTAAGCATGGGGCATGTTTATAATAATAAACTCAAAAGCTCTTAAAATTAGGATTTGCTCATTCTAAAATTATAAAAAAATATATCTTCTTCAGTTCTCGACCCATAATAC
Source organism: Helicoverpa armigera (assembly GCF_030705265.1). Taxonomy (NCBI): domain Eukaryota; kingdom Metazoa; phylum Arthropoda; class Insecta; order Lepidoptera; family Noctuidae; genus Helicoverpa; species Helicoverpa armigera. The sequence goes on from NC_087121.1 coordinate 6,542,875, forward strand.
TTCGATTAAAATAGTTTACATCAGAGTTCATAATCGTAATAAATGGATAGACCCAGAATTTTCTTTTTCTTTTACGGGTACCTATATCTACATATTTAACAATAACAGCAGTGCAATAATGCTATGTTAATAATAAATAATTATGTTATTGCAAGTTCAACTTTATGCGAATTGTTTGAAGTTGTTATTACAACGCACTGTAGTTAAAGCAATAAAAATTAACGACCGAAGTGGTCGGCTAGGACAAAGCAAATGGGCGCACGATTTTGAATATTGCGCTCATTTAGTGGGGACGTTTTTGAGCCGTTGAGTGTGCATTTTGGGTTTTTTGTATATCAATGTTCGCCCTTATAGTAGAAACCTATACTTAGTAGGAGTAAATTATGTTTCAAGTTATCTTCATCAAAAAACTGACACTTAGGTATCTCTTACATCGTCTACAGGCATGTAAAGTGCATTTAGTGCATGGCGCACTTGTTTTGAACTTAAGCCATAGATTTGAATTAAACCGAAACAAATAAAAAAATATATAGTAATACAAATACTAATGAAATACCATTTATATTATTATTTTTTAAATCTAGGTATTTACAAATTCTAAATTCAAAAATAAATATTGAAATTTTATATTTTTCATATCTACATCTATATCTTCTATATCTATCTATCTATATATTATATCATCTATATCTTTTCATATCTAAGCTAAATAGCTGTTTCTTTTTTCGGGGGTAAAGACCCGCTCAATACAGGGCTAGTAGTTTCCCAAGCCCTTAGTTATCCTGACCCTACTCTGTCTCCGACCCCAGTAACTCGGAAAAAATCTTAACAGCTCGAAGTTGCCCAATGTATAGCGACATCTCTCGGAAAATTAGGTTACTACTCTGTAAAAACTAGATAGCCTTTGTATTTTGGGTTTTTCTAAGGTAATTTTGGATTGCGTGAACCGATTTTAATCATCCTTTTTATTTGAAATAAGATACGTTAAGGATAAGGAAATATGTAAAATACTTAAAAACTTAAAATGTTTACAAATACCGTTAAATTACAAACTTAATTCTGAAATTATTTATATTAGAAAAAAAATCCCCACTTAACGTGAAGAGGGAAACCCTAAATTGCTAACCGTCATTGAAATTAAGCGCAGACGGACGTATGGACGGACGGACATGGCGACACTATAAGGGTTCCTAGTTTGCTACCTACGGAACCGTAATAAAAATAAATGCCAGTTTTCGTTGTAATTTTATAACTGCAGAACGGGCTCATCTATCCAAACCAAATTTTTAGGCTTTGTTCGGACTATTTTTAGTAGATGGTATATGTGAAGTTCGCACAAAATCGGTCGTGCAGTTCTTAATTTATCACATTTTTTTTTTACATAATGGTGGACTTTATACCTAGCAAAGCACTAGTAAATTATCGTCCCATTTTCTATATTTCGAATTTTATAGTGCATATTAGATATTTTTTATAATAACAAATAATGCGTTAGAAAAAAATATATAGGTATATATAATAGGTAGGTATATATATATAGTAGGTATATATAATAGGACAAATACTGCTTAATCATAATAGATATTGTGTCCATTGTTCCATGTTCCATACCTATTTACTTCTACTGTAGGTAATAACTGTAATATGTAAATAACTTTTGTAATTGTTATTTGAAAACGACTGTACAATTCAAAGTTATGACTTTTTACTGCTTAAGTTTATCCAAATAACTCACATCATAATATCGTAATTTAATGCGTTTTAGAGGAAAATGATTTTCACAAAAGAAAAGTTTCGTTTCACAAGCGCGGTACGATGTTATATTATAACGTAAGGTAGCGACATGTAACGACCACTAAGTAGGACTACTTATGCTTAGATCAAATACTTATTAATAAATTAGTAATCATGAGCCTATTTAAAAACATGCGTCCGTTGCAGTGCTACAGAATTAATGTACATATCTCTTCCTGTAATAAACAAATATTTTACAGGCTGGTCAAAAGGTCCTTATTTAAATAATTTATTGTGTATAAATAATTTATATTACATTTTGCAACTTGTCAGCTCGATTAAAAACCCCAATTTGTAGCATTATTAGTAGGTATTTGTGGCATAATTTTATGACTTACACTTATCTTTTATGACCAATATAACTGTACTTCCTAAACAAATAAAGTAATGTAGTTATTAATGATTACTTTCAGTTGACAAGGCTATTTCAATTATTGTGTCCAAGAATATTTGTGTATTCCTATAATTTCGAAGAAATAAAAGTAGATACCTAGGTATACATATAAGTTTTCCAAACCGTGCCTGATGTAAGACAAATATGAATAAAATTGAATAAAAGTAGACAGACATAGACATTACCTAGAGTTCCATTTGAGTCCACATTCCGATGAAGTCAGCGAAACACTAGCTTATCGGATTTTTTCAAAATTTTGTTTTGTCTGAAAATTGCATGGTCACCGTGCTATTATCAACGAGTCAGATATGTGAGTAAAATCTTCCGACAACTGTAATTAGCTCGATGATTAAGTGAAAATTAATTTAAATATCGTCATTAACCGTCTCAGTAGTTATTAGGGATGCGTAACCGAAATTAGGAAATAATTATTTAAAAAAAAATACAAAACTCTTGACACGATTTTCTAATGTAGGTATGTGTTTGCAAAAAAAGGTGAGTTAAAGCGTAACTTGTTAATGTAAAAGTTAATTGACCCATTGAGAAATTTAAGAATTCCTGCACTTATTTTGAGCAATGTAAAATGGCGAAAATACCTACTTTGATTATTTTGAAAAGAGTATGTGCATCATGACAATGATTACTTGTCCTGAGTTATCAGGCTTTCTCAACGTAAGTTTTCTAAAGTACTGGGTATTCTACCAGCGGCGACGGCTGTCGGAGAGGGTCACCCGGGTGTGGTTGCTTTTCAGGGCGCCACGCACCCCAGCTCTGGACGCAGAATGAGGGGACGCGCAGATTAGACCAATCTTACTAATCTACCTAACCCTTTTATAGCCTAGTTACCTTAGGTACCTAACCACCTTGTTATGTCGAGTTCTTTTGTATTTTGGAAATATTTGAAATTTGTGGATTTCGGCTTTTAATCGTCGTATCGAATGTCAGATGCCAGTCTTATTGCATCGAGTGACCCGTTTCTCTGGGTTGAGGAGGTCAGATAGTTAATCGCTCCATGTTAAATACTGGTACCTACTCAGTCTCAGCTGCATCAGGTTAGACTGAAAGCCGAACCTACAGTTGGGAAAAGATAAGGCATACAATTATTGAAAATAAAAACTTTTTTATAAAAAAAATAGGAACGGATACAATAAAACCTTTCACATGGCTTAAAATCGCAAAAAAAACACACTCAACAGACATAAACACAGTCAACAGACGTGCAGACACCAACCTCCAGAACTCTGTAAAAATTTCGTTAACCCTTTCAGTGTCTTTAGGCTTTTCAGTTTTGGCTCCAAAACTATAATATTTCTAATACTTACCCACAGTGGCATTCGTAACCCCATAATGGTGCAAAATCCTTATCAATATGAATGGAATATACACAATGCCCAAACAGCAGCAAGTAGCAGCTATTAAACCACACCGACTGCCAGGATGTTCAATGACAGCCAGGTGAGCCAGGACCTACAGTTTAACGTGCCATCCGAAACACAGTTACCTATTGGTGTCTAAGATATACTTAGAAAGTAAAACCAAATTAGAAAAGTTGCATTAGTAGGTACTTGCCTGACCCACGGAATCGAACCCACGCACACATAAATAAAAAGCAGCTCCGAGTTCAGAACCTCCTCTTCACGATGTCGGCTGGAAAAAGGCGCCAAATCAATTTCTTCGCTGACAAGGGCTTTTTTACAGAGCCACGGGTGTTTGTGTGGTGCCATTTTGGTGGAATCTCACCTAGAGGCTAACTCCTAGTTAAAGCCCCTAGCAAAATGTGGGAAGGTGAAAAGTATATGAACGTGGTTGGATTCCGTCACAAGATTCACAAGGTGTTTATTTAGGGTGTTTTGGCACGCTTATTCCATTGCCAGAGAGGTTTCAAGGTAACGTATATTTCTCATAAGGGACTTGTATTTTTTCTTCAAAATCTGTCAAACAGCACATAAAAAAATATAAATTAATGGTGGAAAGGTGCATAATAGGCAAAACAGAAAATTATTTTCTGATTAATTTAATGACTACTATGAAGTTATTCATGAAATCTTTTTCATCTTAAAAGTTCAAGTGAGTGCTTGAAGTTTGGATTCCTCATAAAATGTGCGGTGTACTTTATAAATATGTGACACTATGAAACAATCACCTATACCTTACCTACCTGTGTTGTGTGTTGCTTGTGTTAAGCGTCGGGAATCGGCATTCAAACTAAGTCAATGCAGGTGATTTCACGAAATCATGATGATTCCGTACATCAAAACCATATACGGGCATTTTAGGGTCATAAAGCAGCATTAATATTATACGATTTAGATACTTAATCTATTGATGGATACTAGATAACCGTATCATACTTAATTTATCTCTGTCATATATTTATTAGGAATAAGAATTAAAACAAACCGTCACTTCAACTACGTATGTCGTGGTGGCGCGCATATTTTAAGTGTCCCACAAACGGTTAAATGGTAAATAAATATTGTTTTTTCTAAATATCTTAAATCATATGTTAGATTTTTAGTATGTATTGAATTTTAATCAACGACGTGTTTTTGCATAGGAGCCAAACGGCGTAAATGTGGTTGAAGATGGTAGTCGAGTGAATCCAGGGTTTAACCCAGAGCCGGAGAATGGGGATCTATCTAAGAAAAAAGATCTGACTACAGACTTCTTAGAAAGTCAAATCACAGTAAGTATCTACCTTTTAAGTTTTTGTCTATTAAAAATGCCAACGTTCAAGTCATATAAAAGTCGTTATAAATAAATATTCAAATAAATGCGTGTAGTTTTAAACTTCTGATTTTTTAATAGATTTAAACGGCTCCATCATCACATAGTCCAAATCGAGTGTCGAATTTGCACTGTCTATTGTAACTTCAAATAATAGGTACCTATTACCTAATGCACCCAGCAGAGCAATATATTAAGTGCACATGCCTACAAAAAGAACTACTTTACGAAACGTTTAGGTGTTGTTGAATGGAAAAATTAAATATCAATCAATCTTATCTTATACAGTTAATTAGCAATAACAACTAGGTACCTATGTATCTAGAGTAGTTGCAAGGTCAACACAAAAATAAAACTGCTCTATAAATAATTTTAAATTTAAATTATATTATTAAAAGTAGCCTCTAAATTAATGTATATTACATTAGCCTGATTAAGTCTACCTGCTGGTAAAGTGTTTCTCCTACAAAAGTCTTCTATTTCAATATCACTTCACTATTTTTCTATTCCTCAACTGTCATTACACATCTTTACAACACAAATGGATCCAATCAACAACACCGTGAGTGGTTTGATGGACATGTTCCACAAGAGGATGACGGAGTTTGAGGTGCGGCTTCAAAAGGCTCCAGCAGATCCATCAAATACCTTAAACTTGGCTGCAGAGTTCACCGTCTTCAAGGAGTTCATAGCTCAGGCGCTCAACAGTCTACAGCAGCAAGTTGAGCTTCTTGCCAGGACTGTGGACTCAATGGAGATGCGCGGACGAAGAGGTATTTTGTTGCTGCATGGTGTCCCCGAGGAGAAGGATGAAGACACCGCAAAGGTAATTGTTGGAGTTGTCAAGGACCGCTTTAGGATCCATAGTTTTGCTGAAGATGACATTAAGCGATGCCACAGAATGGGAAGGTCTTCATCCACTACAAAACCAAGGCCTATCCTATTTAAGCTTCGGGATGTTGCTGTCCGAAACAATATTTGGTTTGAGAAAACAAAACTAAAAGGCACCGGCATCACTGTCTCAGAGTTCTTGACCAAACCTCGACATGACCTGTTTATGGCTGCACGGAAGAGGTTTGGGGTGACGAAGTGCTGGACGAGGGATGGGTGTATTTATGTATTGGCACCCAATGGCTCACGGCATCGCGTCACATCGTCTGCGGAACTGAGCTCTATACTGTCCCGTGGTGGCACCAAGTCCCCTGAAGCGGCATCTACCAACGCTCCGCAGAAGCCCATCATCACCAGCAGGCCCAAGCGTGCTGCTGCTGTTAAAAAGTGAAGTGTTTTTCACCCCCTGATAATGTGTTAAGTCCGAGTAATACTAGTTAGTTTTTTCTTCAGTTCTTTTCTTGTTGTAAGTACCCACTTTCTTTTAAATGTACTTCTTTTTCTTTTCGTTTTAATCTTGTTGCACTATTATTTGTCTTTCATTATAAATTTTAATTATGTGGGTGTCTGTTCTAAAAACATTTTGATTGACACTTGTCGTAATGACAGCTGTCATGTCATTGATGCGCTGACATTCTCGTCATCAAAATTTACTGATATTCTCGCTACGCCTTCTGCAACTTATTGCGCGGACCACACAAATCTAAAGATTGTTTTTATTTCTTGTTTCTAATTAATCTTGCACGACCGGCGGGTGGATGAGATTTTGTATTTTTCTTTTTATATATCGTACTTATTCGTATCTTTTATTTTATATTCGTATCTTTTTGTATACGTAATATTTATTTTTTTATATTATTGTTTTATAATTTGTTTAACATATTATACACATTACACAGTATTTACTTATAATCTTATGTCTTCTTCGCGATACGATAGTGAGAGTTCTGAATCTGAAACCTTTTACTCAGCAAGCAGTAATGATGACAGTTTCACAAGCTTACCTTCACTTGCGGACACAATAGATGCGCAGTTCTCTGATGTTCCTAGAAATTTTAATGTTGTTCACATAAACGCACAGAGTATTCCGGCTCATTTTCCTGATATGCTGGCAAGTTTTGACTGTAAGAACGTTCATGCGATTCTTGTCTCAGAGTCGTGGCTCAAACCTTGTCTTCCGTCCACTGTTTACACTCTTCCAGGCTTCCAGCTTATAAGAAACGACCGCACAAGTGGTGGTGGTGGTGGTGTTGCCATATATCTGCGGTCATATATCTCGTTCTCCATTATTGATATATCGGCACAACCACCTCCATCAAACGCTGGTGAGCATCTATTCCTAGAGCTCACAATGAGTCACACTAAAATCTTACTTGGTGTATATTACTGTCCCTCGCTACGCATCAACTTTTTTTCCTCCCTTGAACGAATCTTGGAAGATTTTGCAACGTCTTACAGTCACATCATTATTATGGGTGATTTCAACACCTGTCTGCTCAAAAATGATTCCCGATCTGCTTCTCTTCAAGCCGTCATAGGTTCTAGTAATTTATCTATACTTCCTTTGAATGCAACACACCACTTTCCACATTCTACTCCTTCACTTCTTGACCTTATTTTCGTTTCTTCTCCTGACCACGTTGCCAAACATGGTCAGTGTTCGGCTGATGCCTTCTCTTATCACGATCTCATCTTCCTTTCTTATAAAATTCGTCCTCCGAAGGCAAAGTCAAGAGTCCTTCTGCAGCGTAATTTTGGTGGCATGGATCTTGAGAATCTCCGTGAGGATGCTGCTAACATTGACTGGGGAACACTTTTTACTTCGGAGTCTGTGGATGAAAAAGTTGAATTGTTTTCGCAACATTTAATTGCGCTTTACGACGTCCACGCTCCCATTCGAACTGTTAGAGTTAGGCATCTGCCATCGCCATGGCTTACTAAAGATTTAAAGTTGATAATGGCTAAAAAGGCAGCAGCTAAGTCTAGGTACAAGGCTCGCACTAACACTACAAACTGGGAAAAATACGTCAACATACGAAATCACTGCAACAAGGTGTGTAGGAATGCACAGCGCCAACACTTTCATACGTCGGTTGAGAACGAAGATCCAGCCAAAGTCTGGCGATTTCTTAGATCAATGGGGATTGGAAAGTCTCGTAGTGAAAATATTTCTCAAGATATTAACATCAACTTATTAAATCAACATTTCTCATCGTCGTCTAACTTTGACATAACAACAAAGTTAAATACTTTAAACCATCTTTCTAACATTCCATCCCCTGATTATTCATCTTTCGTCTTTAATCAATTTGCTGCTTGTGATGTTAAGAAGAGCATTACATCCATAACCTCCGATGCAGTCGGCAGTGACTGTGTCAGCCGTAAAATGATCCTCCCAATCCTTGATGAAATCCTCCCTGTCATATGTCACATCCTAAACTTTTCCATTTACAGCGGTGTCTTTCCAGAAGCTTGGAAAGAGGCCCAAATTATTCCTCTCCCAAAGAAATGTAATCCCACATCCTTCTCCGAATATCGCCCTATTTCCATATTACCATTCCTTTCCAAAGTCCTAGAACGTCTCATTCATAACCAGCTAAGCTCATTCCTATCCAAGAATAGACTTCTCAATCCTTTTCAATCCGGTTTCCGTCCTGGTCATAGTACTGTAACAGCCTTGGTAAATATTACGGATGACATCAGACTGGGCATGGAAGGTGGAAAGTTAACGGTTCTTGCACTGCTGGATTTCAGCAATGCGTTTAATACCGTTGACTTTGATATTTTGCTTGCCATTCTTCGCTCTCTTAACATATCTCCAACGGTCATTGATTGGTTTCATAGTTACCTGTACGGGCGCCGGCAACGTATTCGTATTGAAGATAAATATTCTTCATGGTGTGAAACGACTGCTGGTGTGCCGCAGGGTGGCGTGCTGTCCCCATTACTCTTCGCTATATTCATTAATTCAATTTCTTATAAACTACTTTCTTCCTATCACCTTTATGCAGATGATCTTCAGATTTATTCACAGGCTCCACTAGATCAATTAACAGAAGCTATTGAGACAGTAAATAAAGATCTTAATGAAATAGCTCAGTGGAGTAGGAGTTATGGACTAAGCGTAAATCCATTAAAAACCCAGCTCATTGTTATCGGTAGTTCACGGATGGTGTCAAGAATTGACTGGTTTCGTCTCCCGCAAGTCATTTTTGATGGCGTCCAAATACCCTTCAGTAAGAAGGTTAAGAACTTGGGGATATACATGGACTGCAGTATGTCGTGGGATTCACAGATGCAGGAAACCAGTAGGCGGTTATTTGCTTCTGCAGGATCACTGAGACGGCTGCGGAACTTTCTACCCACTGCCACGAAAATTGCGCTTGCACAATCTCTCTTACTTCCTATCCTTGACTATGCCGATGCCAGCTATCTTGACCTCAGAGTGGACCAACTAGATAAACTTGAGCGACTTCAAAATGTTTGTATAAGATTCATATTTGGTTTGCGCAAGTATGATCATGTTTCAGAATTTCGCACTAAACTCAAGTGGCTTCCTATACGACTTCGTCGGAATGCTCATATACTTTCTTTGCTCTATTGTATTCTCTTCCACCCTACAACACCTTCTTATCTTAAAGAACGCTTTGAGTTCGTATGTGACACCCACTCACGGTCTCTAAGGTCATCAGAGAACTTAAAACTGAAGATGCCGGTGCATTCCACGTCTTTTTATGACAAATCGTTTGTTGTTCAGGCAACTCGTCTGTGGAATGCACTGCCGGTGACTATCAGGCGCGCACAGTCTCTTGCTGTCTTCAAGAGTATGGTGAAGAATCATTACCTAGCTCTGTAATGCTGCTTCTCCTTCTTATGTATTTCTATTTTTGTTTTGTATTACTTTCTTTATATATGTGTATGTATTGTTTATTTGATTTCTTTGATATAAATAATAAAATAATATTTTTTGTACGCTAAGTATACTACCCGTAATGTATTTCTTTACAGATCGACTCCATCCAAAGGTTGTCTGGAAGAGATCACATTTAGTGATAAGACCGCCTATTGTACTCGTTTACTACTTGTTTGTTATGTCCTTCTGTTTGTTTGTTATTAGTGTACAATAAAGAATATTCTATCTATCTACTGGTATGTGTGTAATGTTAGTTACAAATAGTTCATTAGTCCTTGATATAGTTTGATAAAATTGAATGATGTCGTCACACATTATCCACAACATACTGTGACTCACTTTGATCTATTGTTAAAAGTTTTATTTCTTAGGATTCGTTTTTCAGTAGGTACGTATGGGTAGTCAAAATGACTCCATTTGACCCTTTAACCGTGGTCAGTTGCTCCGTAACGTACTTAAAAACATCGTAGTAAGTCTCTAGGATCTCAATATTAAATTCTTATAATTATAAAATTAACTTTTTACATTTATGAATGCGAAAGTGAGTTTGTAACAATGGCCACAACAACCACTTCAACTCTAAACTCTTCACTCAACGGCTTCGTGAAGTGATTCCCTCGGGAAATATCTACTTAAATGAAACTGAGCGAAATAGCTAGTGATTTAAATTATTTAACTAAAATAAACAACCATATAAGTACATATCAACATAAATCATAGATAACAACACACTAAAATGTTAACGAGGATTAATTAGCTCTTATCATTTATCATAAAAATATTTGCCTGGTTACTTAGGTATTGAACACCTACGAGGGGTTAAAGGCAAAATAAATTTTATACATTTACCTATTTATTGTTCGTTACTAATATCTCCCCAATTGCTTCACTCAGAATGTTTTTGTAGTGGTATACTTTTGCGACTTATGACAGCGTTTGATAATTTTTCTTTCCGAGAATGTACTTGTTAATTAAAAAAAATATATAAACAAGGTGTTGATTTGCATTTGTGCAATAATTCAGGAGGTTGACATAAACTACGGAAATAATCGATTGAAATTACAGGAGACGGGAAATAGCTAATATGCGCTGCTTTTTTTGTCATTTTAATGACTTACACCCACACTCAGAGACATTTAATGATTACTTAGTGACGGATTGTCAAAGAAATCCATGATCCCAATTTTATGAATGATCGTTGCATATGCTTTGTGCGAGGGTTTTAAGGCCAGTAACACACGCGTCGAGTTTAAATACGGCTAGGTGACATTGACAGATATCTATTCGAAAAAAAATAATTAAAAAAACATAGGTACCAATTTTTTTTGTTGATTTGGGTTGAAAATCATTAGCATAATTAGGTACGTCCTTGAATATTGCACAAATGCAAATCAACGCCTTGTACGTCTATATACATAAAATAAATAAATAAAATAATGTTTATTGACAAAAAAACGAATTTTACATTGTGGTAGTTGAAGTTGAGCTACAAACTAAGCGCCGCTTGTTTCTTGTTTATTATCGGAGAAAGAGTTAAAATTTTTAAACGGGGTACATGGAAACCATTTGGCCATGAAACAGTGTATCTACTTCCCTTGCTATTGTAGCTAACAATGCTAGTTTAATTGAGTACAATGTCGAAAGATAAGATATTTTTGTTACGAATAATATATGCCTTATAAGTATCTACACTTATAAGGCAATAAAATGACCTTACGTGTCAACTATGCAAAATAAATGAGTCCATCAGGAAACATTTATATTAGTGTAATTTAAAACAAAACGTGTTAGATAAGATATAAAACCCTATCTAAATTGAACTGTTTTGCATTACATATAGCAAAAAAAAATACAGCTACTTATTTTTACAAAACAACATATAAGTATTCATGTACCTATACTTAGGTAGATTATTATTGTGATCGATAAAAGATAAAAAAAGGTTTATAAATTTACAACTAAATAATTTCTTATAACTTCCTTTTAATGACCAAACACGTCACAAGCAATGAGCTCTTGGTATTTCCCTGCAGTTACGGACACTGCTTGTACCTAGGTATACGAAGCACACGTGAGATAAACAAAATATTATTTATCCGCAATGGATAAATCCGTTTCCGTTTAAAATTATGAACAAATAATTTCACTAAAGTCACTTAACAATAAAAAGTCTATTCATATTTGTATGAATATCCTTACTAGCTTTTCCCACCATTTCACCTCCATATCCTTCTTCGATAAATGTTCTTCTATCTAGCAATTAAGGAATTTATAAATTAATCCAATGGTTTCTGAGATTAGTATAGTTTCAAAAAGACATACTCTTTAGATTAATAATATAATATGAGTAGGTGGGTACTACTTTTCAAGACTATCGCCAAATATTTTTATTTCATACAGCAGAGGAGGCATAAAATTTATTATCACACTAACACACTCATAGCGGGAAAATACGTAAAACAATCCAACGTACCTATGTTGATGCTTATAATAAATATTTTATACCTACTAGCCTCATTGGCTGCTGCTAGGTTTCTGTCCAGCACACAAGTCTCTAACCACTAATCTATCATTGGCATCGCTTAGTTCTTATGTAGCAACGGACTTCCTCAAGGAGGCCGTAATGGGTTCTAATGTTAATTATTTTCGTGCACTTCTCATTTTAGGACGCAGCTAAACCGGCAACTGAAAATGAAAGACAACAATGGGATAACCAGTACCAGTTCCTCATGTCATGTATCGCCACTTCAGTCGGCCTCGGCAATGTGTGGCGATTCCCTTTCATCGCCTACCAGAACGGAGGCGGCGCCTTCCTTATACCGTACATCATCGTTCTTATACTTATAGGAAAACCTATGTACTACCTAGAAACTTCCCTAGGACAGTTCAGTAGTAGTAATTGTGTCAAAGTGTGGGCTCTGTCACCGGCTATGAAAGGTAGGTACATAGTTATCATTGTGGTATAATCCCACAAATTCGATCTTTACATTTGTCTAATACTTGTTTATTGTTTGCAGGGACGGGCTACGCACAAGCTCTTAGTGCTCTCTATGTAGTTTCCTACTATATGTCCATCGTAGGACTGTGCTTATATTATTTAGTGATGAGTTTTCAAAGCACTCTGCCCTGGGCCCTTTGCCGACCCGAATGGGAAAATTGTGTGCCCTCTGGACAGACTGCAAACGACACGGAGTTGACAGGAGAGCCGGTATCCAGCGCGGAATTATATTTCACGTAAGTTCACACGGTGAATAATCTTATCATTAGCGTAATTACTAATTACAGTGTTAATAAAACGTCAACTCAAAATCATGCTTATGCAGGTAATCAATAAGTAATTACCGCATTCATTTCATGGATAGGTATTGATATGACCTTGTACGTCGAAATGCAGGAAACAACTTGAAGCTTCTAAAATCATAGATCAATCAACTCATCCGTAATGTCTTTGATGAGTTTTGAAAATAAAAAATCTTACAACAACTTTCACCATTTTGACAAATATAATGTAATATAATAATAATAATGAGTTACCTACTGCGTAATTATTTCGTTAGTCAAGTGGCCTCCAAACGTAATCGGACCAAAATCGCTTTGCAAGTTTTAAGTTACTTGGATAAGTGGAACCCGGACGAAGGAAGTGATTGCAAATATCAGATTTGTCTCCGATTAATCTCCGGTCGTGTCGGATTGCTGTCTGATGGAATATGATGGATAGAGACACTCTATTCCCACTCCTACACCTATCTTTTACATCCACGAAAATCACATAAACTGTCAGACGTCATCGTCAGTTCAATAAATATTATTAGTACCTACTTAAGTACCTAGGTGGGCGATGCGCGACAGCCCACGTGCGGTACCGCTTGCGGTAGTAATTCTCTCGCACAAGAAGGATAGAGGCCTGGTTTACCTATATACCTACAACTGCTATCCCTCAAAATCTGCAAAATAAGCTTTATTATAAACATTGATTAAGTATAAGAAAAGGATCTGTTGTTGTCAACTGAAAACCACGTGTTTTATGAAGATTTATAGCATTATTTCTGAGTAATCTAATCATACAATAAATAATCAACATAATTGTAGATAAACCATATAAGTAATGATAATATGTGGCGTTGTGTACTTACACTGACGTATTACAGTACCTAATTACGAATAAGTGCCTAATTTCATATTTTAAAACTGATAAGATACGAACGATAAGATGATCTTTTATCCTTATTCCACGTGGTTATCAGGAGCAGGATGTTTTGTAGATAACATTCAACAATATTGTTACAACGACCCTTACTTGTTAAACTTTGGTGCAATCATTCTATCTTTCTACTTTGCATTCACGTGATGCATAAAATGCTCCTCTCTAGCAAGTTTCTATATGAATTTAGATATATTCCTGGTAGGATATTATTGACCAAATCTAGTGCTACATAATACAATTTTATAGTTCAGATAGAAAAATATGGGATCATGCTATTATAATACAGTCTGATTCTCTACAACCAAAAATAACATTGATTTTCTAAAGATACGAATGTCTTAAAGATCCAGCCCTTATAAAATATACCATACTGGTAAATAAATAAGACGGCTATGTCATAGGTTTCATTACTGATCTCACGATATAAGCTTAGCTGAGTAAAACCATCGTAATCAAAACATTTGTTTACAGGAAAACTATCCTGCGGCAGTCCGATGGAATTCACGATGGCATTGGTAAGATATTATTTTGCTATCACAATATTTAGACCCATTTTTCGAGCTTGTCGACAACTACAGCTTCAATATGAATGCATATTAAATTATGATGATTGGGTAATAAATCTGCTATAACTACTGTATACTTATTCAACAGGTGCACCAATATGGGACTTAACGCTGAGCTTGTTCGTATCCTGGTTAATTATCTTCCTGATTGTTGCTCGAGGAGTCAAAAGTTCAGGAAAAGCGGCGTACTTCCTGGCTCTGTTCCCATATGTTGTGATGTTCATTTTACTGATCAGGTAATAAACATTCAAACATCCTTTTATTTTGAACTGTCTATTTGCCGCATATTCAACCATGTGTTTTGGAGTTTCTTCCGTACCCGACCAAAATATAGCCTATCTTATGTACTTCCCAAAAGTGAAATTTTCAAATCGTTTCATTACTCAGTTCGAAGTTCCTCTTTATTTTATTAGTAAGATTATACCTACTTAAGTTTAGAGTTAGACAACATCAGTATAACTTCATATTTACGTAATGTTTATTTTTCGTAGCCTCCGTAGTAAAGTCGTAGCACTGGCGTAGCAGGATTATTGTAACCGATGTGATTATACTCGTAGAACGTGTAGCTTGTCGTAGCACTTGCGTAGCAGCTACGTCGTAGTATTTAAGGAGCTCTATTATTATGTTAGTGTTTGATTACAGAGCTGTCACTTTACCTGGTGCTGAAATGGGAATTCTATTCTTCATTACACCAAAATGGGAGAAAATCTTGGAAATGAGGGTATGATTTCTTAATAACTTTTGAAATGAAACTTTTTTTATCTAGTTGTCGAATAAGCAAAGTTATCATCAAAAACGTTTTGATATTTTTAACAGCGTTTGTATAATTTCAGGTGTGGTACGCGGCTGTTACACAAGTATTCTTCTCTCTGTCTGCTTGCTCAGGAGCTCTCATCATGTTCTCCTCTTTCAACAACTTTTCTCAAAACGTTTACAGGTAGGTAACGTTATAAAAAATATAAACGCTGCAGTCACGACACGAATCAATAAAGAAGTATTTTTATTAACTTTTCAGAGATTCGATGATTGTAACTACACTGGACACGTTCACAAGTTTAATCTCCGGCATAACAATCTTCGGTATCTTGGGAAATCTTGCATTCCAACTTGGCTACGACAATATCAATGATGTTATTGGATCTGGTGGCTCGAGTCTTGCTTTTATCTCATACCCAGATGCTATTGCACAGTCGCCGTTCGTACCGCAAGTAAGGATTAAAACTATTAACATTTTTATGATACTTAGGTAGTTATTATTAAGTCATATACTTACCTACTATACTTACTTACTACTTTTACTTATTTTTCAGCTCTTTGCAGCACTGTTCTTCTTGATGATGGCTGTGCTCGGTGTGGGCTCAGGAGTAGCCCTTTTCTCAACAATCAACACCATTCTTATCGATGCTTTCCCAAAAGTGCCGATCATTTACATGTCCGCTATAAACTGTACAATATGCTTCTTAGTTGGGCTCGTTTATGTTACACCGGTAAGTTTAGTATTTAATTTCGAAAGACCATATTTTTTTAGGGCAATAAGTGGTCCCTTTCCAGTGACAGGCATGTACTATCACCCAATGATATTTATGACCTACCTTAGCTAATTTCGTTGAGACAATCAAGGGATTAAGGTCTTGAACTCGCCTAACGACTTATCAAACAAAATTGGTCATTGCTCATGTCACCGATCGATAGTCCTACTAGTACTTTAGCCCTTCTCCAACTTTGTTGAAATGTAATAATAGTATGTAGGTAAAAAACGCAATAAGTAACTTGCAATCTAAAATTCAACTTTAAATTTATTGTTACAGGGTGGACAGTACATTTTGGAATTAGTAGATTACTACGGAGGAACTTTCATGAGATTATTCGCTGCTATCATTGAAACGATGGGTGTATTCTGGATTTATGGTAAGCATAATATTATCTTACTTCATAATACACCAGCAATAATACATGTACCTAGATTGATTAACTCAACCAGTCCGAACATTGAAATTTTTACTAGGTACTACAACCCATATATTTTTGCAACCAAAAAACGGTGTCATCAAAATCCTAGCATTATCCTTAATATGACATCCCGATTTACCCAAATTGTTGTGGTGGTCACCATATTTATACGCTGCTTCACAGATGATTAATTAATCCCCTTGTATTAACATTACAGGTCTGGAAAACATGTGTCTGGACATTGAGTACATGTTAGGATTAAAGAGTTCAATCTACTGGCGCGTGTGTTGGGGGATCGTAACACCTATTATGATGATGGTTGTATTTTTCTACTCCTTGATCACAACAGAAGAATTATTGTTCGGCGGAACGTATGAATATCCACAAGGAGCTTACAGTACGTTCTATAAACTTTCTTATAGGAACCTAATTTTGTAAACGCAATACTCTAAATTTACCTAAACAATGTGATTATTTTTCAGTTGCTGGAGCTATTCTGCAATACTTCGGAATAGCACTGATTCCCATATTCATGTTAGCTACGCTGTGGAAATATAAATCTGATACTTTTGTTGATGTGAGTATCTAACAGAATTGATTGTCATAATTATCTACTATTGAACCAATCCTTCGTATAAAATAAAACTTATTACCTAGAAAATTATCATAATTGTACCTATTATTTACAGACCGTGAAACGATCATTTAGAAAGAAGGCAACTTATGGCCCCAGAAACCTTCAAAAACGCGAAGAGTGGAAGGAGTTCCGCCGCAACGCTAAGTATGAAAGAGAACTGAAACGTAAGAATTGGTTCCACCACATAGGTTTAAGTTTGATTGGTGGATACCGAAGAGGACAAAAGTGATTATGTAAATATTTCAACTTGAATATTCTTTTACTCAACATTATTTATTGTATTCTATGTGTAGGTACTGTATCATATTACGTCTAAGTCTGTAATAAAGCTATTTTTAAATCAATAATAATAGTTTAACTCTACCATTGTTTCATTTACTGAAAATTATCCTTTATACTTTCTGATTCTACAAAGGTACAAATTCTCATAAACTTAACCATAAAATACCTCCATATATGTGTATTTAACAGGTTACTGTAAGTTGATTTACTTAATTACGAAGTAGCATTGTAGCTAGAGGGAACTTTCCGCTTCCAATGTAACATTTAGTTGAGATTGCTGTCAATTCCATCTCCTTTTGTTCGTCAAAGCTTAATTTAGGGATAAGCTTCAAAACCCAAAAAATTATGTAATTTTTTGGGTTTTGAAGCTTATCCCTAAATAGGTTAGGTAAAAATTAAAACACCTATGTAGGTGTTTTAATTTTTACCTAATGTGAACCCCGAAAAATGTTTAAGCAACCATAAGGCGGCCAACTTTACGGGCGGGACTTAACCTTTCGTGAAAAGGGGGGGGGAGGGGCATTGAAAAATGATCGGACGGAACTGATAAAATAAAAACCGTAAGCAAAAAGCTATAATTTAACCTATCAATATCGTGTCACAGCGTGCACTAATGTCTTATTTTCAAAATCATTAGGCCTCACGAGTTCAGTAGAAAGAAAGAGAACGAGATTATTTTATAGGTAATCTGTGTTCCTGCACTGTTGAGCGTGCGCGCAGGTGGGTATTGTGTAGAAGTGTGGTAGAAAAATAGGGATGCGGGACATGCTGGACGCATACAACGTTTTGCGGGACTATTTTACTAATAATTTCAAAACGGGATTTCGTCAAGCATTGCGGGACGGTCCCGCAGAATGCGGGATGGCTGGCCGCCTTACAACCAATGGAATTTCGGGTTTAAGAAACTTTATTCTCAATAAAAACATACAATGTCACTTACTTGAGAACAATACTAAGAAAATAAATTTTATATACAGTTCATCATCATCAATCAGGTACAGACTATATAAACGAACAAATTCACCCATCTAATGCAATCAATTCCCCATAAGTGATTGATTTGCAATTATGTGTTTGCTAAGTTGGGTTTTGAATGCACTAAAAGAGTTTAGCTTTCTTATACAAGGCGGTATCTTGTTGTAAAGTTGTGCTCCTTCAAAAGTCAGGTTTTTTTGCCATAGTTGGTTCTAATTTTCGGTAAGACTAGTAAGCTAGCTCATCGAGTGCTGCGTTGACTTATGTGTTTATGTTGTGTGAGAACTATGTTCGTATGGGTACTTTTGCTGAGATTTTTTTTTATGAATATACATGTGTTGTAAATACACTTCTGGACACATCTATAGGCCCACCTTGTATTTTCAGTTTCGTTTGGTCCTAGCTAAATTTTTATATTAGGTCGAGCAAAAGGTTTTTATGCAGTTTTGAACCTTGCACATTCACAATTTCATTCAATATTCTTTTTTTGAATTTCGAATACAAAATTCAAAGAAACAAGAGACAATTTGGAGCCATCGATTACTAAGAAAACTTGGTTTTATTGGTTTACTTGGATTTAATTCTTGAAAATTTGGTTTTGCAACAAACATTACTTATTCTTAACATTAAGGTGAGGTTCTCTCAATAATCTATGGATACTTCACCTGAAGTCGCCGCCCAAGCTGTGGCACTTATTCAGGCCGGACACAGCCAAAGAAATGTGATTGCTCAAATTAATTTAAGTCGATCTGCGGTTCGAAATGTTTATCGGAGGTACCTAGCGACTGGCGGCTTTGTTCGTCGCCAAGGAAGGCCTCGATCTCGGGTCACAACTGAAAGGCAGGATAGATTCATCGTGACGACCAGCTTGAGAAATCGTCACCTTGCCTCCATTGAGATACAAAATCAACTTCGCGACTTCCATGGAGTATGTGCGAGCGCTCGAACTGTTCGCAGAAGGTTAAAAGAACGCGATATGGTACCACGCAAGCCAGCTAATGGGCCCAAACTAACGAGAGCCCACCGAGCAGCGCGCCTTCATTTCGCACGCAGTCATTTAAATTGGACACAGCAAGATTGAAGCCGTGTACTCTTTTCTGATGAGTCTAAAATTGTGTTACATGGCAATGATGGAAGGAAGAAGGTCTACCGACGTAAGGGAGAGCGTTTCGCACAATGCTGCTTTGAAGAGAGGGTTGCTTGTGGCGGTGGCTCAAGGACTGTCTGGGGCGGTATGTCCGCGAGCGGCAAAACTCAACTTGAGTTTGTTACAGGACCACGGCTGCCAACATTAAATGCTGAAAGGTACATTCGTGAGTGCTTAGGACCTCACGTGATACCATACGCGGACTATGTGGGCCCAAATTTTCTTTTTATGCATGATAATGCAAGAGCCCATGCGGCCGGCATCGTCAGGGAATATCTTCGGGATGTGAATATCACAGTTATGGACTGGCCAGCCAGAAGCCCAGACATGAACCCCATTGAGCACATGTGGGACGAGCTAAAAAGACGTGTTAGGGCTCGTCAGCCAGTTGCCCAGACGATGCAGGAGTTGAAAACTGCCTTAGAAGAGGAATGGGAAATGATCCCTCAAAACTTCACAGAGCGGTTGATAAAGTCTATGCCTAATCGTATGAGAGCTGTGGTAGATGCCTATGGAGGCCACACATGTTATTAAATTAAACCTTTATTTGATAAAACATGTTTTTTATTCAAAAATCAATTGCCTTTAACGAGGCACATATCCAACTTGATAGGCGTAGCTCCATGTCGTATGGTATTCTTAATTCAAATTTAAAACAATACGATCGAAAAAGAAGGTAAAATGTATCAGGTTTAAAACTGCATCAACAGTTTTTGTTCAATCTAGCAATCATATTTCGGTAGGGGCCATCAAAACCTAAACTCTAAGGTGGGCCAATAGATGTGTCCAGAAGTGTATATAGTTGATTTATATTCATTATTTTTGTGTCTTTATAAATTTTGAGGGAGAGGTGAATGATTTCGTTATTCAAACATCTCCTTTCCATCGACTGTTATATTCCTACTAGACAGCATATTAAGACCTCACTACCACAGGGTAGCGCGGCGCGCGGTAGTAGCGCGGCGGTCACCGCCTGTGCCGGACGTGTGCGAGAGCAGGCTCTCCACAGTACCTGGCGTGTCCGCTGGAGGGCGCCACAGTGTCGTGCACAGTGTCGAGCACGGCGGCGAGCGCGGTCAGTAGCGCGGCGGTCACCGCCGGTGCCGGACGTGTGCGAGAGCAGGCTCTCCACAGTACCTGGCGTGTCCGCTGGAGGGCGCCACAGTGTCGTGCACAGTGTCGCACGGCGGCGAGCGCGGTCAGTAGCGCGGCGGTCACCGCCGGTGCCGGACGTGTGTGAGAGCAGGCTCTCCACAGTACCTGGCGTGTCCGCTGGAGGGCGCCACAGTGTCGTGCACAGTGTCGCACGGCGGCGAGCGCGGTCAGTAGCGCGGCGGTCACCGCCGGTGCCGGACGTGTGTGAGCAGGCTCTCCACAGTACCTGGCGTGTCCGCTGGAGGGCGCCACAGTGTCGTGCACAGTGTCGCACGGCGGCGAGCGCGGTCAGTAGCGCGGCGGTCACCGCCGGTGCCGGACGTGTGTGAGAGCAGGCTCTCCACAGTACCTGGCGTGTCCGCTGGAGGGCGCCACAGTGTCGCACGGCGGCGAGCGCCGTCAGTAGCGCGGCGGCTACCGTCGGCGCCGGCGCTTGGTAACAACATCTCCCAAGCCTGATCGGAAATCCCCCGAAATTGTGTCTTGGCTAAATAGCAGACCACCACTGGTGGCAAGACACCGAGGCATCGCAGAAAGGCCTAGAGGCAGCGATAGGGATCGTGTTATCGTATGTCAAACTGCTGCATCTAACATTTCTCCGATCGTAGCGGTTCACCGTTCCATCGGATAAAGGGATGTTAGACGAGAGAGTGCTCTTGCGTTTGCGCGTATGTTTGAGCACTGTAATATATCCTGCGCATCTGACTGCTTCCGTATAATGGACCCCGATTTGGCGAAGACTAGTGGCGATAGGTTGAGGTAGAGAGGTTCGGGCTGATGCAACCTGAGCTTTGTCTGAGACCTGCACACTAGCGGCTCTGGGGGTGTGAGTACATGCCGTGGTCGTTTCTCTTTGAGCTGGGGACAGAGGGAATCCGGCAGCACCCAGAGCGACAAAGCAGCCCTTTTTAGGGGAGCACTGCTTTCCTTGCTCAGCCTGGGAGGGGGCTAGAAAAGGTGCCCTAAAAAAATGCTCACCCCAAACACTCTTTGGATAGCAGTAACCACGGCTGCTTCCGCATCTTTTTATTCGTGGTCGACACAACAACAGTAATAAACGTAAAACACCTTTACTGACTTTTGGTGCATGGAATGTTCGCACCCTTCTCGACCGCGAGACAAACGCCTGCCCAGAACGGAAATCAGCCATAGTTGCTCGAGAACTCCGCCGCTACAACATTGATATAGCTGCTGTAAGCGAAACCCACCTTGCCGATGAGGGCGAGCTAGTCGAGCATGGCGGTGGCTACACTTTCTACTGGAAGGGCACTGCAGCAACAGAACCAAGAAGGTCGGGAGTTGGTTTTGTGATCAAGAATAATCTTGTGAAGACACTTCAAGAATGTCCAATCCACATCTCGGACCGTATAACCACATTGCGCCTTCACTTAGACGGTGACAATTTCCTTAATGTTATCAGTGTCTATGCACCGACGCTAGATAGTTCTGACGACATCAAGGATAAATTTTATGAAGAACTTACACAATGTCTCCATAAAATACCGAACAGAGAAAAGATTCTCTTGTTAGGGGACTTCAATGCTAGAGTTGGTCAAGATTATGAAGCGTGGCCTAAAGTTTTGGGTAGGCATGGGGTAGGCAACATCAACTCTAATGGCCAGTTGCTGCTTAGTTTATGTGCTCAATTCCAACTTGCAATCACAAACACCATGTTTCGCCTTGCTGCTAAGCACAAAACTACGTGGATGCACCCACGTTCTAAGCACTGGCACCTCATTGACTATGCCATCACGAGGCAGCGAGACATCTCTCAGGTCCTAGTCACTCGTGCTATGCGCGGTGCTCATTGCTGGACGGACCATAGACTAATTGTCACCAAACTGCGTCTTTGCCTTCGGCGACCATTCAGGGCTAGCAGGAAAAAGCCTCAGAACATAAACATTGAGAAACTCAAACATCCGGGACCCCGAAGCAAATACGCTGAAACGCTGGCATGTGATATACACTCTCATCAAAATACCGGTGATATTGATGCAGACTGGAACGCTTTATCGTCGTCCATTCTTGACGTAGCCATTAACACCATAGGGCTAAAAAATAAACGCAAGCAAGACTGGTTTGATGAGAACGACGAAGTTCTTTCTAAAGCTATTGCCAAACACCGAGAACTTCTCAAGCGCAGTAATAACAGCGCACTTATAAGAGAGAGTGACCGTGAGTTGCGTAAACTCACGAGACACACTAAAGATAAATGGTGGCAAGACAAGGCTCAATACATCCAGTCGCTTGCTGATAGTAATCAGCTCGGTGATTTCTATAGCGAAATTCGCAATCTCCTGGGTACCACCAACTTCATAAAGGTACCACTGAAGTCGCTGGATGGTAAAAGTCTGCTGAAAAGCAAAAATGAAGTGTTAGATCGTTGGGCAGAACACTTCAATAATCTACTTAATGTAGATCGAACAGCCGATCTACACTACATAGACAGTTTGCCTCAACTTCAAATAGCAGAAGAATTGGATGATGCCTTGTCTAAACATGAGGTGCTTTGTGCCATCAAACAACAGCAAAATCAGCGTGCGGTTGGCCTAGACCTTATACCAGGTGAGCTTCTGAAGTACGGCGGCGAGGAACTGCATTCGCGCGTCTGGGAAATGTTTGTGCTTATGTGGGAGAAAGAACAAGTTCCTGAAACTTTTAAGTTATCACGCGTCAGGGCTCTCTATAAGAACAAAGGCGACCGGTCGGAATGTGGTTCTTACCGCGGTATTTCACTGCTCTCTGTCTCTGGAAAAGTCTTCGCCAGAGTACTTCTAAACCGCCTCAGGAACCTCTCTGAAAAGATTCTGCCGGAAACCCAATTTGGTTTCAGACCAGACAGAGGAACTTGTGAGGCAATATTCGCAGTCCGTCAACTCCAGGAAAAAAGTAGAGATCAAGGACAGCACTTGTATCTCTGCTTTATTGATCTGGAAAAGCCTTTGACTGCGTCCTCGCGAGGCCCTCTGGAAGGTACTGAGAAAGTTGGGGTGTACAGAGAAGTTCATAAGACTCCTGCGACTCCTGCACGATGACATGCAATGTTGTGTAGCGGTTGAAGATGACCAGTCGAGCTTCTTCTCCGTCACCTGTGGAGTGAAGCAAGGTTGTGTCCTGGCTCCCACATTGTTTGCATTATATTTCGCAGTTGTAGTCCGGGAAGTATTGAATTCTTCTCCTGAAGGAGTTCGTATTCGTTATCGGACTGACGGCAAACTTTTCAACCTGAATAGACTCAAGGCGACCACAAAGGTGTCCTATGCACATATACAGGACATTATGTATGCAGATGACCTCTGTTTCGTGGCTGAATCCCCTGAAGTCCTGCAACAGCTAGTCACGAACCTTCACAAGCAGTGCTGTACATTTGGTCTAAAAATCAGCATCAAAAAGACAGAAGTAATGTCTTCAGACAATCACGGACGTCAAGAACTGACCATTATGCTTGGTGAAGATGTCCTGAAGCAGGTCGATAAATTTCGATATTTGGGGAGCATTATAACATCAAAGTGCGACCTTGACGCCGAAATCAATAGCAGAATTGGTGCTGCAGCCGCTGCTTTCGGCAAATTCGACAAGAAGGTCTTCAGCTCCCATGACCTAAAGATATCCACAAAGGTTTCTGTGTATATGGCAGTTGTGTTGCCTTGTATACTCTACTCAGCGGAAACATGGACACCGTACCGACGCCACATCAAGCAACTAGACCGCTTCCACCTCAAATGTCTGCGCAAAATATTAAATATCCGTTGGTTTGATCGTGTGCGTAACACAGAAGTGTTGAGGAAAGCCAATGTAGGTGGCATTGAAGCATACCTCATGAGGAGACAGCTTCGTTGGTGCGCAAAATTGGATACTCCAGCCACATGAGAGCACACGCACGCCATTAGGGTCGAAGTGGTCGCCGTTGCCGAAATCGGCGTGGAAGATTATTATTATTACCACAGGGTATTTTCTTTAGCCTAGCTAAAACGATATTGTTGTAGGTATTGCAGGTAGTATCTTAATTGACCACATGGACAAGGAAATCTCAATTCTATATATTTGTACCTAACTTAATCTTTAAATTAAGAGCACGATGTGCCACAAGAGGCTGCGACTCATCCAAATAGAGAATCTCTTTTTGGGAAGTCGGTTAAAAATAGTACCTACTTCGAAAAAAGTGTGTAATATACCTTCCTTGTATCATTTTTAGTAGGCGTATTTTATTAAGGTCTTGAGGACCATACTTGTATCAACGTGACATACTACTGTACCTACAAACAAATTAATTATCTTATCATACCTATGTATATCTACGTGTCCGTGTGTTCTTTAATACATGCAAAGTCACAGTTACATGTCTCGCTTTCCCTATCTTTCTGTGGATCTTTCAAACAAAATCTTTAGTAGGATCCTAAATCAGTGGGGCGTCTTAGCAAACAGGCCGCCATTCAGTGTCCATGCCATGCGAGCCAAAGTTATCCGCTTCATTAGACTTGAGGCCAAATCAAAGTGCGTGAATAACAGTTTTCAACTTCATTTGAGATAAATATAAATAAATAAAGTACCCGCAGTTCACCCCAATTGACGTTACATTTCTAAAATTATTAAGAGCGTGTACGTCAACCGCGCGCCATTTGGCCTAAAATGGTACTTTTCAAACCACTGTTTCTCAGTAACTACTTATCCTATAACTATGTTATTTTTTAATAACGCAAGGTAATTTCACTGTCTATATAGTTAATTGAACATAAATTTCAATTTGTGTAGTTTAAATACTTAAAACCCCTATAACGTAACAGATGTTTTATAAAATTCCCGTTCAGTGTCTATTTCGAAGCTTAAATTCATGTGAAAACAGTGGCAAATCTAATCATATTTATTTTTTTACTCATAGACGAAATCCCCATGCCTATAGTTAGTTGAAAACATTTTTTGATTTAGGTCTCTATCTTTCAGAAAAAATATTTTAACAATGTGAAAATTGTGAATTTCAAATGCTTTTTTACCTATCTATCTTACTTAATTTAATATAACAATTATTTACTATAGTAATATAACTCTTTCTTTAAAACATAAACTTTATATTATAATTTAATCTCTCGTTTTTATTTTTTATAAATTATTTAAAACTACTATAAAACGCTGCACGCGAGTCAACTCAAACCAGACCGCCGCAAGGCTTCACAGAGAGGACGTGTCGCTCCGTCACATCGCGTAGTGTGAATAACCTCTGCCGTGGATACCGAGAATAGAGTACATTTCAAGCGCGACCAACAAATCTTGATACATTACTATTTTATGTAAAGCTCAATTTTGAAGCATATTTTTTTTATCGATTGAGTTGAAATTTTGTTTGAATGTTCAGTTTTAATGACAATGTATGATTCTATATCCAATATGGCGGTATACCCAAGATGGAGAAAAAATGTTTTAATGCATTCCTACGATATGGGTATCAAATGAAAGGGCTTGCTATGAATAACTCGAAAAAAAATGTGTCGCGAGTCTAAATCCAATATGGCGGACTCCTTAGGCTAGAAATCACTTATTGCAGATGTCTGTTACCAATCGAGCTATAATTTTTTTTTTTCATTTTGGATGTACCCAAATTTTGACTTTTGATCTCGAATAACTTTTGAAGCATATAGGATAGATAACTTAAAACTTTATTTGCAATGGTAAACCCAAGCTCTTCACCAATATTTGGCTTTCCGGCAATTGTTGTTATTTGACCACAATTTTTCGGTCTGGATGGACTGGACCATCATATAAACAATCAATTTTTCAAATCGGTCCAGGCGTCTTTGAGAAATCGAGAACAATCAAATTGAGAACATCACAAAATTGAAACCTCCTCCTTTCTTTTTTTGAAATCGGTTAAAATACAGAAACTCTTAACATTGTCATCAATCATCAGTCGACTATTTTGTACTGTTGAAAATTGTATGTAATATACAGAAAGTCCTCAAAACCAAGGTTTTCATAGGCGCCCGATTTTTTTGCAAAAGAGTGTAAGTATTAACGACTTATTTTCATGCTTTTATATTTTAGACATCCATAGACTTACACTATTTTCCCGCTATTAACTATTTACTAAATAATATATTTTTTGTTCTACCAATTTCACTCGAAAGGATCAAAATGGTTTGTGTGACTATACGTGAAGTATGATAGGCACGCACACAGCCCCGACACTAGTCTGCGCGGTTTTTTGCGTTGAATTACCTAAAGTTGACATCGCGCGCCGAGCGTACACGCTCTTAACGCCTCACGCAGCCGCATAGCGGGAAATTCAAAATGAAATGGTTTTTGGATGTTTCGCAAAGTTAATTGGCGCAAACTGAAGCTAAGCGTAAGTAGTCGCAAAATTTTGTTATTTCATGTATTTCAGTTCAATTTATTCGAATTCAGATCTTCCTGTGTATTGCTAACAGTCGGATTTTAAGCAAAATAATCAGAGGATCATCGCCAGCCGATAATTTGGGTTTCTTGTATCTGTAATCTTGCCCCAAGGAGCGCCAATAATTAAGGGTTTGGGCAACCCGTGCCCATAGCCTCGTATATGGGTATACTTTTAATTAAAAACAAACGATTTTTAGGTATTATAATAGCATTTATTGTTAAAATTTTAATCTACTACACAAATTCTTTAAAAATAGCAGACATTTCTTATGAGCTTGAGCTTATGCATTCAAACTGACAAAACACCAGAAATTTGTTTACATATACATATTACGTAAGTAAATAATAAACATAAACGGCATTACACATCTACCAGTAAAGAATAAAAACTTTACTTATGTTTGGATTTCTTCTTCTTCTTACTAGATTTTTTCTTATGCTTACGTTTCTTTTTCTTTTTCTTATGATCGTCTGAGCTAGATTCAGACTCACTATCGCTATCACTTGCAGCTCGCTTTTTCTTTTTCTTGCTGCGTTTCTTTTTCTTCTTACGTTTACGTGCATCAGATGATGATGACGATGACGAATATTCAGAGTCACTAGTGGATTCACTCTCAGAATCAGGTTTCTTTTTTACATTAGTCAGATCCAGTTTTATGCTATCGCTGTCAAGCTTAGGTTTTTTAGTTTCATTTAACCCGCTAGGTGATAATGAACGTTCTCGTTTCTTTATGTTTTCTTCTTTGTTCTCATGATCGGATTCAACAGCTTCATCATAGTCTGGCTCAAAATGAGCTTCATCTAATGTTGACTTCTTTCTCTCACGATCTGGATGTGTATTCTTACTATCACCTGGTGGATTTTTCTCTGAAACTCTTTCACGGGACGTATTGTTTTCAACATTAGTCGACTTTTTGTCTTCTTTATTATGTTTCTCGGAGTATTTCTTTTCATTAGGACTTCGTGCTCGATGCTTCTCGCCCGTTTTTACAGCTTCCGACATAACTCGCCTTTCTGCCTTATTAGGTTCAGGTCTCGTCGTATCCTGTTTCCGACTTCTCTCTCTTTCTACGGTCACACGTCTGTAAGGTTGTTCACGCTTAGGAGTTTTTGATCGAGACTTTACTCGTTCTACAGTACTCTGAACAACTCTGGGCTCTCTAGCCCTGCGAGCTTCTTCTACTTTTCCGCCAAGGCGATCTTTTACAGACAATCGAGGAGGTGGAGTTTTCGAATACCTCTTTTTACGTTCGTTAATTTCAATTGATCTCGGTTCGGAATCTGTTACTGGAACTGTGATCTGAATGTTGTTCATCGAAGGCTTAGGCACTTCATCGCCGTAAAGTTTAAGACGGTCACTGCTGATTTTCTTTATCTCTATAGGCCTCAATGAATTTATTGCTTTTGCAAATATGGCGTTTTCCGCTCGTTTAATAACGTCTGACGTAACTTTACTACCGTCCTCTTCTTCCGGGGAAGTTATTTCCCCTGGTTCCTTACTTTTCTCGACATTTTCATCATCTACTTCCCACTTTGACAATTCAGGCAAAGTAGCTAACATTTCTTTACTAGTTGGATTGCTGACTTCGATCTCGGTTTTTAAATCTAATTCGTCGGCATTAGCTTGAAGTTCAATCCCGTCAAACGGTTCTTCTTTGGAACTATTCATATTCTCAGTGCAGCTGGGATCTGCGGTCACGTCTTTTTCCTCAGATTTAACATAAGCTTCTATGATTTCTTTATTAACCGCTCCAGATGTTTCTTCTCCATACAAGTCATCTGCAGGTTTTTCTGATGATTCTGCCTTAGGCGACTTTTCTTTTTTTATTACAACTTCAGGGTTTATATTTGCACTTTCTGTTTAACAGGTTGTTTCTCAGTATCTTCTTTAAGATCTGTGCCTTTTTCTTTATCAACTTCTTCCTTTTCAGGATCGTCATCTTCCTTTTTCTTTGTCTTTCTTATCTTTCTCACGTTTCTTTTTTCATCTTTTCTTTCTCGTTTTCTTTTTCGCTCTTTGAGTTTCTTTTTTTTCTTTATGGTCTTTACTTCGGTCAGCAGAAGATTCTTTCTTTTCCCTTCTACTTTCGCGGTCACGAGATCTTCCTCTAGACTCACTTCGTTTTTTCTCACGAGTTTCCCGACTGCGTTTCGGCGAGGATCGGACTTTTTTATCCGGCGTAGTTTTATCATGCTCACGTTCCTTTTCATAATCACGAGTTCTATCATAATCTCTCGGCGGACGATCATCGCGATTTTCACGAGTTTTTTCGTATCCCGTTCGTCTATCAGAAGATCTTTCTGCTTTGTCTACCGGCTCCCGATTATCATTATATCTTTCCCTTTCTCGACCTTCTCTGCCTTCTCTATCTCTGTGCCTATCGTGTTCAACATTAGCATTGCGCCTTTGACCACCTCTATTACGAACGTTACCTCTATATCCAGGCCGAGAATGATCCCGAGGTGGAGCGCTCTCGTCTCTATAATTTTCTCTGTAGTTTGGATCATGATAATTAGGTGGTACGGTCTCTCGAGGATCTGCACTAGGTGGTCTAAAGGGAATACCTGGATCGCGAAAACTGTTATGTGGTATGTTTTCACGGAACCCACCATCCCTGTAAGGAACATTCCTGTAGGTGTTATCACGGAAAGGCGGTGGACCACCTCTAAAGTTAGGGTCTCGATACGGGCCAGGTGGCCCAGGCTCTCGATATGGTTGCCCTTCCCTGAACGTCATTGGTCCTTGGTCTCGATAATGAGTTGGTCTATAATTATCTCTATAGCGTGGTGGTTGCTCTCCTACATGAACAGGAATCTCGTTTTGGCCAGGAGGCTGTATTGGCAGATCCCTGTAGCTATTAGGACCCTCACCATATGGTGGCGGTCTATATGGATCTCTGTAATTTGGAGGTGGCAAGCGATCCCGATCAATTGGACCGGATGGACCAAAAGCAGGCTTTTCAAAAGGAGATGGCTCAAATCCAGGAACAGGTGGCTCCACACCAGGTGGAATTTCATCAAAACCAGGGGCATCGTAACGGCCTCTATAACCCGGTGGCTGTTCAGGTTGGACGGGCATATTACCCAAAGGCATCTGTTTCAAACCCATCGGTGGGTACCCAGGTGGAGGTGCACCGCTTCTAGGTCCATATCTGTAAACAAAGAGTTTAGATTTTTTTACTGAGAATTAAATGTAAAATAAAACAATGGTTTCTTGAATATACAAAATTGCAATGTCACGCGTATCCCTAGGATTCAAAACTGGTATTGCAAACTTTATTTTGAAGGAACCTCTGTGACTTTCAATCAATCAAATCAGTAGGTAACTGTAATAGCGGATTTTCCGCTCGGATTTTCCCAGCGACTTCACTCGTTTTGTACGCGCGACAGCATACAACTGACAACTACTCGTGACTTATGACGTTTTACACCGAGCGATGATAATGCAGGCTTTCGATAACTTTGCGTTAATACCTATCTCCGGTATAGGGCAATGCAATGCATGTTAAGGTCAGTTAGTATGGTCAGGTGCCACTACGCTCCTTTTGATAATTTTTGCCTCTAGCGAAAGAGCTTAAAAGATGCAACCTCCATACGCAGTCATCCGATACGAACCTATGTATATTATTAAAAAAAGACGTCCCGTGCTGATGTGATGATTGAGAATGAGAGCGAATATGCCGATGGTATTCTGGTCGGCATAAACACGACGGCAATGCCACCGGCACTGGTACATTATGTAATATTATGAGACCGTTAAAAATTGCTTCCATCGCATCACAAGCACATGTGAACTGATAGGCGGGTTTCCTTGAATCACAAGTTTTTCCATTAGGTAAAATTCTCAGGTTTTCTTAGGTTGCCCCAAGATCATGAGGAGATTCCTCTTAAGTTACTTGTTAGGCATTTTATATGTTCAAAATATTTAGTACCTACAAATTTACTTTCAATTATTTGTCATCAAAAAATGAATTTTAGTAAGTTGTCTTACTACTTCACCTTTCAGTCACATTCAACAAGTGGGTTTAGAAACAGGATCGCTATAACAGTTAATCGAGATCGAAAAAAAAATGAAGTCCGACTTAAAAGTTGATCTGCCATAGCCTTTTCGTCGATCCATCCATCGGCCATCGTTCCACGGATTCCGTGTATTCCGGGATGCAGCTGATAACCTGTATTTTAAATGAAGCGACTTTGTCAGACTTTCCGGTTTCAGATGTAATGTCTGCCAAAGATTTCAAATGGCTTCTGGGACCAATTTAACATGCCCTCCGAAATACGGGAGAACCTTTCATGATAAGATGGTTACCCGTTCACGGAATAAACGTGGCATTGCTGCTGTTATTCGGCCATTAGCTTTTTTTGACGAAAGACTTAAACTTTAAACGTCATCTTTGCACTGGTAGTTGTCAATTGTGTACGAAACGAGCGATGTAAAAACGTTGTTACAGACAAATTTTATTTTTGTTGTTACAGACTAGTATTATGAGGCTGAAATTATATCAGGGTTATTTGCCGTTCATTTCACCATACAAACTTCGAGAAATTATCAGCTGGAAATTATGAAAGGTTTCAATAATAAATAATTGAAGGTTCTCGGCAGATTCAAAATAATAAAGTATTTTCAAACAAGATATCAAGTCAATTGCTTTTTGCTGCGCGAATCGAACCTGCAATAGAAAAAAGTACAGTGTAGAAAATGTACAAAACGAATATTTTAGTTTTTCAGATAAGTTTTATACTACCTCAATTCAACTTTCTGAAGCACGTTTCTAGTTATTTTGAATCATTCAGCAAATATATTCAATAAGACTAATCGCATTTGAAAGATCTCGTATCAACGATTGGTTTAAAGATATTAAAAAAGTATGTTAATGAACTGTTGCAAAAACATTGTGTACTTAGGTTATAAATTACCAAGTTTTGTATATAAAAAAAATGCAAAGGGTACTGTTTTTTTTTTTCATACAACATATGCCCCAATAATATTGGCTCTAAATCAACGACGCTTGATGACGTATTTTTTTGGAAATTATACTTTACACAAAGAAGGTTTTTAAAGTGCAAGAATTGAAACATTAGGTAATGCACCAGAAAGCTCAATTGAGGCAAAAAATACACCCAACTTTATTTTAATATTTTATGTCTGTGCAAATTTAAATGCATAGAGATAACCCTTTCTAAATTGTATCCTACTATTTAAGCTACATAGGATTATTGATTTTCAATATCTTCGGCTATCAAAACTGACAACATAACATTATACGACTCCCCCCCAAAACCCAGTACCTATCCCATTTCCATATGCATGTTATTGCTGGGTGAACTTACCAATCGTCAAGATCATCCAGGACATATCCATTGTATCAAAAAGTTATTTATGAAATGCTTTTTTTTTTTTCATTTCACATATATGGGCAATTTACAATTTTGATAAAAGTTCGGCTACGTCTAACATTAGGACATTAGATATCATTGTGTTTCTTGTAGCCGATTGATTAGATTCACTCATGCTTCGCTTACATTTCATATTCTGTATAGCTACGTAACCAAAACATTCCTTTTCATATTGAGATTAAGATTACCCGCAGTCTGGTGTTGCTGACATCTCCGGCCTGCCGACGGTTTCTTTCAGGAACATGTAGTGACAAGTCATCTTCTTCACTAGAAAGTATTTCAGATGAAGCTGCCTTAAAATAGCAAAGTAACAATTTAATAGTTCTGAACTAATTCAATAGCTTATACAGACTAAACTTTCAGTTTTACAACTTTGCTTTTATCGATTCTGATTATAATTACCTACTAATTACACTTATGTATTGAATCCAGCCATCAGTCATGTTGGAAAAATATTAATTATAAATAGCATATTACAATAAAACATACAAGCTGTCGGGCACTAAGAGTGTGTTGCACAATTTAACTATAACGACAACCAAACCACAGCCAGAAGCGAAACTGCCAACATCATGGTCATCGCTGGTTTGCCAACTGAAAATGGTTCGGTTGTAGTTATAGCTAAATGATGCAAATCGCCTTAAGAATTGAATACTATTACTGGTAATCGGCAAACTTAAATAATAATACTATAGTAACAACAATTTCAAGCTAAAGCCACGCTTGTACACGCACTATCCGCTCAATATTCGTAGATTTTCAAAAGAAACTAGCGAATCTGACGATTCGATATTTTGACGTGTTGTCAGCGTGGCTTTATATGTATTTATCAGTTAACAACAAGCGTATATAGCTAATTTCATAATATTTTTGAGTATACAATACAAGTAGACAAAATATATCACTTATTGTTAGCATGTTTATCATCCATCATCAGCCTTTTTATTGTACCAGTGAAAGTTACAGGTCTATTCTGAAAATGAATTATGCTATTTTTACAAATCTTATGTGATTAACAATCATATTAAATGATAAAGCACAGCTATTGCTCTAATAAACTCTAATTAAACATACAGGACTCCGAAGATACAAAAATAGACTTAAAACGAAAACTATTTTAACTACATACAAATTAAGTATTTATAGGTTCCACTGTCGATCTACAATAAAATACAATAAAATTTATTTAGAAGGAATGGTATTTTGTGAACAGTGGTGTAATTAACCCTAGCCTTTTATAATTTAAATAAGCACAAATCCGAAATGTATGAACCCTAAATATTAATAAATAGGAGCTCGACCTAATAACATATTTTATAAAGCAAGATTTAAGCCGGTACGTCTTGAATGTCAACTGCCGACCGCACATGCCATGACTGCATGAAAACAATCGATATCGGATGGCGACTGCAGGTGCGGCTTTAATCCAAAATGATTTCATATAAATACATACGAACCAGTAGTTAGTGCAGCTGCGGCCGGTTTAGTACAGTCGCTTCATGTGCGGTCGGCAGTTGCAGTCGACAGCAAGCATTCAAAACGTACCTTTAGTGTGACTTTAAGAAAAGTCTAGTTTACATGCATATATACTATTTGGCACAAATAAATAGACTATGGTCATAAGTCTATTTGTGCCCTACAGTCAGCATGAAAAATTCTGACAACCAACATAAATGATTTTATTAAATTATGCCTACAGTGTAAATAAGTGAACAGTACATTAATTCGCAGTATAAATTATTAAAAATAAATACATATTTTGGCTTAAAACTAAATACAAATTAAAATACTTAAAACTAGAAATAAAAGACAATAATATATCAAGACTGTTTATTAAAATAGATTCACAGATAGTT
Source organism: Helicoverpa armigera (assembly GCF_030705265.1). Classification (NCBI taxonomy): domain Eukaryota; kingdom Metazoa; phylum Arthropoda; class Insecta; order Lepidoptera; family Noctuidae; genus Helicoverpa; species Helicoverpa armigera. The sequence continues at coordinate 6,577,150 of NC_087121.1, forward strand.
GTGATTGACAGTAATCAATCAAATAATACATGTTCCAACAATATTATAGTAAAATGTGTTCACACGGAGGTAACTATGTCGATCAGTCTTTAGCATATTATTTATTTATACCTTATATGAACAAGATACCTTCTTCGAAATAAGACTGCAATTCTAACATTTTAGACCTGACAATCAACAAAAAACTTTGTTGAAACGTGGTGTATCTGACAAATTATTTATGTATCATCAGAACAAAATGTAACACTTTAAAAATACCTACCTTATTATCTATGGTTTATTTACCAAGGTTTTCCAAATTTTCTACTCGTACATTTAGATTGGCCCTATCTCTAAAGTGACGAATATTATAATCACGCGTCCAAGGGCAATTTTGTAAAGAATTGCGTAATCAGCATTTTTTTGTCAATTTGTTTAAATAAACTTCCCTTTTTACTTATTTATACGAAAATAACTCTTTTGACAACTTTAATCTTGAATATTCTTTATTATTCTGATGGAATCTTCAGGGATTTTGTACTATTTCATTACAATGCCAACATTTATATTTTTTTTTTAATTTCTAGCATTTATAACGGGTGATTTTTTAAGAGGTATAGGATTTGATTTTCAAAAAAAATACAAAAAATCTGAAAAATTTGATGAAATCTTTATTGGAATCGATAGAACGATCAATATAATTTAATGTTTGAAGATGATCTCATGCAAATGCTGGCCGCGGCTCCGGTTTAGATGGCCCATTCGCAAGGCCCAATTTCGGCACACTCTCTCCAACATATCAGCTTCAATATTGGCTCCCAGTGCGTCAATCTTTGCTGGTTTATCCCTGTAGACATGAGCCTTAACATGGCTCCACAAGAAATAGTCCAAAGGCGTTAGATCACACGATCTAAACCAAAAAAAAGGCGGCCAATTGACGGGCCCAAAACGTGAGATAAACTGTTCACCGAAGGCGGCTCTCAATCTGGCCATTGTTTCGCGTGCCGTGTGGCATGTGACACCATCTTGTTGAAACCACAAGTCAGGCATGTCCAATTCTTCCATTTTGGGCAAAAAAAAAACATAAATTGGAAGAAGTGCACGATGCACTCTCTTAACCGAGCACGCATTTTGATAGTAAAATTCAATATTTTGCAAGCGTTGTTCGTTCGTAAGTCGATCATGGTTAAATTATAGAGAAAACTGAACAAGTTTGACAATAACACAAGACACGATTCACGCGTGATCTCGCAAAAACAGTGTTGCCAAAAAGATACCAGCAAAAAAATTACCCTTTACAATGTGCGATATCTTATTTTGTCTGAGCTACCATATAAATAATCATCTTGTATTTAATACGGTTATTTTCCATAAAAGTCTCACATAACAAGCCTTGGAGATAAGCTTCTGAGAGAATCATTTATGAAAATTCGCCAAGTTCACTATTTTGCGGTAAACGTACCTGTTGTTACCCGTTACGTACGTAGTTGTTACCTCAGAATCGCAATATCGCAAGGTTTTTTTTTAGACACAGAGAACCAAACGATTTTTAAAAATATTGATCTCCCATTATTTTAGTAAATCCCTAGCTCCGTTACTTTGATATAGATGTACGCCAGAATCGCAGTCTTATTTTGAAGGAGCACACGCACTAAAATGTTAATGATGAGTACAATGCGTAAATTTTGATAATCAACTACACAACTTGTCCATCCAGATATAGCCATTTTTCTCTATCCGCATTCAAACAAATCAAACAAACAAACAATATTTGAAAGAAATCAAAGAGGCTCTCATCCGTTTTCTCCTAGCATGTTCAGTACCCCTCCCCAGAGAAATGTTCTCACTATATTCTTTCCTCTCATTCTGACTTTCTCTCTCTCCCTTTCTTCGCCCCTCGCTCTTAATGTATGGCTCTCACATTTTCTTTCTTTTTATGTTTCGTTTCATATTTGATTGAAAATGAAACCTTCTTCTGAGTAAAATCAATTTTGTTTTCACACGAAAAACAATAACATTCCCAAAAAGCTAATAGCCAATTTAGTTAAGCCATAGACAGACTAGGGCATTTGGTTCAACACGAGAAACACCCGCTAGTGGCACACTTTGCTAAATATTGTTCACATCATTATTTTTTAAATAAAAAAATACAAACACTTATTACAATATCATCAACATCATCATCCTCCGAGCCTTTTCCCATCTATGTCGGGGTCGGCTGATTACAATAAATGATCTGTAAATAAAATTTGACATATTTTACAACAAAAAAATACAACAATACCATAGGCACAAGATATTCCATATAAGACTATTCAATTACAAAAACGTTTATGGTTGCGCACAGTTACAGTCAATAACACTTTTTTTTTTATTTAACGACCAATTATAAAATAAATAAACAAAAAAAAACTGTAGGGTAGGCGATAAATACCTGCGTACTTTAACTGTAAACATACTATACATAAGTCCTGTAAGTGCAAGTTACACATATAGGAATAGGGGTCCGTTCAGACAGACCGGCTCGGAGAGCAGAGCAAATTCTTAACACGTTGAAAATTTAGTACTTAGAATTTGAAGTAAAGGTTTATTTTTGCATGTGCACTGCTTTTGTCATTGAGAATGCTCGATTGCGCTCGGTGTGAAATAATAAGAGGAGCCGACCGGTTCCGATCGTGTATTTTTTCTTGACGTTTGGCTCCGTTGGCATGCTTTTTAATGCTCGCGCAGCCGATCGGCTCCGGTCTGTGTGAAAAGAAAAATGCGCGTCGATGCTCTCCGACCCGGTCTATCTGAACGGACCCTAGTATTTACGGCCCGTAGACCGGTAGTTGACACGCCTACTAAGACATTGTCATGTTGCCTAGTATTGCATCACAGAAAGGAACTGGAATACCACTATGGAATCTGCGCCACTGTGGAGTGGATTAATAAGACAGCGCAATGCCGTTTCAACAACATTTTCTTAGGCAGGTAAATGTCTTAAAAACAATCTGATTATTAAAAATCCGCTTTTAACCTGAGCATGTTAAGTGCAACTTGACCACTTAAAAATTTTTACAATTTCAAAATATATTGACAAGACGTCAATGATGTAATTTTCACTTATAATACCACAAGAGCTTCAAAATTATCGGGTATTTTCCGATAGGTTCGTTGCAAACAAATGAAGGAGTCAAGTTTTTCAGGTTAAAAAATAACGAGCGCGAAGCGCGAGTGATTTTTCCTGAAAAACTTGACGACTTTATTTGTTTGCAGGGAACCTTGAGGGAAATGCCAGATAATTATGAAGCTCGTGTGGTATTCGGGAGATTATTTTTCCGTCCCAAATGTCGGCCACAACCTGTCAGTTTGACGTAGCAACGACCAGAGAAAATATTCAAAAAATTTTCAGTATAATACCATGTAGGTTGTACCACGTGACGTCGAATGGTGCAATTCTATTGGTCGATATTTGGGTCGGAAAAATAATCTACACTAATTATTAAGTTTTCAGCAGTCACACATTCATAATATGGACGCATCTGCTCTAGTCTAAATTGTACACCGCAGTAACAGTTATTGCTGGCCACTTCCAAAGTAGCCTAGTTCCAAAGTAGTTCACCTATTGTTTCCGATAATAAGGTATAGTGACATTTTAAATAAAATGATAATATAGAATATCTATTTACAAACAATGTACGAATATGCCCTAGAACTACATTTCCGTCTGCATTTCGATAGCGATACGTTTTATTTTGCCAGTTTCATGATGTACAGAAATAATATCAAATTAAATAAATAAATGTATGCAACAATATATTTTACACATATTGCTCATTAATCGATTAACTACATGCAAATGTATACATTAAACTAATTTTAAATCATTTCACCTTTTAGCCGCGCCTAGCGGCAAGAGATGATAGACAGAATCATAATTATTCAATATATGCAAAATGTACAAAACACATCTTTTAGACTTTCATAAAAAAAGAAAACTATGTTGAGGATTAAGGAAAGGTAAAAACAACTTGAATAATCAGATTTTTCTTTATAGAATATCTAACATGAGATATTTCATTTTTTTAAACATTTTTGGTTCATAATAATATAAAGCTAATCTTAACTTCTAAGGCCCAGTTGCACCATTTAACCATGACGATAAACAAACCATAACCAGCCGTATACTTGCCGCCCATTGGTCAAATCGGCGATCGACGAATGAAAATGGTTCAGTTAAAGTTGAATGGAACAACTCACCATAATACTGTTGAGTCAGACTTATTTGCACAATTTTAAAGCTCGAGTAATACTTAAACAATAATCTTATATAACAAATATCACAGCTTAAGAAATTGACGTGTAAAACCACGCCGATGTTGAAATCACATTTTCGTCGATTATTGTCGTCGATTTTACTTTCAGTATAATAATATATACTTACCACGAGGCTGTCAAATTTTCATACACGACTACTCATCGTCATCTGCTTGATGATGAGTAGTAGTGTATAAAATATCTATATACAACACTTCTATGAAGTATTAATGAGGTATGAATTATTCATACCTCCATTATTGGCTCAATGAAAATGTCATACATTAAACAAGTAATAACATTTCAACAGCTTACGCTAACACAACTAAATACGAAACGCGATATCCCGATCAACTCAAGTTTATACACTGAAACGCGAACACAGGTTCAATCCGCTTAGCAATTTCATGACATCAAGGAACAAACGCATTCTCATAGGTGTCGGTAAAGGGCGCATGAAGACACTATTTAGACTGTTACAATCGTACCTGGCTCCGTAGGGCGGCTCGACTGTACGTCGGGGCGGGGACAACAGTTCGTCGTAAACTCCGGCGTATCTGTAAACAAAGTAAACACTATGTTTAGTTGAAAGCTCCCTGTGAAAAAGTATTTTTTTCGCAGCCATATTTAATGTGAATAAGATTATCTTTTATAGAGAAACTTGCGCCATACTAGACCCGACTTTTAATATGAGATTTTTTTATACAAGTTTTCTCTTCATCAGTCCTCACAGCATTAACGTGAATTTATCATTATTTAAATATGTGGATTACAAAATATGCGTTACCGGTGTGGAGAAATATTCCTTGGCGGCGGCGGTGAACGCATTGGCGGACGCAGCGGCGACCGCGGCGGTGATCGCGGCGGAGACCGTGGAGGTGAGCGCAACGGAGACCGCACCGGCGACCGCAAGGGCGAGCGCAGCGGCGAACGCAGCGGCGAGCGTAGCGGGGTACGTAGCGGAGAGCGTAGCGGCGAACGCAGCGGCGTGCGGTACCGCAGCGGGGAGCGGTGCCGGCGCCGCGGTGACGGCGATCTATTTACAATAAAGTGGCATTACTTGACAGAAACATCATCTGATTAGCCTTTTCCTAACTATGTAGGGGGTCGACATCCAGTCTGCCGGATGCAGCTGAGTATCAGTGTTTTACAAGGACTCCTTTACCTCGTCAAGTTACCCAGCAAACCCAATAACCTTAGGTAAAAAATATCAAACCCTACGTCGTATGATAGCTCTTGAAAAGCACTTTATTTCATTCTATGGCAGCGGGAGTGAGTTCCAGTGCAAACTTGGTCTTTTGGAGCATATAAAAATTATAATAATAGTTTTATTATCGGTTCATCGTTTAAATTGTGACGAAACACGCTGCCATAAAATGAGATGAAAGCTATTGACGACCTTCCAGATAATTTCTATTCAATGTTGCAAGTTGCACAATTATAACTTGTAATTTTTAAAGGGGCAAAAATACAATGTTCTTGTGTTCCTTAAAAAATATGTTAAAGTTAGTAAATATTAGCATAGCAGACCAACCTTGTAAGCGATAATGTCCTTTCGCGAGTGCGGCGACGACGCGGCGACCAGGGTGACCGTCGCAACCTGCCGCGTGATATGGAACGTGATCTGCAAAAGTCATTTCATGATGAACTAGACAAATAATTTAACATTAGTGGTTTAATTACAAAAAAGTTAGATATATCAAATATCTAACTTTTCGCGTTCTCAAGAAAAAATTGTTTTTGTTTTTTTCTTATACACGGGATAAACGTCTTTTTAACTTTTTGCAGGTGATGTTTTTCTTCAGTAGCTTCAAAGAGATTATAAAAAAAATCACTTTCACTTTATGACACTCAGCCCAAAATACTAAGACGTAACGCAAGTGACAAAATGTAGCGTCTGGTTTACTATATGACAGAACAAAAAGATATTAAAATCTTGCAAATACTAAGATGTTTCAGGATAACCAAACTTAACGACAAATAACAAAGCATCGATATAATTATATTTTCAACACAATGTGCAGGTAGGTAACTGTAATTGGTGATGAATGAATGATTGGATAAGGATATTTTAAAATTCGATAACAACTTCGCTCTAGGATTAAAACGATAGGCAACTACGAAGACAGTACGACATCAAAAGCATTTAAAATAATCAAGCACATGCATATTATGAAGCAAAGACGATAAACAAACGTAAACAACTTTATTCTCGGAACGTGCAAAAATGAGGACAATCAACGAACCTAGAGTATCGGAGTCGGCTGGAGCCCCGACTGCGAGGTCGGAGGCGCGGCGAGCGCGGAGAACGTGGCGAGCGCGGCGAGCGCTGCGAGCGGGGCGAGCGCGGCAGCCGCGGCGAGCGGGACAGGCGCGGCGGCCGCGGCGAGCGCGGGGAGCGTGGCGAGCGCTGCGAGCGCGGCGAGCGGGGAGTGCGCGAGCGCGGGCTGCGGGAACCCGACTGCGCTCGTCGGCGCTCCTGCTCGCGCCGCTTCGCCCTCATCTCCTTTTCGCGAATCATTCGGTTGAAAGCCTCGAGGGGATCTTCGTGCCTACGACAATATAACATGCAACGGTCCTTAGCTGAACGATAAACCCAATTCGTCGAGCTGGTTTTATCCGTCGAGAGAGACGACCGTAAAATTAAATTTACCTAGTACTTATTCATATTTGAAACCGTATAATCCGACTACGTAAATAAAAAGCTTTTGCTGAAGGTACAGTTTCAAATCACAAGATGATTAAAAATAAATAGCATAGTTACAGAATCAAGATAACCGACAATCAATGCAGAAATCACAAATCAACACTTCAGTCTTCGATTCGATGTTAAAACCACTACAAAAAAATGCCTGTCTGTTTATTTTCTTTAATATTAAGAACCGTACCCATTAGTAGGCGAATCCTTGATGCCAGGCGGAGGAGGTTGGTAAGGCTCTGGTGGGTAGCGGTCATTGTAGGGCCGCGCGCCTCCGGGTCTGACATTTCTGCTGAATGGTGAGCTAGAGGTTAAAAAAATACACATTATTACAACACTTGTACATTGGAATGCACCTAATAACTACAATCATATGCATATTTCCTTACTTATAACGACGTGACGGTGGTGGAACACCCGGTATGAACGGTGGAGGACCACGATTGTACACTACCTAGAAACATAAAATAGATTAATTTTAGTTACTGCGAAACAAAAGATTTTTATAAAAGCTTTCAATTAATGACTCAATTCAAATACCTGCGAAGACATGGGGTCCCTTCGTTCATCAATTGTTGGTGTACTAGCTCTCTGCTCCTCTAGTCTCGGCATCTATAAACACGTATTAATTTAACATCTTCGATCCATCATGACTATTGAGAATAAAAAAAACTACTTCACTTACAATCATTGCAGCATTTGGTGGAGTTTCAATACCAGGAGGCTTTAAGCCCTGTGGTGGCCCTAAAACAAGAAAAATACATAAATAAATAACAATAACATCACGCACATTCTATTTTATATGAATTGTGTACTCTTAGAAAAATTTCGATTAAGAATAAAAAGCATTAGAAAACGATATTGTTTTCACGTTGCACCTTTGCAAAGTAATACAATTCAAGATAATATCGCAACGACAAAAATACTTCTAATTACTCATACTTATTACTTTGATAAGAAGTGTCCATTATAACATAAAAATATTAGTTGCATGCATGCACGTCATTAATGCAATTCCTCATAATTTATCTGAGGAAGCAAACACATATTTTGAAGGCGCTTTATGCATTACTAGCAGTTTCCCGCGGTTTTACCCGCATCCAGGGGTAACTTTTTCTCGTACCGGGATAAAATAAATAAATTACTGTAATTGATCTGATTCACATGCATTAAAATTTTCCTTACTAATATCCTTGCTCATACACAAATTTAGTCAATATAAAATTTGGTACACGTCGGAGAACAGCCAGTACGAATTCCAAGCAAATATATAATAATATATTAAATGTACATGTTTTATTTGTAAGTATAATGTTTCCACAACCAAAACACTTTTCAAATGGCCTCAGACTTAACTTCTTTTCTGTAATATTGTCATGTATCATTCTAATCAAGTCAAACTTGATGAGGCATACGAGTAGATGCTGGAAATATGATCTTTTAAATTTTTATCAATCAATGCCGTAAAAAAGTAATATTGTTGTCTCCGCAAGATGTGTTGTTTTTAAATAAATCAACTTACGATTATGTTGATTCAATATACGTATAAACTTATGTTACCCGAATAAACTAAGTAAAATTGGTGCGACGCAGACGACGTACTTTTTACGCGATCGAATCTATGATACAAAAAATGTGTGTAAATGTGGCACACACACAACTAATCCGAAGCAAATTATTCACAGACAACGCACACGAATGTCGACCGAACTGTAGAGATGTAGACGCTATGGAAATTTAGAAATTATGTATATTTTACGTTTTTTGTTATTATTTGACTTGAAGAAAAGAATTTTGGGTAGATCCCGTTCCTTCGACAGATAAAGGCCATTTCCAAGTACAATTCGAAGACTAAAATGTTGTCATCAGTTCTTAAGACCTGCTTTGACAATTAACTGAATTAATAATGAGGATGTGCATTAGTCTGAATGAAATATAACAATAATCTGGTAGGCCAAAAGGCTGCTTAAGTGTTCTGTGTTCAATAAACGATATTCTACCTATCATTATATTCTTTGAAATATTATACATTGCTGGTCTATTTTCTTCGCGGATTTTTGTATGTCGTATGCGTCAGCACAGATATGTCTTTTGTTCCCTATGTTCTCTTCTTTCTAAAAAGTCTGTCATAGATTTTACGCCGCCTGCGTCGCACCAGAGTGTTACAAGCTGTGATAGAACGACCATAGAACGGAGCAAGCATCATGCAAACAGGTCAAACATGGGTTCTAAAGGCTGAAATGTCATTTGTTAACCAGTTTACCATTAATTGGAAGCAGTTGTCGCATGCAAGCAAAGAAAACTGGCTAACTAAACATTTTTCAAAACTCGAATTTCGCTAAACCACGCGTAATATTCAGGTATCGTCATAGATCAAAATCCTGTATATTCAATGAAATCTGCTGAATTAAGCTGGGAAGCGTTATAACAAACACGAACAGTATGACAGTTAATAAACTCTAGGACTAGAGATAATCTTGGTTTTAATATGTCGATGTATGTTGTCCCTCCCTCAAAGATGAGCGATGGGGGCGACGGCTGATCCTCGCAATATAATCGTGAACGGGCACTACTTGTAGGTATAAGTGAGAAAATAGGCACAGAACCAAAATTAACGTGTTCTCCGATGCACTGGCGACTTCGGGCTGTTTTGTGAAAGTTTCTAAATTCCACGAAGCGATTTCGGCCCGACCCGGGAATCGAACCCAAATCCTTGTGCATAGCAATCGCGCTGTGCGACTACTAGATCAAAGATTTTATCATATGACATTTTCTGGAATTTAAAAAGAGATGACCTTCGAATTTGTTTTCGGTATTTCTTTTTCTGGGGGTTAGTCAGCTCTAGCGTTCTCAAAACAATTTAACATAAGGTGATGTCATACCCAACATGCAAATTAAACGATTTTACACAACACAAGGATTATACCATTTTCTTAACCAGCCTTTAAAATCCGAATTAAGAATTTACTCTTATTTATGCCTTAACATGTAGCAGCCTTTTTACAATTATTGTAGGTAATCTTTTTAACCTACATAAATGTATTAAAACCAAGATTTGAGTTTAGTTTATCATGCAGGTAAGTTTAGCAAGTGATGCGAGCGCGGCGTCGTGTACCGTATCGCGCGTGTCGGTGATGGTCGGCGCGCACGGGCGGCGGCGCGGGCGCGCGGTGCGCCGCCGGCAACGTCAGCGTGATGTTGTCGTCGGCCGAGCCGTCCGACTCCTCGCCCGCGCCGGCGCCGCTCGTCCCACTCGCCCCGACCCGACCTTCTTTAATACAGAAGCCAACGCATAACGATAAATGGAATAAAACAGATTTAGAATCCCACTACCGTTTTGATAGATCGGCAATACGTGACATAACTATTATGTGATATGAGTCCAAAACATTTAAATTGTAAAACGTCAATTGTCATACGCAAATGTTAACAACAAACCCGCGATATTTTGAAAGATGTATTAATGTTGAGGAATGCAGCACATACTTATTTAAGCACATATGAAAAAGTCGCTCAACTGATGTTTTTAATCTTTGGATTTACAAAAAATATTCGATTGCCGATCTATCTACCATTTTATGCCCACGGAATAAATACTGTAGGTACTTCTTTCGCGTTATCATGAGTTCCTTCACAGTTCATAAATAATAATTAAAGTGATATTAATTATTATGGAATTTAATCGATTGCTTTTATAATATCGAATCGGTTGACAAAGAAAATTGAATCGGAATTGTCGATTTAAGAGCTACACTACACCTATTTTTGTCGATTCAGTAACTTGCGTCAATTTCTATTAACGCAACTTACATTCTATTTCAAGCTTCTGACATTTTTGTCATTTTATTAGCATTAGAGGAGGCAAACCTTAAAGAATCACGCAACATACTTTAAAAACATTAGTAATTCTAAAAACACTTCTTGAAAACATTTATCATAAATCTTGGCAAGAACTTTCAATTAATTTTATAACTTTCACTCTGAATACAATATAAAATTTCCATTAATGGAGGTCTTATTATGATAAACAATTTTCGTTAAGTATTCAAACGATGTTATGAAGATAGTACAATTGGTAAAATACCATTACATTATTGTTATTAAACTATATACTTGGGTAGACAAGAATAAGAACAATTGTTTGAATACCAAACTCATTATGTTATTTGCATAATATGAATGGCATGTAACAATGCGGTAAATAGCAATTCGGTAAAGGCATCCCAACTTGCAACACAGATTTAGTATGGTATCAGTGGAGCAAAATACGAATGTACCCAAATGTATACTGACCTCCACTAGAGCCGGGCTGCAACGGACCACTCGGCGGAAGCAAAACTTGTGGATTTGGAGGAGGTTCTAAAACAATGACAAAAATAAATATATTAGAACGTTAACATATTCATCATCATGATTATTTTTCCATATAATATTGTCGTTAAATGGGTTATTATTAATATTAGGTCCTATAACAAAATTTAATTTATTTTAGAATAAGTATTGAATCTAGACGCACCTAGAACTGGCGGGTGGTGCTGAACGGGAGCTGCAGCAGGTCGATGTGGCATCCGTCTGCTATAGCCCGTTTGATTACGGAATGACGACACTGAGTTCCGTAAAAACCTAGAAAAATATACATTATGTTACATACATCATAATGTTACATAAGATACAATGTTGTTAAAGAGTATACTCGAAGCAGTTAGCTCTGGGTCCTCAATATTTAATCCTAAAGATTTGTGTGACCTACATATTTCTAGAATGTAGGTCACAATTTCTAATGTGCTGGAACATTTGAGAACATAGGCTAGTCTACTTCCTACAATTAAATTGTAAAACTTTCTGGAAGCCTATGCTCGCGATATAAATAGCAGTGAATAAAAGGGCTTTAATTTCTTTGATAATGAAATAAAATGACTAAATGTACCTATTAGGAATTAACGTCGTTGGAGCAATTTCTTTTTCACGACAATCTGGACACTCATGATCTTCTGATTCCAAGAGTGCTCCTCGTATACCTAAAAAATAAAAGACACACTTAAATAAAAATGACTACCAAAATAAATAGCTCTTAGGAGATTTTCCATTTTGACATCTCCTTTATTATTTTTGTTTTATAAATGATTTTAACTCACATTCATCGCAGAAAGAATTGCCACAGCATGGTATCATGACGGCGTCCGTGAGTAGATCCCGACACAGACTGCATATCAATTCGTCGGGTATGTTAGGCTCAGGTGCGGCCGGTGCATTCGTTGGAGTGTCTGCTCCTCCAGCACTCTCGGAAGCCAAATATGCTTCACTAAAAAAATATCATATTCATTATTAGCAACATAAAATAATGAAAAATAAAGTAGTAGAGAGTAAGAAAACCCTAATACTGAGGATGTGAGACGCGGTGGGCCTAATGAAACCGCGGCATGTGATCACTTACCGATCAACGGCTGGGACAGCATACGTTCCGCTTGGGGTCATCATCGCGCCAGGAGCTTTTGGACCTTCAACAGGTACCATAAAACTTCTAGGGATTCCTGTGCTCCGCCTTATCTCTATTGGATCCCCCTGAGACAAAAATCAATTAAAATTCCACAAGACGAAACATAGTAAACAATTTATTTAACTCACCTTTTTGCGAAAAAAAATGGCACTCAGGTGTATTTAAAATGTTTTAGTGATTGGAATATGTCACGAAGATCTGAAGAGTCTAGTCTACATCAAATGCTTAAAACCAAGATCTCAAAGTGCCCGTTATTTTTGCAAAAGTATTTAATACAAAATCTAGATTTCATTTTACATATCTTATACTATGAGCTTTCCAAAAATTCAACATACCGAGTTTGCAGACGGGCAATCTTTAATCCAATGTCCACGTTTTTGACACTTGTAACAGATGTAATTATTAGGAACTACACCTCTCTGATTTTGTCCTCTAATTTTTTGATAACTGAAATATAGGAAAGAGTTAAATAATATGCATATTTTACATTAATTGCTGACTTGCTTAAATAGAAATCACCTAAGTGAGTATGAAGTATCAAGCCACTACAAGTAAGTCCCTAAGAGAATGTATCAAGGAAGTTTAGTCTCGTTCTCAGCTGTTTCCAGACTAGAAACCAATCCTAATACAGTTGTGAAAACAGAAGCTTAGAAAACTGAATAATTGAATGTTAAAAAAGCATAAAACGGATTTTGCGAAATTCAACTCCAAAGCGAAAAAAGAAGGTGGCAAAGTTTGTACGAGTTTGTATGTATGATAATTCCGTTACAGAAACCCTACTCAAAATTAAATCAATACGTGTTTCGTATTTTTTTGTGCATTTTTTGTCAGGCTAAGTAACCAAGTAGAGTGCAGTTCATAACTATTAATTTCAAAGAATACCGCAACTACAAGCGATGTATCTTGACGAATCTATGGTTGGAACATTGGCGACACAATATTATGTAGAATTATTTAACTGTGTGACAAATCAAACTTGCTGAAGTACTTCGTAAATTATTTGAATTGCTACATATCTTGACATTACGTAGATTTATTCCTTATTCAACATGCCTGAGCCAAAAGGTAAACAAACCATAAAAACGATTCTTTATTGCAAGATTAATGTAGTGAACATATTTTATAAAAATAAGTACGGAAGTAATACACTAAATGAAGTAATATACATTAGAAATGATATTTAAGAATGATGTCTGTAGCACTTATGTAATCCTTTCAGACTTATTTCAAATCAAATATTTATTCATCTAGGCTAGAGCTTTGCATCATTTAAAAATTGGTGTAGCCGCACACCTATGCTGTATCCTATTTATCACAGTGGTGGAACTTAAGTAATGGGTAGATACTATGGGTATGTCCACAACCCTGACATACTCATCACATCACTCTATTTTTCTGTAGTCCCATACAAACTCACCCTATATACACCTCCCATAAGCTGCCCAATTTATTACCCCTACATATGCACTTTATTATGTACTACCCCATATACAGTGAAACCTGGTTAAGTGAGACTTCAAGGGTCCTGCAATTTCGTTTCACTTATAGAGGTATTCCACTTACCCGGTTTCTCAGATACCCAGGTATAAATAAATATTTTTATCAGTTGCAGAGGGTTCCATTAATAGAGGCCAGAATACAAGTTATTTCAGTTATAGAGGTGCGATCATTAAGTAAAATAACGTGCCATGTTTAAATTATAAATAGGTTTAAATAGAAAAAATAAAAGTTTTGGCACATTAAATTCGACACAATCTATCGCGTGTCTTCACACTTTCATAAACGGTTATAACTTTAGTTTTTCCAGGCAGTCGCTTCTTGTAAAGCACTGGTACTCAGCTGAATCCGGTTAGACTGGAAGCCGACCCCAACATAGTTTTGGGAAAAGGCTCGGAGGATGATGAACTTTAGTTTTTCCGTAAACATAAATAGTAAAGCAAAACTAAAACTGGAACCATTGAGACTTCAAATTACATAGTAGTTAAGTGCGGAATTTAAACAATAAGTTGGCAAAGAAACAAAACGATGTTGTCTCAGTGACAGAGGTTTATGCGTATAAAATTCACTTGCTGTCTCATTTATAGAGGTAACTGTGATGATAAAACAAAATTACGAATTCCAGTTATAGAGGTTTGCTTCGTCCCACTAACAGAGGTAAATCAATGCCAAGGTGATGGGACCGCAGCATGAGTTCCAGTTATGGAGGAATTTCACTTATCCAGGTCCCACTTAACCAAGTTTCACTGTACTTAGAAAGTACATACAAACTGAGAAAAATTGCATTGGTACTTGCATGACGTGGATTTAACCCACAAACTCATACTTGAGATGTTGGTTTTTTACCCACTAAGCCACCACAACTTAACAGAAGAGAAGGGTTACTACTTTGATTTACTACTCCTACTTACTTCTCCGATGTCCCCTAAACGGGAGGGGAACATCAGTACTAAACCATTACTTGTAAGATGACAACAGATAGAAATTATAGATATGAATGGGGAATTGGGGACCTATATTCAGCAGTGAACATATGTCCCCAAAACTATGATGATGAAAGTGTGGATGAAGAGGACATGGAGGACTCCAAATTAATTTGAGATTAGGACATGAGAAACAGGAGAGATAATCAAATCATAAGTTTTTAAACCTTCACTCATAGTTTTATTTCCTTTTGTCAATAAGTTTAAATATGTCTTAAATTTTTCTCCTTATAATAATAGATAAATCACTAGTAAATTTATTTCAAAACAATTATTGGTATTCCAAACATACAAATTGCTTGTGGACACCCCGAAAATTTGCTCTTTTTGAAAGTCAGTAGCTGTTCACCACTGTTCAACACTGACATACAACACATAACCCGCATTAGCAGTTGGGTTAAGTAATGTATCTAATGAATAATGACTAATCAGATTACAATGGTTTGCCTTAGGTTGAATGTAGATGACATTATGAAAGTGTTTTAGGTAGGCATTTTAGTATAGAACCACTATCAGTACTGGTTGTCTGGCACAATGCTGCTTAATGAGAACCCAGTTGTGCACAGTATGGTGTAAGTTAATTTTGCACCAAAACACCGAAAATTAACATAAATAAATATTAAATATCTTCAAAAAAAACAAATGGAAAGGGAATAATGGAAAATAAATGCAAAATAAATCGTGAAGAAAAAACCTGTTTCATCTTACTTGCTAGGGTCGTAGTCAAAAGTGGATTGTGAAATCATAGCATTTATTTTATCCTGTTCGCTACCTTCCATGCGAGACAGATCAGCCAATCCTTTGTTAGGAGCGACATCTTTGTGTAGTGATTGGTTACTGTTCGATCCTTCCCACTGTTTTTTGGGCTGTTGCGAGAGTGGCACTCTAGCAACGAGAAGTGATGTATTTTTTGGTATTAGGGTGTTGTCATCCACATAAACTGTAAAAGAAAAAATATATTTTTTACACCTCAAAGTAACGCTAACACATCTATATATATAAAAATGAAACCCGCTTTCCGTTGTCACGACATAATATGAAAACAGCCTGACCGATTTGGATGAAAAATTAGGGGAGAAAGAATTAGACCCGGGAGAAGGTTTTAGGATAGTTTTTGTCACCATCCGGCTACGGGAAGCGGGTGAAACCGCGGGCGAAAGCGAAAGCTAGTCTTAAATAAATATTGTAATAAATTATAACAGCAATAGAAGGGGAGTATGGAGATATATTTTTGTTATACATTGCACTATGTGAATGTTCCATACAAACCTCAAGTATTTAATTTATTATATTAATAATCACAAGCAGATTAACACATAGCCAACACTAACCTTCTTTTGTTTGAGCATTAGTAATTTGGAGATCAAAATCTGACGTCTTCCCGATCCGTTTCTGTTGAGATATGGCAGACTTCAAGTCTCCTACTGATATATGCAACCCATCGAAAGTAACTGTGTCGTAATCTAACGCACTTTTGAACTTGTAATGCACAGACATTTCACTTTTTCAAATAATATAAGCAACATGACAACACATGGAATCACTGTGTACGATTTCACATACAGGGTTCACTTTTGCAGTTCCACTAAGAAAATTAAACAAAAGTAAGGAAAGTTAAGGTTTCAAAATATGAAGACTACTTCTATGCTTTATTTAAATAACTATTAATGATATTATAATCGTTTCTATCAGAGATATTATAATTCAATAAATCCAGTCAAAATGGATACACGCCATTTTGTTCTGAAAACTACTTTAGATAAATTTCACCAGTATCACCACAGAATACATATAACCTATGTAGTCTGTGACACAGAAACACAGAGTACAAAAGAAACGAGAATACCCTAAAGCCCCCAGTACACAATGGCCCATGCGTGGCCACTACACACCATTGTGAACAGGATTTATTGGTATATGGGTTTTTTGGCACACTTCAAAGGAATGGTGGCGTAATATTTCGATTTTTATTTATTTTCAACTACCTTCCACCCGCGGTTTCAGTTGCATCCCGAGGTAGCTGCTTCCCGTGGCCGGATGGTGAAAAAAACTATTCTGTCTTTTTTTCGGGTGTAAGCTACCTCCATTCTAATTTATATTAATCAGTCCAGCCGTTCACGCAAATGAAATGGCGTGACAAAGAGATAATAATATAGCGATTGAACATTAAATTGTTTTTATAACTTAATCTAAGAAAACTATACAAAAAAGTATGTCAATGCTTTTATTGTAATATTGCGCAATGTTATCGCAGTGTATAAGGGCTACCTAACAGTAAGTGAGCTGTTACGTGCGATAGATTTGTTCTTGATTTTAGGCGGCACCTAGACGATCAACAGAATTCTGTAAACTTAGAGACGGTAAAGAGGTAATATTGTATTTTTAATTAATAAATAAATTATTGCCTAGAAGAGACATGTACACATGTACACATAATATTGTGTTTTTAGTCATTTAGGTTTTTCATTTAAAAAAATACCTGTTTCCGTTTAATTTCATTCGTATGGCAATTGAAAAATCTATCATGGCAGAATTTCACCGGAAGTAATCATAATATATTTTACTTAACGTAAAATTAAAATACATATTTAGATTGACCTATCTCATATTGGAAAAAATATATTACATAATAAATAGTTAAGAGTTTTCAGTTACGAAGATGATAACTTTATTTTGATTTAATGTGTCAAGTGATTGTTTCTCTACTTATTTGGCAAATTGCCATGAACTTCCGGTTTCAGATAAAGACACACGCGGATCTATCGAGAAAAAAACGCGTTTAATCATAAAAATAACTTGAAAAGAAAGACTTATTTAAGAAATTTACACTGTCTGTTACTAAAATGTCCAATAACGGTGCTCCGGACTCTTGGGAGAGTCAAGCCGATTTCATAAGTGAACAAGGCGCAAAAGATTCGGACGATGTGTCTGCTAAATTTTCCACGTTGAACGTTAATGCCGTGGAGTTCGTGCCTTCTTTTATTAAGCCTTCACAGGCTACCGACGATTCCGAAACCCCCACTACTCCACAAAAATCTGAAAGTGGATCAACAAAATCTGTGGGAAGTCCTGTCTTAAACGGTAAGTCATAATGTCTTGTCATATCTATCTGCATTGAAGCTTTTCAAGTTTAATTTTGTGTGAATACATTGTTTTACCAAAGTTGTCACCTTCACTGTACCAGTACACAACCTGAAAATCAAACGGTTACTAAAGCGGAACATACGTTCGATGACTTTATTTTTTTTCTAAATCCAGTTCTAACGGGTTATTTCTCGACACGCGGCGCGCGACTTTATAACTATAAAAGCGTATACTTGCTATTTCATAACTTTCTCTTGGTTTTAAATATCGATATTAAACAATAGATTCTCCAATATTAACGAAGATCATGGCTAAAGGTGTGTATATTTTAATATCAGTTAGACATTAGCTACTTATTCTCTGTCATACACTTAAAGATATTTCACTTGCCCACAGTGCAGTTTCTCATTTCATTGACCTAAGCTAAGCTTTGTTCATGAGTAAATAAAACATGACAGATTTTTGACATTATTAACAAGACAGTGTCCAAAAAATACATAATTTGGATTTTTTAAATTACCATCCTTGCTTACATTATCCTCTTAATACATTTATCATACTTGGCTATATCAATGGCTTAAAGAATATGATAAAAATGTGCCCTTATTATAGCTAGTCAACTATAGTACTTAATTTTGATTGACTACAAGTACTGCTGACAAAGATGAAAAAAAAAATTGAGGTTAGTTATAATTGAGTCAATGAATAATCTTATGAGTAAATTTCCTTTCCTTCCGTTCCTGTTCTGTTCATTCCAAGTTATTTTTGTTGCCCTTCAATGTCATTTTATTATGCTAACAGCTGGTAACCAAAAGCATGTTGTATCTATGATTTATCCCTTAATAACTGTTTAGTCATAGTTTAAATCATCATGTTTGCCATAAGTTTTAAGTTATCTTATTTAAAGGTTAATTAATCTGTTGAAGAATAGAAATTCATACCTAAGGAGAAAGGGCAAATTTCTATGGACCCTATGCTATCAGCGGCCAGTGATGATTTTGGTACTAATGGATGTAGTATGGTCCTATAATTACTGTTTTAAAGTTCTATCCCCATGGTGTAATTAAGCCCTTGAATGCAGCTAATTAGAGAACAATAGAAAATCCATTGTGTCTCATGTAGATCTAGACCAGCATACAAGGGGTTAATGTCCCATGGGACAACACTTATGGTATAAGTTATTCCTAAATTTATTAGTAAGAGCGATATTGAAAACTATATATTATAAGTAGTTATTTTAAAAGCTATTGTTCAATACCAATTTCATGACTGATTGCAGATAGCCCAGGAATTCCCAATCTCCTTTACTATCTTAGATCAAAAATAATTTCACAGTTCAACTGTAAAGTAAATTATATGTTATTCATTATGTCCATTTAACTAGGCATTTAACTACAAGTAAACAATCCTGATAGGACTTTCTACATAGGTACATATTGAACAAAAAACTCATGTTTAAAATAATGGTCCGATTGATTAACTCGAAAGTCATTAATGTTGTTACATTGACTTTTCAGCAATAAAGTTTCTACCAGGTGTTGGTACAGCATTAGGTAAAACCATTTTCATAGATATTCTCCAAGGTTAGATTTTCTCATTCAGACTCACACCTCACTAACTGTTTTTGCTTCAGCATGCTAGCAACATATTTAAGCCCCTATGGACATAAGGTCCTAGCACCCAAAAGGACTCCAAAGTCAAAATATGTTTATTGTAATTAGGCTAATTAAATTAGCACTATTTCACTTCAATTACATAGGAGAGTACTCCCAAAAACATCCCTTTCACTGCTTTCTAGTGTTATGGCTGGAAAGAAGAAACTTGTCAGCAGCACAGCTGTGCAATGTAATGATTTAAATTTATTATTTTACAGTTAATTACTTTGATAATGTTTCATTTATACAAAAGTAAGCGCCTATCACAAAAAACTATCTTGTCATCCATGTCAGAGTTGGAATCTGCGTTTGCCTGTGAAATAATAATTAACAGCTGAAACAAAGGATTAAAAAAGTTCATCCTAAACACATGATTGTAAATATTGTGTATGATTTTAGGTTGCGGTGACGTTGGCGGTGAAAGCGGTGATGGTGGAGCTGCGTCGGCTTCGCCCCGGGTGGAGGAGCCGCCTCCCGTGCCTCCCGCCGCTGGCAGCCCCGCGGCTTCGTCGGCGGCCTCAGGGACACCGGCTTCCGGCACTCCAGCCGATGGAACCCCTGCCGTAGGAACCCCCGATGCTCCCGCGCCTTCGGCTACTGCCGGCGCTATACCGGTACCAACTGATGTCTCCCCCACGGCTGACAGCTGGGAAGCTGAAGCTGATGACGCTCTACTTACCCCTGAAGAAAACAACGAACCTGAAGATGAAGAAATTGAACAACAGGTTAGATTTACTACTTGCGGAATTTACGCTCTAAAAGCTCATTTATTACGTTTAGAGGATCCCTTATCCTCAAGGTGTTAATATTTTAACTACCATACTTTGTAAAAACTTTTACATAACATCCTTATATTCTGACATGGTATTTCCAAATATGTAGGTATCAATTTTATCTTATTACATCACCACAACATTTTTACAGTGTTTTATCATACACTGTACGAAACACGCCTATAGCAGTGACTGACGTTGTCACTGCTGTTAATAATTATACTTGTTTGTTCACTTTATTTATAAGTTAGTTAATTGAAAAAACATGAAGATAAAAGTAATTAATTAATCTGTATTTGTTGTCAATCAGAAACTTTTGTCATTTTATTATTTTGTTATTATAACCTTGGACTTTTTACTCTACAGGAGGACGGCGAAGCCACTAAGAAAATCCCGAAGAAAAAGCCGCCACGTGTTGAAGACACTTGCAGCAAAAAAGAACACGTGAATGTTGTATTCATAGGACACGTAGGTGCGTAAAATCAATTATGATCGGACCTTAAAAGCCATAAAAAATTAAAGCTAAGTAATTTGAAACCTCAGAAAAAAAACATAAAATTACAGGTTATAAAATTAATTTTTACAGATGCTGGGAAGTCTACTATTGGTGGCCAAATTATGTCACTGACTGGAATGGTGGACAAAAGGACACTTGAAAAGTACGAAAGAGAAGCGCGAGAGAAATCCAGGGAGTCTTGGTATTTATCATGGGCACTTGATACCAATCAAGAAGGTAAAGATAAATACATACATGTATAATATAAAATTATTTTTCTTGTGAGAAGAAACTATACTTATTATTTTTTATTTACTCAGAACGTGACAAGGGTAAGACTGTTGAAGTTGGAAGAGCATACTTTGAGACTGACAAGAAGCATTTCACAATCCTTGACGCTCCTGGGCATAAAAGTTTTGTACCGAACATGATTGGTGGCGCAGCCCAGGCAGATCTAGCTGTCCTGGTATGTATGTTTTTTTTTCTTAGTATTTACATATTTTAAAATAGTTTCTAACTTTTAAGGAAAATAATATCAATATTACAAAAACATATGTCCATTATCATTATCCTACCATTATCATATAACCTTCAGTTCCTATATTTATTTTGGCTAATTATTCCAGATGTGATCAATCTTGTCAGATGACACTACAGTCAACACAACTCAATCACATGAGAAATGTTGCTGTTATAAGAAAATAGTTGATTATTATTGTTAAACTAATTATTTCATTCGTTTTTGTCCTTGTCCTGGGGTAACTGAACTCCACGCACCTTACGACCTATGACTATGCATTTCATAATTATCAATTCTCCTTCAGGTAATCTCTGCTCGTAAAGGTGAATTCGAAACGGGCTTTGATAGAGGGGGTCAAACTCGAGAACACGCTATGTTGGCAAAAACTGCAGGTGTCAAACATTTAGTTGCACTTGTTAACAAGATGGATGACCCAACTGTGAACTGGGATGAGAAAAGGTACCTCAAGACCACTGTACCACCTTCTTTTAACTCTTTGAATTGCAACCCCATAAAAGGGTTTACTTTATACTCCTTATTAGAGACAAGTAGTGCTAATCGGATATTAACCAAGTGTAAATACATTTGCTGGTTGTTGCATCACTGCTGACTTTAATATTATTTAAGAAAGCAGACATTGTAATTACCCCCACTGCCCTGCAGAGCACAGGAGTGTTACTAATGACCTGGTCAAACTATGACTGTGTGAAGACAGGCTTAGTGCTGGCCAACACACTAGTGCCAGCACTGACTTCTGTTACTTACCTTCTTACTAATGCTTTCTAAAACTGGCTTTAGTGTCAATCATAATATTACGTCTTTTTTTTTCAGATACAATGAATGTCGAGATAAAATCATGCCTTACCTGAAAAAGTTGGGCTTTAATCCAGCAAAGGATTTGTCTTTCCTCCCGGTATCAGGACAAACTGGACAAGGTTTACTTCAGAAAGTAAGCATAAAAATTACTCAGTATTTTGACGTATGTTTTAAATTGCTGTCTTTTATATTATTGTACATTTTTATATAATGTCTTTGGCAGTTGTTATGTGTAGACACTAGAGTCATACAAGCAGATTTAACAAGGAATATTGTTTGTTTGAGATAGCCAATATCTTCATTTGAAACTCTGTTACTAAACTTAATTTGATTAAACTGGAAGGAAAAAAATAACCAGATGAGTTATCTATACAAAGGCAATTATGATAGGCCCAAGTCAGTTATTTGCATACTCCTTTTTGCCTCTAAGAGCGCAGCCGCGCAACACCACAAAAGTTGTCGCATTACCAAAATGACGATAAAAATTCAGCAATGCTGTGTGTGGGTAATAATAATTCTATGTAGCCTTTGACATCTTATTTGTATTCATTCAGGTAACTGAAGAAATCTGTCCATGGTATCGTGGTCCATCCTTCATTCAACTAATTGATGAACTTCCATCACTCAATCGCAAGATGGATGGCCCCTTCATAATGCCCGTAGTGGACAAATACAAAGACATGGGCACTGTACTCATGGGGAAGGTGGAAGCAGGTGTTACTCGCAAGGGTGCTGCTCTATTCCTTATGCCAAATAGGGTAAGTAACTTTTGAAATCGGGTATTGATAGCCATATTTTAATTTTAGGTTATTTCTTTAGCCAAAATGACATTCAATACTATGCTACTATAAATGTTATTGTTATTTTTGAGACTTAAGATGGATTTAAACATCACCAATGTATTTTCTAAATGCAGGTACAAGTCACTGTAGACCAGTTATGGTCTGACGACATTGAAGTGACATCAATTGGTCCTGGAGAAAATGTAAAAGTCAAGCTCAAAGGAATTGAGGAGGAAGATGTGTCGCCTGGCTTCGTTCTTTGTGACACTGCCGAACCTATCACTACTGGAAGGGTATGTAGTCAAATAGCTTTGTAGCAATTGTAAATAATTATAATGTAGTCATATACCCATATGATGATACGTTTATTATATTATAAATCCGATGCACGCCGTAAACTACACAGTATTAAATACTTACAAATCTTCACTTAGTCTGTTGATCAATTGTGTTATAAAAAATTAAAGTTAATGCATACCATTGTGTCAATTACAGGTGTTCGACGCTCAAGTCGTGATTCTTGAACACAAATCTATTATCTGCGCTGGTTACTCAGCAGTTATGCATATACATTGCGCAGCAGAAGAAATCACCGTAAAGGTAATTCACACTCATACTGAGACTTGGATATGTACTTGTAACTCTTTCAAGGTGGCTTAATCGATTGAGAAAAAATTCGGAGGGGCCTTCAATGGAGACCACTGTTATCTCGGTGCGGGAGGAACACCTTCAGGACGCAAGAACCGCGTGAATCATCTCATATATGGAATATAAACGTCTAACATAATTATTAAGATACTTTTATCGTAATTTTATTACAAGTGTGTAAACAGCAAGATTTACTGCTTTCCAGTACTTTCTAGTGATAACTTAATTTAAACTTAATTGACAATAATTAATCATAATTATTACTTGCAGGCGCTAATCTGTCTGGTAGACAAAAAGACTGGCGAAAAGTCCAAGACGCGACCCCGCTTTGTGAAGCAAGATCAAGTGGCTATCATGAGGATAGAATGCGCGGGAATTATATGTTTAGAACCATTCAAAAAATTTGCTCAAATGGGCAGGTTCACATTAAGAGATGAGAGTGAGTAAACTTAGATTCAATGTTTACATAATCATTAAAATGCTTAAATATGATGAGCCTTATAAGGCTCAAAAATATGTTTGGTTTTTTTTAAGATATTTTTAATATTTTTATGGTTAATCAAGAATTTATTGAGGTTAATGTAACAAATTTTTAATAATTTTGTTTCAGATAAAACCATCGCGATTGGTAAAGTCCTGAAGGTGATTGAGTAAATTGGCACTACAATTTGTAATTTAGCTAGGATAGGCCTTTCCAAACCTATATCAACAGAGAATGCATGTAATAATGTAATCCTGAATTTTGGGATCTGTATCCTGTGAGAGCTCGAGTGTATTGCTTCATCATGATCACTAAATAAATCATTTCGCATTTTCTCAATAGCATAGAACAGCTAGGTTTTATGTAATATTATTTATGGCTGGTTGCATCAGATAACTAAATGTTAATATTAATAATTGGATATTGTTTTCTCAGAATCTTATATTTCTTATTTATTTGCAGACAGAATTAAATCATTAATCGTAAAACAACAAGAACCAGCCATCTTTAAAAAATACGCGATCACTTTTACAAATATGTAACATGTGTTTTATGCAACCGGCTGTAAGTCTCAACCATAAAGCAACACAACACTTACTGAATTCGTCACGATGCTCTTACGTTTGTTAATGTTACTTATCATTCAAGTGAATTTTACTTTAATGTTTAAGCTCTAATTTATAACAGTGTCGTAGCCAATTCTTGAATGCGGCTTTTGAAATTCCTACCCATAAACGCGAACCTAACAGAGATTTGTAGTGGTTATTTTTTGCTCATTCTAAATAAAGATAGCACTTTTGTCAATACAAACACGTTACAATTGCCTACGCGATACCATATAATGCTTAAAATAGAATTCGGCTGCGACATGCAACATCTTGTTGCATATTCTTACTGGTTGCATATTTACTTTTTAAATATACTGTCTTCTGACCTACCCGGAACATATTTTAGGAACGTATTTAATATTTCATAAATGTATGGTGTGCATTTTGATATTGTTAACATCCTGCCTCGGGGTTTATTTGTAACCCTAAATTATTCGTCCATTCCCCACGAGCATCGCGTAGAATTTTAGTATTCAAATGCTTGGAACTTTTGTGAGTTATTATAATGGATAATGAAATACTATATATTTTTTTCATTATAAGCCGCAATTATTTCTGTATACTACTTCTATTATCATGAGCGTGGTGATTTTCGATGGAAAAGGCTCTCATGTAAATTGTTTAATTGATCATCCCACTAAATGCTAGGAAAGAGTTGTCAGCAATTTTAGTGATTCGCTTTTAAATACCTACTGAACATTAAGTCGAACTAGATAATTATATTTTCAATATAACACTGAGTTTGCTTTTGATGTGGTGATCACTAAAGCGTCTCACACACGAAGATAATATAAAATATGGAATAAAGGTAATTCACACAAATAAAGCTACACATAAAGCTGAATTAACACATTTTTTTACAGTGATACAACAGTATCACTTATAAAAGCAAAATAGTGTAAAATAGAACTTCACGAAAATAATATGTGTCTTCAACAGAAACAAGGTAGTTAAATATATTGAAATGTAAATGTAATTATCATTTTCACATGACATATGCTAAAGCGTTGTTATTAGCGTATTATTATAACCAACGTCACGTAAATCGCTAGCCGCTACCAGGAACCTTTGTTACTGGCTTCAATTTTATATAAATGCTGTTTTATTTTTTCGGTCATGTACTTTCTAACAATTTTAGGTATTTATAAACTACATAATTCAGTTTAGTGTTCTAATAAATTGTAATGTGACCAATATTTAATTTTTAACATAATATATTCTATAGTATCTTCATGTTGTGTGAGGCGCACATATTTACTACATTGATTATAATATTCTCTCATATTATGGATTATAATATTGTTTTCTATTACAAAACTAAATTATGTTTTATTTGAAAAATTGCTATAATCAGTACTTCATTCTTTATACTATTTTCATGTCAGTTGAAGCTAAACTTAAATACTTGAGTATAACAATATTAGTTTGCCTCATCTATTTTAATGTTACTTATTATAAACCTGCAATATTTTTATCTTATTATGATAATAGATTATTTATTGGTTTAATGGCCGATGCGGGGGCGAAACAAAGATTTCTATTTTTATCGAGACAGCAATACTTGGAATGAAAAGTGCTGTAACCGTAGATTTAGGATCCTACTACCGTTTTATAGACACCTATGAGTGACAGAATGGGTCCAAAAATAAACAGCTTGGGGGCCCTATACACAACCAGTCCTATTTTGAAAAAAAAAAGTATTTCCTACCATGAAAAACTAGAAACACCAAAAATACCGGTGTCGAAGTTGAGGAAAGAAGTACATTTATTCACACTTAAGTCGCTCAGCTGGTGTATTTCGATTTTGGCTTTACTAAAATCACTCGATTGACCATCTGTTTATTATTCTTTATCTATGGTGGTAACGATGTCTTGTATAAGAATACGACTGAATTTCTGCAAAAAAATGGACAACATTATATACATATTCCCAAATATATATTGGTATTACACTAGATAACTATACACTCTACGATAAAATACTTGGAAACGCCCGCATTTCTAATCATACATAAAGTATTATTGTAGAAACATTGAGAGTACTTATGGAAAGATATGTAAAGGGGTTCGCTTTACGAATATTATTTCTTACAACGTCGGCCCAAACTCCGAATCGTTATGATAATGTATATTATGAATTTATAAATTGTCAGCTTTTTTAATATAATCAGATTTACATTTAAGGGCGTTTGTATAATGTCATATTTTGTGTATATCAGAACAAGATGTGAGGCGCACGTAGTCCCCCGAGCCGGTTCACCCCATGCTTTTGTTTTGGACATGCTTCAGTAGAGGGAAGTAGGGCGCGGAGACGCCGTAGTGCCTTTATGTTGCTGCGGGGGGCTGCGTGGGCGTCACCCGCGCCTCGACACCGACCGAGCACTGGCAGGCTGCGACTATATTATTTTGTTTAAAATAAAATTTTATTAATACTATGGCACTTACTTTTTTCACATGTCACATGTTGACGAAATATTCACACCTACTGAAAATACTATCAGATCTGACTCTAGACGATTGGGGAATCGTCTAGATGTCTGTATGACGGGGTCTTGAGTTCGATTCCTAAGTAAGGTCAAAATACCTTTCTCAAAGCAGCCTGGATTCTGGGAAATGAGCCAATGTGTCAGTTGGCCGCGTCCAACCGGACGACACTGGCGGACTAGGAAGTGAACCTGTGTTTGGGCACGCTTGTGCTTGTGCACGTCACATTTTTTACAGCATGGAGCTGTCCTCAGAGTGTGCGTTCGCGCAGCGGAACACAGATTCCGCTGGGCGAACGTTGTCCTGGCGGAACTTTTTTTAATCCATAGACTTTAGAAGAAAAGAGATGTGTCCGAAAATTAGTGTGTATTTGTGTATAATTGATTATAATAACCTGATCTGAATAACAGTGATTCTGTTCATGGTAAAATATCCTATAACTTTTTAATTACTAACGGAACATCATTGGTACTTGGCAACATGTTGGAGACACTTACAAGGTTTGTGTAAACGTGAAAATCTAGACCCCAAACTGCATACTTTAAGAACTAAGACCTAATAAGTGTATTTTACGTTTATATTTTTATCTTTTAAACCCTACGACTTTTTCTAAATCTGTTTTTTAAACAAATATAAACAAATTCAAAACAACGTATGTAAAAATCTACAGCTCTCTATGTAAGCGCTTTATATGAAAACTAGCTAATGGCCAAACGTTCGCGTAGCGGAAACTTGAATTTCTCCGAAGTTTATGCATGCACTGATTTCATTCATACATAATCAATTATACACAAATACACACTAATTTTCGGACACATCTCTTTTCTTCTAAAGTCTATGGATTAAAAAAAGTTCCGCCAGGACAACGTTCGCCAACGTTCGCCCAGCGGAATCTGTTTTTGGTGAATTTCTCCACAATGGCTGTATACACAAATTTTTATTTACCATACACAATTATAGGACGTCTTACACTAATTATCTGCATAATTAAAATCTTTAAATTCAACAACATTCCGCTGCGCGAACGCACACGTTTGAAATAAACGTTTTTATCCTTTTCTGTCATTGAATAATGAATCATTTTGTCTGCAAATGATTTACGATTGCAAAATGATTTTTGATTGATGATGAATAGTTAATCATTTGCAGACAAAATGATTCATTATTGAATGACAGAAAAGGATAAAAACGTTTATTTCAAAGAAAAAATAGCGGAATGCCACATACGTTTCAATCGTAATCGAGTCGGGATTGGATCGCAGTCGAACGTGAATCGTATGTTGCTTAAGTAAAATTAGGAGAATCGGGCCCCTGGTCAGGATCTGATGATGCAAATCGCGGGCAACTCTCGAAAATTGTATGCACACATACATCGGTAAAAATATAGTTATATACGTGTGTATATTAGAGGTGCACAAACAGAAAATAAGGGGCACTTCACATCGGTGTACAGCAAAGACCACGTCTTATTTGATTCGTATTGGCGAAAAGAGGTTACGACTAGCTAGGGTTGACGCATTTTTGTTGTTCTTACAATTATTCATTTTAATGCGAAATATAATAGTATATCGGCCCACCTTATGAACCTACTCACTCCAGTAGTACAGCTGCGGACGAATTCAGTGTGCAGTCGTTGTGCACGTAATGAAGTCGACAGCTCGCTTCCAAAACGTACATCTACCTACGCCATCGCGTGTCGTTCCCTAGCGCGCTGGCCTAGTTCGGCCAACAGAATGATTCAAAATTTGCGTCGTGCATATAGGAGTCTGTAAAAAAACCGCTCGACAGGTTTTTTGTTGCACATATAAAAACTGAGCGGAAAATCCTCTAGTGTGAAGGGACTTCTAGTCATTAATCCGCTTATCCTCCATCATACCCATTTTTAAATAAAACTTCTTTACTATTTTTATTTAATTATTTTCAGGCAATGTTCATTTTGTGCAAGATTTAGACTCCACAAATAGCAACAAAGAAAGGTAGATGTAAAAAATATACAATGTTAAAGAAATAGAAGGTACCTTTGATGCAACTAAAAACGATATTTACACAATTTTGTCTAATTCCATCACTGGAATGTTAAATAATTTTTAAAAATAAACCTAAAGATAAACATTTATAAAATATAAAAGTACTTTATGTACATTTTTAAATCTCACAATATGTACCTACTCAATTTTGTTCAGTACATCATACTAGTAATACATTCATTTACCTTATTAACACTTAACTTCACCAGAGATACAAGACTAACATCATTGAACATTCATTATCAGATTATCAGTCTCAATATCTTAATTAAGTACCTACAGAAGCTAAAATTTGGCAATGGACATTAATCCTGTGGTTTGATATCATTCTTCTTGACATTTTGATTCATTTGATCATTTTCATACTCCACAAAATCATCAAATAGGCTAGGCCAAGCCTCTGTGTCATCGTAACTACTGAGATCATCCCCAATGAATTCACAGAAATTTAAAAACATATACCATGTATCTTTTGGAATGCCTCTTATGTGTGGATTCTTTTCTAAATACAACAACCATCTGTCCAAAATAGGAGGCTCATTGTTTGTGAAAACCAGACGCCATAATACAATAGCTATGTCTGTAGGCAGTATTCTCTGGCCAGTACTGACATCTAAACCAAATTTAAAAGTAAATCTATACAAATCCTTAAATTGTTCAGTGTCTCTCTTGAGTTCACTTGTGATCTCATTCAATTTGTGTTGAATACCCTTAATAGATTCAGTTTTCATATTTTTCAAGCCCTGAATGAATTCAGATTTTGTGAACCTACACATTTGACTAGCATTCAATTTCCAGGCCAAAACCAAAACTTTAAAATCATCAGGATTTAGCTGTAAATCATTACAAAGATTTTCTATTCCTTCTGCCAATATAGCATCTTCTAATGAATCTTTGTATTGATCAAAAAGTTGATTAATTTTAGATTCAGATATGCGGGAATCATTTGCCCCCAAAGATGACATAGTCCTGGGTATGGTCGGCAATTTCTGATAAAATGGTTTAGGTACTTTTTCTGAAACTAAATGTGTTTTCTGAGTATTGATTATATCAACAGGGCTCTGCTCTCCAGACCTGGTGCTTGATACTTGAGATGTGCTTGTGTTCCTTAAGCTGTTAATGCTGTTTTGATTGTCATGCAGGAGTGGCTCTTGTTGTGGAAAAACAGAAACTGTGACTGCTATATCTGTCAGCTCTGTAATAGTAAAGTTTATAATAGTTATATCTAAGAGAACAAAGACATATGACTACACTATATTTTAGAAATACACACCATCTTTTTTCCTATGAGGAGAAGTAGTAATGTCTGCATTAGCTTGGTTTTTGAAACAACTTAGACAATGGCCCATTGGACAAATTCTGCTCAAATAACTTGACAGTCATAAAAATCTTTGCACGCACAGAAACAGACTTTACAAGTTTTTCATCATAAATGCAATAAAACATAATGATAAAAAACAGTCTGTTGATGCGTCCTCTCAAATTGTTTCGCCAACAACCTGAAATAAATAATAAAATTAAAGGATAACAAAGTAAACACATGACATAGGTACTGATAAAATGTACCCATTGATTTGCTTACCAGAAATTCATATCCTTTTCAGATAACTTACAATAATCAGACTAAAATCAAATCAATCGTCAGCAAAGAGTTTGACTTTTTCATAACAATGAATCCATTGATCTTCTATTACGTCCTGTGCAATAGTTAGGGTAGAAAAAGAAATTTCTCGTTTATTTCTATTACATTTTCTATTCACGATCTTTAATGACAATTTGACATATCAATTATATACCATAGACAAGTATAGAATTTAGATATAATTTAGAGATGGGAAAACATTTAAGGTAAGACTGCACTTGAACTACAGCGCAGCGCAGCGCGGCACTTCTAAAATATATATCATAATTTATTTATATCATATGATATAAGAACTTCTAAAATATAGTAAATAGCTAGGCAACTTCTGAGCAAGGTGAGTAAAATACGCATACATTATTATTAACCGACTACCCAAAAAGGAGGATGTTCCCGAAGGGAGGTTTTCTCAGAAAATTATATGACGTGAGACGAGATGTAAATACTTTTTATTTAAAAAATATTTACATCTCATCTTAACTGAACATACGGCAATAAGAGCACATACTAGTAAAATAAGTAAATAATAAAATACACTACTAGTGTACTCCATTTGAGTTAGTTTACAGTCTTGCTTGATAGGACTTTTTACAGAAATACAAATTAAACAAATAACTATTGGTTAAAATAATTAAGTAACTGTTTTAATTGTATTTAGGTAAGTACTAACATTAACAGCCACATTTTATTTTCAATCTGGGATATTACGATATTGTGCAAGTTTAATGATGTTTAGGAATAATATTTAAGATTTCACATCACAATGATTTTGACCGTCTAGTGAGCACGTAAGATTAGGAATAAACAACGCCGAATGATGATTCCTATGACGAACCTTACCAGAAATAATAACCTATTACTTTATGGTTCATTCAGCGATACAGCGCGATACGGCGCGTCAACGTCAAGTGAAATCAAATATAACGGACTTGTAATTTTAAGTGTAGCTTTTATTTTCAGTGGTCTAGTTATATCAAAACAAAATGAGTATAATCGAGCAAAATTGGTGCACAGAACTTAACCTGAATAATATAGAAGAAAAATGTTATCAGGAATTTGAGGCTAAAGTGGAAAGTTTAAATGAACACTTAATAAATATAATAGAAAACGGTTTTAAAGACAAGAAGAAATACAATAGCAACAACAATGTACTCCAAAATAACGATGAAGAATTGAAAGCATTAATAGAGCAAAATAAGCAGCTGCGCCACTCCATCGATATAAAACTGAATGAACTGTCACAACAGAAGAATCAGTATGAAAATTACAAAAAAGGTAACTATGTGTACCTTTTATTTTTATTATATTAAAGGCTAGCCAATGTTCATTACAAAATATTTATATATTTTATCATTCTCTTTACAGATCAGAAACTGTTGTCTCAAGAAATCAAAGAAACTCATGAAGCATTTCTTATGGCCAAAAAATACTACAAAAAGTTTCTGAAAATCTATTACACCATAGAAGCAAAAAGTGAGGGATCCCAAACTATATTTGTACAGTTTTTTACTGAAGCCAAAAAGGAATCTGAAAATTATTCAGTTCGTCTAGTGAGAAACACAAACACAGGATGCTATCAATGTAAGTTTCGATGCACTTCTTAGAAATGTTTCAAATTTTTTGGGAATAAAAACAATATTGATACGATGCCCATGTAATTCACCACGTTCTATTGAGATCAATATAATGTCTTTATTCTTACATGTGCATGTATGAGTAAAATAATGATTAATTACTTATAAATCCATGACAGTAATTGTTTGGCATTATTAAATATTATTTACATATTATCATTTCAGTATCCAGTGCTATACCAAAACTGAAGGTTTTTGAGGAAGTGAGCAAAAAATTGCTTGAAACAAATGATGTACCTGGAGCACTCTGTAGCATAAGACAAGCATTTTTAAAAAGTAAAATGTACAAGAAATAATGCTTCATTTGAAGATGGGTCAGGTAGCAGGAAGTACTGAAGTGTTCAAGGTGTGCTTTTCTTTCGTATGAATGTTAAAGATCAGAATGTTATACCCAATATTACTCGAAGTAAACTTAGATTTTGTTCAAATCCGTCAGTTCAATACATCAAATATTTTTTGCAACTACTTACTATGTAATGCTAGTTAGGGGACTAAGCCACATTCTGCAACTACTTTGACTCTTAGTAGTACGTATTTCTTGACTATCTCTGAATTTGATTCAAATACCGTAGTCGTAGTCTCAAATAATCCGAAAGCCTCGTTAGTTCACTCATAACTGACCACTTTGGTTATGCTCACCATATGCATTTGCCCGAGAAGAAGGCGCCTGACCTACCTGCATAATGACATTTCATATTTCCTAATTCTGTGACTGTAATGTCTAAGTCGTATGAGTATAATTTAAAAACCGCAATGTTTATTACTATATGGATTCAGAAATTAAGATCATCAAGTAAAATATATTTTTATTAACCATATAAAATACATTTTTAATATAAAATTAATTTGTAACAAAAATAAATACAATTCCATGTTTGAGGTAAGTATTACATACAGTGGATTTCTTTACCCTATATATCAGCCGATGTGCGATTAGAGATAGAATTTTGACATAAGCTCTATATGAAATCTGACAAATTTAGATCTCTAATCAAAAAACAACGGATAGATTGGTTAAAGAAAACCGCAGCAAGGCTACACATCCACATCTTTTTTACAACTAGATAATTTGATAAGATGAAACATTGATGTTATTTCTGACAATGCGATGACTGATAAAAATGAACATGTAGCCACATATGAGTAATACATAAGTATTATCATTAGTTTTCTATATAGAATGCTGATGAATGCAATCGCTTGCAAAAACATTCATTATTTATGTCGAAGCCATATCGTACATTTTGTCAATTCATGAAATGCGCGATATTTTCGTCAAAGGTTGCTTTCACGGCACACCAAGTCGGATACAGTTGGTTTAAGTTACAAATTTTTATTTTAAACCAGCCAAAAAAAAAACTGCGCAACATTTCGTGAAGTGGGCGAAAGTACTTATAACGAATTAAAAATTTGCCTGAAGTACACATTCTATACAATGTTTTTGCAAATGACATGTAAGTAATTACAAATTGGTAATCAAATTTTGAAATTTAACAGCTTACTCAATAAATGACGAGTGGAAATATTCGAGATCCCAGTTTTTTTTGTACATCCTTAAGTGTATTCAAAGATTTTCATTCTGTAATTGCAAATATGTAAAAATCTTATTTTACATCTCTTTTGTCAAGACAACATTTAAGGTACACCTTGAGATGTAAAAGAAAACCAGGGATGCTTAATATAGATATCTGATAATTTATATTTATTTAGTAGCTATGTTTTAGAATACTTAAATTTAAAATTAAAGTAGTATTAAAAATAATGTAATTATAGTATGTAGATTGAAAAAAATAATAGAGATAATTAATTGTAAAGAATTCTTTAATTGTCAATAAAGGAAATACTGTACTGATTTCAGAAATAAAAGATCAGCTGCTATTAATGATTTTGGCTAAATATAGTCACCGGCAAATAGTAAAGGCCGCAAGTTATGAATTTAATGTTTACTCGAGAAAGTTCCTCATAAACACTTATTTTTTTATTGGGTTCGTACAACCACAAATGCTTGTGCAATAAAATAGCTCAGAGCTAATTAAATATCAATTAAAATGAAGTCTAAAAATATTGAAGATTTGTCCTTTTGTTGGTGGATAGCATCACAAGTATGTGTGGTTGGTGAACCCAACAACTTTTGAATAAAAGCTGCATCTATGTTACCACTTTAAATTAGAATCTTTTCTGTAAATACATCTTTTAAGTTACCTCCTACTAAGTGTTATATTTTCAAAAAACAAATTATTGTTGGTTTTTGGTAGCGTGGAAATTCATGTACTAACGATTGGGGTTGTTTGTTTTGCAGTTGCAGTTTTCTACTAATCAGTACTTGTTTATTAAATATCCGTGGGGCTACCGGTTTAATTTTTGTTTTCAGAAGAAGATCTAGCCTTTTGTTTGGTAATAGGTAGGTAGCAACTAGTGCCTAAAAAATATCAAAACAAAAATGGATTTGGCAAAAAACATTGGATTTATAATAAAAAATATATTTTTCTTTGAGCACAATCCGAATTGAAAAGTGCCAAAATGAGCTTGTTCGATTTGATCAATACTTCGAGGGCCTGCCCTAATATAGGTAACAACTAAAATGGTCTGAAAGTTATTATGGCTGACTCCTATCGTAGTTCATCAATATTGTAATCATTACCGTAGCCCAAGACAATGCACATCAGATGAGATTCGCATCGTGAATACATATCACTTGATTTAATAGCTTAAAGTACCTAAATGTGATGAGCGACGTATCCGACTTTCGCGGTTGGTTAGAGGCATAAAATAGAAACCATATATACCTCTATATATTTTGTTTAAATAGGTATCTAACTTATGTTCCTTTTCCAAAAAAGCAACAGGTATGGCAAATAAAGAAAACATAATTTTGTAAAATAGTAATCAAGTAATTAGCCTAAAATATTGGAAACGTTTTTTTGTCTCAAAACTTTATTAGCAAATATAACATGATTAAAATTTGTCACTTATAAGCACAAATATTACTTAACTGTGACGTCACAAGTCCCCACTTTCGGACCAATTGGTTACATCTTAGTACATACATACAACTTTTCATGTTTTGTTGACACCAAAAATACGTTTCCAATATGTTAAGCTTAGTAGATAGCAAGACGGAGTTCCTAGTGCCCCAAATTGGACAAAATATTTTACGGAAAAGTGGAATGTATAGATAGCGAGCTTATTATTGACGAATTACCTAATAAAAAATCGTGCTCTTGATTTTGAAATAAGTTGTAGTAATTAAAATTGGAAATGGGACCATTGGGAAGTATGCCAGTTTAAACCAAAAAAAATGTTCAAATCGGTTGAAGTTATGCGCGAATAATGAAAAAACGAAAAATATCCAAATTGAAAATCTCCTCGGTTTTGGGAAGTCAGTAAGAATAATTAATGGAAAGCAAAAAAAATATTGGTAAATTTTATTAAGTTTTATTTTAAGATAAGAAAGAAGCATTCAGTCCTGGTTCAAACCCCCCTAGGAACTCCGGTATAATTAGAATAAAAATTATGTAACCGTTGTTAACGTAACAAATTTTACTACCTCTGTTGCCCCGAAATAAAACGCGCGGTAAACGTATTCAATATGATAATGTAATACATTTAATGATTCGAGAATAGCAGCATGTGCCTCTTTACTAGGTACTAGTCCAGGTAAATGTTTGATCAACCAGAGCCTACTTGGTTGCTCTCTAAACATTTTGAAGATCTATTTTGGGTCAAGAACTCGGAAAAGTATAAATAACTCAAACAATATTAATTAAAATAAATTAGCTTCAGCCAACAACGTGCGAAATATTAAAGCAGAACTTATACATAGTTTATTTCCAATCTGCTTCACATTCTGACGTCTCAGTTGTGAATTATTTTTTATGAACAATAATAGTCAATTCGTTTCTTAATCTAATAAACTTAAAATAAAAGAAACGTTAATCAAAACAATTACTAACAATCATTGTATTAAAATAAAAATTATATGAGTGATACACATTATTCAACAGAAGTTAACTATGATGGCTGACGGTGCATGCCTGGACGGCGTGTATTCGTAGTTAAATGCAAAAAATAATACAGATTAATTGCACCTACCACCTTCCGGAAAAAAACATGAAACAGTTACAATTAGAGGATGATTTGTTAAAAAGCTAGTTCAATCTTGATTGGGTCATACAGTAGAGGTCCCGTTGATGAAGTATGTGTTGTCGACCCTTCAATGCCTACATACTATTTTTATGATATTTTCAGTTTACCATTCAATTCGTCGAGGGATTCCTCCATTGCTTCCTTACTCAGTGTGGGGGATTTCGACTGCTGCTCTTGAACAACTGCAGGTTTAGGTCGTTTGGCCTTTTCGGGTATTAACATGGCACCTAGGGCGATGAAGTGGAGGGAGTAGTAGAATTTTCTGTAAAATAATGTTTTCCGTTTATTAGTTAAATATTTACTTCACCACTAAATTTTATTCATGAACGGAGCAGTGTGGTATCGGAATGTCTAGAGCTATCATAGCCTCAGGTTTAGCAAGAAGATGATCGAGCTTTACTGAAAATAATATTGCGCATCACCCGGTGATACCTTAAAATGGTTTCTGCGCAGCCATTTGGCGCAATAATCCGCGAAGACAAAGTCTTTCAAGAATTATACCTATAATTGTACTTACGCATAAAAAGCGAGGCTTGGCGCGAGGTGAAGCAGGACAAATGGTACCGTGGCGTAGGTCATCGCAACTCTCGTAGTGATAAACGAGACTGAATCATAGAATAGCTTCTTAGGAACACTGTCTAAAAACATGGGACGAGCTACGAAACGAATCTGTAACAGAATACAATTGAACGTTAAGAACGCCCCTAAAACACTACCTATTTTGTATAATATGTATGTTAGTCTTTAACGTATATACCTATGGGCCAATGCAGCATGAAAATAAAGGTATTTGATTTGAAAATACTTTACCAATAACGGCAGATAAAATTAACATTAGATGCTGCTATGGCGGAATTTCACATTAGTTGCCTAGTCTACAGATAGCTCTAGTAAATAAAAACGACAGAATATTGGGACAACAGTAATTTGTGTTTAATTAGGGGGGCGAGCCGACTGCAACATACCTTTCTAGCTGCGACGGTGAATATGCCGCCCGCGAAGAAGGTGAGGTAGTATCCGGGATGGAAGCCGTGCCACACGGCGGACAGCGCGTACACCCGCGCCGTGCGCCACGCCGCGCCGCCGCGCGAGTACGCCACGTCGCGCAGCCACGCGTTCGTGTTCTTGTTCCAGCTGGCGATCGCTATGCGGAAGTTTTGGGCGAACTGCAAATAAACTACAATTGTATCTTACCTCCGACAATTGCACTAGCTTTGTGTTTCTAATTTGCTGTGTTATTATTATGGTATAAGCACAGACCTACAGTTTAACGTGCACTCCGAAACAGTAATTGGTCTCCAGTGGCGGCCCTAGGGGTGTGCGAACTGTGCCTTCGCACAGGGCCTCGCGCTTGGGGGGGCCTCGCGCCCACACTAATATAAAAAAAATATATATCTGGTTCAAGAAAGTATTTATTTCTAATTCATTCTGCATTCGCGGCTGTTTACTTGATAGTACCTTTCCTTCTAACTTGATTAGAGTACTTTTATGTCCCAAAACTCAAAAATTTTCGCGCTCGCTACGCTCGCGACTTCACCTTACACTGTTGTTTGTTATACAACTTTAGGTGCTTTAGTGACCCAAGGGTCAAAAATTTTTTGCGCTCGCTACGCTCGCGGGTGCTTTAATTTCCACTGGTTTTATTTCTTTCATCCTTTTTAGCCGAACCTAGGTAGCGCCGCTTTTAAGTCCTTGACCCCTCTCTTGTATTTTTGTTTTTACCTGATTACTTAATTCCTCAAAGTTAGAAAGAAATTCGCTCGCTTCGCTCGCGGTTTTTTATTCATTTCTAATTTATTCTGCGCTTACTTTTTGAGTCCTCACAAAGTCTAACAAAAAGCTAGAGCACCGAAGTAGCAAAAACAACTGACGCTCGCCTCAGTCACGGTTTCTTTTTATTTGTGCTTAATTCTGAGTTTTTGAGAGTCCTCAAACAAATAATTAGAAAATTCACTTTACGGTGGACATTTCTAAGCTGTTTAGGCGCTATTTGTAAGCGTTGGACTTTTGTGTCCCAAAACTCAAAAAATTTCGCGCTCGCTACGCTCGCAGCTGGTTCACTTTATAGTAGTTTTTTTTCGAACTTGTTTGAGTACTGTTGTGGTGAAAAACTCAAAAATTTCGCGCTCGCTGCGCTCGCGCCTTTCAGTTTGCGTTGTTTTTTTTTCTTATTTTTTTTGGAATCTTTGCGTCCCAAAAATCTAAAATTTCGCGCTCGCTACACTCGCGGCTCCTTCACTTTACGGTCATTTTTTTTTCAAACTTGTCTGGGTACTGTTGTGTTCCAAAACTCAAAAATTTCACGCTCGCTACGCTCGCGGCCTAATTAACCGGTTTTTGAAGATATGTTTGGGTTAATAATTTGTGTCCCAAATTTTTACAGGATTTTTTTACTCTGTGACGATATTTTGTGGTTTTTTTTTTGGGGGGGTGCTCAATAGGTAGTTAGCCCCGGGTGCCACCCGATGCTACGCCGCCACTGGTTGGGGTCGGCTTCCAGACTAACCGGATTCAGCTGAGTACCAGTGCTTTACAAGAAGCGATCGCCCTATCTGACCTCCTCAACCCAGTTACCCGGGCAACCCGATACCCCTTGGTTAGACTGGTGTCAGACTTAATGGCTTCTGACTACCCGTAACGACTGCCAAGGATGATTGATAATTCTTTAAATATAAACTGTAGTGAAATTAAAATTTTATTAATTTGTTTAACTTGAGCATTTCTCCTCAAACATGACGTTTAGCTAAATCAAAACACCAGCCTACTCTCGCAACACTTACTTTTCACGTAGGACAAAGGGCCTCGCATAGATCTGCCGCACGTAGCCTCGCAATGGCTAGGGCCGCCGCTGTTGGTCTCCAAGATATAGGTACTTAGAAAAGTTGCAGTTCTTGCCTGTCTGTCCTGGAATCGAACCCACGCTTGAGGGGTTAGTTCTTAACCCACTGGGCCACACGACTTTTACTCTATAACGCATATGATATTCAATGATACGCCGAACTCTTGATCTATACGCGATCAGTTGCGCGCTACGCGATTTCTTGACTTGAAAAAAAGTTCAGTCTCATGATGCTTATAACCTGTCATTGCCAACGGCGGACCTACCCTAGGAGGAACTGCGGGCAATAGTTGGGACTATATATAATTATATTTTGAAATAAATAAATGAAGACGTAGAACGATCGAACAAAACTTACCTCAAAACCAAATATGTCGATGTTGGACATTTTGTCCCACTTAGGCGATCCGTCGTTGTTGTACCCGTTGAATCCCATGCCGCAGTTGTTGCAGATGGCCTCGGACAGGAGCCACGCGTGGTAGTACTTGCAGCGTACCACCAGCGTCGACAGGTACGCGTACCACAGCAAGTATAGCGCAGACCATGAACGAGATACTTCGGAGGTGGGGTCCGTTAGCTCTGTAAAAATATATAAAAATTTCATTTTTCTGAATCAGTTCAGTATTTTGCAATGTTTTGGCTATCTATGTAATTACGTTAATGAGGCCACTCATTAAATTGTGGCAACACCCAAAGATTCCACCCGCGCCAAGAATGGGAACTAATTCCCTTACCCGGATGGGGATAAAAATATCCTGTGTCTATCTCCTGGTTATAATCTTTCTTTCCACATTTTTCAAAGGTTCTTGAGTCTGATTAACTCTGAGTTATTTTTCGATGACTAGATATTATATTATTTTAAATTCTAGGTTCTTAGATTACTGCATAATCGAAATTTCAATTCATAAATATATCTGATATCTGCGTCCTATTAATCGCCTTGCCATTAAATAATAATAAATTGGGTATTAAAAAGCAATTACCTTCTAAAACAGTCAGAGGATATTTCTTAGCTAACGTTAAATATAACAATGCCGCCGCTAAAGAA
This sequence comes from Helicoverpa armigera, assembly GCF_030705265.1. Classification (NCBI taxonomy): domain Eukaryota; kingdom Metazoa; phylum Arthropoda; class Insecta; order Lepidoptera; family Noctuidae; genus Helicoverpa; species Helicoverpa armigera. The sequence goes on from NC_087121.1 coordinate 6,617,783, forward strand.
CCGGCAACTTTATAGAACACAGCTGTCCGTGGCGAGGGTTCCTTAGTGTCTGCCGACTTCTCCAACTGAAATTTAAGAAAATGTTTTAATTGCTATGCTTAAAGCTCGCATAAGCCCCCTTCTGTTTGATGGGAGGACCCTGATAATATTTGACTTGTAGGTATATCTATCCCCTACTAACTTATAATGAAAAAAAACATTCTTACCTCATCGACACGAGCACCTTCGATAAATTTGATATAATCAGTATAAAATACTACTGGACCACACATTAATGTTTGAAAGGCCAAAGTGAATGCGAAGTATTCGAGCGGTGAGGGTATTTTCTCTATTTTCACCAAGTCTTCGCCACCCGTAGTTTGCAAAGCCGTCGCTTTCGATTTTAAATCTTTAACGGTCAAACTATCTTGTAGAGAGTAAGCCAATGATGTTACTCTTTGAGTGATAACCATTAACGGACCTGAAAGTTGAAAATGTGATAATTAGTGTTGAAAGTTACGTGAACTATATGTCTAATCAAAGTATTAAAAGTGAAAATAGGTTCATCAAAGTTATGCATACTAATAGTAGTACAGGCTGTTCTAAAAAAAACGTAACCAACAAGAACCTATCCATGAAAGTGTACTACGAGAGAAGAGAATGAGTCTCTGGATCGCATTACTATTCGTCAGTTTCTGAGGAATTGGACAAATTCTTAACAAATCAGGTAATAACCGTTTTATGGTATTTTGTCGCACCTGTTATATCTAATGTATAATCAGCCGTGTGATATATCTGTCGATGTAAATGAAGACATGAAAGATATATCATGGACACTGCCAGGATAACGCTGAAAATTAATAAAATGTTAAAGTACACATGGATAAAATATAGTAATAAAAGTACAATGCATTTTATAAACAAAAAGCAAAACAATAGTGAAGCTCATTGCGTTTTGCGGTAGGTACTTTTTGAATTCAAGTGCTAATTGGCCTCGGTTTTTATCTTCTTATTAACTGATGCTAATTATTCTGACTTCAAAAATTAAAGTCGTGAAAATATTTTGAGCAAATAAGAATCAAGATACCTATTTTGAAATATTTTCTCGTAGGCAGATACGACTTCTCGAGAATAAACCGTTTTTGCAAAAAGGGAACTTATGAAAATTAATAATTTTTAGACCTTTTATGTATTTTAAAGGGTTTAAGAGACTAAAGTATGTGTACATATATCGCTAAGACCTAAAATGCTTTTAACACCATGATAGCTCTGTGCAGACAGGTCTATGAAATTTTTACATAAATACGACCTCACTTTGTGGACTGCTAGGATTACTTACACATCTAGGTACAGGGTTCCCAAGACAAGTATAAAATTATATGACATAAATAAATATATATTTTTTTCGTTTTGTTTACTTACTTGCCCATTATTTGGTGCTTGACGCTCTTTAACAAGGTGTAAGTTAACATAGGCAGCACCGATAAATGGATAGCTTGTCTGAAAAAAATTATTGATTTAATTGTTCGAGCGTAATTAATCATCATAAACAATATTTGATTTATTTATCATTCGTATGAAATTATCTGTTGTACCGTTGAAATATTTCGTAACTGAAAAGTATATGCCTAGATGCCTAGTATCTACTGAAAATACGATATCGCTTCTGATGGGAATAATATTTAGAAACAAAGTGCTAGGAACAGCTCAAAAAATTTAGATTAAGAATAATTCAGGCTTGTTCTAAGTGGAAAACATTATTATTCTTTTTTGCACACAATGCAAATACATTAATTAACATACAACAGCGAGGCTACGGATCGTAACATAACAGCAACGTATCGGGTTAACAAAATTCTTTTCAGGAATTTGTACTTTCAGATTTTTTTTTTTTTGTAAAGGAAATCGGGCATGTTTTCAAAGCTTAATACTAAGCCTATGTGTACACTAAGAACGTTTTTAGCTGATTCACCTGAAGCAAAACCTTTTTAAAGTAGGTGTATCATAATTGATGATAAGCAGCAGCAGGTACGTAGCGAAGCTATATTAGTTTCAGGAAGTAATTTCTTCCCTCTTTAAAAAATTCCCAAGTATCGATTAAAAGGTACCCAAACATATGAAAGACCTAAATGATGGCAGGTGAAGCTCTTCTAAGCTGATATGACCCGCCCTACTACTATCGCATTTAGGTACGTATACACATTGTAGAGCTTGTGTGCGTATGGTTATGGGGCGTGTAATTTCAGCTTAGGGTACTACACACAGCCGGCAATACGGCAGTGTCGCTGGATTTATGGCGAGCGGCATGTCAACAGCATAAACAAGTAGGAAATTAAAAGACTGTAAAAGCCTTAACCAGGCTGCCGGTATTTACCAGTACTATGTGTAGCCTTAGACGAGCTATATTATAATTAAAATACTGTTGTACACATTTGAACACAAAAAAACGATTACATGCATAAATTAAACAGAAATAAAGAATTACCTTCCAAAACAGAAATACCCCATTGTTAAACCTATAACAAGGCACACAGAATGTCGAAATTCCGGAGAAGCATATCTTAATGGTTTTCGAAACAGTCTTGCCAGGCATAGTGCAGCTACTTGTGCGATCAAAAAATTTACCTATTGAAAAAAAAAACTAATGAATAATGTGCAATTTGTAAAACATAATAGTGATTTTCTATTATATAAGCAACAATTCAGCTACCAACATATAATAAAACCATTATATTTACATAGATTGTGTTATTTATAGCTACTTGGATTAAAATTTAAAAGTTATATTTTTTGCCAACTAGGTACTTTGGTAACATTTTAAAATATACTATAATGATAGCTTAAGCTACTTTATTTCTAATTGCTTGGCAAATTATGCAGGAAAGCCTGGTAGCTAATGAAAAGCTGCACAGATGAGATACCAAGGTCAAGCTAGATTACTATTTAGAGTGTAATTAAGGCAACTTTTGACATGCTAAAAGGGGCCAGCTCAGACAAGGTGTGCTTTGCTCAGCTGAAAGGATTTTTATGTATGAGACACTGGAAAATCTATTCAATCAGACGATTTTCAATACAATAGATAACACATTCGATTTAATGTTGTACAAATCAACAATAATATTGTTAAAAACTATTTTAATGAAATTGTGTTTTTTTTCTGCACTTTATTTACTTAACTAAGACAATTTAGTTAACCGAATGCAAGACCTATGTGTATTGTTAAATGAAGGTGAATGAGTTTGTTTTTATGATTTCACAGTGAAATGGCTTAACTGGGTAAGAGTAATATTGCCACGGCTGAAACCTCGGCTACTGGCACAGCTACTGGTAAATAATTACTTTATACCTCATATTATAAAGAGGAAAATTTTATTTTGTTTTTGTACCATAAAGGTTCAGAAACAATTTTGAAAAATTCTTTCTCTGTTGGGAAGCAACACTTTTAGCCCCACGTGACTAGAGCTACATTTCTGAGTATGAGTAGTTTCCATTTAAAATTAGTAAAAAAATATATTTGCATGTGCTGGTGTCAAATAAACATTTTTGTACTTATTTAATTACTTACTCAACAACAATACTAAAACCATTATTTCCAGAAACTGCTATAAATAGAATAGATTTCTTGAAATAAAGTTAACAATAGATTTCAATTTAGATGGAAATATGTAAATATATGAAGTAGTTTTGTCAGACTGGTTTTATTTATGACTTTCAATGTGCTTCACAATATGATTAAATTTGTTTGCATTAATCATAAATGAATGTTATCGCTATGCCTTCAAGCAGAGCCGGCTCTACCTTCAGCAGGTCAACATAAAATTCTGTCAAGTACAAGTCAAATTCCAACACTCACATTTTAACAAAACTGCATGGAAAAGTTACACTGCATGCAAAGTTGTAATTATAGTAAATTTTACATCAGTGTGACTAAATCTGCTTGTAGTCGAAAATTGCTGCTTAATTTAAAACGTTAATACATAGAAAAGTTGGTATTTTGGGGAAGGAAATAAATTGATTGAAGAATTATTCAATCTTGTTATTTGTATTAAAGTGTACAAATTAAATCCTTCAAAATTAAGTTGCCCTATAGTCATACTCTATCTACATTTAAAATTTTGCTATTTGAATTTATAAATCATTAAGGCACCTTGTAGCTACAAATTCATTAATTATTTATTAATTGTATTGAAAACAGCAAAGTAGATTCCGTTTAAAAACAATAGTATAATAATATTTATGAGATATGCAGTACCTACTGTCATAGTATTATAAAAATACTACCTTCCACCAAGTTTGTATATTATGAATTGTATTTACACAACTATGGTATTCATTATTGTATACAGGAATTCACATTAAATTATTTAGTTTGACATTATGAAAATATTGTATTGTGTTGTTTAATTGATTGAATCGGATTTCAACTCAATTATTGACATTAAAACGGTTGATTTACCAGATTAAACTATAAGATACAAAAACTAAGCAATTACAGGAAGAAATAATTACATTTGGTATTTTAGCAGTTCAACAAGGAACCCTAGTTTGCCTATTATGTCTGTCCGCGGTTAATTTAAGTGAAGAACGCACTAGAGACCTGAAATTTGGTACCAATATGTATTTCAATCATGCCAACAAAGTGCAAAAAATAGTTTATTGGGGTACCCCAGTACACGTAAAGTGGAAAATATTTGTTTTCTACTCCACCCTTACGTGTGATGTATTGTTGGATAGGTATTTAAAATGAATACGGGTTTACAAAAATATTTTTTTATATTAAAACTTTTGGAAATAATCGCTCTGAAAGTTGAAAATAATGTGTCTCTTCTCCAACTTAAGAAGAAATTTCTATTGTACAACTGTATAAAAAATACTATATATTTATTAACAGTTTTTGAAAAATTTAAACTAAATAATTTCTAAATTAAGATTGTAATTTAACCGTATTTACAAACATTTTGTATCTAAGTATACATATTTTATTTTATTCTTTGCTTCTATCTTTTAAATATAAATAATAATTAAATTACTTTGTGCAATCCAAAATTACCACCGAAAACGCAACATACATAAGCCATCTAGTTTTTACAAAGTAGTAAGTCAATTTCTCGTTGTACTTGGAGTTAGCATTTTATCTGCATTGATTGATCAGTCATACCTATTATGAGCTATACTTGAGAAACTATGGAACCCTACAGTGACCATGGCCCGACATACTCTTGGCCAGGTTTTTTATGTATTTGACTGGCCAAGAGCTTAATTGACTTCTAATAGTTAGATTGATATTGAATAGCATCCAATAAACAAACCTATTGAAACAAATTAATATTAAGTTGACACAAGGTAATTCTCACCAATACCCAATTGGTGAGAATTACCCAAGTAACAAAAGGGAACATTGAATATTGTCAATATGCAATTGGTAACAAAAATCATGAATATAGAAGGTATTATTTTAAGAAAACTAACTATGTGATGGAATCAGAAACACAGATTCTTCAGTAATGTTTTTGATAGGTAGGTGATCCAAAAAAAAGAATATTAGGTATATTATGTATGATGAAAATATACTTACTAAATCTAGGGGAAGACCAACTTTGTTCGATATGAACAGGAATATTCTACTCCCATCATAATAATCATAATACGTCATTGTCACTAAAAGTTATTTACTGTAAATAAACAAAGTTTCGTTAAAAATAAATTCCAGGCAGAGCAAATTCAAAACATATTACTATTAATGGATTCTTATTCTCTTACCCCAGGATGACAAAAATATCTCCATAAAGCTCGTCGTAACAGATATTTTATTTGTTGAACCTGAAACACCTAATGGCTTTATTGTTTGCCAGTTATCACAACACACATCTACTGAATGTAGCTTTGAAACAGTCGGACTTTTATTGCCTCAACTAGTGACTATCATTTCAATAAAGTATCAATCACGTCATCTTTCTTTGTATCACATAAAAAGAAATTGCTAACAAAGGTATTTTTCAATTTCATACATTTGTGTCGATTACAAACGTCATTCGTTTCAACTTCATAAACGCACAGCGCAGCGGCACGGTCGTCGGAAGGTAGGTACATACGGCAAATCACACCACATAGGGTCAAGGAGCTACGAAAACTTACTGGAGACCCTGATGTCATGTAACTATTTTGTGAATCAACTCTTGAAGGAACCTATTAAATGTTGTGAATAATGGATTTTGAAATTAAATATAGAGTAATTGCACAAATAACATACTGTATTTTTTACCAAACCCAATGTCAAAGTTGAATTTTCGCATAATTCGCGAAGTCACAAAAATGTTCTCACCAACGAGTACTGGAATGTAACACTTAAAAAAATAAGTAATAAAAATATCTGCAGTATAAAAAAACGAACTATTTCTTTCAGTTTCAGGATCTGGAAGTAAGTACTTCTGGTATGAATAAAATCAAGTCATAAGTATAAGACACACGGACAAAATGTTACAAAATAATTTTCAAAATTGGTTCAGTGGATCTAGGGAACACTAATCGGAGATCGATTCATCGAGGTTTCACCAGATTTTACTGGATTACGGTTTTAGAAGGTTGAAACATCAAACAGGATGGGATGGAGTTTACAGTAGGTACTTAATTGGATGCATGAATCTAAAACACCACAAATAAAGTTTTACAAAATTACAAATCGCAATTTTTGTTTAATTTAAATAGATACAACAAATATGTTATTTGAGACCACTTTGAATCTTCTCCCATGTCTTCAATACTACCTACTCGCAAAGTTCCTCAGCTCGTTCTCGGGAATGTTCATTAGGGCCTGACTATTGGGACGGAATATAACGAGGCAAAGTTGGCCAAGTAAAATTCCGTAAGTCTGGAGCGGACTTAACAGCCATAAGATGGAAGAGTATACCTACTTTACAGAGTCTACACATATATATCCTCACATCATACCATATGAAAAGATTTAAACAAAATATTAATAGCTATCACACATTCCGATCCAAAAAGAAAAACTAAATTTATGTATGTCTACACCCTATTGAAAAAGGATAACGTTACTACTTGGGGCCCTCTCGCTCGATTGTTTTTAAACGGTTTTTATTCGCCAAGTTGTACTACACGTTCATGGTTGGATGCTAATCTATTATTTATTTATGCAAAATTCAAGTTACCTAAAGGAATCGCAATGAAAACGTGTTCGCGTTATCCCGCTGCCCCTTGCTGGCAAGTGGAACAAGCGGTTGGCGAGCGGAGACGTTGCCTGGACACAAGTCTGAGTTTCGCGCTTGATTTTTTTGGAACATAAGCCGCTGTCGACTTGAGATTTATACTACCTGCCGTGTGTGGCTTTGCCTCTTTTGTGGAACGGGTTTTTTTTTATTCTTTTCTTAGCTGCTGGCTAGATGGCGCTGTTCTTGGTACCTACTTCACTACCGACAAGCGTTTATATACCGCTCCACGCTCAAACGCTCCCGCTCTCAATGGTAGCGCGAATTCAAATTCTTTCAATTCTATGTAAACCAAATAAACTTTTTAATACAAAAGACATATAACATTTGAACATGAATCCTACATTTTGTATAACATTTAAAATGAAAGAACTTTCGGAGTTAAAGATGGGATACATTATGTACATATTTCTTACTTTGGCTCCAAGCAGCATTGCAAAAAATCCTGAATAAAAAAATGTAATGGTAAGGTTGAATCTTATGATAAAGGAGGAGCTATTAACAAACAGTTTTGCATACTTAATTTATGTCAGTTTATTATTTAATATTAGGTACAGTTATGGATGGATACCTAGTTATTTATATTACAATAGCTCTTAAAATATTTCTCAACTTTGGTGATGAACTTAATTCCAAAGGTGTTTTTTTATCTTTATTGGCCAATTCCATATTAGCTCCAGCTTTGACCAACATGCAGGCTACTGCTTCTCTATCTTCCTCACAAGCTATATGCCTGCAAAACAAATATGATCAGTTATGTATCTATATACAATATCTCAACTTATCTTTTAACTGAGATTATAAAGAGGTTTGTGTTTGTTTGTTTTTTAAAGGCTCTGTCACTGCTGTCAAATTAATAATTTCACTTTCCTTTTCTATTTTTATAGGACACAAGCCATTATAAAATAAAAAGGAAAATGCATAATCAATCAAACGAAAGTATATTTTGATGATATTCTTGATTTGGAGAATGATGAATGAATGATTACAGTACTATACACAAAACTTTAATACATTATATTGTTATTAAAGTTTGTATTATTTAGTAACAATATGTTTTTAGCTTACGCAATACATAATACTATATTCAATACTTACAATGGTGTTGATCCTGTGGAATCACACACATCTACTTTTATATGTGGTGAGGCTAGGAGAAGTTCTACAATATTGCTTCTGCCTTGAGCTGCAGCTCGATGCAAAGGTGTTGCATTCAAAACATCTGCATCATTGACATTTGCATCATATTCAATTAGTAATTTTGATACCTAAATGGACAAGAAATAATTTTTAATCAAATTCTTCAAAAGATAAATAATAAATCTTTCTATATTTATAGAAACGGCAGGCAATAGCTATACATTATACATGCAAAAAAATTTGATGATTTTATTCTGTCTGTTTGTTTATAAAAATTCTCCAGTATTCATGTTTAGCCTTTCTATAGCTATGTTAGTTTAACTTAAGTCTATATTCCTACAACTTATGTAGATAAGTCTCACAAATTAAAAAAGTTCTGTTCACATTATTCAAGTCTCAATCTAAGTTTCATGGTCAGATAATTATGATTACCTCAAAATGGCCTTTAGAACAAGCATAATGTAAAGATGATTGCCCTCGATTAGTTTTCTGGTTAACATTGGCTCCCTTGCTCAGCAGAAGTTTTACTACATCTACTCTCCCAGCTGACGACGATAGTATTAAAGGAGTTGAATTTGTGTCATCCAAAGGGTCAATGGGACTTCCTAAATCAATCAAGAAGTCAACCAAGTGTTTGTTCCCTCCCAATGCAGCCCAATGAATTAGAAGACGTTGGTTCTGTAATGAGAAAAATAAGCAACTTAAATATCTATTGTATTGGTCAATTAAAGTTTAGTCATATAAAAAATGCAGTAGAATCCGTTTATATTGACCAACCGTTTATTGTGACGTATAAGTTCACTACGAAGTTTGTTTTTCATTTATAATTCTTTATAAAAAGTCGGATATAAATAATATTGTTTTAAAAAAGCTTACATTTGTTGAAGATGACCCACTGTCCCACTGGCCGGTAAATGTAAATGCACATACATATATTGGCAGAAAAAAGTGCACACTTACCGAATCTGGTCTATTTATCAAAGCATTATCTTCATCAACCTTAACTTTTACTTGATTAAAGTCTCCTCGGTATGCGGTTTCATAAACTGAGCCTATAGACATGATGCTTTTGTGTTTATAATTATTTAGATAATTTAAAAAACTAGCGTTAGTGTCAATCAACGAAGGAAGCAAGGCAAATTTATTTAAAAGCGCTTCTTTTGTTGCAAAATCACGAAATTCAATGTAATAAACAGTGAAATGCAAAATCTTTGAATTAAACACAAATCGAAAATGAAGTATCATTGACAATTGACATTGACAACTAATAATTTTTTTTTTTTGGAATTTTATGACCTGGTAACTGAGACCTTTAAGTCAAGTCATTTTTTACACATAAACTTTATCACTTCACTTCACGACACTTAAATTGTTTTGATAGTATTTTTAATGTATTTGTATATGGGTTTATAACTGTTCTTGTCTTTTAATAACTGTTCAAGTGGCGGCGGGCGGGATGAAGAATCAAACTTAATTTTCAGTTCACACAGTTCACTAGCCAACACTAATCTGTCAAGTAGGAAGGTTTGGCAGTCAAAAATAAGATGCTCCATGGTTCCTTCTTGTGATTCACAATGGGGCACGTATTACTCGTAATAATCCCAAGTCTAGCAAGGTGTGACGGTGCAGTATTATGGCCAAAGCGCAATCTATTTAACGTAGTGATAAAGTCTCGGCTGGCTTCTTTCAGTCTATTGTACCAGGGTCTAACAGGTAATCTTTCTTGAATACTTCCATACCACTTCCCTTTGATGTTTTGGTCTTTCTTCCACATTTCTAACCATAAATTATGTACATTTTCATTAATACATTGCAGGAAATCAGTCATCGGAATTTCCATTGCATTTCTAACATCAACAGCATTATTACCATCATATGCGGTTTTATCAGCTATTTCATTGCCAGAGATGCCTCGGTGAGATGGTACCCACAGGAACGCAATTTCGATATGCTTAAGGTAATACTGATAAATTATTTCTTTGATAAAATACAAAATATAATTGGACTTAAATGAAATTGAAAGGTTAGCTAAAGATTTTATCAAGCTTAGTGAATCAGAAACAATCAAAAAGTATTTACAATGATCAAGCTGACGAATATATAATAATGCCCTATAAACCGCATATGCCTCTGCAGTGAATATATTACAAGTATTGTGCAGAACAAAGCTTCGAGAGAATTTTGAACGTGAATCGTATATAGCAGCATGCACATAATCGTTCCCCTTACTGCCATCAGTATAAATAACATAATAATTCTTATTTTCTGCCAAAAACTGCAACATTTCAAAATTATTATTAATTGAATTTTGCATTACTTTAATAGGATGTGTAATACTCTGATAAGAGAAGGAGTAACATGGCCATGGGCACTGTTTTCTAACACCAGTAAAACTATTCTCTGTTTCCAGCAATATTTTGGATAATGTTGGGGAATTGCCACTCAAGAGATCCTCTCCTGTTGTTAGTCTACTAGAATTAGTATTTACAAAGGTACAATTTTATTTTTATTTTCTTGTTATTTGCAGCAATTAGCTTAAGACAGAATCTCCCTGCAAGTAGAATACGTCTCAAAATTAAGGGCATCAATTTAGTCTCTACTTCCATGGCCCTTATGGGAGTAGAGCACATTGCACCAGAAATTGTTCTCAAAGCTCTGTTCTGCAAGAGATCTAATTTATTTACATGAGTACTATTTATATACACTAGAGAACTATAATCGAAATGACTCCTAACTATACTTTTGTACAAAATTGACAATATTTTCGGTCTGCCCCCATGAAACACCTGAGACATTTCATTATATTTAAGCCTTTTAGAGCATTCTTTGATATGTATTTAATATGTTCCTCGAAAGTTAATTTTCTGTCGATTACTATGCCTAAAAATTTCTTTGAATTTACTGTGTTTATAATTTCTCCATTATAAATTACTTTTGAATTTGTATTTTCATTTCCAAATATCATGACACTGCTTTTGGAGGGGTTAATTTTTAAATGCAATACATCATTATAGTAGTGGAATAGTTCAGACAGGGCTTTGTTGATATTGTCAATCGCAATTTCTACATTATAATTACTAGTGTACAGAACAATATCATCTGCAAACTGCAGAATTTCTACATTACTATTTACAAATTTACATATTTCACTTGTGTATATATTATATAGCAAAGGAGACAGTGTAGCACCCTGCATAGTACCTCTAGATGTAGATTTTGGACCATACAATGTATTATTGTGCCTTACATAGACTGTTCTATTTTTTAAGAAGTTAAATATCCATTTACACAGCTGACCAGGCACGCCCAACCTAGACATAACTTCTACAAGTATAGTCGGATCTAAACTGTCAAATGCACCTTGAACATCTAGAAATACACAAACAATGTTTAACTTTCTATCTTTTGCATGTTTCAGGTCAAAGATTAAAGAAGTGAAGCTGTCAGCACAACTTCGTCCTCGACGAAATCCATATTGAACATGTGGAATGATGCTGTTAGATTCCATATACCAATCTAAACGATTTTTGATCATGTTTTCAAATATTTTCCCTAGACATGAGGAGAGTGATATTGGTCTATAAGAGCTGGCCAACTTTGCAGGTTTATCTGGTTTGAGTATTGGAATGACACATTGTGTTTTCCATGACTGTGGAATACGTTTACAATGCCAAAGGAGATTAAGAACATTAAGAAATATTTTTTGCGCAGATTCATCTAAATTTTTAATAATACAATATGGAAAATCATCTAAACCAGGTGTAGTGTCTCTCCGAGATATCAAACTCATGTTAAATTCTGACCATGTAAAGGATGTAATAAAAATTTTGAATTTAGATTGTCATTGTTTAATTCAAAAATACTGCCTAAATTATCAGAATCTTTTAAATTACTATTATCTGATAATTTATCTAGAAATGGAGAAACAAACTCATCACTGTATGATTTGTTGCCAGTTCTTATACCTTTAAACATTTTAAGATGATTCCAAATCTTACTTATAGGTGTAGTTCTATTAAAAGTGTTACATAAGTTATCCCAACCTATTCCTCTTTGTTCCGATATAGTTCTTTTCTTAAGCGCATCTTTTCTTTTGTAATCTAAATAATTCTCCATAGTAGACTCACTTCTATAAAGTTTTAATGCATTATAAGAGGCAATTACACTTTTTTCACAAATGTCATTCCACCAAGGAGCTGGAGGCCTGCTTTTAAAATTATTTAATTTAGTGAGTTTAGGAATTGTCATCTCTTTTAAAGTATCTAATCGAGAACAAAAATCATTATAGGTTGAAATAGGATCATACAATTTTAGGGCTAAATCATTGAATATTGTTTTGGAAATAGTTTTATACTTTATCCAATCTGCTTTTTTATATATAAATCTATCAACTGGGGGATTAATTTGATATTTATCTATTTGTAGAGTAATCTCTGTTATTGTTGGATAGTGATAACTACCCATGGCATCATCATGCACAGACCACTCGCATATTGATGCGAGGTTAGCACTAACAAAGCTAACATCAATTGCAGATGGATTTCGTCTCGGGTTATTAACAGTTGTAAAACTACCATCATTCAAAATACATAAATCCAAGTCATCAATGATATTAAATAAATCCTGACCTCTGCTCTTAGTGGATAGACAACCAAATGCAATGTGATGCGCATTAAAATCACCGCTGATAAAGATGGGCTTTGGAAGATCATTAATTATATTACGCAGTCTGTTGATTCGTAGGTGTCCACTAGAAGGAGGACAGTATACACAAAGAATAGTTAAGCTACCATGCACAGTAGATAAGGACAAAGCAACAGTTTGTATGTCTTCATAAAATCTAGTGTTTAAAACTGTGTACTTTAAGTATGGCTTAATTAGTATTGCTACACCATTATGAGCGTTATTGGAATTTTGATTATAAATATTATATCCAGGTATTCTAAAATTATGATCTTTAAACCATGTTTCGTTAAGTAAGCAAATGTCAATATTTTGTTTTTCTAAGAATTGAATTAATAAGGGTTTCTTACTATTGGCACTCTGTATGTTATACTGAGCAATACGTAGCTTAGATATTGTGTGACTTGGATCCATTACTTTAGATTTTTAAGTAAAGTTTCTTTAATACTGTTTATGGTAGTAGGCGTATTATCTCCCTTATTACCTAGTTCCACCAATGTTTGCACCAGGGCCATGAGTACATCATTGCTGGCAACTATTTGTGCTTTGATGTCCACCTTAGGGACTTCCTTAGGTTTATTTACATTATGTACAGTATTATTTACAACAGGCTTATTTACAGAAGTATGTACAGACTTATTTACAGATGTATGTACAGACTTATTTACAGTTTTATTTACATTATTATCAACTAGTTTCATTTTGGAGGTGAAAGAGGTGGAAATTGTGAAATATCAGTCATTTGTTGTTTTGTCATTGTTGCACTTGCGTAAGTTATTTTATTTTTCTTTTCTAAAATTTTGTTTAATTTAATTGGACACAATCTAGATATTGCCAGATGAGGCCCACTGCAATTGACACAGCAGATCTCTGTTGGTTTGTCACATACTTTATATAAATGCTCACCTCCACAAATGGAACATCTTTGTTTACCATTGCATATTCTAGCAGAATGGTTAAATTTGAAGCAACGGAAACATTGCTGCAATGGGGGGACATATTCAAATACTCGGTATGAAAATAAATCATATTGTACATTGTCTGGAAGAATATTTGATAGAAAAGTTATGCTAACTGTTTGTAGTGGTACTCGCTCTTGTCCAACTTTCTTTGTGAATCTTCTTACAGCTATTATTTCATAGATTGAAGACAGTTTTGTATATAATTCTTTGTTAGAGATGTTTGCTGGTACAAATCTGATTATACCTGTTTTTTCTATTTGCGCAGCCGGAATAAATGCTTTCAAATCATGTTTGTTAAGAAAAGCAGTATTATTAATAAAATTATTAGCAGTATTATATTGCTTGAATATTACCGCTATTTTATTCGCATTAATGCGCTGTATGGCCGTCACCCCTTTTATTTCGCTTGAAAATATGTGGTTAAGGTAGATAGGGCTCTTATTTCCTATTCTATCCTTATTGTTGGTGGCTTCAATGAACACTTTAAAGTCCACATAAGGTGCATTTTCTGGATATAGTCTTTTATAATCGGGTTTGAAATATGGTGTATAGTCAGTACGCTCACCGCCGCCGCCATCACCACAGCAGTCCATCGCAGTCCCTTCGCCTCCGGCCTCAGACCGGGGACGTTTATGTGAGGTGGGCGGGTTATCCCCGCCCCCCTCATTTCCCACCATTTTCACAGTTTTCCACACCTAGCACTTTTGTTTTAATTACTTTTACATAAAAAAAACTAGCAAATGTTTAATAAAAACAAATTTTGAAAAAATCCTGAACCGCGCTTATTTAAAGTTCCCGCCAGAATCCCTGACAACTAATAACAACTGGGAAGTAAAGACTGGTAAAGACTCCCCCGACCCGTAACGATTCGATTTTTATGATGGGAAATAAATATTTTTATAGATAAATCTGCTATTGTTAGTTCATAATTTTCACTCAGACTGATGCGTGCAGTAATAATGACCCATTGTAGTGAAAAGTCTCAACTCTTGCATAATTCGGCGAAAATCTAACATTGTAAAATCACACATCGCATCGTTAGCTGCCTGGGAAAGCCTTTAGTTGTTTGACAGAAGAACTCTCAGTGTTGCACTAGATTAAAAAATACAAGCTCATGACCATTGACATATATTCTAGCGATAGACAAGAACATCCATACAAATAATTTACCCGCTTATGTCGTCTGTTGACATCTCGTTGACGTATTGTGACATGTAGTCATCCTCATTGATGTTAATTGCTGAAGTGTCGCTCGTATTTTGCCTACATTTTATATTACTCAAAAAGTTTATATCTAAGTGAATTCAAAATCATGTAATATATCAAAAAGTTTATTTATATCTAATTGAATGCAAAATCATGTAATATATTAAAACCAGGAACTTATTTTTAGAGTTTTTAATATTAATTACGATGTTTTTTTTCTTAAGAGGGCTATCACAAATTTTCGCGAATTTAATTATTTTTTCTTGAAAGTAAGAACATACGATGACAAAGTGAAGTCTGTTTTCATTGATATTTTACCTACTGCCAGTTTTATGGCACATCTGTTTCTGCACGATTTTCTTAATCCATAATTTAAGATGGCGGGCGGGAACAAATTAATGCATATTTGTAAAATTGAATTATAAATGAAAAGTATGTTATACAAGCGTTGTAATAGCATGAACAGCGTGTAATTTTACTAACTTGACTCTCGAATAGTTTATATGTGTAAGTTTATACCTTGATATGTATTTTCTATTTTATAATTGTCGTTTCATAGACATCCATCTGACGCAGGCGTCAAAATCGCTCTGATTTGCCATTTTGGGCACTGCATAGTCTGCACTGCAGTTCAGTGTGGTAAGCTTTTTGTTCGGAACGTTCTATCTAGTACGTAGTACATATATATCGATGCTCATGACATTCATTGACACTTGACAGCAAGCTAATTCAACCAGACCAGCATGCTCTCCTCCAATCCAACTCTTGCTTTCTGTAACAAAAACATAACAATGTGCAGTCTGTAGTAAATAATACGACTTTCCACTGTCTGTGGTAACTTGTGGTGTATTGGATAAACTAGTTTACAGATGTAAACATTTAAATAAAATTATTGATTTTCCCTTATTATTTGGTCAATTGGAACTTTTGTACTACCAAAACTTTCTAAATCGGAAGTATAGTTATTGGCATTGATTTGAAATGGAAGCCTTTTTGAATTTGAATGACGTTCTAATCTGTAATCACTATTTCTTAGTAGGCGGCGTATTTCTCGTTTATTTAGTTTATAGAATTCTTCATTCGATATTTTCCGATAATAATTATATGCGCACACGATATAGAAGCCGAGGTCATACTTGGAGAAGCATTCAGTGTAACAAATCATTACCTTATAATATTTATGTGAGTACACTTTATTCTTATTATTTGTCTATTTGCATAACATATTGATATAACTTGGCATTTATTGCAGTGCACAAATTGTGGTAAACTGATGTTACCAATTGTGGGGCTCTTCTGTGAATGTTGCGCTATAAGCGCATGCAAAAGGTGTCATAGGGCTATAGATAAAAAGTTTAAATGTAAATCACTTTCTTGGCCTGGAGACAAGCCATTTTACCATCACTGGGTTCATGGTATGCATTCATGTATTTGCTTATTTGTTGATAATAGTATTAGTTTATTTGCCTTGCCATATGTGCTTACAAACATTTTCTTTATCAGTGGGAACCAGTCCGTCTGAGAGTGTGGACCAGAATGAAGAAGGTCTTAGAAAGTACTTTTGTTCATGGTGTCAAAGAACAAAACTATGGGCTCATACTCTTGCTGATGATAGAGAGGTATTCTTTTATAACCTGACTGCCAAGAGCATTTTCTAAACTGTTTGGCTTATTATTAAATATGGTATTTTATAATAACCCTTTAATGTTATTTATTAAAATTTTGCAGCTATGTGATTTTCAAAAATACAGAAATATAATAATTCCACCTGCATGTGTTCAGTTAGAAAAAGGAGTTGTTTCTAACATAAAACATCCAGGTGACAATGAATGGGAACCATTTATAATTTTGGGTATGTTTTCTACTTGAATGAACACAAATATCTTTTTACCCATATGGAGCAAAGTCCTAAAGCAAGGCAGTATATTTTTATTATAAACAAGTGCTAGCTTCCTTCACCTGCTAGCTTGTGGTTAACCTGTTTCCGAGACAACAACTTCCTTCAGAAAGATATGTATAAAGTAGCTTACATTTTTTCTGATATGCATTATTAGCCTTATTTCTGCCCAGTTTTATCAAAATCCAACCATACTTATTTTTCTTAGCACTATGGATTTATCATATTTATTATAAAAAACTCCCATAATAAATAAACTCTTATAATATGTGGAGTTTGTTAAGTTTTGTACTGAAGGCAAGAAAATAATGTCATTGTATCTATTTTCTTGTTTGAATGGTAATTTAATTGAGGTAAGTGTATTAGTGGGTTACCTTCTTTGCTACATACTGGTGACCTGCCACCTCTATATTCAAATGGAATACTAATGAACTTGATTGATGGAAAGAATATTTCATTATTGATGTGTTATGTTTATTAATGCTTACCTACCTAATTACTAGAAAATAAAATCTTATCAATTAATCTTTGCTGCTACACAATGTTTTAACTTATGTCAAAAAACATTGAACTATTAAAAGATTCAATATCAGTGAGCAAAACGAATTACGCAATCGTAATATACGTTTAAAAATTTCAGCTAATCCAAAGTCCGGAAGCAATAGAAGTGATGAAGTACTGTCTTTGTTTAGAGGTCTGCTTAATCCAATCCAGGCAAGTTTGTTAACATCATTACATTATACAAATGTAAAAATTTTTATAATGTCTCATTTCTATAATGATATAAGTTAATTCATATTTATTAGGTAGTGGATATCAGTTCAACTTCTCCTGAGAGTGTGGTGCGATGGTTGCCTCCAAGATGTCGCATCCTCGTGGCCGGCGGCGACGGCACCGTGGCATGGGTCATGAACTCTCTCTTCTCTTTCCCTCAAGTTAAGGTAAACAGCTTACGTAATTTATTCTTTTACTTAATTATTAACGCTTTTATTTAGCTTCCACCCTCGTCCCGTGGGGATTTCTGCCTGGGTAATGGTGTAGCTTTACAACAGTGAAGGATTTTTTAAATTATCGTATTAGTTTTAATTTACTGTAGGTATACTTTTTTTTCAGGCGGCAGTTGCGATTTTACCTATGGGCACTGGCAATGATTTGTCGCGTGTGCTCGGATGGGGCGCTGGTGGGCACACTACGCTAGACGCGCACAACATCATTAATTCTGTAAAGAATGCCAGTCATCAACCGCTGGACAGGTAATAATGGTTTTATTATTATTTTGAAATGGGGAATGAATGGCTGACTTAGTAATTTAGAAGGCAACATACATTTTTGGGGGCGAATAATGATATTAAAAAGAAGCCTGTTTAGTTAGCACCCTTTTGAAATTGGAGTCAATCTATAAAAAAAGGTTCAGAAAGCGAATTCAAATTTTTTGTCGACCGCATTTACGGCAAAGCACATTACATTATATAGTCCTCCTTATCGATTTCGATAACGGCGACCCATGGCAAATTCACCTCCTAGCGTGAGCCCTGATGTGACTGGCTAAACCGAGCTTTGATTTGAAGACTCGGTCGCAAGCGCTGCAGTACAACTGACCCGCAGCATTGAGAGTGTAGGTGTACGAAGGCTTAGGTCTCTCTTTTTGTAATTGGCGCTTTTCGTCTAGAGCCTCGAGTCTTTTTGCTTCGAATAGCTTGACATTTTGGTAGATGTTTTTGCGCCAAGATGACCTATTTGAAGCAAGCCTCTCCCAATCATTAGGGTCAATACCGCAAGCCTTCAGATGTCTTTTGAACACGTCCTTGTAGCGTAGATATTGTCCTCCTCGCTTCCGTTTACCTTCAGCCATCTCTGAGTAAAAGACCGCTTTAGGTAGACGGTGGTTGTCCATTCGAAGGACGTGTCCACACCACCTGAGTTGTCGCTGCATTAGCAATGCCTCCATTCCATACATATTGGACCGTCGGAGCACCTCTGTGTTGGGAATGCGATCCTGCCACTTAATTCTAAGGATGGACCTCAGACACCTGAGATGGAATGTGTCGAGTTTTTTAATATCTGACTTGTACAGGCACCAAGTTTCTGCGCCGTACATAAGCACAGGCATTACTAGTGCCTTGTACACGTCAATTTTAGTTTTCAGCTTTATGTCATGGGATCTCCAAACACGATCACTCAGTCGTCCAAAAGTTGCAGCGGAGTTTGCGATGCGTAGTGGTATCTCAGAAGCTAGGGTGTTATCATGTCTGATATTGCTTCCTAGGTATTTAAAATGGGTTACTTCCTCTAGTGGCTTACCATCTATCTTTATAGTATCATTATCCAATTCGTGTCCACGTGACGGTTGCTTGAGGATTTGTGTCTTAGCGATGCTTATGACTAAACCAAACCTTTGGCAGGATTGATGAAGTGCATCGACGTATTTTTGCAAATATGTCAGGTTGTCAGACATAAGACACACATCGTCAGCGTAGAGTATTTCGAGGATGGAGATCTTAGTCAGTTTAGATTTTGCCCTGAACCTTGAAATATCGAAAACGCCCTTATCAGTACGAACATTAAGTTGTATCTGATCATGACAGTACTTCAAGGCATCTCTCATAACAACTGAAAAATAGATGGCAAAGAGTGTGGGTGCCATGACGCAGCCCTGTTTTACTCCACTCGTAATCTGGATTTCCTCAGAAAGTTCATTTTCATGTTGGACTTTCGCTTTCATGTCAGTGTGAAAATGACGTATGAGGTTAATGAACTTCTTTGGATACCCAGACTTCTGGAGAACAAGCCAGAGAGCCTCACGTGGGACTCTATCAAATGCTTTCTCTAAATCGACAAAACACATGTAGAGAGGCTTTTGGTGTTCCAAGCTTTTCTCCTGGAGTTGCCTTACGACGGAGATGGCGTCGATAGTACCTCTGGCTGGACGGAAGCCACATTGACTCTCAGGCAGGTAATCCTCAGCTAAACTACTAAGACGTCTATTTATAATGTGTGCTAAGATTTTACCAGCACTGGAAAGAAGCGATATGCCTCTATATGAGCTGCAATCGGAGACATCTCCTTTCCCTTTGTAAAGCTTGCAGATCACCGCATCCTTCCAATCCTGTGGGACTTCTTCTGTCTCCCAGACTCTTGAGACAAGATGAAACAGTCTCCGTATGATATTTTTTCCACTGTATTTGTAAACTTCTGATGGTAACTGATCCATGCCAGGTGTTTTTAAGTTTTTCAGACGTTTAACTGCCACAACAAACTCTTCAAAACTTGGTGGATCCTCCAGTTGTTGGCAGACAGGCAGGTCTTGGAGGTTGCTGATATACAACAGGTCAGCTCTGAGCGCATCGGGATTCAGAACATCATTGAAATGCTCTGCCCATCGCATTATTACATCGGCTTTTGACGTAACTCGGTGCTGTCTGTCTTTTGTGTACATTGGTGCAATTTTTCTTGCCCGTGGGCCGAAAATAGTTCGTATACCCTCAAAGAATCTGCCAGTCTGATGAGTATCAGCGTAGTGCTGCATTTCAGCAGCTTTCTCTGACCACCACTTGTTTTTGAACTCTCGAACTTTACCTTTCAATCTCTGCGAGGCATTACTATTGCTGAGTGTTTCCGTCTGCTTTGAATTTAGTTGATGCCTGTGTTGCTCTACTAGCGTTCTGATTTCTTTGTCGGATTCGTCAAACCAATCTTGGATCCTTCTCTTAGGTTTTCCTACTATTTCCTGTGCACAGCCATGTAAGTGTTTGGCATAGGCTCTCCATTCTCCATCTATATCACTAAATTCGGCATCCGGAGCACTCGCAGCAAATTTTAGATCTAACGCTTTACCTAAGTCTGGTGAGGTGATAAGTTTCGAGAAGGTCAGCTTGGGAGGGATTTTGTTTGGGGCTCGTCGTGGTGCTTTCAGTTGTAGATACATCTTTGATCGAATAAGACGGTGATCAGTCCAGCCAACGGCACCACGCATTGCTCTTGTGACAAGAACGTCACGCAGGTCCTTCTGACGGACAATGATATAGTCTAAAAGATGCCAGTGCTTGGATCTTGGGTGCATCCACGAGGTCTTGTATTTCTCAGCAAGTCGGAAATATGTATTTGTGATACCAAGATTGAATTGTGCACATAATGACAGTAATCTAAGGCCATTATCATTACATTTACCAACTCCATGTTTACCGAGAGCACCGTCCCATATATCATATTCGGTGCCAACACGAGCATTGAAATCACCCAGTAAAACAATTTTATCACAAGCTGGAATGTTCTCAAGAGTTTGTTTCAGTTGTTGGTAAAACGTCTCTTTATCTTCGTCCGCTGAAGGCAGTGTGGGCGCATACACACTTATGAGGTGGGCGAATTTGTTACTGGCAATTGGGATACGGAGAGTCATGAGACGGTCATTGACACCCTTGGGTAGTTCACTCAGATCTCTCACCAAACCATTGCGAATAGCAAAACCCACACCACTATCAGCCCTCTCGCTGGCAGGTCGTCCACTCCAGTAATATGTGTAGCCTCCAAGTTGTTCGCACAGCTCTCCAGTATCGCTTAAGTGCGTTTCACTAATGGCAGCTATGTCTATGTTATAGCGAGCCAATTCCCTTGCTATAAGGGCGGTTTTTCTTTCTGGGCACTGGTTACGGTCATTGTCTAATAGGGTCCGTACGTTCCATGTAGCAATGCAAAGTTTTTGATTGTTTTTCGTATCGTTAACTTTTTTCTGTCTCTTCTGACCGCATTTGGCGATGTCCAAGTGCCCGCGGTTTGACACTTAGATGATGGATGGGACAGACTATTTTTGGGCCACCTTTTCTAGGCCCCTCCTCTATGCAGAGGAAAGCAGAGCGATCCTAAATAGGGCTGCTTTGTCACCAGTTGTGCTGCCGAACCCAGAATCCCGTCCCAATCAATTCCGGGAGCGACCACTCTCCCCTGGCCGCCTACGTGCAGAATGCTGACTAGAGCCTCAGTACATCGATACCTACACCCCACCGCCAGCATCCCATCGCCGCAGGGCTTTTATCGCTACGATCCGGAGGTAATTTGCTAGGGTCATCTGCGCGTGACTTTGATTTTAGTGGATATGCAGTTGCGCGAATACACACCCACTCTCTCATTCCCGCTCTCTGAAGTCCAATGGGCTGGCAGGCCAGTACGATTGGCAGAGGCAGGAGTGCAGCGAAAGGCCGTAAACCACTATATGGATCCTGATAGACGCCCTTAAGGTTTTTCGCATTACCCTGCTGCGCTATCCGACATTATATTCGTAGGTTGATATGGACTATAATGACGGAGCAGACTTAGCACATTGGGGATCACCAAATTCCTTTTGTCACTTCTAGTGACGCCCATAGGAAGAAGCGGGGACATTACATTATATCACTGTAATGGAATAATATGACTAAATAATTTGTGTTGCCAGATGGAAGGTGACGATAAATCCTAAGCGCACTAGACTGGGTCGCTACCGGCAGCCGCGCATGCTGTATGCGTACAACTACGCGAGTATCGGCGTAGACGCTCAAGTGGCCTTGGATTTCCATCATGCACGCGCGCAATTTCTCTACAGATACGCTAGTCGGACTCTTAATTATGTAAGCTATAAAAGTATCTAATACATCCAGGTTTCACACATCTTTGGCAGTCATTACGGCAAGCAAGTCTGACAACCAAACTTGTTCCTGTACCTGGATAAAACACAGCCCATGTTTAGTGCAGATAGTGCCGCTTCTTAACAGTAAAAGCATTTTTCAAATCGGTTAGTAGTTTCGGAGCTTATGCATATTAAACAAACAACAAATCCAACAAACAAACAATAAATATTAGACTACTGCTGTTTCGGCTTCCTCAATGCGGGTTGGTGATTTCCGACTTCCTCATGATGTTTTCCTTCCCCCTTTTATCAGCCATATTAGATAGACTGTTAGTCAATTATATTTGTTTAAAGTTTAAACCAAACCTAACTGTAGTAACACATATTTGAGATGGCGTACGCGTTCCTGGGCGTGGGGCGGGCGCTGGACGACGGCGGCTGCGGCGGGCTGGAGCGGCGCCTGCGCGTGTGCGTGGCGGGCGAGGCGCTGGCGCTGCCGCCGCTGCAGGCGCTCGTCGCGCTCAACATCCCCTCCTGGGGCGCCGGCGTCGACCTCTGGAGTTAGCATACACTTACATTTTTCAAGCGATACTGGTATTTTGAGTATGTAGTTAAATTTTAAAATTTCGTAGTTATTTCATTCCGGTATAACTCGGGCCTTACGATCCCACTACCGTTTGATAGATTGCCAATGGAGAAAAATAAAGTCACTCAACTAAGTATTGCAGTTTTGCCTTCACTTAAAGGACTCGATTGCCAAATAATTATAGTTTTATTTACTTCAGCTGCAGTTCAATTATATCTTCTGACAATTACAATTTCTTCAGGTATGGGCAGCGAAGATGAAGTGGGAGAGCAGAGCATTAACGACGGGAAGCTTGAGGTAAAATGCCGACGTTTTAGTGTTAAATATAAAATTATCCTTAAACGAACAATATCGTTTTCCAACTAAACATTGTATTAACTATGATTACAGGTAGTCGGAATTTCGTCATCGTTCCACATAGCGAGATTGCAGTGTGGGCTAGCAGAACCTTACCGTTTCGCTCAAGCTTCTAGCCTAAAGGTAAATATAATAATAATTATGTATCTCTAAATAGATCTGCATACTGCGCAGTTCTTACATATTATGGTTCACAAGCATTGTACCCTCCGAGAGTGGGGGATTAAAAAGTTATTTTTATTATACGAGATTTGCGGGGTAAAGAGATTTCTAGTTATGTGCTAGCTACAACATAAGGCTTTAAGTTATTTTTATTTGTTCTAGATTGAATTAGAAGGATCTTGCGCTATGCAAGTGGACGGCGAGCCGT
This sequence comes from Helicoverpa armigera, assembly GCF_030705265.1. NCBI lineage: Eukaryota > Metazoa > Arthropoda > Insecta > Lepidoptera > Noctuidae > Helicoverpa > Helicoverpa armigera. The sequence goes on from NC_087121.1 coordinate 6,641,788, forward strand.
GGATGCAGGGGCCCGCAACTATTCTGATCGAGCCAGCCGGCCAGAGCCTCATGTTACGGGCGAGCGGGAAACAGCGCAAGAACGAATGATCTCTTACGTTATACAAGCCTTATTTGGCTCTTATAAATTCACCTAAGGTGTTAGTTTAGTACTCAGTTATCGATTGATAACATTATTTTAAATGACAAATCTCACCACTTATTTAAGTGCCAATGTTTGATGCACATGTTATGAGTTTGTGAAACAAATTGTGTAATAAACACCCAATGTTATTTTTTTAGGTATTTTATTTAAACAAACAATCCTTTTACCTAGATTCTAGATGATAGTGGAACTATAGCAAAAAAAACTATTTAATCCCTTTTAAAAAGGAGAAAGTTCTCAATTCGGATGGATTTCGGATTTTTGCGTTTATTCTCGCGATATGCGCTTCCATCGTTTACAAAATAATTAAAACATTAATGGCCTTACTACAAAAACTTTAAACCCTGTTTTACACTTGTCTAATAAAATTTTGGCTGCAAAATGAACCATATGTCAACGTCATAATTTGACATTTTTTTAGACAAGGCATAAACTGACGTTTAAAAGTTTTTGTGGTAAGACGGTAATTTTTTTTGTTTGAAAGGGTATATCTTCCAAAATGGTCCCATCGTCATCACGTTTGGTCAGGATTTGATAGTGGAATCAGGAAATCGAAGGCAACTCTCGAAAATTTTAGGCATTCATAGAGTAGGATAATTGTTACTAAATTGATTTGATTATTGTTACCAAAGGTTTTATGGGGGAGAGGATGAACAGGTAAATAACAAGGAAAATGTAAAGAAATAATAATTCAGTAACAAGAATTTTAATGTACATAGAACAAAATAATGGAATTCTAAAAATGCTCAAAATCTACACAAGTCCTATCCAACTAATTGGACACATAGATTTATTTCTATAAAATAAATGATGTAATGTTTCACTTCCCTTTCAATAACACGTTCTTATATCGCTATCATAAATATTATACATAAAAGGAAATAAATTCCTAAAAATTACTTAACTATTAGATATTGTGACCATTGAACACAGAAATGAGTCATAAGTTAGTATATTTTGGGGAAACCATTAACATTTTTAATGTCAAACATTAATACCTTAGGAACTACGAATTATACACGCCTCATATTTTTTATAACATTGATATAGTAATTAACAACAGTAGCCTATAACAAATATGTTAAAAATAACAACTATTAGGTATATATTCATTTTGTTGATGTAACCTATTGGTTACTATATTAGGACACTTGAATGGAAGAAATATCTATCTAAAGTAAGTTACATACCATAGATGACATAAAAATTGTATATGTATTTATCGTACATTTAGTTAGGCAGTTTATATAAGTTCTGTTTTCTTGCTAAATAGCCAACTGGCTACGTGTATTCAACACACTGTAAATATATAGTAGGTACATAGGATAGAATACCTAACATGCAGTTTATACAATAAAATGAGAAACTCAATCTCGCTATCAGTAGGGGTGTTCTATTGGTAAAATATAAGCAGGATACATGATGTTTCAAAAATACCCGTAAAGTGGAAAGCGGGTTAATTGGTCCCTTGTGTAACTAATTCACAAATGTGAACACAGAAACATCTATTAACATGACATCAGACACTTTGTGGCGGGGTGTACTTGCGACTAATTAAGGTCATTAGCTATATAGGGGCCTTCTTTAAAGTTTTAGCTGCTGACCTTTCTTTTAATCGCATTAAAACAAGCTACTATTGGCGTCCACCTCCCTCCAAATGTAAATTTTGAATCCGTCATCAAAGAAGGATATTTCGTACTTATGATAGACCTGACCCCACTGGGCCGTCATAATTGTTCACTCTCCACCCACGAAGTCACAATCTGCGATGGTATTTTTACGGGTACTTTTTGTAACAACTTGCTACTTATATTAGACGTTTGCCATTTCATCCATTTTTGTAGTAGTTTAAAATAATAAACAGTAGAAAACGTAGACGAAACAATGAGTAAATTAGAGATGAACCATAGAGATGCCTTCAACCTTCACTCATCGCAAATGGATATTTCATCCAGAATAATGCAGCAACGTGAAGGATACAGAACACTAATCTTTTTAAATTTCTACGGAACACAGAACACGTACCTAAAATTATGTATTCGAATACTGTTTAAAAGACAATGTTTTTGAGGAATGTATGTAACTCAAATCATTTAAAAATACATCCAAAAATAAATTCTATTAAAAATATTACGATACTGCTGTCATATTTAATGGAATAGTGTATTAAATACCAAGAAACTCCTATTTCGTTTTAGATATAATTTTGGCACGATATAAAACATAACATAATTAATTTCTAAACAACACAGCCCCAAATAGAATTTAGGTATTTATAAATCATAATCTCGTATCTTTGCCTTGCAGGGGAAGACATTTTGAATGTCTTTAATCAGGTAAAATACACTTTGATCACTTATGTGTCTGCTGATATATAAAATGTCGAATCTAGTTTTTGCCTCTTTAGAAAACCTGGAATGTCAATGTGTTAAAACTTAATTCTTCGCAATCAATAGGGGATAGAAAAGATATAAAGAAGTTATAATAAGAATATACTTAATGCTTTACGAATAAAACCGTTACCGAATTCAGGCTTCATTGAAATCGTTATATGAAGCTTAATAAAGAAATATATTATTACATTGTTTCTCATTCCAGGGACAGACATAACATTCGGTGCACGGAATGTTAAATCAGTCGTAACATAAAGGTACAAGAATTTGTGGAAAAGTGCACCTAGAGTTCAACTGCGAGTGGCGCCTTTTCACACTAGCATGCTTTTTCGCGGTTCCGGTATTCAAAAATATGTCTGATTCAATATGCATTATCAATGAGGGTTTTCTAAAATGGCGTCCACCAGGTGGCGCACTGAGTCGTCAGGTCCAGGTAACTGTCAAAGTGCTTATCTTTACTATGAATAGTGAACGATTTTAGTGGTTTTTTTATTTTATAATTAAAGCACTGCATTATTGTTTTACTATTGAGGTTGAGTAAATAAAAAAAACTAAATCATATTGTGTTAACAAATTTTTCAACAAGCTTTTCCTTAGTACCAGTGACTTTTGCACCCTCTCTCTTAGCTCAATTTTTAGTTCGGAAACCTTATTCTGACCGTAGTCCATAATAAAATCAATAACACTTCCAATATAACAGAATTTCAATAAACAATAAGTTCGGCACCTACAATTCCATACTATTTGACAGCTGTTTGGACCAGACGCATACGTGGCGCCACCCGGTGGCAGAAAAAATTTCAAAAACCCTCATTATGCTAGTCAATGAATTTGCAGACGAACTTATGTAAAGGGAAAATACCAGTGACTAATGTACAAAGAGACGAACCGGGGACGTAACCGTCTTATTTCAGCGGAAAACCACGTAACTTGAAGTGTTCAATTTGAATCATAAAAATCTCAAAAATAAATTATGTATAAAACATTAAAAAACAATAAAAAGCATCCAAGAAAATGGTAACTATAAAAATTCTCACAATAACAAATTATTTAATTGGCTAGTTTTAAGTCTTTACTAACTGTAAGACTGTGTAGATTATACATGGATAAATCCATGAAAAGTATCATCCATATTGTAGACAAATCGCACAATGAGTATAAACTTATTTACGACCGTAAAATACAACGGTCCATGGAAGTACTGGTTCTGCAATGTAGACCATACTCATTAAGGTCTGGACCTTATACATCTGCAGAATTTGTTCCATATCACATTTGCATCAGATATTATTTGACTAAGATTATAATCAAAAAATAAAATCAACTACCTGTCTTGACTGATAGTCTCAATAAAAACTTTGAAAAGTTTTTGCCCATTGAATTTACCCTGTACTCACAGGAAAATGTTAGTATTGAATAGTCACAGACTTCTGCCAAGACAGATCTCGTTCTATGAACAGATTGTTAAGTAAATTCTACTACACTTTGACTATAAGATCTACACAAGCACGTTATGTTTGCAGATTTCAAATAAGATGGTTATTATTTTTATCTTGAATAACTAAATGCATCTAAATTATCTAATCAAGTATATCACACACCTCCTAAAACCATTCTACAAAACTATAAAAGTACCTGTGTCCTATAGTAAAATTTCCTATTTAGTGTTTGATTACACCAAAATTCATTCTCAATTGTTCTAAAAACACAAATGTCAAGATAGTATGTGGCGCAAGCCTAACAAATGCTGGAATGTAGCCTTTAAAGAAAGCAAGGGGACCTTCCCTTGCAGTACTTGTAATGAGATGGAAAATGCCTTTAAATTCGCCAGGCTTAGCATTCATGGCACGGGTTTTCAGGACATCCACAGGTTGTGTCATAGTTGTTGCTACGCCTCCCTGAAATGTTACAAATAATATTTATGTAATAAAATTATTTATTTCATATTAGAAGGCTGTATTGGCTTAGTTTAATTGCAAATGTTTTCCTCAAACTGCAAAACTAACAGACGATTCTTGGCAAAAATACCTTTCTGCGCATCATAAAAAAAAAACTAAATTGAAATCTAGCGTGTTATTGTATTCCGTTCATTCTTTGGTAGTCAACAGAGCGAACATAGTATTTTGGACCATTTAATCAAGTTCAAAAATATATGGGAAAAACATAGGCAAATATAAATGTCCTTACAAACACCAAATTCTATGAATCCAGACTAGGCATATACCTAGCTACCTAGCTCACAAAAACAAGATAAACAAGGTAGTTTAAAATAAAATGCCCTTACCGCTAATAAACTAGACGTTACATGTGTCACAACATTGTCATTGAAGTATGGTGTGGTGAGAAGTAGTAACTTGATCTGATCATAAAAGGCAAGTTGTCCTATTGTCATAAGCGCTGCACGACTGCACGTCATCGAAGCTCCCGCCCAAAGTCGAAGTACACCCTCAGTTGCTGCTACTCGCCATATACCATGAATAGCATTTTTATAGCTGGAATGAAAATACATATAAACTTATTGCTGAACTTGCAGAGTTATTTCTCACAGGGGCAAATCCAGCTCTTAAGAAATGTTGTGGACACATCTATCCAACTATAATTCATTTATTAAATAGGTTATTTTAAACCCTTGAATGCCGGAGTGCGGATGCACGCGAGACACAGTTAATTTTCTATTGTTTTCTAATTAGCGGCATTCAAGCAGTTAAGGACAATATAAATACAATATTTATCCAGTCGGTCCTGAAGGCTTTAAATATGTATAATTTGTTTATATGTTATTGCAATTTGTATGAGAGGCTTTGTCAAAACACAATAATGAATATTTGTACATACTTTCTTCTTTGTTCAGGGGGTAGCTTAACATCATTTTGCATCCGTACATTGACTAAATCTGCAGGGTTTCCAACAAGTCCCCCAGCAAATCCACCCATTCCAGCTATGAATGCTGTCAAGTAAAATGGAATAGGACGGCCCTGAAAATATAACAACAATATTTGATTAATAAAAACATATTTAACTGCTTTGGAGGTAAATACCATCACAATTATTAAATAAAAATCGGCAAAGTGCGACTTATAATTGCCCAATTAGGCCCTTGTGGTGGTTTTGTGGTCGGTTTATACACTGGTTTGGCATTCTACTTTTGAATCCACATGGCCATTCCGGTGCTATAGGATCATCTAGCTAGATGGCCAATCTAGCACTACCAGAATTAATCAACAGTCTGGACTATCTAGCGAAAATATGGCTGCTGTCTCCACTGGTAGCTTTGCTGTACTTGCACGTTATATTATGCCTCGTGTTCATGACACATTTTTAATGCGAGAGTTTTGTAGCTTTTAGACTAAACAAAAACAAAAATATCTACTTTTTGTAGAGTACAGAATAAGTGTTTAAATCAATTACTTACATCCTTAGGAGTAAGTTGTTGTTTGGCCATTTCATATATTCCAAACCTAGCTGTTGAGTATGTTAGCTGTCTCAGCAATGAAGCAGATATACCATTGTACAGGCCCAAGATACCTGGAAAAAGTTATATCTAACATTTATATATATCTTGATTCTATGAATATCAAGAATTGCATTCCATAACAAATAAAATGGCCCACACTTCACCACAGTTTAGCAGAAAAGTTATTAAACTATTAATAGAATTTCATTATTCAAACTTGCTTCTGACAACTCGGTTAGTGTGTAGCAAAGGGTGTGCAAGGCTTTTGTGACTTAGAAAATTTTTCATAAAAAATGAAAATTTCTGAAAATGTCTAGTTTTTCATTTCTATTGTATAGAATATGTACTTAAAAATAAGACGAAAACCATCTGGGCACCTTTTGCCTAGGACCAACGGTTCGCCTGAAAATGAGCACTAAAGGTCATTGTAAACAAAGGCAAAGTCGACGGTGCCCTGCTGCGCGGGGCTCCTACTTCTGGGTGGTTTAAAAAAAAATAACCACGACCAACCTAACCTGTCCGAGTCGGGGTTGCCCTAAGTCGAGGTTGCCAGTCGACGGAGCCCCGCTACGCGGGGCTCCTTGGTCCTAGACAAAAAGTGCCCAGATGGTTTTCGTCTTATTTTTAGGTATTCTATACGATGGAAATGAAAAACTAGGCATTTTCAGATTTCTAAGTCCCAAAAGCCTTGCACACCCTTTGCTACACTCCAACCGACGACTCATAATCTCTGAGTGGAGAAATTCTATTGGTTGTTTAATAACACCTCTCCTCTGCTTTGGAGTACTTTGGTGGAGCCTAGTCCTAAGGTTTTTATGTAAATCTTCCTGTATTTACATTCACTTAAAAAAAAAATTAGTAAAGTTATACATATTCAGAAATTGCGTAATGAAATATAAAAGTTTATCACTATTACCTTGATTTCTGACGACTATCCCAACTAGTTGAAACATTGAAATATTCTTTCCTTTTTGAGTTTGCATTTGTACTTTAAGTAAATCCAATGGGTGAGTGACACATGCTGCTCCAGCTGACGAAAATCCACCGAAATACCATTTTGAAACCCTCACTTCCTTTTGTAATACCTCTTTTTGTATACTCATTGTGTGAACTAAAAAAACAATCATACGTATGTTTACATAAACATCAGAGAACAAACACTTCACATCAGCTTTTTTATGTGACACCGTGGCTCAAATACGTTGAATACTGTATTTTTCCATGCACTATTAATTAGTTTATTTATTTAAATATAATTTATACATAATAAGCAGTGACTTTCGCTTGTTAGATGTTCAAGATAAAGTAACAGGAAAAACGCAAGAAACAAATAAATATAGAATTCTTACTTGTTATGTGTCTTTTAGACCAAGATCATTTAATGATTTAAAGTAATTAATTGAAAGAAGCAGTAATTTTAAAACCTATTTTTTAGTTTTTTTTTGCAATTTCTAATTAAAACAACGTGACGTCCATGGTTGCTGTTGCCTGATGATCAACTACATAATCTGTCAAGCAAGTCTACTGACATTGACGGTACTGTCCTGTCCACGTTTTGCCATTTTGACTTTGACATTATGGCTTATTATAGCCGTAGATAGAAGTAAAGTATAGAACCGACCTACTAAATTAATAAAAAGTCTACAGAAAAAGCGTTAACGCAAAGCGTTTTGCAAAGATTTATTAATGGAGTATTTGTTTCGGTTTTTATTTATATCCTATCAAACCCAATAAAAAATGATTCCTAAAAATAATGCATAATATCATAACATTCATTGTGTAGTCTAGGGTCCGCCTTACACTGTGTACACTGATGCCTTGTCTATCTGTACCATGTATGGTCCGCACATGGTCCGTATACGGGCACGTTATCAAAAATTGTTTAAAGTAATCTGTGACTGCATACGTCATGTATGTCATTTGTTGTAGGGATGGGCAAATGGGGAAAAAATATCGATATATATCGTATCGATATTTTTAAAATATATCGATAATAATTGACTAAAAAATATCGATATGTTGATATATCGATATTTTCTGCGCAATAAGCAATTATCTATAAAAAATGTCAAAATATTCGAAATTTTAAAGCAAATACACATCTGGCTGTTTTGACATCAGTTTTATTATTAAAAACTAAGTACATAAAGCCAAGAAAAAAACAACATCATCAACACAACAAAAATTACATTATTCAAACCAGTATTTGTCTGATATTGACATCAAGAGCACTCTTTGCTTGATGTGCTCGCCTGTTAATCTGCTCCTATCATTCGGCACAGCCAAATTCACCATTGAAGCTACTCTTTCAGATGACACTGAAGAAGCTTGGCAAATCAAATATTTTAGGGCGATTACTCGCCAGTCGGCCGCCACACTCAAGTACCATACCAACACTCCAACACACGCAGTCAGTGATACCAACCAAACCAAACCAACAAGCAGTGTCATTGTCATAGATGAACAAAATAGACAAGCAGGTCATAGACTATAGAGTGTAATTTTTGTTTGCGTTTGAATTAAATTTAAGAAATCAGATTGGTCAAAGACATGATGTGACGCATGAGCAGACAGCAGAGCTTTAAAAAATATATCGATTTTGATACCTAAAAATAAATATCGAAAGTTGATATATCGCGGGAAAAAATATCGCTGATTTATATCGATATTTTTCTGAAAAAATATCGATATTTTGATATATCGATATTTTTTGCCCAAGCCTAATTTGTTGATGTCATGACCGTATTATCACGATAAACATTTTGATACAATTTTTAATTCATTAATAATTAAGATATCCGGTGCTTATTCATGAACTTATATAATACATAATTAATTTCCACCGTAAATAGGTAGGTTGCACTTTCATAATGGCAAGATAAAATTGACGTAATCATATAACCTGTGTAAATCGTAAACCTTCATATTTCTATTATTTTCAAGGTTATTTGATGAACTATAATTATATTGGCAGATTTCCCTGTTTATGTTCCGTCTTTCTACGAATATCGTCTAATAGTTACTTAAATTTATTAGTTATTGTACTTACATTTTTCTCGTTCTCGCTGATTGTAATTAAAGCGCTTAGTTACAGTTACGTTAAACAATTCTTGTCTTGCAGATAAATTACACTGTGTTATTATCTACCGCGTGTTATATTATTTTTAATGTATGTGTCGAGAAATGTTAATCCCGGTAAACTAGCGAGCACCTACTGGCTGAGGTTTCGCGGAGTTTGCCTTTCATATAATATGAACTGAACACGCGGCCTATGTTTTAAAACATCCAGTAAAGACTGCGTTTCGCTTATCATCCGGTGTAGAGGACTGTAGTGGAACAGAATATAATCAGTAGTTACATTTTGGAAGTTTTCCAGTTATAATTGTTTGTTTCAGAATGTCTTCAGATATTGTAACATTGCTCCAGTTGGATAAAGTTCTATCCAGCAGAGTGGTTGTAGTAAAAGAAATCAACAGATGTGACAGTTCATTTATAACAAGTTGTGTTTTAAACCATTGTATCAAGAACAAGACTGCTGTTATCATAGTGTCAACTCACAACTCTTTGCAACACTACCAAAATGTGGGTCTCAAAATGAATTACAATTTGCAAAGATATGTGGATACAGGGCTTATTGATTACTTTCACTTGGGAGAATATTGTATAAATAGTTTACTGTCTGATGATAAGTTACCACAGTTGTTTGTTAAGGTGAAGGAAAACGTTTTAGCAATGCGGGAAAAGCATGAGGTAGTCAATGTTATATTAGATGGCATTTCCCACTTATTTGATTTAAATTATTCACTCAGGGATGTTAATATGTTTTGTAAAGAGTTGATACAATTTGTTACTTGTTACAATAATTCATTTGTTCTTTGTCACTGCAATGAGGCACATGACGATGATGTTACAAGTGTAATGTCAAATCTATTGTCACATAAAGCTCATACACTGGTGAAGGTTGAGAATCTGCCTTCAGGCTGGAGTACAGATGTGTCTGGACATCTAACTATAACATATCCAGGTCTAAAATATGATAATGAGCATGTTTACATTATGGATATCAAACCATACAAATATCTTTTCAAATTATTTGATAGAGGAGTTAAACTATTTGCTCCAGGTACAGTTTAAAAAAAATGTATGTATATATTTTGTTACAGGATGTTATAAAAAAATATTATTTTCACAATTTTGTTGTTTCTTTTTGTTTATCATCTAAACCTTTGGTCCTATGTAGTATTTTGTGATTCTGTAATCTGTGCTGGTACTTTACAATAAGCTAGTGTTGATGCCCAGACTGGTATATGACCACAAAAGCATGATTCAGATTTCAGTTTCATGCTTAGCGTTAGATAAAGATCTATCCCTATAAATTTGAGCAGAGTCAGAGACTGCAGAATGTACTTCATCAGACATGAAGAAAAAATCGGTGCAGACCAACGTTTTCTATGATCATGATTAACGGAGTATCAGCATTAGGGGCCGACGCTCCCTGACGTGTGCAAGCGTTCCGACTCCCATACTCCGCGATGAATTGACTTGACAACGGTTTGACAAGGAAATAATAACGCGAGCAGAGAAACAGTTAATCCAGTTAACCATCTTTAGTCTAGCGTCGGAAATGAACCTGTCACCTCATGCGCAGCAGTCGCACTCTACGACGTAGGTACTTATTTATAGGATGCAACCCTACCATCACCCTACCATAAATTTAAAAACCTAATAACATGTCAGTCATGAAAATATACACCTACAAACCGACTGGAGCGGGAAATTCGAATATAGAATTTTTTTTTTTCAATATTTTACTCAAATTAACATAAAAAATATGAGGCTTGATGTTCTCATTTCTACAAAGTTATTATTGATCTACATTAGTAGCAGGGTAGCTCGGATTCCAGAGACAGAAACTTCTTCTCGATATCCAGTCCACACAGTCCCGTGCTCCAGTCGCCCAACGAGAGCCTCGCAAGATACAGGATCTTTGCTTGTTCATTAGACCATTGGAGGCATTGGAGATTGTGTAAATTGGCCAAAGTGGCATTATTTTTAGTCTCTAGATATGATTAAGGATTTATTTTTGACCTAGTCAACTACCCAATTGCCTGGTTTAGGTACCTACGTATATTTGAAACTCAGCAAACCAAAGAAAGGTGGGTAAAATTACTTCCTACCTCTATATACTTCCTTCGTATGTGTGTATGAGAGCACATGTAATAAATATTATTAGCAATATTTATTAGCTCAGTAGGCACCTACGTCGTCTAGTTAGATAGGTAGATACCCAATTCGTAGGATAGTTTGTTGTTGCTTTTATTAATAACAGCATACATGACGGCGCATGAAACTTTTATTTGTGGTGATTAGCTGTTGCCCCAGCGACCGCCCAAAGCGAAGGCTGTATTTTGACCAGTGTTCAGTCCACGTGAAGCGACGCGGGCGGAGAACGTTTGTTTTCGCACCCTTTGAACACCCTTTACTTAATTGTTTACTTCCTTCCTAGATATTGATATAAAAACTATTATTATATGACTATTAATGTTAATTTGTTAGGTGCAATTTATTTTTGAATAAAGTTATCGAGTGCAAATAATTTAGGCTTATCAGTGCAGGACGTCTTTGTGATTGGATGCGTGGGGGTCAACGAAGTGATGCCATGACTCAGAGCAGTCTGGCCTCTGAGAAATCACATGGCAGCATCCGCACGGTTTCTGAAGAGAAGTTGATGGTAAATATTAAGTGTATGCAAACCATACCATTTACAATATTAAGCTAAGCAGGTAGGCAAGTATGTGCAGGTAATATAATATAGAAAATATAAATAAAACGCTAATACATAGGTACCTAATCAAATCACCTATACTTTTACATTCTACTTTTAGGTAGATATACCAACCTACCGACTTCTGTAAATAAGTACCTTCCATTTTAACCATTTATTAGGATCTAAATTGATCTTATATTAACCTGTAAACTGATTACGCCCACTTACTGGTTATTCCCGAAATAGAACATTCACTTATTATTTACTATCGGTACCTACGTAACATAGGTACCGACAATTGTGACTTATGACTACCTAGGTATTATAGTAGGTACCTTAGTCTATTGAGGATCTGATGTCCAAATTTTGTACTTTATATTCGTTCTTTATCTACGTACCAATCTCCCAAATATATTTATGCAAAATAAACACACCAACAGACTTGCAGACGCCCGCGCCGCAGTCTCTAATCTAGAGCGTCGCTTCTAGAGCCATATCAAAAGTTTTATTTTGACCCTTTCTTTGTTTTATAAAGCAGATTTTTGGCATACTTTGGCTATTGCTGCTGAAATGTATGGGCATGTAGGTCCTGTATCTAATAACAAAATGTAGGTAAATAGCTTTTTTGTGAGTAGTGTATTGTTAATTAAGTTAGCATCTATTAAATAGGTTCACTAACTGGTCACAGACCTGGGTAATTTTTCAAGTTCCTAAGTAGGTAACACAATTGTAGATGGATGGTAACAAGTTCATATCTACCCTGAGCTGCAATCAATGTTATGTATCGCTTATATAAAATGATAAGTGAACCGTAATCAGCTATGATCATGACCTCTGTCGTGACATTGGATAGACTTTACTTGCATGGATATAAGAGTATCACATAGCTAGATAGAAATGGTATAATATTCAAATTGTCGAGAAAAAAAACAAATAGTAGATATCTAAATACCTCTGTTAATAAATGTATTCATTACATACATTAAACTTTATGAAGTCTATTGAAAAAAAAAAAACTTATTCCGTCAAGATATCTCCGTAGTGCCTACACAACTACATATTTTAGGTGTTGAACGTATTTGCATAGGTCTATCTATTAATAGATATGTCTGGCCCCGAAACAATAAAAAGGATGCGCTAATATAATCTACGTATCCCGTGTGCTTGCTAACTGCATGGGAACCCACTGGGAACATTGTGTTTTATTGCGAACTAGAATTTATATTATTTTGCTGATAGTTGGGTACCTTTCAGTATTTTAAATGCCTGATCTAGCTTACCTTTTGTTTACATGGTTTTATTTATTTAACAGATTGATGTAAATAATGCAGGCAATGGCGAAATTATGAACCTAAATGTACATTTCTGATAATTTTTATTTAAAATTCAAAAGGTTTAAAAATGATAAGATTTCTACTACAGTCCCGAGATCACGATTGTGATCACCCGATTGTGTGTATTCTTCTCCATTAGGGAAGCATGTAGGGAACTTCCATTCGTAGGTATATGCCACTCGCCATACTGACACTTATTTAAGTCATCTTTCAAGCAATCCATCCATATTTTCTGAGCTGTTCCTCTCCCTCTCCATCCATCTACCTACATCGTGTCATCCCTCCTCATTCCATGCCCATACTATGAAAACCTCTTGCTTCTCTTTTTTTCTGTAACTGTAACTGTGTTCTTAGTGTGTATAGCTCGGAATAATATGATATTGGATGCACGGTGTACTATGCAACAGGTGGCGGTGCGCGTGCGGCCGCAGCGAGCAGATGAAGGTCCCCGGATCGTGCACGTGGTCAGCGATAAGGTTACATGCATTACTTACTAGAATACTCGCTCATCAATCACGCATCAACACAGGTGTCAAACAATTGCACCTAAATCAAAACAATAGCACAGATAATAGACCATTTACTTCAATGACATAGACGGTGTTTATAGAATGTCACGCCATTCTTGATCTCGCTGAATCAATTTGCTATCAATCCCATCGTATTGCTTAGTATCATAACTAAATAAGTATTTAACCAACTATGAAATTAGTTAGGTTTCTGATACAAAAATCTATGCAGGCAGGTACCTACAAACCAACACAAGCATATCTAGGTGTTGCGTGTTGTATGGTATAAGTTCAGTAGAGTGGCTATGGCTATAAGAACCTACCAGTATTTCCATAAAATGGCGCAATACAAGCAGCTGAGTTAATTATAAAATGCTGAATTTACGTTCGTTACTTCACGAACACTAAATTATTCACCTTTCATTACGGTAAAACCTAGGCTGCTGCATAAAAAGCCCCACCATGGCTTATGGCAATGATAATAAATATTTATATATCGCCTTCTATGAAATAAGCCGTAATAAATCTAGGTAATAAAGCTACGTTAATACTGAATGGAAAATTTTATATCCTTATATTTTTGTGTTTTAATGGATTTGCATAGCTAAAATATCATCTATGGTTTTGATTTATCTACTAACTCCTAATTTACCCATGCGAATTCTTAATTGAATCAATGTTCCGCGTGAAACACAATTTGGCGGAAAGCCTATTCACTTTTTTACTTTCAGCTAATAAGGACAGATAGGATTGTCGGTAGCTTAGGTAAAAGTACCACCTAATTGAATATGTTATCTCATCGATCATTAGTTATCAAGCGAACATTGTTATCTGATATATATTTCACATTTACCACCTATCAAACAGATATGTGTGTTATCAGATGCTGGTGTTGGAAGAGGAGGCGGACAGCCGTCGGGACGTGCTGCGTCAGCGACGGCTCAACGACAAACATTACATTTACGACCGCGTGTTTGGCGAAGGGAGCACACAAGTGCGTAACATTTCACCGAACGTAATATTATAACACGTATCATATGACGTATTCAGTATGCAGTCTTGACAGGAAACTATAAGTAGGTACGTCTTCGGCGCTATCCAACATGTATGGCAGAATGCCAAACTACACCAAGCGTCCGCGTGTTCGCAGAACGCTGTTCAGTTTTACTTTGTAGCATAGTATCTAGTTTCAGAAGGGTTTCAGTTTCATCAATGTTAATTTTCACCTATTGATTGATTCTATCTATGTCAGTGAATACATAGAGTTCGATGTCCGCTTTGCAGTAAAGATAGACTGATAAATTGTTGTATAAAATATCAAAACTGCTTGTTTTACGGATTCTGCTGATTTTATTACCTGCTAGCTATAGGTGACTAATACTTTACAACGAAACACGTTGAAATTAACTTAGATTTATACGATTTATTTATTTCAACGAAAAAAAAGCAATTCTTACCTACAAAGCAATGGTCGAATTTTGGTTCTGTTTTTCAAACCCTTTGCTTGCAAGTTGAAAGTCTAGCCTAAACAGCCTTGTAAAAATGTTTTTTTTTTTTTAATATTATTCTTTGGATAAATACTTATTGCTCTTTATCTATGATCTAGGAAGACGTGTACGACGCAGTCTGTGCTCCTCTGGTGGGCGACACGTTGAAAGGTTTCGCGGGGGCTGTGTTCGCGTATGGAGCCACTGGTGCTGGCAAAACGTACACCATGACAGGCCTTATGTCCCGCGCGCTGAGTCATCTCTTCGCCAGCATCGCTGAGAGTGAACAGCCTGACTCATACGAGGTAAGTCATGGTTCATCTATGTATTTACCATCTATGTATTGTAGGTGAAAGGAAGAGCGAAATATGGTTACTCAAATAAGGAAATTCATTTGATAAAAGCAATGGAAAATGGTTATCATGAGGTAAATAAAGTCTCTTTACGAAATTACCATAATTATCACATAATTTATATCAATACCTACCTACTTATAAGAATGTTTTTTTTTTGTTGTAAAACGAAGCGACGAATACTTACATTACAATAACACTTCACGGCCTTTCGCTGATATTTATCGTAAAAGCCTTACGTGAAAAGTCGTATCATTATAGTCTCATTCACTTTCAGACCTGAGTTGGAAACGCACCATCATTGTGGGTTTTAGTGAAATAGAAGCGGCGTCCCCAGGGTCGGCCGAATCTCTATTACCGCTTCATTTGTTACTTTTTTATGCTTTTACTTTGTTATTAAAATGATAATCAATCTTACCTATTGTTCTATCAGATGTTTTTTTGATTTATAAACTCTATCGCATATGTAGATGTAATTTGGGTACATAATATTTAGTGAAAAAGAAATTTAGCTACTGGAGATTATAGGAATGTCTTAAATTCGCTAATTAAAATGTTATGATATTTTTCAGTTGTCGTAAGTTGTTTGGTATTTATAAATCTTAACTAAACTCACGACTTGGCCTGTGCAAACAAAATTGTGTGACTCTGGTATTACCAATAACGTCAACAGTACTTATGTGCTATGAAACTATGAAATCTCTAGGAATGCTATTTGTCATGAGTTATTTATGTTTATACCTTGGCACTACATACTCTTTGCGATATTTGTTATATAAGACGAGAGAAAAGTACGAAACTGTTGAAGATTTATCGTCGAGCAAATAATAGTTTATTTACCATGTAGACAAACGTAGATAATTGTCACCCATATATGAGAGATCGGCGAACACTATTCTACGAAGAACTGAATTCCTTCTTTCTACGAAAAAGTCTGCTTCAAATTATTTTGTCATCAATATTTTACCTTGTTTGTTAAGTATATTAAAGGATTAGTTAACCAATTAGTTACCTGCATTCCTACAGTGGTAGGACCATATAGCGTGACGTTTCAGACCTTGCTTTATATTGTTCAGTCACATCGAACATGGAACTGCATGTTTATTATTGTGCCAGCTTGTTTTAACATTGTTACGCACTTAGCACGTTATAAATTATGTGGATCGAAAAGTTAGAATACAGTGTAAAATAAATAATCGCGGCATTATTCGTGTAATTTGTTCTTTCGGTTCTTTGTCACGCTGACACTCGAGCACATTCACGTGTACGCGAGTGCCAAATAAATGCAATGATTGGCATTTGATTAATTTAATTAACACTCTCTGCTGGCAAGTATAATAATATTTGAGTTACTACCTAGCTGTTAGGTTTCCTCTTAGAATGTTTCATTTTGAAATGGACCTGAATTCAGTATATTGCGTCCAACTGACGTCTAAAATACGAGAGGTAGAAAAATATAAAGGATGGCATGGGTAGGTACATATACAAACATACGGCATCCAAAAATTCATTTTTGGAAGTGAAGCAACGTTATAAAAAGGTTCAAGTATCGTCTTCATAATAATTCATTAGACATCGTACCCGTGTTTTGCATACCTAGAGAGATGACTGATCTTATATAACTTTTATCGGATATTAACAACTTACCTATGAGCTATCAGTAAGATAACGAGCAAGTTCAGTAATTCTCGTAGAGGTCGAACATTCGTTCACTCTGTTCACCTTACCTTATAGAAGTCGGTAAGTGTGAGATTAGTCGATAGGGTGGGTACTGTGGGTAGGTGGGCAATATGTAAATGTGGGGGGGGCTGACCGCAAGTCGACGCTGGCGACCTTGACCAAACGGAAGTTCTTTACTGTTTTTCATGCATATTTACGAACCCCGCTGAAATTGCACGAGCCATGAAATCCATAGTTTGATAGATTTTTTTATTCCTTTGTTTGGTATTTTGTATATACTCTTCGTTGTTAATAGCCTTTTTTATTATATCACTGCAGGGCACAGGCTTCTTCTCATACAGAGAAGGCAACTAAATTCTCATAAAAATTACACTCTGACAGAAATTATCAATTCGATCTATCAACATACAAAATATTGTTGTTGAACATGGCAATGACAAGGAAAAGGTCTTCAAACGTGCTTTCAAACCCAGTTAGTTAAACCACTGCACTCAATTTCTCAGGTAACCAACAGCACTTGTATCACGTAGGTACTATTTACCATGCAACATAATATTTTGCTAGGTTAAGGTGAAGGGTATGTTACATACATAATTTATTGTAATTACCTGTAATAATAGTGGCACAAGTTCTTTGATAAAACTCAAATTCAAATAATTTTTCAAAGACACTTGGAATTTTCCAGTAAGTTACCTATCTGTTCTTCGATTGACCTCGGAGTCAAGATCCGAGTGGTATGTGCTATCCATTAGATTGATGAGCTTGTTCAGTACCCTAATAAGCAAACCGTTAAAGTGAAGTTGATTTATTCATATTTTTATTAAAATATTTTCTTTTCTTCCTGCTTGCTTTTCATTGAAAGAGTCGTAAAGTATGTAATAACAAAATCAATTATTATCTATACATATAATAAATCTGTAAAAAAACTGTGTCTGTACATTGAATATATTAAAAAAATAATAATTGGGTGGGGTTTAGAATCAGTAATGGAGCACAAATCCAAAAAAAAAATTCTGTCTGTTTGTCTGTATGTCTGTATGTCTGTATATCTGTATGTCTGTATGTCTGTTTGTTTGTACACGCTAATCTTCGGAACTACTGGACGGATTTCAATGATTTTTTCTTTGTTGTATCAGTATTAAGCCTGGTCAACATATAGGCTATAATTTATCTTCGAAACTTGAAGACCTGGTGCAGAACTCCAACAGACCAATAAAACTATAAGAGATACAAATATGGTGTCATGGCAAAAATTGTTTCATTTGATGAGCATTTTCAGCTGAGATAATAAATTTTAAGATCTGGAACACCTGATGTGGAACCCCAAGAGCCCAGCTTCTCTGTACCATATACAGGTATGACGTTTTAGCAAAAGTTGTTCAATTTGATAAGCACTTTCTATTGACTTATACAAATTGAAGATCTAAAACACCTGATGTGGAACTCCAGGGGCCCAGATAGACTATAGCATATAGAGGTATGACGTTTTAGCAAAAGTTGTTCAATCTGATAAGCATTCTCTGTTGACTTATAAAAATTGAAGATGTAAAATACCTTATGTGGAACTCCAGGAGCCCTGCTAGACTATATGAAGCATATGAAGATATGACGTTTTAGCAAACGTGGGGCCGAAGCCAACACGCTGAAGCCCTTTTGAGACAACTTTAATGAAATGGTGACACAAAACCGACGATTATCCCTTTATACACTATAGAAATGAACCCAAGGACAATCCCCGGTGGACGTCGTTAAAAAAAGACAATCCCCGGTTCTGTGCTAAACTATTGCTAACTATGGACGAAAACTACTTGGGCTATTGTGATGGGATGTTAGTGGATGACAATGTATTAGGTACATGTAAAAACGGCAGGTGGAGACTCGCCACCTCACTTATTGGGCCCCCGGGAACCAGTCACTGAATAGCAACAAGAGGGCAGGGACATGAGCGGCTGAAGGGTGAGGATACCTCGGCGGTCTTTAAACGCAGATTACGCGCTCCCTGTGCTTACCATGAGGCACCTACCCTCCGAGCAGGGCTACTAATCCTGCTCTAGCGACTCTACTCTGGACGGCCAAGCCAAGCCAGAGGCGTGAGACCTACCCCCGTCATGGTTCACTCTGACCGGCCGGAGATGGGGGACAGTATACACTCCCTGGAGAACTCAGTCCCGCGGGGTCGCTACTCCCCGTCATCAGCCTCAGATGTCCTGCGGTGCCTATATCTCATTATTATTGTCGTTATTATGTAATTTCTTTCTTTATATCTCATGAGCCTTTGTCCCAATTATGTTAGGGTCGACATCCAGTCACGATGCAACTGAGTACCAGTGTTTTACAAGGAGCGACTGCTTATCTGACCTCCACAACCCGGTTACCCGCTCAACCCAACACCCCTTGGTAAGACTTACTGGCTTCTGACTACCCATAACGACTGCCAAGAATGTTCAATGACAGTTGGAACCTACAGTTTAACATCCCCTCCAAATAACGGTCATTGGTATCCAAAATATACGTAGAAAGTACATACGAACTTAGAAAACTTGCATTGGCAGGCACTTGCCAGACCTGGAATCAAAGACGCACGCTCATACTTGAGAGATTGGTTCTCTACCCACTAAACCAACACGAATTCCACTAAGTCACCACGACTTTGTCATCTATTTCATGTTTTTTTACGTAATAATACGTGTAATATTTTTGCCTCACACAACTTAAATACGGACTAATTAGAATCACTACTTTTATCCCTATGGTCACGTCTATTGCGACTATTCAGATATTTGATTTTGCTGACCCCGTAGTCGCTGGCATAAGGGACAGGATCCGCGTACGAAGTCGCGGGCAGAAGCTAGTTTTTTAATAAAAACAGTTAATCTTTTTATACAGCCTGTGGGAAACTTCAACCATTTTCCTCCTCAATTAATAATAGGTATACCTATCTATGTAGGTGTTGTGATGATCCTTCCTTATAAGAAATGTGGATCATGTTCTACAAGTAGAACTGTACCGATGTCGCTCATTTTGGAAACGCTCCGATTCTATTCCGAGATTCAATCTCCTTGTAGCTAATTTCAATTCCGAATACAAATTCACACAGTAACTGTTCCCGTAGGTACGTCATTAAACGCTTGTACAATCCCTGAAATAACTCTGTCGCCTCTTGAGACAAACGCGGCATAGGAACGTCGTATCTTATGGATTAATCAGGAGATAAGCAGATAGGTAGCATAGAGGGGGCTCCATCTAAATGACAATATCCATCAAATATACGTTAGTGGTGTGAAGTAGCCCTGTAGGCCACCGGCCGCAAGGTCACTGTCGGTGAAGCGTGGCGCCTCGACTCGCGTGATTGACACCGCGGCAACCATTAACCTATGACGAGGCTTTCTTCAATACACTGACATGCTTTGTACCTACACATATTACCATAGGTGTGTGTCATCATTAACACCCATTTGATAGAAAATAATTTACTCAGAAATCAGTTCTTTCGACACACATTAACGATGGCCAAAGAAGTTTAACTTCTTTTTATAAGTGTACCTAAACGCCACCCTAGACTTTAAGTACCTAGTTACATTACGTTCCAATCAAGCCATATAAATAAATGGTTGGGAATCTCACTACAAATGTCTTAATATCAGGAAAATTCACTGAAAAGTATCAGAAAAACTCACAACAATGACACAGCGCCACGATAACATCGGTTGACGATGCCTCATAAATCAAATAGTAATCTGTATAGTAGGTACATTATGTTTTCCACCGTGATACCATATTAATGCCGTCGATCTATTTATGTGCGGCCCCCCTTCTATCTTATACAGAGATGTCGAGGCAAGTCAAGTTCGTTCGCGGGCCATGAAATTAGCTTACCTACGTCACTCGTCACATGTCAGTATAAGAAAGTAGTTCTAAAATATTCAAGGTTATCGTGAGACGAGCTATTCTATTAACCTAAGCACGCGAGCGTGACCAGTGGCCAGTGATAATAACCATAGGTAACGAGTAACAAACAGGTGCAGTTGAATACAACTGTTTGTATTATCGCAACCATGAGTAATAATTGTACTTATCAAACTTCATTCAACAATGTTAAATAATGATTTGCATATTATTTTCGTATTCGAAATTCGAGCGTTTTACATTAAACCTTTTCTTAGGGGTTGACCTCAATTAACACAGTTTTTAATAAGGCTTGCTATTTGTGGGGCGACATTCTAGGACAAGCCATTGCAGACTCCGCGTGGCCTTTACCTAGTTAAGTGAGCTGGTTAGCGGAAATCTTGTTTCATTAATAGCATTAATGTACCTATTAATAATGATTGATTTGGCAGAAAGTTTCAATTAATGCATCATTTCATAGTAGGGTTTAGAATTATTGTTTGCGGCATTCGTTGTAATAAAGGTAATTTGCCGTTTGTTGCTTGCATAAGTGATACGAAAAAGGCCATATCAATAAAATTAAAATCACATTACTAAATTCAACAATCATGTTAATTTTCCCACACGTTTCCAAGGTTTGAATGAATAAATGTGCAACTGAATACAAAAATTTATTTCTGTTTTAATTAAACAATGGAAAATATTAGAAATAGATTACAATTTTCTAGAAGGCCTTTCGCGATCTAGTGTTATGATAACTGGCGAACAACAACTCCAATAGCTTCACAATACAAACAGTGGAAGTGGAGCATCGAGCCCGTTGCGCTTTAGTGAAACGTTTAAGTCGCTTTGTGTATTGCATCTGATAACACTGCACTGCATTAATGTTTATTTGATGCGCATTGTGGATTTGCGCACTGGTGGCCAAATCCATTTATAACGTAACTCGACTCCTTCGTCTTTTACGGCGAGCATCTGAACTGGAATGAGTAATTCTTTTGTTTTTATTTAATACTTTTTTATTTCGATAGCGTTCACTTGTATACGTCAGCTGAGGGTCACCAAATTAATCTGAGAAAAATATAATGAGTAAAATACATAGTTTAGTCACATGTTTTGCAAATATGTAAGAATTTACTCATGAATGAGGATAAAACAAATGCATAGGTTTATTTGAATTGATCATGACTGTTTGCTGTAGTGTTCCAGTTGTAAAAAACACAGTTTAAGGATTTGTGGTTTGCGGTTTGCCTTCTTACAACATTGTTATAAAAAGATTAGAAAAAGTCTTGGGGACTTTTTTGCAATTTATTAGGATAAAGGAGTAACACATCTATATGCATAACTATTTGTGAAAAGTGGACGTCAATCCACATTTATTGTCACAATGTCGTGACAACATGGTCTAATGCAAAAGTTAATTAGATAATGCGAGTACAGTAATAAGCTATAGTTAGTTCATAATATGGCGAGCACTTAGAATACACGCTCTACTAGTCAATTATTGATTGAAATGCACTGTAGTAATCGTGGATATGAAATCATGATCTTATTTTCAGTTCAAATACATCAGCTCGTCATCAGGTTTCAGTTATTTTATAGTACTGCCGACTGCATTTAGCTACAATCGTAAAACGGTGCAATATTTAGAGTTCTTGTTGTTATAACACCACTCTTGCACTACGTAACCTGTACATACATATACCAGTGAATATAATTAACCCAGTGAAAGGAATGGGCGCTAGCGTAGAAACGAAAAATGTATTACACAAAATACTTATGTACATAGTACAAAAAAAATACTTTTAATAAGAAAAAATGTATTATATATATTTTAAAGATTATACTTATTTTATGAAAGAGTCTATGTATACCTATAAAGTATGTACACAATTGTAAAATGTAACTTATATTGAGTAAACACAAAATGAATACTTTAAAATTATTAAATATCCAACTCTAATCTTTCCGCGCAGGAATCAGACCCGTGTCGTAGTACGTAGACCTGTCGTAGTACGCGTAGCTGGATGTCGTAGCATTCGTAGCGTGATCACTTTCTTCTATGATTCGTAGCCCCTTTTCGTAGCATTGTATAAATGGTTACAAAAAATGCAGACTCCATTTTTTTGGCGTAAAGATTATATAAATTGGGTAATACTTAGTGGCAAATTATTTAAGGGGAGCATTTATCAATTAGTATAAATATTTGTTAGGCCATTAACCCACTTAAAAATACTCTACTATAGCTGGCTAGGTCTTTGAAAAGTTTCTCTTTCTCTCATAATAAGGCCGCATTCAGAAAGGTTGCCTGACAATGACAAATAGTTACCAGTGAAAACAGAAAAAAAGTACCTAACTCGCAATTTGAAATTATTTATTTATGAATTGTACATTTGACTTACTATTTCTTATCGATTTTATCGTGAATGATGGTCGGAAATGTTGTTTGCGTACTCTGTGTACATTTAGATATTTGATATTCATAAAGACCGAAATGGATGTTTGCCGTATATCGAAGCGTGCAATCAATAGGGTGTGTTGGTACATTCCACTGTGGACTAACGATCCCTTAATGGTCATGGCTGTTTGACATGTGCGAGAAGTAAACAGTTTAGCGGCTATTATGCCCGGTTTACACTTTGTTAAGTTAACACTGCAGGTGATTAGTGCAGGTGTTTAGTAATCAAGGTGTGAACGGAAGCGTAAAGTGATTAGTGTTAAGTGATACGTGATATTAGTACTTATTGATTAGTGCGAGTGAATAGAATCAAGGTCTATTTTTGTTGTTAAGTGACTACCCCCTCTCAACTTTTCTACTACCCTCTCTCGCAATTTGCCTGTACTAATCAGTGTGTAAATACGTGTGTGTTAAGTGCGCAGTGTCAAGTTCAAAGCGAAAATGAAGTGGACGGAACAACATACTTTATAATTCGTACAAGAATACATAAAGTTTGAATGCCTATACAATGTTAAGTGCGCAGAATTTAAAAACAAACAGTTGAGAGATGCGGCCCTATTGAAACTGAGTGAAGCGATGGGAATTCCCGATTTCAAAATTGAGTTCATTTTCTATATCAGATACCACAACAGATACAATCTCCTTAATTATTTGTCTCAATATTAGGCGCTGTTCATCTTCCATTTCTAGAGACACTATGCACAACGCACGGTACCACTATGAGCTTCTTCCTAAACACTGTGTAAACGGGGATGGAAAAGACTACTTAACACTTGAGACTTATCGCGTAAAGTTAACGCTTATCACTTATCACTTCACACTTCGCAAAGTGTAAACCGGCCTTTACTGTTTCAATGAAAGAAATGTAGAATCGAATGTCTTCGGTCAACAGTCGATTAAGGCCGAATATATTTGAAATTGGAAAGTATAAGTAAATACGTAGTATGTACATACTAGTACATGTAGTAGTATGTACAAGTCGTGGAATAATTTCGTCAAATAACATTTATCATTAGCTTCATTATTTAGTCTTTATTTTGACAGGAGGGCTGTACCTGCCCTTTCAGAACCTTCACAGCGCACCCAAAGCGATCATTATGATAATGACTTACTCCCATAGCCGTTTTGTTTGTACTCATTAATTTAGCATAACCAGTATTTTGTCACTTTACCAGTAATTATGATAGCAGTTGAAAATAATTGGCTTGATGTTTTTTAATTGACAACTGGAAAAGTCACACTTAGGTACCAAATATTATTCAGATCCACAGGCCAATGTTGATGAGACTCCGTATTACTTGTTCAAAAAGGCGTATTTTGAATGTTTCGGTTTACTTCAAATCGTATGTTACAGGTAAAAATGTCGTACATCGAAATATACAACGAGGTAATTCGGGACTTGCTGAACCCGAGTGCGGGACCCCTGGAGCTTCGAGACGAAGGTGGCAGTGGGGCTCCCGTGGTGGCAGGACTTAGTGAACTGAAAGCCAACAGTGCTGCTCATGTAGCAGAGCTGCTGGCTAGGGGGGACAGATCTCGTACTGCAGAACCTACACATGCAAACCAACACTCTTCCAGAGGACATGCTCTCTTAAGGTATCATTCATTCTGAAGATGAAAGATAATTCTTTTCGGTTTTGTTGATAGATATGGGTTTCTTATCCCTTTTGATCGATTTCCTTGTGTAAAATTCCGGATCTTTGTTTTCTGAAATTTTAGATTGTTGGACTGCACATGTTTACATTATTAATGCTGATATCCTTTACAGTGTAACAGTAAGTCAACAAGTAGAGAAAGGTACGCAACGCGGGCGTTTGTTCCTCATTGACTTGGCGGGGTCTGAGCGCGCCGGGCTGCGCTCGCGACGCCTAGAGGGAGCTCATATCAACCGATCTTTGCTAGCGCTTGGAAATTGCATCATGGCTCTTTCTGGAGGAGCGAGGTAACTATCCGGTGAACAGTTTAGTTGCTGGTGTACTCGCTTGATTCTCAGGTCATTTTATGGTACCTGCTGTTAGGTATTTTACGTTGAGTAGGTGAAGCGCCTTTTATTATTGTCATTGCAACTAAGCGCTTGTCACCTGTTTGATGATTGTTTAATTTAAAGGCTTGATAATACCTATGCGTTACAAGTAAATAATATGGAATTTATGAAATCCTTTGTAATTCGACATCGTTCAATATCTGTGATGAAGGTATCGATTCCTATATAGTAATGGCAAAGGTTTAGAAAGTCAAATAGTCAGATCATTTATTTCATTTAGGCCTTTACAAGCACTTATGAACGTCGTAAATAGTTTGATTCTAGTTGCTCATTCCAAAAGTAGCTTCCTATGGAAGAACGGGCGAGTATCTCCATAGTTACTCTTATTAAAAATAGTATGGTAAAAATGGTATGGAGGTCGTCCAATAAGTCGACAGTCTTAATTCATGCGGCCGTAAATTAAGATCCATCCATCTTTCGGTTGTTTGTAGAAACAACCGAAATCAGTTGAACAGTTTTCTTAGTCTTCGATACTCCAAATGTCGCAGGTACGTGAACTACCGCGACTCGAAGCTGACCCGACTGCTGCGCGAGGTGCTGGGGGGGCGCTGCCGCACCGCCATGGTGGCGCACGTGGCTCCCGGCGCTGCACACCGCGACACTACGCGATCCACCTTGCATTACGCGCAAAAAGCCTCTTCCATCACCAACAAGGTTGGCTCACATAGGAACCTCTTTAAAAATGTAGTCACTTGTTTCTTAAGCGATTTTTAATGGCATATCGATTTTTATACATTTATGTGTACTCTTTATGTGCTTTCAAGATCAAATATGTTATGTTATTGTTTAAATTATGTTTACATTAGAGCGTTCCTGGTTTCCTTAACAAAAATCTAAGTTAAAGGCAGTTTTTATACATAGGTAATTAAAATAAGGAACTTAAAATAAATCGGTTGTTTTTGTTTATGGGCAACCAGACAACTTTTTACTAATTTTAATTGGGGAACGTTTTACACTTCAGGTGGAACGAGAATTGGTCGAAACTCCGATGCCTCTTTCACAATATCGGACAGTCATCAACGAACTGCGCGAGGAAATCGCTCGACTGAAACTCAAGATGAAGGACGATAGAACAATGTAGGTTTTTTGCTCAATGACGTAGTGTGTTAAATCCGAATTAAGACGAAGTGTGCTCGGTCAACATACTTCTCGATAATTTTATCTTTTTCTAGAAAATGTCCGATGCACATTTTTGCAAAAGCATATCAGGTTAACGTTCTTTAAAATATTTTTTTTATTCTCAATAGTAATGTACCTACTGTTTCATGATACAGTAAACCAAAGGAGTTCCAAATGGTTGAAGAGGAGGTGAGCAAAGAGGATGCAGCGGAGAACGCAGCTCATTTGAAGTCTTTACGCGAAGCCATCGTGTCTACATTCAAGCAACAGATGCGACTGCGGAGACGGCTGATGGAGTTGGACAGTCACCTACTGGGGCTAGCGTTAGACGCCGAGAGACAACACGCCGCGATATCTCATTGGGAGGCGAGGTTTAACCGCCTTTACAAACCTATCAACATTCCTGGCTCCAGACTCAGTACACAGCAGAGTTACAGGTAGGTACATTACATTACCGAGACACAAAGATTAGTCTCTAAGATTGATTATAAGAGATCGCTCTTAGCGATGAGACTGCCCATTATGTCACCTACTTGTATTATTTTTAAGATACCTACATAATAAAATATGTTTATCTGGGACATGTTTCCTATGCAAAGACAACGACCTTCAAATCAGCCGCAAACTCAACTGCTTTAGGTAATTCCCGCACTATATCTACCAAGTGAATCGCACACGTATCAACCGTTTTACTGCGAACAGGCCAATATTCACTTTCTATGATACTCGTATCTATCAATATTGAGATAACGTTAAACCTAGTTTGTGTAAATGATCAAAACTATGAACACTTTACTGCAATGACGATACACCTACATTTGGGAAAATGTAGGACGTTTGGTCTCGCTGATGGGTTTGCTTTTGCCCCTGGTCCCAAAAAGGGTCATGTTTAAGCCCCAAATTGTTATACCCAGGGGCGGTACAGGGTTGTCCTCCAGCAGCAGCGAGCGGGCCGAGGCCGAGGTGGCGGTGGAGCAGGCGTGGGCCGAGCTCGCCGCCGTGGAGCGCGAGCAGGAGTCCGCGCGAACCGAGAGGGAACGCGTCGAGAGACAACTGGAGCAAGTGCGCCTGAGAGGGGCGCAGTTGGAACAGGTTTTTCTAATTTATTATTGCCAGCATACCGTTAACTTAAAAGCTTAGCAATCAATTACAGCTGTTCCCAATATTATATGGCTTTGCTTACTAGAGATAGATTTTTGACATTAGCCCCCAAAAGTAGATAATGTCAAATGCATATCTAAGCAAAACCACAGATAGATAGAATATTGGACCCGGGTAGATAGTGACTCATTGGTTTTGGACTTCTTCTTCTTTCATCTTTTGCTCAAGTCACCTTTTGCTTGAACGTACACACGATTGCTCCTCGTAGGGACTTCAAATGAGTTGCGTTCTCCACTGAATCCTCTTTGCTCGACTCCTTTTCAACCATATGTATACTTAGAGTTAATAATTGCTTGTATAATTCCAGGAGTTACCAGCGACCATCAGCAGCGGGCCGGAGCGCGAGGTGCTGGCGCTGGTGTGCCGCGTGCACGAGCTGGAGGCCGACAAGCTGGCGCTGCAGGGCGAGCGCGCGGCGCGGGCGCACGAGCTGCGGCGCCGCGACCTCGCGCTGCAGCGCCGCGACGCGCAGCGCCGCCTGTCCGACGAGATCATCACCCGCCAGAGGAGAGCGCTGCAAGGTTCGCTATAGTCTTATTAAAGCTATTGGCGTCCCCATAAAAAACATTATTCGACATAATAATTATCACTCTCCTTACCTTTTTTCGGCAAACTGATAAAGTTCGAAGAAGCTTCTGTCTTTATGAACAGTATTACCTTACAGGTCTGATAGGTGTTCCTACCCCAATCGAAGCATTTAGGTAATTTGGGAAATATTAATTGTTAGGGGACCCCGTATAGTTCACACGGCGGTAGCTATGCTGGGGCATGGGGGGACCAGTAACTTTCAACATACGTTTTTATTTATCATGCTATAAACTGTATTGTTCCTCCATTAGACGTAGGCGTCGGCGTTCCCCCCGAGCTAGCTCAACTGTACGAGTTATACCAACAAGAGATCCACGCATCCACGTACACAGAGAGCAACGACATTTACACGCCTCCCTACCGCTTGCCGCCTATTTCTACCAGGTACTAGCTTTTTATATTTAGTTTTCTGTAGCAGGTCTACGGTACGATTTTTCAATAAAAAAAAGGAAAATAACTCAGTAACAGCCTCCATTCTACCAATCCCAGTTTACTGAAATCTACTGAAACGATTTTTTTTACAGAATTTTTGCACGGCTGAGACCTTTGAAATGCTTTTGTGTTAAACAGCCCAGCCTATTTTTTTTAGTCACTTCAACGTGTATATTAGTACTGTAAGAACTAATAACGACTAGTATGCTTATTGTCCCAGCATGTCTGAGCTGACGTGGTCGGAGAGCTCGAGCGGGTCGGGGCGCGGCTCGAGCTCGGGCTCGGGCGGCACGCTCGCCTACGACTACCGCCTGCCGCGCCTCGCGCCCACCCCAAGGCCCAGGACCAGATACAGGTAACATTCTAGCTTAGTATAGGTAATACCCATGACCAGCGGAGGTGTAATAACGCAAAATCTGTAAAGATGTAGTGTCGCCAAAATGCGGGTGTATGGGGGAAAAGAAACGTTACTAGCTCCTCCCTTGCACCCGCCCTATTTTTAAAACCAATCAATCTAGACCAAGCTTTGACAGATCCATACGCCTCCTCCAAGAATCTCCTACGCCTCGTTAGTTTAATAGTAACTGACCGTTTTTGTTACCGTTACTTGGCCTAAAAGAAGACTCCTGAACTACCTGCCTTATGGTCTATGGCATCTCCGCTCTTCTTTCCTTTGATTCGTTCTATTGGATATCAGCTTAAATCAGCTACTGCTGTTACAATACTACTAAATACTTACCTTCATTCAAGTGAAAGCTAGCCTGGACTTTAATTTACCTTTTGATTTCAGTCAAGCAAGTGCCTCAGCGCTTAAACGTTACGCGAGTGATGACAGCCTGGTGACGGCCGGTCACCGCGGCGACGACGAACCCGTGCCTTGACTTCACTAGTCACCCCTTACCTGGTTTCTCTTCTTCTATCTGGTTGGCATACATGGGCAAATGCTAAGGGCATTTCTAAGCCAAAGTTGACTTAATGGGCAAAGGCCTTAATGTCGATGACAATGTTTTCAAGTCGCACAAAGTTGTATTTAAAAATAGTCCTTCCTGGTGTTTTAATATTTGTTGTACTTTAGCTAGGTTTTATCCATCGTCAGTTTGAGTCCTTACTTGATTTTGGCTTTAAATGTGTGAAGTGATAGAATGTTGCAGTATTGGTTTTACCCGCGTTGAAAACACTATGTTGAAGTTGCGTTTAGGTCACTTTAGTGGTGTTGTGAATGGTTGTAACTATCTGTTTGTTAATTTAGGCGTATTATAAGATATTGTGATTTTTTGTAAATGATCCAATAAATATAATCGCCACTTGTTTGGCATAGAATTGCAGTTGTTTTATTTAGCTTTATACACGACCTACACGATACTTGTACTTATCGTATATGCAGATAATTACATAGGAATCTGTTAAGTAACGGCAACTTGTATATAGGTTAGGGCTTAAGATTAATGTCTACGTATAATAAGTAATTGAGGAAAACTAAGTGGTCGTGTGCATAACATCTCGTTGAGGGTGATGTCCGGAGAACAGCAGAACACACGACGCATGAATAATAACGAGGTGAATAACCATCTGCATTTACCTCGTGAGGGAAAATAAACATTATACATAATGCAAGCCAGCAATAAACGCAATAACCATGCTTCGAGTTTATATTATTGAGATTACAAATAGGACTTATCTAATACGTAGACAAGTTTTCTTAATCTATCTAAAATAATCTCTTGGAGGCACTTAATTTTTTGAAAATTACCTTTAACAAAAATATGTATCTACATGCGTATGTACACTGTGAATTATTATTCTATCATTTTCTATCACACTCACTACATTATGAATAAATTATAAATAATCTTTTAAAAGAGTGTACAAATAGTACCTACCTACAAATCTAACATTTTGAACACAGACCGCTTTCAAAATCACAACGCGATTTACAATAAATAATTAGATATGCACCTTTAATTTTGTTTGATATGTATCTCGGTCCGACGTACTACATTTGACTTAATAAATAACGTTTACTTAACAAAATTATAACAAAACAGTTACAATATTAATGTCTTACCATAGTTTGACTAAAGTCGACTAATCTCATTTGATATACTTTACATAAATGCGAATCGAAAATAAATCTCGTTATAGTGTTTCAAAAATAAGTACTAACTTTACTTAATTAACATGTAACGTTCACATTGGAATAAAGTTTAAAAAAACACCTTTGATATACATAATTGTGTACCTACTAATGTAAATTAGCAACTTCAAACATCCCTAATTATTTGTTCCCTAAAGTTTGATATGAGCTAAGATTGCATTTATATTTTCACACTCATTCAAAACAAATACTTTCTTGCAGAAATGCATTCTATTTTCAATCACATCAATTAGTTTTTGTGAATGTTTGTTCCAATAAATAAATAAATAATAAATTATTTCGATAGATATTATTTTGCCTTTTCAGATATCACATCTGCGTACCTACTCTTTTATTATAAGTAGTAATAAGTACCGATCGTTACAGCTTGATTCATTAAAATAAATCAACAATAAACTTGTAGTGACTTCTAGAGGCAACAGGTAGGTGTACCATGCTCACCTCGTTCCTCCACAGTCCTTACAAATTCAATACAACCTCGCGTAACTAGAATCTTTATAGGCAAGCTTCGCGGATTGGCAAAAAATAATGCTATCATTAATTTGATCGTCAAAAAGTATAAATATTATGGCCACTTAAAGTTGTGTAGGTAAATAACCTACTATTCGAAGATTTTGCCCCAACATTCTCTTCCTTTCTATTTTGTACCTAAGTGGTGTTTTCAGATCCAGACATTAGCCTACATATAGGAAGTTTGTATCCAAAAGAGAAAATACGTTACACTGGATCTAAACTGTCCGGAGATATTATTCGTGTATGAAAACAACCACTTCATATTTGAACAATTAAAGGCAGTAGACGAAAGTCCAGTAAATAATGTTG
Source organism: Helicoverpa armigera (assembly GCF_030705265.1). Lineage (NCBI taxonomy): Eukaryota > Metazoa > Arthropoda > Insecta > Lepidoptera > Noctuidae > Helicoverpa > Helicoverpa armigera. The sequence goes on from NC_087121.1 coordinate 6,673,573, forward strand.
AAGAGGACAAACATGAGTGGGAATAGAATTCGGGAGCGCTTGTCGATCCAGGTGGCGATCTCCTGCGGCGTCATGGTGGTCCAGTTGTGCTTGGGCGGCTCGTCGGAGCCCTCGCTGCCGTTGCCGCGTTGCTGCTTGCCTCCTTGCCCGATCAGCTCGTCGAAGCTCTGGGTCGTGATCGTCGGCAGGTTCATAGCAGACGGGAAACTCTGGAACATTAAGCATTTCACATTTAATATACTGATTTGCTTATCCTTGGTAACACATAACCGTATTAGTGGCCTAGTTGCGGTTGTGTTTGATGACTGGTTCAGTTGTGATTCTCTTGACCAGTTATGTAAAATTACCTATGTCAAGGAGAGGATATTCCAGCTTCCACATACTTAGAATCTACTCATTAGAAATTCACAGGTGTTAATAGTACATGCCTGTACAACTATGTAAGCAACCTATAGCCTTATTTAACATGTGTTGATTCAATAATATTGCACGTGCTATATCAATATGTACAGACCCATTATTTGTGAACTACCTTTGATAACAATTAAATCTAATTTACCTTGTCGCCCCATTGTACAATTACGATTATGCAAATTTAATGTCGTACCAAGTCACATGCATGTCATTATTATGTACCTAAGTCAAGGTATTATTTTATGCTGAATTAAGAAAGTGGACCACGCATGTTCTGTGATGGTAACTAATATTCTAAAAGCCTAGTGGTTGCAAAGCGCGACTGCTGTGCATGGGGACTCTGAATTGATTCCCAAGTCGAGTCGAAATCGTTTTATTGGTTCTAAAAAACTTTCACAAAACAGCATGGAGCGAACACATACTATGTTCTGATCTTGCGCAGACTGATCTCCTTCGAGAACAGCTGCCGCGGCTGGCAATTGGTCTAGGTGCCCTTATTATTGCTCATATTATTTCAACGGAAACAACTTACAGTCTTATCTGTTTACTGCTTTGGCATCGGTAGCAATATCCACTCTAATTTAATCTATACTTAATAGGAGGGTATTATGTAGGTGAAGAGCATGTAGATAATTCGTTAAATAGTATTGAAAACAATATGCAATAACATACGTGTACGGTCAAATAGTTGTTGTATCCTGGTCCCGCAGGGTCGGTGCTCGTTTCCTGGTTGAGTGAGGAGCACGAGCGCGACTTGCTCAGCTGCGGGGACGATTCCTGCAACTCCTTCTGCAGCTCTTTGCGAGCTAGCCGCGGCGTCAATGTACTCTTCAATATATACTTGCTGTTTACTTTCTTCAAGCTCACCGCTTTCCTGTAAACAAACCGGTACAATCAGTACATATATTGGAATAAAAAAAGTTTACGACTTATGTAAGTTCTAATGAAATTCAACATACTTTCTTCGCCAAATTGTATTTACGAAAGCGAATTCGACTAAGGCAGAGAAAATAAATCCAGTGCAGGCTAGGAACCATATTTCACTAGCTTTGATATAGGATACTTTTGGTAGAGTCTTCGCTTGTGAGGATGCCAACGTGATGAACGATAACATAGTGCTTGTGCCTGAAATGAGACAAGGAAAACATATTAGGTATCTGCTTACATCTCTTAATGATACATAATGGTACCTACTGCTATTTTTGAGCAAATGAGCCTCTAGCCGAAGTCAAATCCTCCTTTGGTGAGTGGTACTGCAATATTAAGAGGCATAGTTTGTGTAGACGTACCTAGAGTTATCCTAGGAGCTGAAGCGTCTGCTTGTAACCAAAATGTGACCCATGACATGGCGACTATCATCATAGATGGAATGAAATAATCCATAAGGTAGTAACCAACTTCACGACCAAGTTTAAATGTGAACTTTAGAGCGCTGTAATTTCCCGCTGTAAAAAAATAATAATTGTTACAAAATGCTGCTGTAATTAGTTCCAAATAACGAAGACGTCACAAACATAAAAAGCGACATTACATCTACCTCCGAGGCGCATATTGACTATGTCCCCACGTACAACTGATTCATTCGTCCAGTAATCTAGAAGTGAGTATTCTGTCAGATGTAGCTCTGATGATAATCGCACTGGGTCTTCTTTTTCCCACATCAGGCGTAAGATGGATGCATTGTATTTCCCTAAAAAATAATTTACAAGGAAAATATGTTATTATTCGCCGCAGGAAAGTCACATTTTGCAAATTCATGAATCACGCACAATGACGTTAAATAAATAGACGCTGTATGGAATGAGTACAATAAATGTGGTCGTGGTTTACAAATAAATAATGTAAAGCTTTATCAGAGATCAAGTAAAACTCACAGCTTTCCAAGTTCATTGAGCAGGTTTGATCGTCAAATGGAAACTTCTGGAGGTTCATCCAGCAGTAAAGCACGGCTTGCATTCGCCGACTGAATATTACTTCACCAGTAGGCGATATTGATATCAAGACGTCTTTGCTATCGGTTCCCATTAGGCTTGAGGATTGTTCGTTGGACATATACAGATGTGGAACCCATATCCGTTCTCTCAAGTCACTCTCACCTATGATTTTTGACCTTTCTGGCGAAAATAATTGATATGCCAACCGAGGATCAGTCCATCGTAGTTGAAGTAGAAAATGAAGTTTGAAGTTCTGAAACACGAAAATGTGACAAATTGTAATATTTGACGTAAAATTACTATCGACTGAAGTATGTTCTTTAGATTACTAAATTACTTATCCAGGCAACCTCTACATATAGGGATATATTATTATAATGGTGATGTAAGGATTTACTGACCAGATCATGGGCCTCAGCCGGCTGTATAAAGTAGACATAGGCGCTAGCGTGCACATACACTACGTCATTGGTCTTGTAGGTAGGCAGCAGCAGCCGGTCGTAGCGGCACTGGTGGGCCAGCCGGGATAGGAACTCTGACTGCGTGTAGCTGTCGCCATTGTTCAGACTCGGGCAATCAGTGATTACATTTTGTCTGTAAGAAACAATTATCACTCAATGAGTATGACAGTTTGACAACAATAGATCATTCGTCTCCTCATCACGTAGCGTCCACTTGTGCAGACTGTTAAATCACGAGCGCTATTAGCGGCCTTATTCGAGGGCAACACGCAAAATTTGTCTCATTGATTTTAAGCCAGTGAATAGTTTTCCCTATCCCGATTCCTGGTCTATTGCTAATACGTGCAGTTAAGGACGCTGGTAAAAGTGTCTATTAGTGCTAATGTACGACACCTCATCAATTATTCATGCCATGCCGGCTCGATATATCTGTATGGCACATCTCACGTGACCTGCGAGTGTAGAATAGCGCATCATCTTAATAGTTGTTCATGATAATAATAATAGTATTCATTCAGTAAAACGTTGGTGGCTATCTACATATTTAAGGGAATGCTGCGGCTTTTAATGCTTGTATTACCACTATTACCAGGAATGGCACATTCCTGAGTACACCTACAATGTACGACATGTAAACGGCCCCGTCACATGGTCTAAATGTCCTGCTAACAGTATATGTTCTTTTGTTTCTACAATTATGTACTCATACATAATATTAAAAATTGAAAATTCTAAATCCAAATATCCCTCGATGTTAACATGCTACAGTTAAAGAAATAGTCAACATAATTATACCATTTAAGTGAACAATAAGGAAGCATTAAGAAGTAATGAAGGCCATAATAGATTGTCATTGTTAAAATTCAGCTATTGATCATTGGCGAAATTCATAGTTTTTAACATTCTTTTAAGTAAACAAAAGAGTTTAGTAGCGTTATTCTTTAAGTATACTTGTTGTGTTGACCTATGAATATAGTCTACACTACACTGATAGTTTTTTAAAATAAGAATTTAATAAGAATCCCGGCCCTTTTTCTTCTTTTTTGTGTGGTGAGTCTGGTGTCGAAAACAGTCCAGGCAAAACTAATATCACTAACAAAGCTGACCCATTTTCTTTTTCTTTCATCTTCTTCATCTTTCATTTTAACTCTTTCCAATAATCCCGCTTTTCTATGACAATGTGATGGCTGAATAATTTGTAAGGTTCTGTTACCTAATGCCACTTTAACCGACATTACCTAATAACTGATTCCAAACACAATTAAATTTTAAATTATAGCAAAACTAAGTATTTGGACGTGTTTACTCGTAGTAGTTCAAACTGTACGAAGTTTCTTACGAGCGTAATGTGTGTATTTCATTATTAATTTTATCTATGCTCAATCACGTATTCAGTCTGTGGCGGTGATTGCGCTTTAAACAAACTCTCTTTTCAATAACATTATCTGGGTAATTGTTTACTTGAAAGACGTAGTATCAGCTTAATATATGAATTTATAGAGCGACAAGGTCGAAGAGGGAGCAGGTAACGACCACAAAGCTAATATTTGTGGGGCCTGATAACATTATGAACCAATTCTGAGAGATATCAACAAGATTTACTCTTAGATTAAGGCTAAGCCGTACGCTACGTGTACATTAAATATGTATTACATTCTTATGCAGACTGAAAGTACTTAATTACTGACGTAGATTACACTGTACACGTACTAACTAAGTACATATTTCTGTTTTTTTTTTTAAATGTTATCAAGCAACAAAAGAGCATTTTCATGAGGTTTTCCTAAAACTATACTTACTTTTATCTGCATAATTCTAATTAAAAAATTTTACTAAACAAATTAGGGCTCTATCTATCCTATTGAGTTTAGGCATAGTTTACACTTTAGCTACTGCGTTAAACAAATTGGTTTAGCGGCACTTTATTGTTAATCTGTTTGCACACTGTGTAATAATTTACTCATATGATAAAAGATAAAAACAAACAATAGAGACTTTTACAGTAAAGGGATAAGAAGCTTTAACCTGGCCTTCTACTTTAACTGTAAGGTTTGTAACTATATACCTATATACCTTTTTACATAGGTAGTACCTAGGTAATGATTTTTTGTTAATAACGTAGTGTGCAATCGTTTTTACTAAATGTTAGGTGACATCATTTGCCTGCCATCCATAAAGTTGTAAGAATTAGCAGACTTATGGATTTTTAATGACTGCGACATATCAGTTACTGCTGCTAGTTACGTTTTATGTCCAGCTACTAGAGTTTATTTAAATGTCCAGCCATCTGCGGAAATTACTGCAATTATGTACTTACAAATTGTTTATCAGTGTGCTGAATTCATATGACTCAAGTTATTTGAAACATATTATTTCGACAAGCTAAAAGGGTTTGGTTTTTCACAAACCGTAGTGTATTTCTTGTCTACGTCAATTGCCTACGTACGCCAGTTCTTACGTAGGCATTCCTACTCCGTTGCTACCACAACGACGACGCAACATCATTTCCAAGGAACCGCAGTGGCACTGCATTAATTTCTGAATAAACACATATTGGACGACTTGACATTTTAAAGCTATTAAACACAAGAACGAAGTAGGTATTATTCAAACAGAAATGCCTTAAGTATATCAGACTACTGTGTATTAACAACCGCAACGTATTAGTCAGAGTAAATAAAATATATAGGTGTGCATCTAACGTTACTGTTTTCTAAGAAAAGCCTTTTATAAACCGGTGTTAGTTTTGGCTTAGGCTCTTAATAAGGTGTATTTACATTCAGTTACTTCGTTCCGTTCAAATAAACATGACTAACGGTATGATGCAGTTGTAATTACAAATTATTAATGTATATTTTATGAATCGTATCTTCATAAATCATGTAAGATGATAAAAATCCTTAACTGTATATTATAATAGTAGCAGGATATTAAAATGTTAAGTAAAGAGACTTGGTTCGCTGAAACAAACATGGATTAAGGGATTATTTTTTACATAGATTTCATTTCAGCTCTATTGCCAATGCTAATATATCTGGTTTTGATTAAGGTACATTTACCTATCAACTATTTCTGCGGTAGGTACAGAATAAGAAGAGACTTCTGACTTCGTGAGTGATGGGTAAAGCATATTATACCTACCTAGAGCAATAAAAGAGCACAGCAATAATTATAATTAGTAGAAGGGAAAATGGAATTATATCAGGGAAATCAATATAAGGATAGTTATCGCTATCCGCCATTAGTCTTCCTACTGTGATATATACTAATTATAGATTGTTTTAATTAAAATTTTAATACAATCCAAACAAATATTTTGGTTATATCAAAATTATTTGCCTACTATTGAAAATGTATAGTCATCCTGTTGCGTTTTCTAATAATAAATTAATAGCGATCAATCTTCATTTGTTTGTAAAACAAATTATGGCGGTGTTATCTCGGGCGACGTCCTCGAAAACTCCATAAAGTTGCGTATGCTCCTAAAGCAGGCATATAAATTAGCTGTCCAGCGCCTAACACAGAAGAATACGTCACAAGAGGCATTTGCTAATCATTATTCGATCCAGTTGTTTGAACTTTGCACTTTGCACCCCGAATATAAAAAATATATATAGAAGGATATGATCTACATTTCGGGCCTATATTATTGAAGTTTCAGCAAAATCTATGCAGTCGTTTTTGCGTGATAGAGTAACAAATATCTACATTCATAATTCTTATAAAGTTATAATCCTTTATGTCTATACTTTTAGTAGGATGCTTGTCTGTCCTAATTTTCAGCATTATGGCGAAATTCTCAAAATTCTCCGAATTGTTGTAAAATACGCATTACTAGACCAGGTAGGTAATATATACTTCACGATCGCTAATATGATGAAGCTTACCCACGTAGCAGTTACGAATCTTACACAAATCATATAATCGACCACACAATGAATAATTTAGTGCCTGTGGGTATGTGTCATTATTTCCTATTTGTACGCTAATAATTGTTGATAATTTCGTTCGTAAATAATTTACAATAAATTAGCCGGGAGTCACGCTCGATTAGTCACGAAAATGTTTATTAGATATTAACTCTCCCATTAACATAATTAGCGGTCCATATTAGACGTAGATGATACCGTTTGCTAAACAATTAGGATTTCAAGAAAGAGGACTGTCGATAAATCTATCGACAAACAATTCCTTGAAAGTCGACGTCGTCAGGTAGGTAACGACTAGGTATATACTTAGTGAGAACATACCCAGATCACCCTCTACACATCTGACAAGCTTTTAGCTTACATTCGACGTTAGATAATCTGATCTTAGAATTTAAAGATCGTGGAAGGAGTCGTTGCATTACTGAATCAAGAACTGAACTTTAGATTGTCTCTTCTTGGCTAAAATATTTAAGGCTTTTCGACACAAAAATAAGTTTGTTTTAAAATAATTATAATTACTTTTATTTAAATTCTTATCGGCAATTTTGTTTTGATTTAGGCAATTGACGAGATTATACATTTTATAATTATATAATATATAATTGATAACAAAATGTATAACCCATGGGTTGCTTATCTACTTGTCTATGTGGTTAACTGAATAGCACATTTACCTCAATCGTAAGGTTAACACACATTGAGGAAATTCGATTCGGAAATAGGTTTGCAATCATTTATTTACATTTCATGTAGTCTAGAACAATGCTGTGGTGATGGTTCGCGGCGTCGCGTAAGGTCGGTGGCGTTGCACGCGCATCATCTGCATCAGAATAGCGGCACTTCGCCACGGCTATTGTAAACTAACAGATGTTAATAATTACAAATGATACTGCAGCTTCCTTTCGTCCTTATCATTCACCAGCCACATTCACAGTCGTGAGTTGTAATCACGAAAATCTTGTCCACACTGTCTTCTTTTGCATAGGTATGATGCAATGCATTTACTGCAAGTCCAAGATATCTCACTTATATCAAACAGAATAAAGCATACAAATTAAAGTTACAACTGGATTTATCACATAATCGAATATGGTAATTAGGTAATAGAAAAATGCGGTTTTCGGCAAATGTAATTGGCGATGGTCGGTCTACCTTGAATCTAAGTCATGTGACGGATGGCCAAGAGCGCGTCGCTTCCCATTCAATGAATGCGTTAGGTAACTTCCTTTCCAATAATATATCTACAAGTTCCTATGTTGGTTAACATGGCAGATATTGGATCAGCTTTGCATGGACTATCTACATGAAATTTTTCAGCTTTTTATTAATATTATCTACTATCTGTTTCACCATAGGTACCTACCCGATGTCTCCCGGGGTACAGATTACTAAATAGGTTTGTAGTTATAAGTATATGGGCTATAAGTATTATTTATGGATTATGAGTACATGGACTTATTAATATAACTAAAAGTCAGTACTTAGGTACTTTCCGTCAGTTCTGGAATCGCTAACTTTTTTTTATGGTGATTAATGCTCAACCCTCCTGAGCATTTGCACGATGTTTAGGTTCATTATTTAATTGGTATTGAAAAATTCAAATTTATTATCCTAAATAGTACCTACCTAAGTATAAGTAGTGATATTATTTTTAAAGTTTTACTTTCCGCATGATAACTTTTTTTTATAGAGGTAATTTAGTACCCGCACTGAGGGCATGCTAACATACGAGTACATATCCTTGCTATTAACACCTATTATTAAAAAATAACCTATGAACGTAACAAAAGGTCGGTGTCATAATTAAGGTCCTATGCATACAAGGGTTGTGCAAGTGAGGTTAGGCGACATAATGGCTATAATCACTAGTAATAATATGATATGTGGACACATACCTATTTTGCATAATATGTTAGTTGACATTGTTTTTCTAATACCTACTTGTCTAAGATTAACAGGCTAATAGTAAGTACATAGGAATAAAAGTCGAACAAAGCAGAAGTCATAGGTATGATCAATCATCCAAAGTAGTGAAAATGCCACCGACGAAGAGCTAAGTCATTCGATAGAATTTCAAATAGTTTGAAAATTAGTCAACCTGTATAAATTCTTGGTAATCAAATGATTGAAGCGCTCATGACTCGGCATTAAACATTTGCAAGCATTCTACTGTAAAATGTAAATCTTTACGAATAATCCTCAAAAACATATTCTAGATGGTCTTAGAAAATTCTGACAACGGTCTAATCTTGGCAGTGGTCGAGCAGGTCGAGCAGTACCTAACAAGTTAAGCAGAATTTTGCGGTTTTAGCGTTCTATGGACTGTCGACCATCTAACTCAATGAGTTCCTCCATGTTTCAGAAGGCACGTTCTGACAACCAGTGTTAACAAAGGATAATTGATCGTATTGGCAGCAGGTTGATCCCACGTAAATCTTGGAATCTACTTAGCTGCATTCGGTTAGACTTGAAATAGACCCAACAAGGCCGGGAAAAGGCTAGTCAGATTTCATTGCTTATCTACCGTTGTTTAATATGTCAGGCACTCTGGCTTTGATGGAAAACACTGTTTCACTAACGCGATCCATTACATCGGCGCCTTGAGCGATAAAAACTTGGAAAAAGGTCAATTCACCGCTTCCTCGCTCTATCACAACAATTAGCTGGGTTGTAATTGGTTTTATCACCCATAAAAACTATTGTTGACTTAAATACGTGAAAGTGTACGTCCAAAATGGGTTTTCAACAAAAAAAGAGAATGGCTACCAACTATGAGTGCTACGAGTTAAACAGTGCGAGTATAATTCCAATTTAATTTGGATATAGGTAAATCTATCTCTATTGAGCATTTTAATATTAATTACCTATTTAATTTGACCCTTAACCTATAATAGCATCTCTATCCTCTTTGATTTAGGTTTAGTAACATTTTAATCTCTTTTCAAGATCTTGGATTCTACATTTATATCTTTATTCATTTCGATACAGTTTTGACCAAAGATATCATATAGGATACCTAGGTATTTTATAGTCTTTAAAAGATACCTTCCTGCTGACAAAACTCTTGCATAATAATAAGTAATATATTTTAAGTAAATATCTTATAGTTAAGGGAGAGAAACCAATTTAGGTAGGCAGTGTAACGGTCTGCCGTGGATCTGTGATGTTTAACGAAGACCCTCCACATCCACATGGCTAACATTTGTTTAGGAAGTCGTTCTTACAACAATAGTGTTGGTAACCTGTTATATTTTATCTAAACACGGAATTTATAGACAATGTCTAACGCGCGGTCACGGTCAATTATATTATCGGACCGTGTCATAGAGCCGTTCTTGTAACTTATTGTAACTTTTTATCAAGCAAATAATAATGATCAAAATATATTCTTAGAGCCAAAGTAAATAGTTTGGTTTGTTCTTCTTTAAAGTCTCGATGACGATGGTGGATATCACACGATATAGGTAACAAATACTTGAAGCGGGTAACACGAGGTCATTCAACATAATGTCTAACCCAGGTAAAAATAAATAAGTAGGTATGAAACTAGCTATACTTATATGTCATGTTTTTAACATATCCAAAACTGAAAAGAATCTTTCTTGCACTGTTTACCATTGTATATAGGGTTTGTATCTAACAGCCTTACTTATAAACGAGAATTAAATAATAAGTAATAATTAAGGGCTGTTTAGGAAAATTCTTACTTATAATCGTTTCTTAACCATGTCTTAACTAACATTTAATCCCCACTTAAGGCTTTAAGTTCTAATTAGTTAAAATGATGCTTAGAAGATGATTAGAGATTTTTATAAGTAAGGCTGTATATCTGCGTTTACTATTTTGAGATACGTAGGTATCATTCGTAGCCAGTACCTACCTATCAACCAAGAGTGTGGAGACAAAGTGAAAAGATTCTCAATTAACTTTCTACAGTATTTCATGTTTGACCTAAGTACCTATCCCAGGTCTAGTAAGGAACTCAGGTCTTCCAAAATTTAGGTAGGTACGACAAGATTAAGCACATCGCATCGCCATATGCCTTTCTTTACACTAGTCGTGGAGTAACGAACATCAATTTCAGATTGTTATTTGATGACAATATCTTTCCGACTTTTCTGCATACCTATCACATTCAGACAGTAAACATTAACAAATTACCAACTTTACAATGATTGCATTGAATTATACAATCTTGATATCATCTGTCTGTCAGATACCTACTTCAAAACGTTATCGGTAGGTACCGAAATCTGTTATAAGTAATTCTATTATGTAGGTACCCTAGACATGCAGGTGCTTCATAAAACAATACTGTCCAACAAATAGGTTAAGTAGTTAGTGTGAAATTTTGTTTGGCTTAAGTAGTTAAATCTACGGAACAACAGCGCAATTTGAAGAGGACTGTTACTACTTATGTACTAATTTGTGACTGGTTTTCCGCTCGTAAAATTCACCAGTGTGAAAGGCATTCTGTAGGCATATCTTTATGATTTCTATATTTTTCCCATGATCCATATTTTATGCTTGCCAATAAACACTTTTCTTTGTTCATAATATTCGGAGTTATTAGACGTCGGCAACGTTAGTAGAGATACACATAATTAAGAGCTTAGTGCACCTTATGATGTACAGATAATCCGACGGTTTAATTAATCCGCAGATAAAGTTCCAAAAGAATTTCACCTTACGGACAGAAGATAGACATTTATTTCACGCGTTCCTATGAATTGTTTTAAATATATTTGTTTAGGCTGAACAATTTAAATGGGAAGACTATAATTAAGGAAAATGTTAGGATCTACGACTACTTAGTGTTATTTTGATGGACCAGTAATAATTATCTATTCATTATGAATCTGTTAATGAGTAGGGTAGCCTTCGTGACCACGGATCATTATTAATACAATAGGAACAAACAGTCAGTCAGCACGACAGAAAACGGGCACTTTTCCTGCGTTTCAGACCGCTGTAGATATCAGCTGACAATATTAAAGACTATTTCCTTTGAAGGATAATGTGAGCTATTTCAGAACATTAAGTTAAAGTCATTGAAAATGTTGTTCACTGTACCTAGATCGAATTGAAAGTGCCAAGATACGTAAATTGAAGTACCTATGTACCTAAGTATGACATCACGTAGCGTAAAATTCTCGATGACTTTCAGTGGGTACCGTAGGCGGGCGGATATTATAAATGGGCGGCAATGGTTTAATAAGGTATACTGCATCGGTTTACTGGTACCTACTCTTTTCATGAATGAAAATGAGAAATTAGTTCTGAAGTTAACCAAAATTGTTACGCAATTATGCATTCAATTACTATAATATTTAATACAAAATCCAGAGCTTTTTTAATGCAAAAAAAGCAACACTTAGAGATAAGTGTTGCTTAGGTTTTCGATTTTTGGAGGATGGAGGAGGATGAGGATGATGTCCTTTTATGTAGGTACTTAGAACCCAAAAAATCCAAATAGGTACCTACCTATTTATAGGCACGTAGGTACTTCTAGTAGATGTATGGCTACTTTAATCAATATTCAATAAAAAAATTTAGTTAATTACTTAGATAGTCCAAAATAAAAACTACATAGGTACCTACATATTTTTATTAGGTACATTCAAAAAATATTGAGACAACCAAAATATACCTTCACGGAGTTACAGTTGAGATAAGCTACCTACACGAAAATCTCGACTCCGATAAAAATTTAAGTTAGTTTTAATAAACTATGTAAAATATTTGCATGACTAAATTTTAAGTCGGAACATATTTTTATTGTACCTATAGACCAAGTTATTATGTACCTACCTACATTCTGGCAAATAAATAAATTGATTTCATTAAAAAAATAAGGAAAATGTGCAAACCTATGTTCCAGAATAAGGTGACCTACTAACTTGTACTTTCATAGGTATGTCCCTCTGTTCAAGAGCTATAAAATGCGTCACTACTTAAGTCCCATATTTTAATCAAGTTGTCATCATTATTGTCGCGATTATTTTATTACCTACCATTTTCCGCCAGAGGTTCGCCGAGGCAACTACTTCCCGCCCTCCAATAAAAAGTAGGTTGCTTATAAGTTTAGTTCTTCTTTTTGCTTATGTAATTCTAATCTCTTAGCTACTTATATTTACCATCAGGTTTCATCAAAACTCTTTCAGTCTTTTTTGCGTGAAAAAGTAATAAACAGATGTGAATTTACAAATACTTTGGCGTTTGAATCGATAGGAAGTACCTAGTATTAGGTAGTATCTAGTATTAGATTGCATGATAATATTAACTATTAATTAGATTATCATGTATATCATCGAAATTAATAGATATATGTCCCACGGATTCTCCAGAAGCTTAAAGAGACTTCTTAAGGGAAATACTAAGTATTAGTGGCGATGCATACTTTCCTGCTAAAACGTTGCTTGTAGGTACCTAACTTTTATCATTTACTAGTCGATTTCCCGCGATTTCACCCGCGTCCCGTGGTTACACTCGGGCAGAGTGTTTTCCATATCCGTTCAATGGTTTTGGACCCTTTAGGGTGCTAACAAACAAACACATAAATGTTTCCTCTGTATTATTAGTAAAGATATCTAAAAATAAAACCTCTGATGATCTATCAATTGTTAAAGTAGCACCTCACTAATAGCCATTATTTTTTAATAGGTGCTTCCATGATCAATGAATAATGCTATAGTAAATAGATAAATGAGTACTATATTAAAACTATAGGTACCTACAAATTTATCAAAGGATCAAGGATGGATATCTACTGATGTTTCTTAGTATTGGTCTGTCTGAGATTTTGATGGAAGCTAAAATAATTAACGGAAAATGGTTGTGCGCCCGAGATTCGAAATCGCTGTTGTCTAATTGAATGCCTGGTCCGATTTAAAGAAAGGTTCTAAAGCTATAAGATTTCCTAGAGTGCGCCAAGTAGCTCCCATGAAGCATGGTCATTACAAGCAATTCTAAGCAACACATGTAGGTGATAATATAGTCAAATGACAAGTCAATGATGATCGGAATCTACTCCAGAGTTAACGTTATTTCAGTAAGAGGTACATAATTTAGATTACTGCAAAGATCATCGTTAGTTAAGAGGCAACTTCTTAACTTTTTGTTACTGCTACTAGTGAGTGTTCAATCGTTGTTCAATCGAGGTCGAAGACATTGATGGCCGCGACCAAGGCTGGTTGACGACATTTCGATGTCTCTACGTTTCGGGAATCCTAAATGGAACTTAGGCATTTTGCCTAGAGGGCTCACTTTGATAAAAAAAGCAATTGTTTCTCGTTCCAGCGTAGTTAAGTCAGTTTCGTACGTATTTCTTGAGCTGTCGAGCGCAACCATTAATATTAATTTTGGTGCACTGATACATATGAACAATCATAAGTATTCGTATCATTAAAATAACATTATTATATAGTCTTTGTATTATCAGCATGAACTCATGCGAGTAACTGCAGATATACTTATATGTATTTCTACGGCCCATTGTTCTTAAATATTTAAAATTAATTTCGTACACATTAACAACGTGTAGATACATCGCCATTTTTTTTATAAATCGTGTTTCCCCGATGTCTATTTTAGACCTAGAATAATTATCTATCTTAGCACTTGTCTCAATATCATAATCGTCATTAGCAGGACGATATCGAGAGTGTTGTGAACACTTAAACTAATGCACGTCACAGTAATTAACAGGAAGTCGTTGAACTAATCAAAAGCCGAATTATTTCATAATAGTGTGTAGGTACCAACCAGGCATGAAAAAATGTTTATATTAGGTGATCGGAATATTGGAGACTAAGAAAATAAGAAGAAATGCCTACTTATGAGTCGGTATGTACTTAATTAATTAATATTTTTTACCGCAAAGAACTTCCGAGATATCAAAAATACCTACACTTTATGCGAAATGGTCTAAGATGGTTCTAAGTTAGTGACACATAAACATCTTATTTTAATATTTTATTGAAATAGGTGTTTAGGTTTAGGAATCAGTTACACTAATGCTATCTCAGTTAAAATTGCTAACAACAGAAAATGTATATTAAAGTTAACTTACAATTGTGTTTTCTGTCCCTGCGCCGTATTGCAAATTACTAAAAGAGTAATATAAATAATTGAGATTTTTAGTTCCATGACTAATAACTAAACATTTGCAACTCGCGGAAAATAGAAGCGCGGCTCGTCAAGCGGTCCGCTTCGCGTGATCGATTCACTACTACTGCGTGCACGCAGGTTGAACTTGTTCTCCATGGAAAAAGGCTGCGCGGGCGCTGACGTGCTCCCATATCAGAGCTTTTACACACAAAACGAGCAAATTAACATTTCGCAAGCTTTGTTTGAGGAGAAATATTAATTTGCGTCATAGGTTACGGTCTAAAACAGATAAAGTTGGTTTATAATACGTACTTGTGTTTATGCAAGAAGCTAGGTAAACAAAAGGCACATTAAACATAAGCGATTCAAACTAAGTCAAAGTTAACAGTATCCATTTATTCAAACATTATTAACTGCATGGGGTTGCATGCAATTTACAGTGTATGTTATGAAGTTAAGATCTTGTAACAGATTAGTAAGTCTTTCAAAATGTCTTTCTGTGTACGGTAGTGCTCCTTCTATAAAACTAGATAGAGCGGGAACTTTTAAATTCCCAGCAATAATTTCGGGCGCCAATATGTTGAAAACGAGTTGAGCGGCGTGACAGTTTTTGTTATTTGTGTTCCATTCCGCTGCGAATTTTAATAGAGTTTCTTTTTGCGTGTGATTGATCTCTTTGAGTGTTTCATAAAGCTTTTCATTGCCTCCAGACAGAACCTCATTAACTATTTTTAACACATGCATTGGTCTTTGCATGCGCAATGCTAATTTTAGAGCTTTAATTAATTGCTTATCATGCAACAAATTCATTAACTCTTGTTCTTGCAATATCATCTCTTCTCTTTCCTTTGCTAACTGTTCTCTCTTTTCAGTTGTGACATCTTTAAGTTTAACTAACTTGGAATCAGAACCGCCTGTAATTACGACAGATTCATCTTTACTGACTGCCAATGACCATACTTTCCCCTCATGATTATCAAGGGACATTTTACTCTCAGATGTTTTTATGTTCCAGAGCTTGAGAAGTCCATCTGCTCCACTAGAAAGTATTTGTTGTCCTCTGCTAACAAATTCAATTTTCAAAACTGAACTTTCATGACCTTCAAAGGTTTTTAAGCAGCTCAAATCAGCTATAGACCATAACTTTATTGTACTATCAGCTGAAGATGTTCCTACAACTTGATCCACAGGTGAAAATTTCACACACCATACACCTCTTCTGTGTCCTTTTAGAATACCCAATAATGTCAGCTCCTCTGACCACAGTTTGGCAGTCTTATCCTGAGAGCCAGTAGCAATCATTTTATCATTAGGAGATACAGAGACACAGTTTATATCCATCTGATGGGCTATTTCAGTATAAGTTGACTTGATCTTCTGGCCAACTTCTGTAAGGTCTTTTGGTACACTCCAGACTTTTAAGCAGCTATCTTGGCTGACAGAAGCAAAGAAATCATTTGATGTTTGTGAAGTGAACACAGAACCAACAGATGCTGTATGTCTGGCTCCAACTCCAATACATAACACATCATTATTAGTTGTCTGTAGCCAAATTCTAACAGAGTTGTCTTTGCTAGAAGATATAAACATTTCAGGTTTGGTAGGAAAGCAAGCTAGGGCTAAAACAATGTCAGTATGACCCTTAATAATTTGACAATTCATATTATCAATTTCATAGTATTTTAAATCTGGGCTGTTTGTAGCGACAACTAAATGTTTTTCTTCATTTCCAACAAATACAATATCTAGCACTTCATCTGTGAAACCAATCAACTGTTTCTTGCAATCAAATGTTTCAAGGTCATGTATGATTATGTTATGGTCTGCAGTCACAACAGATAAAACATTTCTTAATTCATTAAAAATTAAGTGTGTGACAGCCAATCCTCCTTCCTCGGTTGCTGGGGACACAAGACTGTTATTCTGTTCATACATAAGTCTGCTCTTCAGTACATCCCACACTTTAACTACTCCTTTCTCACCTGCACAAGCAATATAAATACCTTCTGTTTCTAGTTTCTTTTTAAAATTGGGTATTTTAAATGTAGCTGGTAACAAAATTGTAGATTCCAGACTTTCATACACAGGAACAACTCGCAGTGCTTTACTTTCATTTATGTCCCATAATATTAAAACTCGATCTCTACCAGAGCTGATCATGTGTTTACCATCGCTAGTAAACTGTAATGATGTGATTTTACTAAAATGACCAGAATAGATTAAATGTTCTTTGCCAGTTTTGGAATTCCATGACCTTATTTTAGTGTCATCGGCAGCTCCAAATATTAACTGTTTGTTTGTTTCAGGATGATAATTTAAAACAGAAAATACACCCATTGCTCCTCTTAAACTGCTTGTGCAAGTATTGTGTGCTAAATCCCATAACCTGACATTACCATCAGATCCTCCTGAAGCTATATTTTCATCATTGTAATCAAATGCTAATTTTGCAACTGGTCCCTTATGACCAGATCTCCAAACCTTTTGTTGTACGCCAGTGCCTTGGTCCCATAATTTCATTAATCCGCTTTTGTGTGCAGTTATCACTATTTTATTATTGTGAGACATTTGAAAAGTATAAATCTGGTCTGCTTCAGCATCTTCTTCAACCTGTCCGATACTGTGGCTTGTTGAAAATGTGTTCACATCTACTACTTTTATCACTTCCTCACATTGACACAGTAGATGTGTGCCGTCTGTTGTCCATTGGACATCTCCACCAGTATAAAAGGCTGTATACTCAGCGGTTTTTTCATATCTGAAATAAATCAGTAGAAAGTTTGCATAAAAGAAAGAAGTAAAAGTAACATTATATTATATGAAAATATACTTATAATATAACATCATTAACTTTTAAGATATTGTTTATTTTGATTCAATACACAACAGAACAAACTCAAACATGTGACTAGCAACATATTTGTAATGCAAAAACCATTCTTATAACAAATATCACAATTGAGATAACTATTACTTATTTTAATACGTATTATGTTTTGAAACTTACATTTCTTTCAATAAATTGGCCATTTTTCGGTTATGTTAGAAATATTGTGAGGTACAATATAACCTAATACAGGTACAATAGATATTATTGTTCAAATATCCTTCTACTGTTACAACAATTATTTCACTATTCAATTCACCATATAGCAGTTTATTACACGTAGTTTATTGTAAAAACGCGAAAGTTTCGATTTAAACAAAACCCATGCCAGATTTCGGCTGGCTGGTTGTATGGAAACTTTGCGGTTTGCCTATAAGCACAGAACATATATACCCAAGTCTGTCATTAGTGTCATACATAATACTGTCGTTGGGTGTCTGGTGTCTGCACTTCACAAACGTCAATGTCAACATGTCAACTGACATATCTTTACAGGATTTACTTACGTTTGACAGCTGATGATCATCTGTTATTTATTTTTATCGCTCAGGTTAAAATCTTAGTAAGAAATATAATAAATAATACCGCAACTTGCAACAATGTTGAAACTGATATTAAGAGGCAAAAAATACAATACTTTAAGTAGATTTTGTTCCACTGCAAAAGATAATAGCCTCTCTGATAGTCAGACAAACCACAGTCCCTGTGTATACGAAACAGTATTTTCATTTCCTTTTGTTAGGTATATTGCAGCCTTTAATAGACTTAAAGTGTATCATCTAACAGGAACATCACTAGCCGTGCCCGGTTGTGGATTGATGGAAATTTTTGAGGTTCTACCACAAGGTGCTTTCCTATCAGCGGCATACATAGGTAAACCTTATGCCTTACCGTTAATAAAGTAAAATGATACATATATATAAATATGTATAAGAAAATTGTGCTTGTTTGGTCAGAGCACTTGCTTATCTTTACTAATATAATAAAGAGGAAGCATTTTTTGTCTTATTGTCGCCTAACAGCTCCAAAATTACTAAACCAATTTAAAAAATCAAATATGTTTTCAATTTTACAGGTGTTACTGGTTTAGCAGTCCTTTCTGTGGCAAGCGCTCCATTCCAGAACATCATTGGATATTTGTATATAAGAGCAGATGATAAAAAAATTAAGATATCTTCAGTTGATTTCTGGGGAAAGAGAAAAGATAAAATAGTGACAGTGGATGATTGGTTTCCATTGCTGGATATGAGCCCAAAATTTACAGATGCTCTATATTTATCACCACAACTGGCAGACGGGACTAAGTACAAATTATTTGTAAAGTATGGCAATGTCTTAAATTCAAAAAAAATGGGACAGGTATTAGAGTAATCCTTTGTATGGAATGACTAGGAGAAGGAAAATTAAAACTACTAAGTCGTAATGTTACCAATCTACTTCTTAAACATACAGTAGTATTGAGAACCAAATCTTATAAATAGGTGAATTTAATCAAATCATTGTTAAACATTTGCAAGTGATGTTGATTAAAATTTCAAACAATTTGATTTGTGAATAGAAAATACTTTCAGTTGTATTTTATTATTTGTTGTGTAGTTATTCAAATAATTATAAGTTAAATTAATAAAAATAACAGGGTATTTTTTTTTCTTTACTGGTGCAACAAGCATCCATCCTTCTTTTTGACATTTTCTTGTTTTGTTACTTAGCAGAAAAATAACAACCAACTATCAATAAGATGCCTATCACTAGAAGGCAATAATACTTAACCTGGTTATGGCTATGGTTAACAATAACACATAATTTTAAAACTAATCATTATTATTTAGTGGGTATATACAAATTTATAAAATCACCTTTATGAGCTATTGCCTAAAACAAACTTACTCAACCAGTCATAATATGCTGAGAGAATAAAATCAAACTTGATATTAAAGTTATAGTGTCCTCTCAGTAAAGATAATATTAAATAACTTGCAGATGTTCAAATTGCATTGAGGAAGTAGACCAACCGAATTTTGAAAACTGCTAACATGTTGCTATATATTTAATTACTGTAACACACACAATTAGTTGAATGTAATTCAGAGTTATTGTAGCATTTAACCTGACGAAGAGGCGAAGGCAGAACATTCCTAATACATCACGCAACAATTCTATTGATAACTCACATTGGAAGCTAGGGAAGAGGACTTATCGACGTAAGTGGAATATCATCATTGTCTCTCCAAATATTTTAGGTGTATGGTGACATTCCAAAGGTAATTTCTAATAAGACGAAGAAGAACAACGCCCTCTTAAGTTCAAACCACTGGTAGCTTGAACCCTGTGATCTACATCAATAGCCTCTCATTTTTATCGGTTAGATAAAAGGTTTTCAATCTTTCCAAATGCTTGGTCTTTCATCATCAAAGATTATTGTCAAGCCTTCACTCAGTTTTTATTTAAGTTCTATAGACCTCTTGTCTTTCAGGAGTCTTTATTTCAGATTAGTCTACTTCAGAATTTGAGAATCTATAATAATAAAATATTGGCAAGTATAAACTGGTCAGAGAAATTTCGTCAAAACACAATGGAAAATAACTTCTAATTAAGTCAAAGATCCAAAATTTATGATTGAAATTGACAAGTTGTTGAATATTAGATAGTTTCAAAACAAAATAACATCATCAGAAGTTGGAACGCAATTATTTGTCACAAAAGCAATAAATAGATGACATAAATACATATCTTTAAGGGCCGATTTTTCAATCCTTTGATAAGTCCCTAGATAACTAACTGACGTGTAAAAATAACTGGCTGTTTAACAAGGGAATAAATATTTTCAATTTTTCAATCGTTTTTTATCTAAAGAATAGCTATCTATCTGTTGTCTATGAATATCTGTTGCTAATTTCACACTAACTATGTACGAGCGAGATGCACGTATGCAGTCATCGTGATGTTAGACTGAAACAAGTTATGATTGACATTGACATTAAAAACTAACCTCAATTTTGTTGTTTGGTTTCATTTAATTAATTTGGTTCTATTATAAATAAAAATGGATAAAAAGCGTGAGCGTGCAAGCAATTTCGATAAAGCCGAAACGCGGTTATTGACGGAATTGGTTACCAAATATAAGTATATAATTGAAAACAAAAAAACGGACGCCGTGACCAATAAAGATAAGGAGGCTGCCTGGGGCAGAATAGCTTCTTCTTTTAATGCAACTACTAGTGGTACCACGACACGTAGCTCTAAAACATTAAAATTAAAATATGAAGGTATCAAAAAGGCCACGAAGAAGAAGATGTCCTGTCGCAGGCAGGAACTTTATCGCACAGGTGGCGGGCCATCTAATGCTCCTGATTTCGATGACGTGGAGGAGAAAGTGCTGGCTATATGTTCCAACATTACAGGATTGGAAGCACGCAATGATAGTGATAACATTTCAGGTATTTAAAACAATTTAAACCAATTAAATATTCCTTCTTATTGTTTCTTTTCATGTCACAAATACATAAAGATTAAAGCTATCATTATTTTTCAGATGTAATCCAACCTGCATCTGTCCCTCTGAAAATTGATTTGTCTCAGGATGACCTTAATTTAAAATTTAAAAGATTTCAAGAAACAATTCAAGATAGTGACATACAGATTGTGATGTTGAATCAAGAAACTGATGGTATGTATTTATGTTGTCAAGTACACAAGTTTTTTTATAACTGGTGCACAGGACAGGGTCATCGGTCACTACCTAATCCGCTATCGGGCCACTCAATATTATAATTATTTTACAATTCGGTAATTCTATTCCGTTTGTTGCCTTCATCATAATAGTACACAACAAACTTGTCTTTTTTTTTAGAAAAGGATTTGAATGAAAGCGCCAGTCAAAATGCAGAACCAACAATTATTGGGACTGAGAATGGTGAAGGTAGGTTTTATAATATTATACAGATTGTATCGTTAAACCTTTTCATCCCTTCGGCCACATGTTCTATACATCACCCTGAACAATGTAAGACTTTTCCAATAAAGACATAATTTTTTTTGACTTCCCATACAAAATGACCAAACAGCTGACCGAGTTTTGTATGACAAGTTGAAAAAATTAATGTCTATTTTGGTACAGTCGTAGAACAAACATTGTTCAAGGTAATGTATATTGTATAGAGGATGTGGTTGAAGGGCTTCAACTATACACCTTGTATAGTCAGATCTTTTTTTCTTTTTATACCACTGTGGTGGCAATAAAGCATACGGCCCGCCTGATGGTAAGCAGATAATATTATGTTATGTAGTACATCATATACCTACAAACATGGACAAAGTTCACAAAATATAAGTACTACATAATACATATATTAAACCTTTTATTACTTTTTACAGATTCTTATAACAAATGGGGCACATGGAACCCAAAAGCATTGAAAAGTAAAATTAACCCAGTTTTAAAACCAACTAAGGCCAGCGTTACTGCAAAAATAGACGAATTAAGTGCTACAAGACTAGAACTTGTGCATCTTCAACAAGAGATAGCAAAAAAAGAACATTATTTTGTTGAACAAGAGCACGAGTTGAAAATGACACACCTTCGAAATGAAGAAATCAGGAAACAAGAGTTACATAATTTGATGCTTAAGACAATGCAACAGAAAGATTAGTGTAAATGTTTTTATTATTGTTTAGGCCAGTGGCCAATAAAAAGTGAAATAATCAATAGGTATTTTATTTATTACTCCAAATTAAAACAGAATTTATACAGCAATCAATAAGCAGCCAGGATTTCTTCACATTATTGTGTTATTAGTGATTCAAAATAGTTAATTATGCCATCCCGTGTGCTAGAGGTACTGTTTATTCCCTCATTGTCGGCATATACTGGTGGAAATTCTGGCTGTTGTGGTATCAATACCTCGGGGTCACTAGGTGGCTCACCCTCACTTTGACTGCATGCCAAATTATGTAGTATGGCTGCAGCTACAATCACATCTTGAGCTAGAGGTATTTTACACCTAAGTCCAATACTTAGAACAGGGAATCTCCTTTTCCATACACCAAAACACCTTTCTATCACATTTCTACTCCGGATATGAGACTCATTATACAATTGTTCAACTTGGGTACGTGGATTGCTTAGTGGTGTCAACAAGTAATTATTTAAGAAATATCCACTGTCACCAAGCACAATTCCATTACCAAAGTCACCCCTATCACACCTATATTTGGCAGCTGAATTATTGAATATTAAACTGTCGTGACTTGACCCCGGCCACCTAGCCACAATGTCCACAAATTGCAAGTTTGCTGTACACATGGCCTGTACATTTAAAGAGAAAAATCCTTTGCGATTCCTATAGTTTTCTGCAGTATCACCTCCTGGTGACATTATTTTAATATGAGTGCAATCTATGGCTGCAATAACTCTTGGGAATCGTGCTATATTGTGAAAGCGCTCTTGTATGGCAATGATTTCCTCCCTATTTTCTGGTAAATTTACAAAATTTGGGCGCAAAGTAGCAATAGCTTTGGTCACTCTTTTTACAATTTTACATATTGTAGAATTATGCAGTCCGCCAAAATCCCCAATTGTTACATAAAAAGTTCCAGTTGCATAAAAGCGTAATGCAAGTAATAGTTGATGCATTGGTGGAACACACTGATTCCTGAAACAATAGAAATAATGTGTTTTAAGTAAGATAGGTACTAAAGGAATAGTAGTTAGGTACTTACAATTAATTTAGGTAATGATGTGTATGATACAGAAAATGAACTTACCTTTCTGTATTGTGTTCAATTTTGTCCTGAATTAATGAAAGTAATAGCTCTACAGTTTGTTTTTTCAGGCGAAATCTTCTCCAAAACTCCCTATCATCCCATGTATTAAAATTGTCAGGTCTCCCTTTTACAACTCTGTCCTTTCTCTGATCAGGGTTAATATAGTTCAGTGCCTGCCTTTCCTCTTCAATCGCTGCGTCGTCGATTTGCTCAAAAACATCCATTATAATGTGCGTGAGGTAATACAATCTATTTTATTAAACTATAAATAAACCTCATAATTTCATAGATGACAGCTAGATAAATCCACAGATAAATCTTAACCATCCCTTGAAGCAGCAGATAACTTTATTCTCCAGTTACCGCCTATATTCGACGGATAACATCTATCTGACAATCGAAAAATTGAAAATCTTGTTATTCATCGAATAAACGTTATTCGACAGATAAAATTCGCTATCTGAGGATTGAAAAATCGGGCCTAAATGAAAATAAACATATTTTTTTAAATGCAGAAGCAGAATGGTGTCAGTTGAAATAAGACTTCTAAGTCATGTTACCTATCTTTTGTATTTTGAATAGTTTAGGTAAACCACAATTAGAAACATGAGTGGAGAGGAAGCTTTATCATCTAACTATTATCGGCGGCTGCGTTATTCATCTAAAATAATTATAATAATATGTAACATAATTTCAGGAATTATTGTCACCACCAATTTATTGTAATTAAAAAATCCAATTCGACTTAACACTAGTGCTTGATGCAAATTTGGATCTTGTGTAGGTACCTATGTATAAATATAAATCCATTTGCAGTAACAAAATTATCGAAAAACTAATTGGACGTCTTATGTGATGCATCCTTGCACTTAGGTGAAAGTATCCTCTAGTTTCTGAATCAAGTATGCAAATGCAAAATGTGGTTCACGTCTTTTACATAATATTTTTAAAACATGAGCTTCATATTTAACCGATTTTATTTCAAATTGAGTAACTGGTAGGTTGAAGAAAATTTAATATGTAAACCATTCAATCATAAATGTAAAACCGCAAGAATCTTTGATGTGGAACAATAATCAAAGGGATTTGAAAGAGAAATAGACTCGTATAGTATGTCTGTAACAGCAAAAGGCATCGATGCTCGAGAACATATCAAGGAGATGCTTCTATGGCCCAGCGCACACCGCGGGAAGCCTTGACATACGGTCTACAAAAGAATAAATTCCCATGAGCAGCTAGGGCGCGCGCGAGAGCATCGAAGAGCATACGCGCGCATGCTCTTGTAGACCGTATGTCAAGGTAGTTAAGGTTTATACTAAATTATTATCTTCAAATGCGCTCCGACGCGCTTCCAGCGGTTCTTGTTGTAATTATTTTTGTTTGAATAGAAACCCCTTTTAGACACATTCCAAATATATCAGAGCCTGCATTAATGGCAGTGCAAAATAATGTTAAGTATTAAAATTTTTCAAAGTGTTAAAGTTATGCCATAGTTAAATTACAATTCTAATAAAAACCACAATCACATTTTATTTATGACAATGACAAATCACTGGCAATTAACAATTTTCCTAGTTGCCCTAATGTACTACATAGTAACTGTTTTGGTGCCTATTACATTAGTCACATTCAGCCTCGATTATTCAATCAGAGTTTCGTAAAAGCAGGGACATGTATCAGGATTATTCAACTCATATCACATTGAAAACATCTTGGTCATAACCTGAAAGTGACTAATACTTTACAAAATTAAGCATATTGTTAGAAACATACTATATTGTGAGAATACAATCTTAAGTAGATGAGGGACTTGCGAGAAAATTGTATCCACCCAGCAATGGGTGGATTTTTCAAAACATATTTTGCTAATTATACAGATGTTGTCAGAAAACACTACTTATTTTGAATAGTGATATTTCCATACAATATATAGTTATCCAGTTATCCACTCTTCAATACTTCATCAATATAGTATCTACCTCACAATCAATTTTAGATATTCCTTGAGCAGAATTCATAAAATTTATGGTAAAATATTGCAAGTGTGTATTGGTGTTATTATAGATTTAATATTAAGCAAGTATCCCACACATTGATTTTGGATACTTAATCAACCCATGCCTGTGCGGGTTGATCTGTTGTAAATGGGCTGACACCATTGCGCTCCATGGCTTCTAATATTTCACAAACATGAGCAGCAACATCAGCCCTGCTCTGATCAATACCTTTAATAAAGGGGTGTTCCAATAACCTATTGTATTTAGGTCTTTGATTTTCTTCTTTTATGAGGCTGAAAAAGAAAATACCATTAAAGGCCAATTGTTTAAACTGTCAGATAAGCTGTAAGTAGAAGAGAGCTGTCTAAATATGTGTATGCAGGAAATGCTTACCAAGTATTCACGAAGTTAACAAAGTTATTGGAGAAAGCATTGTTGGTATTAGTAAGTCGTGGCGGGTCACCCTGTACGACCTGCTGTAGCTGCTCGAACACTGAACCCCAGCGCGGGTACGGGAAGGCACCCGTGGCTACCTCCATGAGCGTGATGCCGAGCGACCACACGTCTGACCGCACGTCGTAACCTCGAGCTCGTCCCGGATCTATACGCTCCGGCTGGAAGATTGAGAAATGCTTTTAGTATACTACCCAATTTGTGACACAGATAGATGCATGAGCTACATCACTGCCAAGATTCAACAGAATGGTGTTTCAGCATGAAGAAGTAAAAAACACACTCACAGACTATCAGCTTTCTCTTTGATTCTTAACATTAATTTATATTAATTAAAATACTCACAGCCATGTAAGGTCTGCAGCCAGCATCGCGAGTGCGGGCTATTGAGTCCACTAGCTTCCCAGATATACCAAAATCACATAATTTTATGTTTCCTCTTCGGTCCAATAAAATATTTGATGGTTTCACATCCCTGCCATAAAAATAACAACCATGTTACACAAAACCACAATTAACAAAAGAAGGCAAATTAAAAGGTAATATTTAACTCACCTGTGAATTATTTTTAATTTCTCTTTTAGATAATTTAAAGCTTTAACTGTTGCAAGAGTTATTTTAGCTAAAATTGTTTCAGGTATTCGAGTCTGCATCCTTTCACATATAAACTTATAAAATTTGTCTAGTGAAGTATCCATTAATTCCATACAGATCCAACAATCACCCTGAAATACACAATTAATAACATCAAGGTATTCTGTATATGAAGTGGCTGGATCATACATTGTTGGTACTATATTTTTGTGACAACTATGAGTAGGATCTCTATTTTTTATGTAACTACAAGCAACATGACTATTTCATCCCATAGATTTGCAAGGCCTTATTTGATTATACAACAACCAGTCTTACTACAAATAAATTATATGATCACCTCTTTAAATAGTGCTCCATAGAACTGCACAATGTAAACACAGTCATTGCTTTTCATCACCACTTCAAGATCCATCAAGAGTTGCTTCTGTTCCTTCTCATCAACAGTGGAGCGGATACGCTTCACAGCCATTACACGGTTTGTTCTGAAATATAACAGACCATGTTCCATAATTAAATACTGCAATACTTCTTCTTTTTTGTTTTGGTGACCTTTGAAAAGCTTGAAATAAAACGTTATAGTAAATTAGCTAAAATAAAAAGCGAAATCTTACTTTCTATGAACCATTTTGTTCACAGCTCCAAATGCTCCTCTTCCTATTTCACCAAGATCCTGCAAGTCATCAGAGGTGAAGTCATATACTTCTGTTGCAGATAACTGCAATTTTCCTGAAGATTGCATAGATGGGTAAATCCTACATCTGTCTCTGAAATATAGAAAAATATACCTTTACTATGTGAGTAACTTATATACTAATCTCAGAGAGAATAAAACCATTATTTCAACTACCCAATAAAATTATAGTGTTTTAAAAATTGCCTCTTTATGAGCTTCAGGCATAATATAGTAGAGCATTAGCAATCAATAATCATCAAATAATTACCTTGTGTTTTCAGGCAGAACATCTCTTATGGTGCGTGAGGGGACTCGCGGTCTCTGAACTGGAGGAGGGTTTGCAGGAAACGGCATAAAAGCTGCGCCGTCACCTGATGGACCTCCGGCTATTTGCAGGTTTAATCCTTTACGTTTCTCCAAGCCAAACAAGTTCAACTCAGGCTTCGGCATAGTAGGTCTACTTGGGCCTAAACATTTAAAATGTAGATTAAGGGAATTATACTACGATTGCACCAAAATTCATATATTACACCGTTTATATCATTTGCTTGCTCCTACCTTGGTTTGATGACACTTCGCCATTCTTCGACATTTTTAATACAAATGTTTATTATACTGTTTTCACTATTCTTTGGTGCAGATTACAGCTTCCAAATTCTCCATTTGAAGGTTTATATTACGAAAAAATTGGTCACGTTTTCATAATATGCCATGTAAATATATTGTCGAATGTAAGCATCGTAGCAAGTACCAATCGACAACATACGATTCAACGATAGTAATTGGCATAAGTTTGACAGCTGCATTATACTCTGTGGATACCAGAATAAAATTAGTATCTAGTCTATGACTTAAGTGGAGGTTTCTTTCTTGGATGTGTCCATACTCACGCACGCGACGAGTATCGAGTATAGGTCAGCGCAGTGTGGCAATTTTTTGTTCCTAAGATGCTGCTAGCCATCTCCAGGCAGGGCACTTACATCACTTGAAGTTGTTTGATGGTTATACCGATCACCAAAGTCGGTCGTCAGAGTTACGTCTGTCTTTCAACAGTACCTGAGGCTGGAAAATGGGGCAGACCGATGTTGGATTATATTTCCCCCTTTTTTCCACCTCGCTCCGCTTCAGTGGAAACAACTTCCTCTTTTTTCACATCTCAGCCCCCCTCCGCTCCGCCTCTTTGTTGCATTGATTTATCTTCAGTACATCGCACATCCAAAGGAATTAGCTCTTTAGAGCGCGCAGTACTTACAATAAGAAAATATTGCGACATCATCATCCCGTCTAGGGAGTCCCTAACATAAAAAATTGAAGCTGCTTGCTTTTTCAGTAGATAAGATTTCAAAATGTATTTAATCTGTGGTTGATCCTCGATCACGATGATGTTGTTTACAAAAAGAAAAGAAACAATTTGGTTGGATCTATTTGGGTTAGCATTGTCAAAATAACTTCTTGCAAAAATTGATAATATTTGGTGCAATTTTATTTAATCAAAAGCAAATTTATATATGCGGTGGTAAAATGTCAACTATTATAAAATTCGATATCAAAGAATTAAAAAAATTAGCTAATGATAAGAATTCGTGTATTATAGAAAAAAAAGTGACTCAAAACTTAGCTCTACAACCCTGGTGCCTTGGAAACCTCAAGGAATCTATTAAAAATTTGTTGGATTACAAAATCGGGAAGTTTGACAAAGAGTAAGTGATCATTTTTGTATTTGTATGAAGTCGACTCACTGAAATGATACATACACCAAACGCAATTAATTTTACCTACGTTAAATAAAAGTTAACTGAAAATATTTTCTTCACAGATTCAATGGCATTCTTTTAAGTTACAAAAATCTCAAAGTTCTACAGAATTTTGGAACCATAAGAAATGATAATGCAGATATTCACTTTCAAGTGCAGGCAGACTACTTCATATTTCGACCTTTCGTTGGAGCTACACTAACTGGAATCGTAAATAAGAAAAGTACTACACATTTAGGCATTCTCATACATAGGTAAGAATTTTATGCAGTAAAGTATTTTTAGAATTGTTATCTAGTTCCTGGGTGGGGTGTAACTTATAAATATCTTTATTTTCATCACACCTCCAATTTCTAAGGTTGGGTTGCAACAATTTCCATTGATGTGGTCAGGGCTTTGAGCTGTTATTATACTTACATATATAGTCTTTCTTTGATAATTGATAAAGTGGGAAAAAGTGTTTTGATTTAAGGTATTTGTGAGGCAGTATTGTCAATGGAACAGTAAAATATAGCTGTTCCATAAAAAAATTACATTATGATAATATAAGTAAATAGGCAATTTCTTCTTTGATTGGCTCTGCTTATTTCTAAATATTATTATAACTGTGTGCATTTTTATTTCTTTTATTATGCAATCTTGAAATGGAGTTATTGTAATATTGTGCAATAAAGTTTTATATTTGATCTAAGTAAAATTTGTACTTGTGGAAGGTTTTTTTAAATAATTTTTATGGTAAGACTAGATTCTTCTTCCTGTTTCACCCCATGTCCCAGTGAACTTATTTCTTGCAGTAATATGAATTTCATTATACTCTATTAGAGTAGCCCCTAAACTGAAGATAAACAGTCTTGATATAAATTTATTTAAAAACTCAGTTTAAGAATAAAATGTGGCCAAAATCTGTACAAAAATAACTACATATTACTTAATCAATTGGATCATAATTTTATGAAATAGTTTATTTATTTAGTATGTATTTGTGTAAAAACCATTGAGTGCCTAATCAAATGGAGAATAGTTTTGAAGCCTACAAACAATCAAATAATTCTATGCTTTCATTATGTCCCTCGAAACATCAGTGAGTCCATGGGGAACAGCTAGTAAGTAAAATAACATACTTTTTTCAGGAACAGTAACGGGGTCCAGTGTTTGTATTTAATCCTGAGGCATACCCATTTTAACTCTGTAACATTTTATTCTGCTCTGTTCTCAATTGTATTTATTCTAGGAGGAAAATTATACTGATAAGATATTTTTATGTTTCAGAGTGTTTAATGTCGTGATTCCGAGACCAACAGAAGAGCCTGGAAATATGTGGGTTGGCTCAAATATTCAAGAAGGACAAGAAGTGAAGTTCAGAATAGTAGTCTTAGACCTCTATGGAGCTTTACCATATATTAGAGGAGAACTAGATGAGAGGTAGTATTAGGTAGACCCTGGACCGCACAATATAATGGCGCAATGTTACGATATTGTGCAAACTTATTTCGTTAATTTATAATTATTGAACATGTGCAATGATTTTTAGTAAACAAAATTTTAATTGCACAAAAAAAAATCTTGTAGTATTGCACAATTATTATTGATTGCCAAGGGAGCACCTTACAGTTTTCTCTTCTTTTTATTTGTATGTTATTGATTAATGTTTCTTTTTTATATTTTAGATGTGTTAAGCTGGGCCCTGATGGAGATGATGATGACGAAGTAGAAAAAAAGGCAGCCCAAGCAATCAATGTATCATATGTTGATTTTGATAAGACGAAACCATACACTCAAAAACAAATTGGAGATGGCCTACCACAGTCTACCTCAAAAAACAGCTCAAAATATGTTGATTCCAGCAAATATCTGCTCAAAATTAGTTCACCGTCATCAGACAATCACACACAGGCAATAAATGGAAAATCCGGTGGCTCGAAAACAAAGAATGTTGATAGTGAAATAAGTGTCTCTGAAAAAATCAAAGTTAAGAGACAGAGTCGATTATTAGATTCTGAGCAAAAACAATCTGAAGCTATCTCCAAACCATCTAAAAAATACAAACGTGATGTACAATAATTCCTAGAGTTAAAAGTTATAGAATTTACTTTTTGTAAAATTTCAGAGTATTGATTTTAATATACCTACAAACAAAAAATTATATATTTATTTTGTATACTTATTAATTCCCTCAAAATTCTATATAGCAATAACATGATGCGATCACGCATTGGATGTTTTGAATATTTACATTTGCAATCTAGAATTACTTTGAATGCCTACTTTTTTAATTTGATAATTTTCGTAGATTCATTTTAAGTGTTGTAATGTAACAGTATTTTATTTGTTATTGGTCATAAATAGAGAAAAAATATTTGTAACTATTTTAAAGTTCGTATTTATTTGGTCAATTCTATAGATACCTGAAGAACTATTTAAAGAAAACAGGTGGTAATCATTAATGATATTATCTGTCGCTATGACCATGCCCCAACCATGACCATCATTATTTTGCCTGTGCACTTGATTTTTTATCGTTTGTACTACCAGTAGTACCACGGGTAAAATTTTTCGGACGGAAGCTGGTTTTGAATAAAATGGAAAACGTAAGTATTAAATTCTTAATGGTGAAAAAAAAGTAAGTGATTTTGAGCAATGAATAATTCCACAACTACCAGATCTATTTACTAGTAAATAGTACCAAAATATATTCACATTAAAAAAATATATATTACAACTAGCTTCCGCCCGCGGCTTCGCCCTTGTAGAGTTCGGTTATATCGCGTTTCCAAGAGAATTCTTCAAAAGCCGGGATAAAAACTATCCTGTTCTTTCTCAAGGTCAACTCGTATCTCTGTACCAAATTTTATTAAAATCAGTTCAGTGGTTTACTGTTACGCTTTCACGTCTAAACTTACACGTCTTCCCTTATGTGCTCCTCTTATGTACCCCCTTATGTTCTCCTCTTATGCACACTCTTATGTACTCTCCTTATGGACTCCTTATCAACTCGTTACAAAACTAGAAACAGACATAAATTAACCGCATCCAAGTATCGGTAACATAAAGTGCACGTTTCATTCGTGGGCCTTTCTTTCTATATTACAATAGAATCCCAGTTCATTTGTTACAACCAGCGGACAGTTATTTTAAAATCGCCCAATTAGAAAGGGACAGACGGCCTCCGTACTATCTGCTTCACTCGGCTCGTTTTTTGTGTATAAGTGCGCAGTCCTGTTTACTATATTACGTTTATGGGACCCACCTTGATCTGTCTATGGTTCGTAACTGACGTAACCGCATAGATATAATATTACTAAACAAGATTGCGCACGCTCAAAATATATATTTACGAAAATGAACTCTATTCTAACGCAATAAGGTACTAAATTGGTTGCATAATACACAGAGGCAAATCCGAGCCGAGAGGGATAGTTCGAACGGAGGCTGTTTGTCTCTTTCTAACACCTTGCCAGCATAAAAAAATGTTGTGATCAAAAGTTTTGTCTTCCCAAAAAACAATTGAATCACTTATATTTTTATCTTACTTTAACAATTGTAAGTCAACAAATTAGTAACAATCGCATTAATTTATTCGTATTTATTATTAAAACATAAACAACATAAATTTTTATTTTACTTTTTTTTTATTTTCTAGCGGTAACCCTGAACATTCTTGGCGCGTAATCAGCATTTAAAATTTTGTTTATATTTTTTTATATTAAATCAATTTAAACTATTAAAATGTGGAAAAGTGTTGCGTTTCTACTTGCAAAAGTGAATCCTGTGGTGATTGCAATGTATCGTTCCACAGGTTAGCTAATAATAACATTTTCGTAAACCAAACAACTAGGGTGCCCATGAATTCTTGTAACGAGTCAAAATATGGGTGATGGATTTTAAAACTGTTGTACTATTGTTATAGCTTTCCAAAAAATTAAGAAAGGCGACATAAATGGCTCAGCAGTCTATATATGAAGTAGAAATACAAAAAAAACAGTCTTCACTTCGAATCTTCCTGCTTTTATACTGCTAATTTCGGCTAATTATTAAAAGCCTTTATTAGTATCTTAAGGTCACAAACTGCGTAAGTTAAAACTTCAATACTAATCTGTGTTTAATAATCTTAGCAAATTCGGATTTGTCTCACATAGCTTAATCTCATAGTCAGCCTATTAGAAAGGGACAGACAGCCTCCGTACTAACTGTTTCACTCGGCTCGTTTTTTGGGTTTATATGCGCAGTCCTGTTTACTAATATTATGTCTATGCGTAACCGTCAGTGTCATAACTGAGTAAATGTCAATGTCAAAGTATTTTGTTCCTTGACATCCGAACTGTGGTTAAAAGTAAGGTTATGATAAAATGTTTAACTTACTGATTTTATAAATATCCCAAGTGAAGCAGGAAATATGGCAAATAATATCAGGATCTTACATAGATATACTCCTCGGTACGGTTACTCTTTCATGCTTTCTTTATTATAGTTCGTAGTTCAGACACATTAAGTTAATTCTCAATTTTACAATTAAAGTAACAAATTTGTCCCGATTTCGGATTAATGATGATAATCAGCTACGTTAAAAGCTTTTACTAATCTTGACTTGTGCCAATAGGTTTTCAGGGATATTCCAATCAAGAGAATATGCAAGACCCACAAGCTTTCCAGACTTTTTTCAAAACCCAATTTTTAGAAAGGAAGATCAGGCTAAACTTATAGAGACTTCGGAGCTATCCAAAATAGCCGCTTTACCCGTGAAGCCCCCTGCAGTTTACGAAACAAGCTCTGTTTACCATGACCCATTGGTAAAGTAAGTAAATATTTGATTTAGTAAAACATATTCCTTAACTCCAAACTTGATCAGTATGCTAACTTAAGCCATTGCCTCTATTTGTTGCATATGCGATACAAATTAATAGCCAAGTTAATTATTTTTTGTATACAATAAGTATTGCAACTACAACAAAAAAAGTGACAAATCATATAATTTATGTTACAGTAAAGTAATTAATCATGTCATGGAAATGGGAAAGAAACAGTTGGCTCGCAGTCTTGTTGAAAAAGCATTTGAAAATATAAAGAGGTCTCAAATTGAACGCTATCACTTGGCAACAACCCCTGAAGCAAAGGCCAAAATAGAACTGGATCCAAAGAAAATCCTGCACAAAGCTATCGAAAACTCAAAACCACTTCTTCAATTACAACCAATTAAAAGAGGTGGTATTACTTACCAGGTAACTTCTGCATTAAAATTTCACCAGTCCAAATTATAAATACAATTTTCAATGATGGAACTCTCTTCCAAGACTCTTATTATCTATATTAATATTATAAAGAGGAAAACTTTGTTTGTTTGTAATGGATAAACTCTATGTTATGTGCACAATATATAAAACTATTAGGGTATCCACTGATTGGACATCCACTAAAGTTTTCCTGAATATTTATTTAACAAAAAATCCTTTTTTGCAGGTTCCAGGTCCCATCACTGAGAAAAGATCCCTATTCTTGGCAATAAAATGGCTGTTAGAAGCCACAAATGAAAAGGAAAGAACTGTCCATTTCCCAAAGCAGTTTGCTTGGGAGCTCATGGATGCTGCCAATAATACTGGAAAGGTTGTCAAAAGAAAACAGGACCTGCATAGAATGTGTGAAGCAAACAGGGCTTATGCACACTATAGGTGGCAATAATTAATTAAATATTTGTACCCATTAGTAGTAATTGATGTATAGTAAATGATGTGTGTCTGTTAAGTGATCAAAGGTCCATTGAGATATTAAAGTATGGCATGCATCATCAAATTTTGTTTCAATTAAGCATTTGTTTGCGTTTTTTTAGAAAGCATACATTCCTTTCCTCATTTTTTTTCAGAATCTTGTCTAAGGCTAACTAACACCTAAGTGATGATTCAAATTCCAATTTAGTTTTACTCTAAGTCCTAGTAAACACGTGAGCCAAGCATTGTATAAACTGTGCCCTTTACAAGACTCCTTGTAAAAAAAGGATGCGTTTTCGCCAAGCATAAAATGGACGAATCGGCAGCTGTAGGTTAGGTTAGCTGGTATTGCAAATAAATGTCATCACCCTCTGGGATAATTTCCCAACTTTTTAGAGTTTGCATGGCATGTTATGTCTTCCGTAGGTACAATCCAATCCATCAGCCCCGGATCTTCAATTTTTTTTAGGCGGGGCAAAAACTGAAAAATGCCGCCCCGCCTACCTACTTATGTTTATTTTCAGCAACGAAAGTCACTTTTTTGGTAGGTAAAGGACTTAAAAAAATGTGTCCAAATCATTGTAGGCTCAAACTGTTGGCCAAGTTATGAAAGTCGATTAATGTAGGTACACAAAAAGTTAATAAGTTTTAAAAAGCGCTGTAAAGTAACAAGCAGTCGGAAGCGCAAACTTTTTTGTTTCTGAGGACTCCATATATAATGTTTTTTTGCTACATTTGACTTATAAAAGTTAAGACAGCGTGGATTTGACTTGCGAAGTTAATAAGGGAATGTCTGTATAACATTGCGCGAGCGAAGCGAGCGCGAAATTTTTGCGAATGCCATTTGTGTTCGTTGATTCGGTGCGTCAATAAAAATAATAAACCATCAGAAAAATAGCACATACATTGTCATTTAGCCGCGAGCGTAGCGAGCGAGAATTTTTTCATTTAGTTGGAGGATGTTAATAAAAGTGAAAAATAATCTAAATGATCAATTAAACAAAGCGAAGGCTACTTTTTTAGAAACTTTGATTGTCAGTATCATGATACAGTGGAACTTCCTTATCAATCGGGTGTAATTTCATCGAAATTTCCTGGTAGTGGGGCGTCCCGCGGCGCCCCTGAGACCGAGGCGCCCGGGTTATTCGCACACCCTGCACCATAGGTTAAGACGGCCCTGTTATGGTAATCTGTGATGTAGGACCAAAAATTAGGCAGCCGCTTGATTTTGCCGCCCCCTGAATTTGCCGCCCGGGGCATGGGCCCCGGCTTGCCCCCCCCTAGATCCGGGGCTGCAATCCATTCATAGTTTCCTTCGTTGGGCCTTCTGCCTCTGTACCTATCCATATCCATGCTCAGCACCTTCCTCAATGATTTCTCTACTTTTTGGCCCTAAGATCAAAACAGGACAGCAGTTATAAACACATTAGGGATCTTCCCCTATTCGACTCCGAAGGTAGATATTTGGGCTTGACAAGTCAGGGTAAGTAAAATGATGATTTCCACTGACTACCTTCGATCTGAACTGTCGCTATGAATCGATGGAGACAATGTCTGAAGCCATAGTCTCATGCTCTCGCTATAGGTACTGTGGGTTTGTATAGTTCCCATCAACTCAATGGAGGTTCGCAGCTTAGGTATTGATTGAAGCCAAAGCATTCCTGTATTGAGAGACTCGGGTACTCAACGTTTGGTCATGCTAATTCTAAAATAAAACTGGATGGATGACTCAGACAATCTCAACTAGGTTGTCTTGATAAGGTGTTTGAGTCAGAATAAGATAAGCGAATGAGTCACATTTGAGTACTTATTGTCAAATGAGCTTGATGCCACGCTACTGAGTGACGAATTCCGTTTGTATCCCATAATTGATCATTAGGTATACTTAAATTAAGAAAGAATATAGTTCAGTCAATAGGGATGTTATCCAACAACAACAAGAATAGTCTATGTGCTTTGAGTAGGTAGGTACCATAAAGTAAATAACCACTAGAGAGCGCACTCGCCAATTTCTTCTAAGAACACGACTCACCACTGCGGGCGGGGGGACGCGGCATAATCCGCGGCTACTATTGGTCAGTTCACGGTCGCTACTAAAGGATCGTACTGATCGTAGCCTTATAGTACGCGCAAAATCACTAACTTTTGGCGAGCGTCGGGGCACTGTATGCGCAGTCAAGTGGTTTTATAGTCTTTGGTAGGTACATATTAATTATAGTGTAGGTAAATATACTGGTGCTGTGGAATGCAAACTGAAGCCCACTGAAATATACCTGTGGGTTCGATTCCCATTTGGAGATATTCGAGTGTCTCACTTGGAGGGGTCATCATCATCATCCCTTAGATTTAAATTATACACAAAAAGATCCAGATTTTTTAGGGGGTATACCGGAAATGATTTTACCGGGGAGTCCCACATGCCCCTCTCCCGTCCCCCGACGGGAAGGGGATGCGTAATAGCATTTTTAGCTCAGCGACAACAAAAAAAAGGTAATCCGATAAGATCGGAAACAAATCAGGCGGAAGACCGACATTTAAATGCTCTCCGATGCACCGATGTGCCTATCAATAACCAGGCTTCGAGCTGAAACGAAAGCTATTTCGGCCTGGGAATCACACCCGAGATCAGCAGCCGCGCTTGCGACAGCTAGACCAACGAGGCAGGTGGGTACTTAATTGATGTACGCATAGCAACATAAATATTTTACTTCCCATTTGGGCAGAAAATGTATTGTTATCACCTCACCTCATAATTCTAAAGGTGGTAGGTATTGTGGATATTCTAAAGGGTGTGTGTGGAGGACAGGCAGTCGCTCCATGTAAAACTGCATCCTGCTGGGTCTGAAAGCTAATTCCAACAATATTTGGGAAAGACTTGACAGATGTTATGTCCTTTGAAAACGCTAGCGGTACAGTGCATGCAACGTACAAACAGTCATAATATTATTATAGTTGTAAAACCTTGTTTATGTAAATCAAATCGTATAAAATAGAAATCATAGCATTGTAATACCTACTTACCCATAAAAAAACATTAACTTTTGTAGTTCAGTTACTGTGTGCTATAGGTACTTATAGCTAAAAGTGTAATTTAAATTTTTAGTGTGGCTACAGTTAATTGAAGGCATTTATCGAGGCAGCTCGACTTTGTCGCAAATGTTTTTATTTATCCCTTGGTGAAGATGATTGTTCAAAGTTTTAACGGTAGGTAGGTATGACGAATAATTAATCTCAAGCACAATAAGTAGGTATATAGATACTTAGTATCACCCTTTATTACTTAACTAAGCTTACATTCTTTTCCTACCTATAAAGAATATTTCGAAAATATATTCCTATTTATATTAGGACGCATCTACACGGTGCAAGTAGCTTGCGCATGTTGAGGCACATGTGCAGGCTACATGCATTTTAAAAACGTGCGGGTCCAGCGACTTGCGCATGTAGGACCAAAGCAAAATACCCACCCGCGTGCTCTTGTCACTAGTGACTTGCGCATGTTAACTATCTTGCTTCAACTACATGCACCATGTAGAAGCATCTTTATGCATTGACATCGATGATGTAGTCGCCGATCATCATTTAAGCTTCGTGAATTTTATTTGTACTAGGTATATCAGTATTTAAGAGCGATACGGTACCTATATATATTTATGTTAATTCACCAATTTGAAGATCAAGTATGTAAGTACCTAGATCTTTAAAAAAATATTGTTATTAAAACTACGATGTCCATTTTAAACTATTAAAGATAGGTTTCACCTATTCGTTTTCTATAGGTTCAAGTTTATTAATGGAAATTAAAACGTGACTCAACTGAAGATGATATTTGATTTTATATTTTCTGTATGTGTTAAATGTCTGCTAGACATCTAAAAACTTACTTTTTATCCAGATTCGTACAGAGGTAATGGGATGCGGATGAAACCGCTGGCAGAGGCTAGTCTATGCTATCTATACTAATATTATAAAGAGGAAAACTTTGTTTGTTTGTTTGTTTGTTTGGTTGTAATGGATAAACTCAAAAACTACTGGACCGATTTTAAATATTCTTTCACCATTAGAAAGCTATATTATCTGCGAGTAACATAGGCTATATTTTATCCCGGTGCGGGCAGTAACTCCCACAGGACGCGGGTGAAACCGCGGGAAAACGGCTAGTATATAATAAAGAGGAAACAGTTTTTTTTGCTTGTTTGTACCCCAAAGATTACGAAACTACTGAACTGATTTGAACAATTATTTCACATTTGGTCAGTTATCCCAGTGCAATATAGGCTGTATTGCATCCAGGATCGGGCAGTAGTTCTCACGGAAGGCCAGTGAAACCGCAGGAAAACAAATAGTTATAAATAAATTACTAGCTAGGTCCATTGACAAAGTGTGTCCAGGCAGCAAGTTCCAAGATTGTTGTATTTACGAATGCCTACACCAGTATACATTTTTTTATGAAAATCTACACCTGTTCGTTATTATGAACACTTCCTTCGCAGTGTTTGTTAACTGAGAGGCAGCATTGAGCACTGTGTTGGTCGCTTTACATGTTGGATAGAACGTAGTTGGCAAACGAGCTGCGTAGCTGCACACTAAATTATGAAAAATAGCACAAACCATTGAAGTATCCCTCAAACGGCCGCTTATCATTGTTATTATCTTTGTGCCGTGTGGAATCCCCGTGTCAATAATTGTTTGCAATTTACACGTTTTCGAACGAGTTCATATAGAAATATAGTGTATTTAGTGATTTGTACGAGTGACAAGTTAAGTAGTTAATTAAATGAAGTGAAATAATTATGGATACAACTGCAAGTACATAGAGGTGCTAACATAAATAAGGTAAATAAGGTAAAGGGTATGTAAGATTTTTTTCCTTAAACAGTATACGCATAAGAAACAATTTTATCAAAAACAAAAAATCCTAATCTTATTGATAACTTGGTGCGTTAAAAATGTTACGAAAGTCAAGAACACTATGATTCATACAGGCAAATAGGTAACGATTTAATCTAAGTAAGCACTTACATAATTAATTAGACTACTATAT
This sequence comes from Helicoverpa armigera, assembly GCF_030705265.1. Taxonomy (NCBI): domain Eukaryota; kingdom Metazoa; phylum Arthropoda; class Insecta; order Lepidoptera; family Noctuidae; genus Helicoverpa; species Helicoverpa armigera. The sequence goes on from NC_087121.1 coordinate 6,713,287, forward strand.
TATCCTCTTCATATTTACTTAAAAGGTTAGTCATGATTTTACATATTTGAGCTAAATCAATCTCTAAGAATCACGACTTCAAGTACTTCAGGAAGGTACTCACCTACCTACTAGGAAAACTATTAAGTGCGATGTTATATTTAGACAGGAGTACCTATTTACCTACTTGTTTTTCCACAACGAGGTATCTACCTAAAGATGTAGGTAGGTACTCCTAGATAAATAGGTACTTAACTATTTTCCAGGTAGAAAGCATTTCATGCCTCTAGGAGGCCCAAACTTTAGGTAATGAGTTACTTTTGTTTCAATACGGTAATTAAAACTGCTATCAAGTAGACCAGCATTGTGTAGGAGTACACATGTACAAAACCTTTGCTCAAAACCCGAACCCGAGACCCGAAAGCAATCGAAAAGTTTATAATTCAATTAATAAATCTATTGTATATCCATAAACAAATATGGGGAAAAAAGAACTTTGCTAACACGGTGAAGTCGATACCTATAGAAAAAAAAAATACCATTTCGGGATGGTCCCTAAAGGGCTAATTCCAACAATGAGGGTTTTCTAAAATGGCAATCCACGAGGTGGCAGCACCGAGTCGTCAGGTCCAATAACTGTCAAAGTGCTTATCTTTACTATGAATAGTGAACGATTTTAGTGTTTTTAGGGTTCCGTAGCCAAAATGGCAAAAACGGAACCCTTATAGTTTCGTCATGTCCGTCTGTCCGTCTGTCCGTCTGTCACAGCCGATTTACTCGGAAACTATAAGTACTACAGTGATGAAATTTGATAGGAATATGTGTTGTATGAACCGCTACAAAAATATGACACTAAATAGTAAAAAAAAGAATTGGGGGTGGGGCCCCCCATACATGTAACTGAGGGATGAAATTTTTTTTTTCGATGTACATACCCGTGTGGGGTATCAATGGAAAGGTCTTTTAAAATGATATAAAGTTTTCTAAAAAACATTTTTCTTAAAGTGAACGGTTTTTGAGATATCAGCTCTCAAAGTCGTAAAAAGTATGTCCCCCCCCCTCTATTTTTATAACTACGGGGTATAAAATTCTAAAAAAAATAGAGGTGATGCATGCTAATTAACTCTTTCAACGATTTTTGGTTTGATCAAAGTATCTCTTATAGTTTTTGAGATAGGTTGATTTAACTGTAATTTACGGAACCCTTCGTGCACGAGTCCGACTCGCACTTGGCCGGTTTTTTTTATTTTATAATTAAAGCACTGCATTATTGTTTTACTATTGCGGTTGAGTAAATAAAAAAAACTAAATCATATTGTGTTAACAAATTTTTCAACAAGCTTTTCCTTAGTACCAGTGACTTTTGCACCTTCTCTCTTAGCTCAATTTTTAGTTCGGAAACCTTATTCTGACCGTAGTCCATAATAAAATCAATAACACTTCCAATATAACAGAATTTCAATAAACAATAAGTTCGGCACCTACAATTCCATACTATTTGACAGCTGTTTGGACCTGACGCATACGTGGCGCCACCCGGTGGCAGAAAAAATTTCAAAAACCCTCATTGGCAGTCGGATTGCTGAACCAGCATGTTCATGAACCAAACAAAATAGGAGACACGTGATTTACTTACTTAGATTGCGAAGTAGGTAACATTATTCCTATGCATTTCTCTGTCCAAGTGTCGAATAAACTGGGAGAGGGTACCTAAGTAATTGTGAATGGCTGGTGAGTGTTGCTGATTGTGCGGGTAAGGATGATATTGAAGTTACCTCAGGCTTATACTATCACCTAATTATGTCGATGACGCTTAGGCGTATGTAGGTATGTAAGTAGGCAAACTACCTACCATAGTACCATAGCTCATAAGCTATATCCAAAATGAACAACATGCTTTCGCTTGTCTATAAAAATATCTTGCTGGAGTTGTTTACTTCGGATCCTGTATCGTTGGATATATTCCGCAATTTTATGCCCTTCAGGAAACGCGTCATTTCTTAACTTTGATACACGGAACGTGCTAGGTGTTTAATGATGTCCCGTAATGTAGTCATGATTTTCAAGGTCATATGTCAGTATAGTTCATAGCTGATCTTTATTAGTTAGGTTTTCATTGGCGGATCTACAAGAAATCTAAGAATTAGGCATGATTTTTTGCATTGAATTTTCTTTACTTAATCGATAGTCGAAGATGTCTTATCGATTCGATTATAATATTATAATCCTACTTTATTTATTTTTCCTCAGAGGCACCGGTAGATAGGTATCGTAAAAGGTCACCATTTAATTTTCTAATGTATTGTAAACCATTTACGTTTTGTCAATAAGGTTATAAACATAATGGTACCTTTTTTTTTTTTAAAATCATCAAATGACCACCGCTGCTAACCCTCCCGCTGTGGGTTAGCAGCGGTGAGGGAGTGTCAGACTCTTACTGACTAAAAACCGTCGTGTTCCGTCATAGGCCTTTTATGTACCAGGGCCGCGGTATCGCTTTCGAACAACCCGCAGCTCTTTGTACCTCAAGCCCACCTTTTGCCTAAACGAACTTTTAAGGGAATGAATACCTAACTTTAAAGTTCATGAAACTTTACGTACCTCTCTATTGGGTTGTTACGGGAATTAACATTTTAGATTCTAAATAAAACAACTAAGGATAAATGTACATATGCTGGTAGTATTGATTAGGACGCCATTATCTTTAGTAGATTCCTTATCTTCTATGTAGATATCGGGTATATTATACTTCCCATCCAGTACAATTTTGACGAGTGAACATGTAACAGTTATCATAGATTGTGAAGTGACAATTTACGCACATTATATCGACACACAAAATAAACAGGTGGGTAACATTATCTGTTTTTCTTAAACTGGAAGCTGAAGTTTATACAAACATGTTGAAAAAGCATGCAAACTATGTAAATAAAAGTTGGATAAACGCTAATATGATCTCGAAAAGCCTTTGATCCTGTGCTTGTTTAGGTCCTGATTTATCCGAGTTGACTTAAGGCTCTCAAAATCAAAGGAATATTGATTAAACAGGTTTCGACTTCTAGAAAACAGTACCTTTTCAGTTTGGACATGTTTATGGATATTGTACCAGCAATCAATGAAAAATGCGTCATTCGCTTATAGATAACAAAGGTTTTTAGATAACGCATTTTTTGCATAATGTGCAAACTTGATCGAGAAAAAACCAATGGTACACAAACTTTCATTTAGGTATATATGGTTATTAAAACAAGACTTCTGATTATCTCATTTGATTGCCTTTTCCTAAGATGATAGTGGAATACAACTTGGTGATATAAAATCTATCCCTGGAATCCAAGAGAGAACCTATGTATTATGCTCTTGTTACGGGTACCCTTGAATGGTTATGGCCACAGGTTACTGCTATACAAAACCGCGTATCTAGTTGGACTAAAAAACAGTCCGTTTTAGTTTTTATGATAGGATTATAAGTTGTATGGTTACCTCGAGATAGGATTATTTTCGTAATATCTTAATGTAAGTAGTCTAACTAAATTAAGCTGAGTCAGAATGATGCAAATGTAAATAAGATGTCTAGTAGGTGAAGAGATATGACACCGTTATTAATTGTTGATATTTGATTAGTGAACCCTTACAACGTTACGTTCTTGATGTTCCACGCAAATTTTACTTTCGTAGTTGATTTTGTTTCTTTGTTTACCTACTGCTTCGATCAACTTTGAATTAACTTACAATGACAAATGAAGCTGAAAGAAAGATTTATTACAATAATAAAAGATAAAAAATTACAATGACTTTTGTATGTCCATCATTTGGGCGATGAGCCTCCGCAGTACTTTCCTTGTCTGGCGGTGGATAGAGCTCATTACGAATTTTAATTAGAGTTCGACGTTACTTTTGTATGCAGTGGCGATCAATCCTGACGCATGTCAAGTGTTCGTAGTGCTAACCATACGTGAGATAATAGTGATTAGTTTGGACATACATTTTAAACATACGAATAGTGGATTTGATAATGTTGTAAGTTTAAAAGTAATGAATAGATCCTGGTAGGTAACTGTTTTTGTTTGAGTTTTCAAATAATAATTTTGAAGTTAATACTTTATTTATCAATTTTTAATTTAATAATAGAATCTTTGTTACCATCACCAAAAGGGATTACAGTTGACTTTAGATAACGAATATCGAGGCAATATTTTTGTTTGTACCATAAATAAATTAATGCGTAACGTTGAAAGTACGGCCTGTAGGTATCTGTAAAGTGCAATTAAAAGTTACTTATCATCTACACATATCATTTTAGGAAATGTTGGGACTGATGAAGTGGCGGTAATGATTAATTAATTTAAAAATAGAAAATCAAAGTACAAGCTATAATTGTTCAATTTCGAGAGGGAGTAGTTGCAATGGAAGTTAAAATAAATATCACGTTTTCCTCAATATCTAATGAAGTGTTTAATCAACACTCTACCGAAGTGCGTATACAACTATCTACGTACTAACTAAAGCTGAACGGTCGCTCGGTGCATTCGGTACAAATACTCAATTTCCCACCCGAACCATTATTAACTATTATCAATCAGCGCAATTAGTATTTCTATTCTTGAGCATAGGTTATTCATGTTAATATGCATTTTTATAATTATTTAAATTTATTATTTGAGTTTGTTTAATTTATGTTATTTATCTGACTACTTAAATGTAGCGTCTAAACGGATTTAACACCTATATATTTACATATTATATACATAAACGCGTTGTCTACAAAGTAACTACGCGGTGCCTACGAGGCTACTACGCTGTGCCTACAAGCTTACTACGCGATGCCTACGAGAGCGCTACGAAACGATTAGGCATTTTTTTCAAACGACCGTTGGCGCTTTGACTTGTACTGCATCATTGAACAGGAGAATAAAAAAATGGGGAACAAATATAATGACCACCATAAAATGCTTTGATACCCTAAGTTTTGCAACCAGAAATATCTACTGAACACCAGAAAAACAAAGTCTAAAAATGTAATAGTACCAGCTATTTTAGTCACGACTTCACTTTAAATTGTATTCGACCACCAAATTTAGTAAATGATCACCAAATCTTGACGACCAAATTAATGTATTATTTTTGACTAAATAAGTCACTGTGATTGCCATAAAATGTAGGCTTATTACCAAATAAGGTATTATGATGCCATATTAAGTTTTTTTATGGCAATCTGCCGTATTTGACGGCAATTTCTGCCAGACTCGCGTAGCTAGTGACGACACATGGGAAAATATGAAACAGAAAAAGAAAAATATATAGAAATTAATGTAAGAAAATAATTCCAACTTTTCTGGTGGAGGATATCGAGCCTGCAACAAAATACATACACTATAATTAATGAATTTGCTAAAATTAACTTAGTACACAAGTAATTATATACACATTACATATTACCATTATGAAAGATATAAACACTGTTACAATTTAACATTATTAGAAGAAATAAATCTAACAAAAGCATTTACCATTAGAGGGTTAGGAAAGAATGAAAGAAGATGACGAACATTTACCGGGTATTGAATTTTTAGTTTAGCAATGACACGATCAAAAGAGAAAGCATCATTCAGGGGCAATTAAGAAAGATATGGTCAAGCGTGCCTTCATCTAGACCACATTCACAGAGTGAGGAGTCCCGAACTCTTATTTTGTTTAAGAAAACTGGGAGCAACAGTGACCAATACGTATTCTGCAGATAACGGAAATAACGGTCTTGGATACTTTTTTATGTTTATAGAACCAAGGCTTCGCAGGAATGGATGGTTGAATAGAGGCAAACAGACCACCTTTCATCTTACTGGACTCGGACCAGTCAGTTTGCCAGGACTGGAATAGGTCTGATTTAGCTTTGTGAGCCAGGTCATAGATCTGCACCGAGTAGTGTTTTTTATCAGCCATGCTGCTACTAATCGCACCTTTGGCTGATACATCCGCAATTTCATTACCTCTAATACCAACATGACTAGGAATCCATACCAATACAATCTCCACGCCCTTTGTAGAGCACAAAAGCAATACTGATTTAATTTCAACGATAATTGGGCTACGGAGATGGTCCTTAAACGAATTTTTAACAATCGCATCCAGGGCACTTTTGAATCAGTGAAAACCACTGCTTTTTAATAGCAGGGTGAGAGGAGATAAATAAACATGCCTCGAGGATCCCAATGCACTCTCCCGTGAACACCGATGACTCAGGAGGACATTGAAATTGGAGAAATATCTGAGAGTTAGAGTTGTATACGGCAACACCAGTCTTTCCATCAGTGGTTAATTTTGAAGCATCCGTATAGAATTTATAATAATCAGGCCACTTGTCATTTATAGTGCAGAAAATGGGCATTTGCGTTTGCAGTGTCTTTCCTAATGTCAATATAGGAGACATTTGGCACAAAGTTACACGTGTCAAAGGAGCAGGAATACAAGGGAAGTTTATCTTGCTGAGAGATTAAGGAGTTATCCTTAATTTCAAGGATTTTTCGAAAGGAATTAACTAAAAGAGGAGGGGCTTTATGTCTCCAGTAATCACTCTGCCTGCATAGGCCTTCAAGAGTTGACAGCCTAGGCAGAAGCAGGTGCTCACTGAGGAAATAAGTCTTGTAAAGAAACTTGTCGGCTAAATACTGTCTACGGATGAGAAGAGGGGGTCGCCACTCTCCACTTGCAAGGTGTTTTTAGGGTGGACCTCATGCACCCTAAAACGATTCTAAGAGATTTAGCCTGAATGGCCTCCAGCTTAGCAATAGCAACTTTATTACAGGGTTCAAATAAGAAGGAGCCGTAATCAAGCAAGCTTCTTATTGTAGCATTATATACCAATTTTAGGGTGAAGGGGTGAGCACCCACCAGACTCCTGCTAGCGCACGAAGCATATTAAGTTTTTCTCGCACTTAAGGCTAATGTAGTTGAGATGAAACACCCTGACAATTTAGAGTCCAATATAACCCCAAGAAATTTCACATTATTAACAACTTCAATGGGAGATTCTTCAATTTTAAGGTTGACATGAGGAACAGTACGCTTACGTGTAAAACAACCGCAGAGCTTTTTGGAGCAGACAGTACAAGGCCATGGTCAATTAACCACTGATTTAAGGAATTGAGTGATATTTGCATGGACTCACTAGCTCTTTCAATAGATGAAGTAGGGATGTACAAACACAGATCATCCGCATATTGAAGAATCTGACAATCCAAGTTGAGGGAATCATGAAGATCCGAGGTGTAAATATTATAAAGTAGCGGACTAAGAACGGACCCTGAGGAAGCCCACGCCAGACCGTTCTACAATCGGAATCTTCTCCAGGGATACGAATCTTGACCCTACGACCAGAGAGCAGGTTACATGTACAATGCAGCATCCATTCAGAAACACCCAGCTTCCGTAGTTTTTCCCTGAGAACCGAAAGAAGGACATTATCGTATGCCGCTGTTATGTCTAGGAAGACCGCTAAAACCGATTCATCTCTACTGAATGCTATCCGGGTATCAGTTGTCAGGATGCTAACACTGTCCATGGTACCTGCCCCCTTTTGGAAGCCAAACTGCGACTTAGATAAAACACCTCGGCTCTCCACAAACCACTCCAATCGGTTTTTAATAAGATGCTCCATAATTTTGCCTATGACTGGAGAAAGGGCAATAGGACGAAAGTGATCTGGACTATCCGGGGATTTCCCAGGTTTCAATATGGGGATGATCAACTGTGTTTTCCAGCTATCAGGGATATATGACAGAGTGAAGCAAGTATTCATGATGTCCAACAAGTATTGGCGTCCGCAGGCACCCAACTTCTTATAAAAAGAATATGGATGGCCGTCGATACCAGGTGCAGTGTCCTTGACATGCTGGAGCACGGCATTGAGTTCATTAATGGAAAAGGGGGCTTCCAACGGGTCTACCGACATGACCTCACTACTGGGAGCAGAAGGGCATTCTGTTACAAAAGGGACAGACGAAGGGGCTAACTTGTAAAGAAAAGAATCTGCTAGGTCAATGGGGATAGTTGAAGAATTTTGAACAGAACAACCACGTTTAAATCTTCTAAAGTTTTGCCAAATCATGGAAGAAGGAGTGGAGGGGGAAAGCGAAGAACAGAATTTTTTCCAACCTTCATATTTCTTTTTCTTAAATAGGCGTCTGGATCTCGCAACAATCCGGTTATATTCCACCAGGTTTTCAATAGCCATGTTGAGAGCATAGCTCTGTTCAGCTTCATTGCGGAGTTTGATGATGCTGGTGCATTCGCGGTCCCACCAGGGCGGGGATGATATTTTTCCAGAAGCCGAATTCTTAAGAGGTATGCTCTCATCAGCGGCTGATGAAATGGCATCAGAAAGTTGCGAAATACAGACGTCAAGGTTGTCAAAAGACACCTGGGGCAAGGTATGGATTGCGTCCTCAAGGATCTGAGAGTACAGGTCCCACCTAGCATCAGACAGCCTGCCCAACAAACAAACTACTCTTATAAAATTATATGTTTAAGGTCTAATTTCTTATAGTTGCTTTAAAATCGCTTTCATTATGTCAATGTTCCTTATTATGGCACAATATAAGAAGATTTGGCTAATATTACCTTTACTCTTATAATTTGGTTGGGTTAACCACAACAAGTCCAAATTACATGATTATAATAAGGATTGAAAATGTGTTATTCTCATAAGCGCATTTACAATGCTTTTAAGCCTTATAATATTCAAAACCCTATAAAAGCTTTTCATTTGGCTAACTGTTCTTATAATAGAAATACATAAGCTAACTATGATACTTTTAAACTCATAGGAGCATTTCATAAGATGTCTACCCAACAAACAATATTCTGCATTTTATATGGTCTTTACAAGAATGAACGCAATCCATAATCACTTACATAGTCATTAAATACTTATACTTATAGTCATAAACCCGATACCAACAAATAACTTGAGGGTTCCGTCAATGATTTTATGGAAGATGACAATGAAGTTAAGGAAATGAGTCAAGAAGAATATAACGGTAGTGGTAGTGAAGAAGACATACATTTTCAACTAAATTTGAGTTGAATAAGATGGATATCGGCGGTGATGTCAAAAACTGGGCAGTAAAAAATAATATTTCACAATGGCTTTGAGTGAGATCTATTAAAAATATTACAATCTATTTATTAAAATATCTATTTATATACTTTTTTTAATTAGCCTATGCTGCCTTAATTAGCCTTATTTTTTATTACTATTGAGAAATGTGTAATAAAATTATGGATTACAATATTCACATTCATTTTCAATAAAGATCATAAATCAAATACTCTTTACAATTTTGACCAAAATAAGAAAGTGAATAGTAGCAAAACTTCTATTTTTTCACGACCAATCACAAAGTGTGAAGGGGTATGTTTGACAAAGTCTGATATTCGCAATGAAAACATTTTCTTCGTACGATAAAATGTGTCAAATTCCATGGCCATCTCTTGTTTTGGACGTGAGATCTTCTCCGTAAATACAACCATTGTGATAATACCTAAAATGTAATATAGCTAATATTAATAGATACAGCTACGGAATGATGAAAGGAACCCTAACGGTAGATAAAATGGCGATAGCAGATGGAATAAATGTTGCCATTACAGAGCTTATAATCTTATAGATTTCTAATAGACGTTGTGAGAATGATATTACCCTTGTAAAAGCGTTATACAAAACATGCCTTAATAATTATTCACATTTTTACGTCAAAACTACTGAAATTCAAGGGCGCGTTGATATAATTACACTTTTTGTACCACATTTTATCATACGTTTGAATTCCCACACAGTTTTCTCAATAAACAAGCACAATATACTCTCGGATTCAGGTACACTAAAAAAAATAAATGAAATTAATCATGGCTCTTGTTTTCTTTAAAATACTCGTTGACGCTGCCAAACTGTGAAAAATCACTCAACAAAACACTTGTTGCAGAATCTCAAACACTGATTTTTAGGCGAATAGCTTTAAAATAGAATTTGTCTTGCTGCTATAAGTTTTACTCCCTTGTTGCTCGCCATTATAAAACATGTATAAGGTTGGTTGGCTTTTTAAGAGCAAATCCTTTTGCTTTTATTAGTTTGACTCCCTTATCGCTTGCTATAATAAAGTACATATAAGAAAAAGAAGCTGACAATAAAGCAAATACAAGGGGGGTTTGAGGTTATTGTTCTTGTAATTTGTGCCCAAACGCACCCTTATTAGCGTTAATACGGCTTTTATAAGAAATTTATTTTTGGCATTTTTAACCACTATGAGAGGATTTTTTGTTTGTTGGGTGTACTTTAAAAGAGGGGGGCTTTCCTTTTGCGGAAGGCACCTAGTGGTGAGAGTAGTACATATAGGATAGTGGTCACTACCATGTGTTAGGTTAAGCCTTTTCCATACCATATCAGCGGCCAAACGGGCTGAACACAGTGTTAGATCTAAACAACTTAGCGATTGTCCAGGTCTAGGAAGGCGCGTGAAAGATCCATCATTGATAACACATAACCCCAAGTCATCCAGCAGATTCACTAATTCATTACCCGCACTATCACAATGGTCAGATCCCCACAGAGAGTGGTGGCAGTTGAAATCACCTAGAAAAATTACAGGATAAAATAAAGAGCAAATAGAACGTATATACTGGAAACAAGAGGAATCAGGAGAGGGTATATAGACAGAAATAACATTAACACCGACAATATTAACACCTACGGCATTAATCTCATCTCCGTGAGGGGGAAGGGATAAGGGGGAAAATGGGAGAACATTATTAACCAGTATAGCCGCTCCGCCATAACCGTCAAGACGGTCATCCCGAAGCACGCTATACCCAGCCATATTAAACACGAGATGTGGCTTTAGCCATGTTTCAGAAATTGCAAACAATGCCGGTTTGTACTGATTAATTAAATGAGCAATTTCATTTTTTTTTGGGATCAGACTTCTGGTATTCCACTGTAGAAGATGGAATGTGCTGAGATTTAATGGAGCTTATTAAATTTGTGGCAACGTGGTCAGGTAAAGGAAAGTTAACAAGTAAGGAGGATAGTAAACGTATAATAGATTGTATGGTCTGTACATGATCTTTTTCAGAAGGAGGAGAATCTAGAAGAGCACAACCATTAGGCGAAGGGGAGAACGAGAAGCTATTAATAATGTCCTGGTGAGCCCTTCGGTCATAGCCAGGCTGCAGCGAGGGGTGAGGTTTAGGGCGGGTCAAAATAGTTTTTTTGTAGGATGATGAAGTGGAGGGTTGGGAGTGAGAAATGTAATTAGGGGGAGGGGGACGTGGGGAGCGAGGTTCCTGTGTGAGAATCTGATGAATAGTCTGAGTGATAGGGCTGAAGCCGTAACATCTGCAAAGGAACGGAAGGAAGGGGCATGAATTCTGGCAGCTTCAGAGTAGGAAATGTTGTCTTTGGCCATGGACGCTTTGATATTTTTCTGACGGATAAACTCTGGGCAGTGTCTGCTATTAGCGGGATGAGAGCCAGAGCAATATAAACATTTGGGATCCTCAACAGAGCAACCGTCCCCAAGGTGATCCCCACCACAACGGAAGCATCGTGGCTTAGACCTGCAATTGGGTCTAGTGTGCCCGTATTTGCAGCATGCATAACATTGAACAGTGGGTAGTTATATGTCTCCACAGGAGCGAATTATAAAACAAAAGACGCGATCCGGGAGGACCTGACCATCAAATGTGACGACCACGCTTGATGTAGGGACCCACCCGACTTACCTTCATTGACAACCCTCCTATTTAAGCGTCTCACCTTCAACATTTTAGCATGGGGGGACTTAAGATTATCGATGACCTCTAATTCTGACCAATCAGTTGGTACACCCTTCACTACCCCCATCCTTGTGATGTTGAAGGTGGGAATAGTAGAAACAAAACCTTTGAGCTTAATAGCTGGGCTTTCAATAAAGATATTAGCATCCTCATGGCTTTCAAACTCCACCGAGATCTTATTTCTGCCAATTCTCTTGATCCCGCCTAATTTAATATTCTTAATGTTTAATTTTTGCATTAATTGACCAAATCTTATGGGGTGAAGGGTGGATCCAGAAGTGGAGTCTGAATCCGTGAAGGAAACATATACCAGATATGGCTCCCTATCTAAGTTGGTATATTTGGAACGTGACACCAATGATGGAGGGGTGACTCGGTCGCGTTTTGTAGCATTAACATTATTAACATCAGTAACATCCTCGTCCTGACTAGGATGCTTTCTCTTATGAGTTGAAGTTTCCGCTTCCATTGCCTCAAATTTAGACAATGGGACGGTCATTACTGTTTCAATTGCAGAAGTACATGAGGGGTCGGGAGGGCGTCCCGGCGGCCCCTGTTTGTCCGCCATGTTTATTTATTGGCATACGCCAACGTCGCACAAAATTAATTAAAATACAAGACTACTTACAGATGAAATGATGAAATGATGAATAATGAAACACAAATCTACATATAAAACACACTCAAAACTAAGCAGGCACCACAGAAAACACCAAAAAAGCACAAATATAGCTCAAAATTTGCGTTGAGAAGAAAACCACATGTGAACACCACCAACTCAAAATTCGAATCCCTCCCATATTAAGTTATGTGTCCGGCTTGCAATGCATGCGTGAGTGTCAGTATGACGAGTGACAGGGGAAAATGGAAGAAAATGACATATTGCGCCGACGCCAAGTAAAATTGGGAACAGGGCAGGAGAAAGAAGAAGAAGAATGTGTTTCTCAATACACTCTTATCGCACTGTTTAGAGGCATGCAATAGACAATTTTCCACGCTAGTGCAGGAAAAGGGTCCCCATAATGTTATTACATTTATTTTATCAGGCCGAACTTATTTTTTTGGAGTCAGTTTACTTAAACAGGATAGCAAGATGTAAAAACTTTTTTGATGATCATTTACTACTTTTGGTGATCATTTACTACTTTTGGGATAACAATGATTTTTTGGACTCATTTTGCTTAAATAGGATAGCAGAATTTAAAAACTTTGGTTAACATCTTACTTTAAAATGGTGGTTTAATTTTGGTGATCATTTACTATTTTTGGCTTACGCATGATTTATTTTGGAGTAATTTCACTTAAATAGGATAGCAAAGTGTTAAAACTTTGGTGATAGTTTTACATTTAAATGCGAGTTTAATTTTGGTGATCATTTACTATTTTTGTCTGCTGTTTGTTACTATATCTGGTGATCAGTTAAACATAAGCCAAAAAATGTGGTGTCGATTCGATTCGACTAGGTCCTAGTGTGAATAGAGGAATGGCAAATTAATGGCAAATTAATTTCGGTAATGGCAAATTTAAGGGTACACTTTTCAGAAAATGAAGAGTAGGTAAAATGTTGTAAAAGTAAAAGACGTTGATGCATCATATATGAAGCAGCCTAAAACAGGACTTGAGAAAGACGGTAGTAATGACCATTTGTACAATATAAATAAATTGTCGTAACAGGTAAACTGAACGTAAGAGATGAATCACGTTTTTTTACCCGACTGCCAAAGAAGGAGGGTAATGTTTTTCGAGTGTATGTATGTATGTATGTATGTATGTATGTATGTATGTCTGTTCCTTTGTGACCTCCTGTAGCCTAAACGGCTTGATGGATTTTGATGTATGAGGTATCGTTAGATTTGTCTTGATTACGGGAGTGTCATAGGATACATTTTATCCTAAAAGTCCCACGGGATATTTTTTCTTTTCCCTTTAAAAAAATATGTATGCGGTATCATTAGATTCATTTCAATCACGGGAGTAATAATTAATATAGGATACGTTTTTTCTCAAAATTCCCACGGGAACATGTTAATTCTGCGTCAACGCAAAGCAACTCATGCGTTAGCAAGCAAAAAGATAGGGCGTGGCCTGGCATGCGGCGCGCGGCGCGGTGCGGAGGGGGATATGCTCGAGTATACAGCCCGAATGCGGGCACACGCATAAGGGCACACGTCGTTGACGGTCTTCAGCAGTAATGACTCACCTAATTCTTTTTCTTCTTCACTACCAACAGTCCAGATTGGCGGTAAATTTATGTTGCGGAGTAACATCACTCGTAATCTAAAGCCAAATGTCGTCGAAATAATTTAAAATGGTACTTACATATACATAGTCTTCTACATCTACAACATTTTCGTTAAATAAAACAGCTAAAAGTTATAAATAAAAGAATTATTATTAAAAACAAAATACCCGACTGCACACTAAAAAAAGAGTAAAACAAGCCCCACAATAATATTTAATTTATAAATATTGATGGAAAGCATCGCAGGCGGGGACCACCTTGACCGCCACCAACGAAAATTCTGCTAAATGGTGCACAACCGAAATGACTATAAATAAGCCTCTGTTGGTCCCCGCCTGCGATGCTTTCCATCAATATTTATAAATTAAATATTATTGTGGGGCTTGTTTTACTCTTTTTTTAGTGTGCAGTCGGGTATTTTGTTAGATAGGTAGATAAGGATAGCTGTCGGTACAGGCCTTCGAAGATTATTATTTGATTTCCTTTATTTATATTATGTAATGCTTTGTAATACAGGCGACATTGTCTTTCTCAGTGCAGTTCGTCATCAAAACAATGACCTGTTACCCAAGTGGTGTTCATGTGGTATTCATGTAGGTTTTATTGTTGCAGATATGAATGATTCCTTTATTACGCACTATATAATAACTACTAAAAACTAATTTGTCATCATGACATTGGTTATTGAAAACAGGATTGAAAGACAAATTGTAGCTGTACTTAGTACTTATCTGTCTTAATTTATTTATCTTTAATTTATTCGTAATCAGGAAGAAAATTAAGCGTATCGAATAGAGTGATAACAATGAAAGAACGAATCAATTAAAAATGTACGTGGTTCGAAAAACGCCAGATTTCCTATATTTTATTATTAATGACGCAGGAGGAGGACGATACCGAGATGAGATTAGAAACGAGGCACGCTAGTGCCGCCACCAAGTTCCGCCTGCTCATGTGGAAGAACTTTCTGCAGCAATGGAGACATCGCCTACAAACTGTCGTAGAGCTATTCCTGCCAGTCGTGACGATGGCGCTGGTGCTCATCCTTCGGTGGCAGATACCGCCTTACCAAATCGATACACTCACTTACCCCGCGTTGCCAGCCCACACACTAAACTACTCTACCAATATCCTGTAAGTTACAACAAAATATTTTTCTTTTAAATTTCTAATATCCAACGTTTTTCATCTTCATCCAACCAATTTCATCAACTCGTATGCTTATTTATCTTAATCCACCTTAAAAAATCCATCAAGCTTCTTGCTCGGCAATCAATAAGGCAATCAGATTCAGTTGTGTGCCTTTAAATATACAGATATTGTAAAGATAGCGCATTTATAATTATAGCTAGGTCCTACTAACTTGCTCCACTATAAACATTTAACAACAAACATTTATTTACGAACATTTTATTCTCGGTCAGCATTCAACAATTTTTAGAGAGGTATATTCAGGTCAGGATGTGTGTTTATCAAATAATCTTTGAAGTTCATACATATCCTTTATCATATCTAAAAGCTAATTCTTTTGCTAAACATACTGTAAAATTATAGAATGTAATCTGTATGTTTTGTCAATTTTGGTGAGTAAGCAATAGATAAAACAGAGATGTAAATATCGATTAGGTACAGTTAAAGATTGCCGAAGTTACAATCGCGGTAATTTATGAAAGGATCAAATAAACATAAGGATTATAAGGATTACGTATTATAAGGATTTGATGATTTCCTCAGAACATTAAATGCAAATATTACTTGTCGCCTTCAATCATTGCAGGTTTTCATTTCTAGAGACTATAGCTGCTGAAAGTTTCACTGAATGCCTTTTGCTAAAAAAAACTTCCTTTGGTTTCGGCACGATTCAAAAAGCTTGGCGTTATTTTTAAATATTGCTACAATAAATAAATTTCGAATATGAGAATTTCCGTTTATTATTAAAAGTTATGCAATTTAAATATACAACGAGCATCTGGAATATTAAAACTCATAGTTACTCTTATGTCTATGCACGTATATGTTTATGTAGTCGTATATGTTTTCATTCGGGAAGACATTTGCTATTTATACTCCCTCTATAAGCCGAGATGAGGCGATTATTAAATCTCGTGGTTACAATAGTCCCTAATGTTTAATTCATTTTTCAGTTATGCCATGAATATGGAAGAATTATCAATTGCATACTCCCCGGCAAGTCCAGTGTTAGATGATGTGATGAGAACTGCTGTTATTAATTTACTAACAGCCAATATGAAAGATCTGATTCCTATTTTTATTGATAACCTACCACCGGGGATAGCCAATATAACATTTCCACCAGATGTGAACTTAAATACGTCGGTCATTGAGGAGTTCGTGAAGTCACGAATACGGGTCGTACCTTATAACAGCAGTTATGAAATAAGAGGGATTTACATTGACGAAGAAACTACACGCAGCATTATCGCTGCCGTCGAGTTTGACGATAAACTATATGGTATGAATAAACTCAAGATTGCTTACACAAGATTGCTTACACTTACCTTTTTACAGCTGTTGTTATACAGGTAATGTTACAATCAGCGGCTTCTGATCTATTTCAGGAGCAGAACAGTTGTCAAATAATTTATCTTATTCGCTACGTTTTCCTGAGAGACCCCGTCTCAATTCGTTTTTCCAAACTGGAGGGCGCACCTGGAGATCTGACGGAGTATTCCCGGTTTTCGAAGTGCCTGGGCCTAGATTTCCTCACTCGTGGGAAGGTGGTAATGACCCAGGTAAATATTTCAATGAACTATATTTATTCGCTTTAGGACTCCTGGCAAACACTAATTAAAAAATATATTAACTTTGTTTAAAATAAAAACAAGTAAGGTATCGAAACTAACGAAAATAAGGTATTGTTAGGATTAGGTACATACTTCAATTGATCAAGTATCGTGTTAACTACAATAAATATTGTGCACAGGTTACGTTAACGAAATGTTCGTGGCACTTCAACAAGTTATATCAACGGAGCTGGTGTCAAGGGCAACCGGGTTGGACTTGAAGTCATTTAGGGTGAACATACAGAGGTACCCGCACCCGCCGTACCTTCACGACCAGTCAGTCGATCTGCTGCAGTTCATGTTCCCCCTGTTCATCATGTTGAGCTTCAGCTACACTTCCGTCAACATTGCACGGGCGGTCACAGTTGAGAAGGAATTGCAATTAAAGGTAGATAGTAATTAATTCCAAGGTACAACCTTGGAAGATACCAATGACAATAACCTTGCTAATTTTTATAATGTTGTTTTAGGAAACTATGAAAATTATGGGTCTCCCCACATGGTTGCACTGGACAGCATGGTTTGTTAAACAGTTTATCTACCTATCAATCACAGCTGTTCTGCTAGTTGTGTTGCTAAAGGTAAGATTATCAAAATTAATATAGGGATAGATACTTACGTATTTTAGATTTTATAATAACTTATTTACTGTACTACAGATTCTTACTATACTTATTGTTTTTAGGTAAATTGGTTTACTAACGACGATGGCTTCAGCGAATATGCTGTATTTACTAATACACCTTGGACGGTTTTGCTATTGTTCTTGATACTGTATTTATCTTGCGCGATATTTTTTTCTTTCATGGTAAGCAGTATATTTTCAAAAGGTATGCTTTCTTCTTATTTCTTTTTAATTTAACAACCTACATTAAGGTATTTAACAATATGTTATTTTTTGTGGTAAAGGTAGTACGGCCGCGTTGTTTATGGCGGTGGCATGGTTCCTCACTTACATCCCTGCTTTCCTCCTGGCCATGGATATCAATATGTCGACTGCGGTGCAGGTCATCACGTGCTTCAGTATTAACTCTGCGATGTCCTATGGTTTCCAACTAATGCTCGCTAAGGAAAGCACTGGAGGTAATTAATTACGAGAATTTTATTATACGATCCACTTAAAATAAGTGCAACAATAATGATCTGCTCCAAAGTTTGTTTGATTTGAATTTGTTGCACCGCTTCACACGTAACACGATTCGAACAAGATGGAGTGCGAGTGGCGGTAATTGAAGTCGATGTGCCACATTAGCGTAGGAGAATAAATTCTAACATAGCGACTGGACTAAGTGCTAAATTGCTTTACTGAACGTATTCGCTCAATTAGGGCTGCAGTGGGGCGACTTCATGACGTCACCAGGGACGGACACCACGCGCTTGGTGTTCGGCCACGTGGTCATCATGCTGGTAGTGGACTGCCTCATCTACATGCTGATCACCCTCTACCTTGAACAAGTGCTACCGGGACCCTTCGGGACTCCCAAACCTTGGTACTTCCCCTTCCAGTTGCAGTTCTGGTTCCCAAATTATAAATCGAAAGGTAAGATATTTTGTAGAGTACAAGCAAACGTAATTTATGAATCAAATTAGTAATTTAAAATAGTCATTGTTACAAGCATTAATGTCATAGCAATAATCATTATGCTACAAAGTCGAATTATCTTTGTAATAAAATCCAATGACTCAGAAATGCTATGATTTTTTTAGATGCTGGATTAAATTTCGAAAATGATAACAGTGAATTTGATGATATTATAAAAGAAAAGGATCCCACAGACCACGAAGTTGGTGTTAGAATGCAAGTAAGTAATGATAAACTTAAACGTAACATTAAGTACTTACATACTAATACATTATGTATTTGTTAATTCATTAAATTTATGTTTATTCGAACGTATTTATTTGCAGAATTTAACAAAAATCTTTGGGAATAACATAGCTGTTAACAATTTATCTTTGAATATCTATGACGATCAAATCACAGTCTTACTTGGTCATAATGGTGCTGGCAAATCTACTACAATATCTATGTTAACAGGTTTGTAATACAATATTATTTATTTATGCTTTTATATGTTTTTAAATTTAATTAACAAGGATTAAGTGCTTGTATTTAGTTTGTACCCGGAAGCTTCGTTGATTTTCAATGACATTATTAGATGGAGATTAGGGATAAGAGTACTTTTTGTTAGCCTTGGCACTATCTATGTCTATATCCTCCGTATGTAAATTTGCGATAAAAAGCAATTCATTCAAGTTTAAGATCTCAAAATACTAGGATGAGTGAAGATGTAACATACGTTGCAGAGTGGGTGCAAGTCAATTGTTCACTACTATGAAGTCTTATTTCTGGTAATAAGCAAAGACCGGAACTGTTGCGCAACAGTGTTATTGTCAAGTGGGCACTAGTTTAATGTAACGATGCCGGTCAGTGTGTTAATCTATCTAAATAGAGTTGAAGGTTCTTCAAACATTTTTCTGTCTAACGACGAACACACATTATATGTAATTTCAGCGGCACGCGGAAACCATTTTATAAAAGAGTATGAATTGTCCCAGTTATTATGGTCCGTTTTTACCACCTATGTATTTAAAAAAAATAGGAGTTGATGACTTGTATTGTCCGAGGTTTTACACGGGCGGAAAGGTCTAAATAAAATCGAAAACATATATGTACATAATATGACATAACATACTTTAATTTTTGAATATTTTGTGTTTTAGGAAATTTAAAGTTAACTCGCGGGACAGTGAACGTTGCCGGATATGATATGACCTCCCAAAGCTCAGCAGCCCGTTCGCACATCGGATTGTGTCCTCAGCATAATATACTGTTTAACGAACTCACGGTCAAAGAACATTTGGAATTCTTTGCTAGACTAAAAGGATTCAAAGGCAAAGAACTGTATGACGAGATAGACTCACTTATTGAAAAATTGGAACTACAGGAGAAGGTTTCTACAATTTATGATTATTTGTTATTATGTCCGGGAATTCAGTTCTGTACCTATCAACATAATTTTTGATAAGAGTGGCCTAATATAAAGCTTCTTGAAGTTACTAATGGAACTAGAAAGCGATTGGGCGTACCTGCAATATTATTATATTATAATATTCTATTCTATTCTATTCTAAGACATGTTATTTGTTTCACAGCGTGACTATCCTTCAAAAGGTTTGTCAGGAGGTCAGAAGCGTCGTCTTTGTGTTGGTATTGCTCTGAGTGGGGCGGCACGAGTGGTCTTACTCGACGAGCCTACGTCTGGCATGGACCCTTCATCTCGTCGAGCACTGTGGGAACTCTTGCAGAAGGAAAAGAAAGGTAGGTGGAAGTTCAACTGTTAGAGCAGAGGATTATCTTTCTTTGTGTAAAGTCTTTTTATTTTATTTTTTATGAAAGGATTGACATATAAATTTAATAGTGTTAACTATAATGGTTTGTTTATACATGTTTGTTATATCGTTAGGTCGCTCGATGATCCTGACGACTCATTTCATGGATGAAGCAGATATTCTCGGCGACAGAGTGGCTATAATGGCAAACGGTAGACTGCAATGCGTGGGCTCTCCGTATTTCCTCAAACGTCATTATGGCGTCGGGTATACCCTGGTGATCGTTAAGGACACAGACTTCGACTTTGTGAAATGCTCCGTACTTATCAATAGCTATATTCCTGGTACTATTGTTAAAGAAGATCGAGGTAAGTTTTTACTGATATATGATCCATCAAACTATAATTGCATCCTTTTATTGGATGCATTTTAGGGTTCATTCCAATAAATATTTAATTTTTTTAAGGAACGGAAATCACTTATAATTTGGTGAATGATTACTCACACGTTTTTGAAGAAATGTTGAATGATTTGGAAAGAAATATTGATAACATCAAATTTAAAAACTATGGTTTAGTTGCTACCACATTAGAAGATGTCTTTATGTCGTAAGTATTTTCTATAAATGTTTAGTTGTTAGTATGTTAGCCTGATTTCGGTAAGTGTGGTGATAACAAAGTACTTATGTTACAGCGTTGGTGCCGACTTAAGTCCAATTAATTCCGAATCTGACGATGCTATTACTACTACTACTGATTCAACTATCGATGATATATTAAAACAAGAAATCGATTCATCTTTGGAAGAACGTAAGTTGTCTAAAGATCTTGTGTATTTTAAACTAAAAAATCATTAGATATCCTTTTTACAACTTGATTACAAAAACGGTCCTTGTTTTCAAGTGGATAAGGACGAGAGTAACGTGACGGGCCTCCGCTTGTTCGGTCAGCAAGTGCTGGCTGTATGGATGAAGCAGTGGCTGGTGCTGATCCGCTCGCCATGGGTCATGGCACTGCAGTTCTTGGCGCCAGTGATACTCATCAACTCCACGCTAGGAGTTCTGCGTTACGTCATGTCTTTATCACCGACCATTAGAACTAGGTGGTTGTCGTTGGAAGAAGGGTGAGTAAAATAGTAAAATCACTTTATTGACATCGGAAGGCGCAACGACAATTGACCGGTTAAGTTCGTGAAATTCTTTTATCTCTTATATCATCAAGTAAATCTAGGTACTTATATTGGAAACCGATCGTATCGACGCCTAGTATCTGCAAGGACATTAAATACTTACCTACATATTGCTTCACATCAACAATCTACCTAAATGCAATAGGGATCTTGTGTCTGAGACTGCGAATCTTATGGCACTTACAGTACCTAAATACATAACATACATACATATAACATCATAAATTATTTTCAGGTATACGGAAAGCGAAACTCTGCTCAGCTTCAACGGCAGTGTATCGTCATCAGTGGGTGCCCTAGCCGCGCAAGCATACCAAAGCCTGTTTGCCAATTCTGGTGTTATGGACATGGAAATCAACGCTATCGGAAGCCAAGCAATAGAAGAATATTATCTAAATAGAGTGAGTCACTTTACAATTTTCGAAGTCGGCAATCGATATATCATGATTTCGATAAAGACATAAACAGGGATCAAAACTTCGATAAATAAATAATCACCTGCTATATCATAATTACAAGTCATTATGAGTGAGATTCATACATTATTGTTATGACGGATGGATTTACATTTTTACAAATTTAAATAAACACATCCAAAAAAAGAAACTCAATACTTAGGCTCAGATTCCACTGAAACGGGGAGCTGTGGAGTTTTTAAACATCTTTCGTTATACTGAAATATCCTTTCTCCACCCACTCAGTAATATATAAAAACCACTAACTTGTAGGTACTTGCTAATAAGAGTTTTTTTGCTTACACAGACAAATGATCCCGTTGTGATGGGTTCGCTGCGGCACCGCTTGCTGATAGGCTCCACATTTGACGACGACTCAGCTACCGCCTGGTTCAGTAATTTCGGCTACCACGATGTTGCTACATCGCTTGCGGCAATCCACTCAGCTATTCTCAGATCTAAAAACTCGGATGCAGTACTCAATGTATATAATCATCCGTTGGAAGCTTCTTACATAGATCAGGTAAGTTTTACAGGATCCTTGTAAATTCTCTTGAAAAATCTTTTTATACTATTCCCTCAGCTTAGTAGCTAGAATTAATTACTAATGTCTCCAATGAATGTTTTCAGAGTGACGTGCAGACTATGATAGCTATGTTGTCCATGCAATTGTCGTCTGGCATCGGCAGTAGTGTGAGCATTGTTAGTGCGGTTTTCATCATGTTTTATATCAAGGTGAGAACATTATTTAACCGCTGAAAGTTTTTCTGTTCTTATTTACCTGGTATTTCCAAAGTTTTGTGACTTCTTCAGGTTATAACAGTTCGCTTCTGATTTTCGCAGGAACGTATGTCGGGGGCTAAACTTCTACAAAATGCAGCAGGCGTGGCGCCTGCTGTGCTGTGGGGCGGCGCAGCGATCTTCAATTGGTTTTGGTTCCTCATCACTTGTGTTTCCATCGTCATCTCGTGCGTCGCTTTTGATGTCATCGGGTTATCGACCGTGCATGAATTAGGTAATATGGTATTTCCTAGTACCAGCCCTTCTAAATGATGTTTAAAAGAAACTAATTAAATGTGACTTGTACCTTTATAGGCTGGTACTAATTAATAATTGCAATTTTTTTTTCAGGCCGAATGTTTCTGTGCGTCATGGTATACGGTGCAGCGATGTTGCCATTAGTGTACCTTCTGTCGCTTAAGTTCAAGGGACCAGCTGTCGGCTTCGTGGGTTTCTACTTCCTCAACGTGCTTTTCGGTAAGTTGTAGGATAGCTAAAAGGGCACAAGTAGATGAGTATTAGTATCATATACTTAGATTCGTTTCAGAGTCACCCATAATGAGTCTTTGCTTTCTTTTCCCCTTTTTGTAACGACCGCGTTATTCCTAGATCCGGTAGGTATCTGAAAATTCATTTGTCTTGTATTCTTCAGGCATGATGGGTGCGCAGGTGGTGGAGGCACTATCTTCTCCTATGCTGGACACGGAGCAAGCCGCCCACATTCTTGACTACTTACTGCAGTTCTACCCGCTTTACAGCCTTGTCACATCTATCAGGTTGGTACTCGTTTCAACAAGCCCAAAATCCTAAGTTCTAAACCTTATAAATTTAAAGTAATCACACATTATATTTTAAATTTTGGTGGTGATGTCAAACCGTGCAATTTCGATTTCCAGGTTTTTGAATCAAGTCGGCCTACGGGAGTACACTTGCTTACAAGCCTGTGAGTACTTGCAAGCAGTATACCCGAATCTAGAGTGCAACATGGCAAGCATGTGCGAATTCCACAGTGACTGCTGCGGTAAGTGGCATAGCTTCCATAAATATGAAATTATTGAGATGATTAGGTATATCATCAATTAATTTTTCGATTTCTCCTTGCAGTTCGTGAAAATCCATACTTCGATTGGGAGGAACCAGGCGTCTTGAGGTACTTGCTCAGTATGTGCTTCTCCTGCCTAATGTTCTGGTTGCTGCTTATGACCATTGAATATAGAGTGGTGCAAAAGGTAATTATAGCCCTTTATTAACATCAATAAAAATTATTAGTCCATTGAGGTATTTTCTAAAATTAAAACTGTTACCACTTTTTGTCAGATTTCTGGTCTAGACATATGTTTGATAGACTTTTCGCCAAAGTTCGATAGATGTTTGTGAAGTTTGGTGTCGATTTGTCGTAGGTGTTCACATTCAAGAAGACTCCTCCTCCAATAGACGAGAGCACGTTGGACGAGGACGTGATGACAGAGGCGAGGCGCGCGCGCCAGGTGCCACCGACACGACGCACCGAACATGCGCTGCTCGCTCACGACCTTTCCAAGTACTACGGGAAACATCTCGCCGTAGACCAAGTCTCGTTTAGTGAGTCAACTTCGCATTTAAAAAGATAATTTGAAGGTACATTTATGTCCGGATTTTAAATTAACTTTTCCATTATTCATCAAGGTGTGAACGACGGCGAATGCTTCGGTCTATTGGGTGTGAATGGTGCCGGAAAAACGACCACCTTCAAGATGCTGATGGGTGATGAGTCCATTTCAAGCGGCGAGGCGTATGTCTCCGGGCACTCGGTGCAGAGGAATCTTGATAGAGTACATGAGAATATTGGTCAGTAGCCAAAAAATATCTTAGAATTTTCATATTAAAACTCTTTTTAAGGCTTTACTTATTATTTTTTTAAATCTATTTAATGAAAGTAGCTACGTGTAACCACGTATATTCATGTTAACTAATTTACATTGCAGGATATTGTCCGCAATTTGATGCATTATTTGGTGAGCTGACGGGTCGCCAGACACTCCACATGTTTGCGTTGATGCGCGGCTTGCGTTTGCGCACTGCGGCGCCCTCAGCTGAAACACTCGCACATGCGCTTGGCTTCTTCAAACATCTCGATAAAAGGGTAATCTTTTATTTCTTTTAATATATGTATAGGACTACCTACTTACTGTATTGTAGTTGTCATAACGTTTATTTTGTACTAAATTTTTCAGGTGCATCAGTATTCAGGCGGCACGAAACGCAAGCTTAACACGGCGATAGCATTCATGGGACGAACACGGCTTGTGTTTGTTGATGAGCCTACAACTGGAGTCGATCCCGCCGCTAAACGCCACGTGAGTACTTCAATCTAATTAGCGAAAACCAGAACAAGTAGACTCAAGCCATCTTTCGATAGGATAGCGCATGCCCTCAAGTGGTCTTAGAGCTCTGCCTCACTAAGACGCCATGGCTACATCGCCAACCAGCTGCCACGGTAGCCAGGAGCCACGTAGGCAACGGTAGCTCGTGGCCACGCCTCCAATTTGGCGACGTTGCCAAACCGTCGCCAAGTGAGTTAGGTTCCATACATTTCAATACTAACTGCTTGGATACGTAGCCGGCGACGTCGCCATTGGCGTCCTAATGAGGCAGGGCTCTTAAGGATACTAGATTTAGGTTTTTTTTTGGTCCTTAACATTCAGCAATATAGAATCCAACGTATTTAAATTGTTCAGGTATGGCGCGCTACCCGCGGCGTGCAGCGCGCAGGTCGCGGCGTGGTGCTGACGTCACACAGTATGGAGGAGTGCGAGGCGTTGTGTTCGCGACTGACCATCATGGTCAATGGTCGCTTCCAGTGTTTGGGAACGCCACAACATCTCAAGAACAAATTTTCTCAAGGTAAAGTAACAATTCTATAGGAAAAACCGAATGTAGAGCAGGCCACTAAGAATCTACCAGTGTTTTACATAGGCCTGAAAGAAATAGAAATAATAAGAAAACCCCTTGTAAGTTTGATGGTATACTAGTCGTTGATTTACAAATGACACCCTGTGCCAGGTTTAGTGCGCTTTCCTAGTCAAGCAGGAACTTCCTGTCGTTAAAAGATGGTCACACATTCTCCCAGTCAACCCGGAGAGGGCGCGCTGACGGCTTATTGATAAATAACTTTAATTTGTTTCAGGCTTTACTTTAATCATTAAAATGAAAACTGACGACAGTGAAGGTGACACGCAGTCAGTAAACAGCACTACCAGCGTAGTAGATAGTGTCAAACTATACGTCTCTGAGAACTTTGAAAGTCCAAAGATAATGTAAGTAACAATATCTATTTCAAGTTCTGGAGCATAGAATTTGAACTTAAAAACTGAATTTATCACTATCGTTTCAATTAGAATTCCAGCAGTGGTGTGCTATAATGGGGTAATTGGCTGCTCTTTATAGATAATTCTATTTTTCAGGGAAGAGTATCACGGTCTTCTAACTTACTACTTGCCTGACCGTAGCATGGCATGGTCACGAATGTTTGGTATCATGGAGCGGGCCAAACAGATCTTACAAATTGAGGACTACAGCATATCGCAGACTACCCTCGAACAAATATTCTTGCAGTTCACCAAATACCAAAGAGAAGAAGGAACGACGTTATAACAGTTGGATAAGTAGCGGTAAACAATAATGTTATTGGAATGATTCTTTTTAGTTAAATAACTACGTGCAATGGTCAGAAGGAACTTATTCGAGAGAGTTAATTCCAAAAATCCATAATTCATACCATTTTATTTTATGTGATTTTTTTTAATGATAGACAAGCTAATATATACCAACATACCATGACCAAAGACCATATATACTATATTTAATAAGCTTTTAAATTATTGTTCTTAAATCGTAAAAAGGCGTCACATGGCGGGTAGATCAATGTGTAGGTAGCCTCTTAACGGATAAGATGAATTTAATGCATAGATTGTTTTATTATTTCCTTCTGTTTCATGTCGGGGTTTATTTATTATCCGTAAATAGGTGCCATAGATAACCTATTTATTTTAGATAGGATATCAAATAAATCGTATTAGCGCTGATTAATTCTAACGGTATCTAATATATGTAGGTACAAAAGTACTTCTAAACAGAGATTACCTTATCAGTATAAAAAACTGCGAAATATCCTTAGCATGACTAACAAATAGGATCGAAAAAGTATTTGCCATACAGTATTCGTTGAATATACTTAGTACGTTTTGTTCGAAAGAACTTTGACTATAAAACTCTTGAAATGAGACCTGAATTTTTGAATCTTTGTATCATCAAACAAAAAATCAATGGTTTGGTCATAGTTAAGGTCAAATAATGAAAGTATCCTTTCAATGGTTGACCAATGTTGTGCATACGTAAGTGACAATCTATTTGAAGAAATTTTAGTAGATAGAAAAATTGGTAGGTAGTATTTCATTAGGTTTAAGATATTAATTAAACTGTAAATATAAACTTGTAAATAATGAATGTTATTTATAACGGGTGTGTCGTTCACAATCACATTAAATCCTATCGCATATGCTTTATGATATTCTACGGCAAATTGTAAAAAAAAAAAAACCTAATCCATTTAGTGGTTTAGCCGCAGGAGTCATTTTTCGTTTTTATAATTGACAACATCATGTGTAAAGCAGAGATAAAGTTAGGAGTATCGAATGTTTTGATCAGTTGACAGCTGTCAGTTTTCAAGGGAGAATTTCAGTTGTTTGTAATGACTGACTTTTATACCTATGGTGTTCTAATTTTCGCACATTTATATTCTATTTACTTTGTTTGAAAAATTCGTTTTTTTTATTTTTACGTATTTTTCTTTTTTCTTTGTGTTAATCGGCATATATTAACCAGTATATTACCGCATTTCATTTAATGTGATTATGAACGACACACCCGATATACAATTTTAGACAATTTATAGAATAAATAAAATAAACACATGCTCAAGCGCTTTGCATGCGTGTTTTTGTTTTTAAGGATTTATCCATGATTATACCAAATATTTTTTACTTTGATACCAAATGGGCTAAAGACAATTTAGAATTATTTTGTTTTGTGTGCTGTGTACCTTTTTATAGTATTTTTAATGATTTAATTTAAGATTGATTATACTTTCGAGATAATATTATGAATGCCTTACATTATGAATGGTTTACCTATAACATTTTGGCATCAAACGTTTTATAATAGATGTTTATTTTATATTGTGATTTTTTTCGACCTGACATATAATTTATAATCTGAAATCAAATAAATTGTGATAAAATATTCTTAGTTTTATTAAAAAATTGTCTATAAACACTACACAATACAAACACCGTCCTTATGAAATAACATACAAAACATTGAGAGGTTATAAGCAATACATTAAAGCCAAATAGTTGCAATAAATTATAAGTTGTATAAGTACTGTTGAAGCGTAATAATAAAGTAGCAATTGACAGAGGCATTATGAGTTCTACATTCACTATTTATCGTAAAAGAGATTGGCTTGTAATACTGCATTTTCAAAGGAACTTGTACTAATGCAATAATTCATTTTATTAGCCCGAACTTACTGTACATGGCATCTGCTATATTGGTAGCATGGGGCACATTTTATAAATAAATATATATATTTTAATAGCAATAACACTTTTAAAATAATAATAAATCACAAATCATATCACACAAATTCATTTTCATCAATACTGTTTTATAGACAGTTATTAACAATTGCGTTGCTCGCTCATACCCACATAATAAATGTCAGTATTGTAATGACTATTAACGCAAAGCTTTTTTCAAAGAAGAATTAAATCGAATTTACCTACAGCAACCTTTTTTTAATAGTTTACCGACTTGTCTGAAATTAACTTTAGACATTACTTTCAGATTAAAAAAAGTCTACTCAGTTTTATAACTTGTGCACAACAAAATAAGCATAACTTTTGCGTTATTCATTTGTTATAACCGTTGTTGGACAGTAAAATTAACACAACAATACTTCATATAATAGAACAGAGTTAATTTTTTGTGGATATATTCATAAACTGCGATTTTATGTAAGTGTACATACGCCAGCACATCAGACTCCTTCAATCTGTATTTTTTTCAAAATTGAACCTTATACTTCAGAGGTAAAGTTTTTAATCGATCAACGAAGTCTGACAGATTGTAGTAGCTTGATGTGCTGGTGTCTGTACTACATAACTTTGTACTATAATCTCTACCCACAATAAGTTATCTTACTGTTTGTAGGCCGTCCATTCTTTGAGATTGCAAATAACAATAAATATTTAATATTTTTCTACTTATGTGGTAAATTAAATAAATGGCAAGATGTTTCCTAGTTGAAGATCTCTTACAAGCTCAATTAGATAAACTTTCAATAATCTATTGACAACAAACCACAATACATAGGATTCGAAAATAGATTCTATTACTTATATTGTTTAATTTTCTTTAACCTGGATTTTTCGGATTACCAATATTATACAAAAAGCGACTTGCCACTAATGAAAAACCAACCTACCGGTTTTCAGATCTTTAAGCATTTTTTCCATAATATAATGACAATTACTCGACCACATTTATTTTCTTAAAAGAAGGACAAGCACCATTGAATTATCTCACTAAAAGTAAGTACATAGATACAGAAATAGGGTATTATAAATACTGAAATTTACATTAACTAAAAAACAAAATACACAAATACATTTTAGATTTTTTATCATAACATTATTTTTGAAAAGGAAAGTATTCGAATAATGCTAGTAGATCATAGTTTTATTTTTTTAATCATGGAGATTTATATTAGTCAAAGATACAAAGCATATTGATGTACTTATCCTGAATTCAAAAATAGTCCTGAGAAATACCTGAATATCAATAAGTTCTTCTTTGTTTATATCTTTCTCAAAGCTTTCAGGTATCTTCAATGTAAAAATGTACTATGGTGGGTATATTACAAAAAAGAATTTAATATTACCTTAAAATAAATAATTAATTGTAAACCTTTCTCGATGTCATACATCTTGAGATTATACGTTGTATACTGCATTCAGATCTATCGGCACTATTTAAAAATAATAACGGAATGGCGTAAAATAACGTTATGTAACTAAATATTTTACTAATCACTATTTTATGAACTTTATAAAAGATCTATTATATAATATCTATAAGTTGAACTTTTCCGCTGTGCATAGTATAGTATAGACATAAATATTATGTAAATATAATTCAGTATACAGTCAGACACATCAACAACAACATTTAACAATACAGTTGCAGTACGCATTATTTTAACATTTATGTATTTATCCTAATAATATTAGAAATTTTTGGATGTATGTGTGTATATTTGTTGCTCCTTCACCCGAAAACTTCTGGATATTGATGAAACTTGGTAGTAATACAGCTTATATCAGAATTACATATTATGTACTTTTTAATGTTTTGGGAAAATTGTTCCCTCCAGGGGCGGGTGAAACCATGAGCGCGAATGACTTATTTAATTTCACATATAAAATATTGAACATTCAAATTGCTTGCTTTATTTTCTTACTTTAATAGATCTAATTATTTTTAAGTACTAAATTGAGACTGACGAACTCCAAGTAACGAGGATTATCTTTGGATATTGTACCGCTTGGATTGTTATATTTAACGACAGAAAAATACGGTATTGTTGAGTATATTAATAATAACTATTTATATTGAGACAAGTTTCAGATGTGACTTTGAAAAATAAAATAATTGTACTATATTTTGAAACTTTGCTGAAGAAAACTGTTCCATCGAACCTATAGCCGTTAAGAACATTTATTCAACTGTTTCATGTATTACCCTGACGCTTATTAGCCTACGCACATCGTGACGACATAACACACAATTTTTTGACAAAGGAATTTCAACCTGATTTCGTAGAAATACGACACAGATTCTAAAGTTTTGTTGTACTATCGAAAAGGATCTTCGCAGAACAGTGGTGTTCCGATGCACGTAGACTATAAGTAAATGAACATCAAACTACTTATTGGTGTTTAGGCTTCAGTCTCGTTACCTTGCAACCTCGTGAACTGTAGGAACACTTGCTCTAGCGTGGTCTGGGATACGGAGTAGTCTTCTATAGGGAACTGCCTGCGAGCTTCCTCCATCACGTCGAAAACACTCCACCAGGGCAAACCCGTGTCGTTGATGTAGTATGTGCTGATGCCCAGGTAGGATTCACTGCAAAAATAATTTAAGCTTATTTACCGCATTTTTATGTGTAGATTTCAATATTTTCGTTTTTTACGTTTAGATCATAATTATGCTGACAATGAGTTCAGCAAAAAAAATATATATACATAAATTACTCTATAAGCAACTACTATACTTTATAGAAGGAATAGGTACTTTTATTCAGGACTAACTCGATTCTTCAATATGAAGAGTAAGAAATACGTCAAGTAATTCATATAAAATAACAGAGAGAAATACTCACATAAGTTTGGATTCACGGAATTTTTCAGTAATATAACTGTCTATCCTGGCTACATCGGCATCTCTGTCTGGCCCGGATTTGCTTTTAACTATTAAGGTATAACCTGAAAAAAAATCAAGAAGAACTTTATATGTTGTTTTATCAATAAATAGGTAGCTTTACTTTAAAGCAAAAACTTAATTGAAAAAACGACTTAATAAAATACTGAAAAGGAGAATATAAAATAAAAAACATTGGAATTCAGAACCTCCTCTTTCTTGGGAAGTTTACACCATTTGATAAAGTTTTAAGCTCATCTTCACTTTACTGGCCTGCCAAAAAAGTTTCTCAATGAATTGACACATACCTTGCGAGAATTTATTCTTCAAATGCTGCAGAGGTCCCAAGCAATACAGACGTCCGTTGACCATGACGGTCAGTCTCGAACAGAGCGCTTCGCATTCCTCCATGCTGTGTGACGTCAGCACTATGCTGCGACCCGCCATCACTGCCTCGCTGATACACGACCAGACCAGACGCTTTGATGCTGGATCCATGCCTGGTAATGTTATTGTGTATTGTAGACATTGCTAGTAGTTTTTCAAAGATTCATTATGAGCGATTAAGTGAAAAGTCTGTGCGAAAGAGATACCTTCTCGCCTCAATTATAAGACCACCCGTTGTCATCTGCTTAATTTATTTAAAATAAAAATGTTAAAGTGGTGTTCCTAATGAAGTGTACGTAGGTATCTATTTATTTATAACCTAGTCAGAACTTTCACATTTCGAAATGCGTAAAAAATATTTGAATAGATATTTCAAGTTATATTGAGACTTGCTATGTAACATTACATAAACTACTGTTTTGTTAACTTTACCTGTAGTCGGCTCGTCAAGGAACACCAAAGACGAATCTCCGAGTAAAGACACAGCGGTACTAATTTTTCTTTTAGTTCCACCGCTACATTCATAAACCTGTAAGTTTAAGCACGATATTAATTATTTGTTGAACATCTGCTCTCGACGTCGATATGACTTGCATACGTCATTTTTGCCTAGATTGTTCTGTCCTGGCCCAGCCTAGATTTGGGCTTTATTTAGGCCGTTATAAATTTAATTAGCTATTTTTTGTTAATAGTTTTCTTATTAATTACCTTTTTATCATAGTGCCTCAAGAAACCAAGCGTGGTAGCGAGGTGAAGCGCCCTCGCATTGCCCACGTCGACCGGTATTCCGCGCAGCAGACAGAAGATACGCAGCGTCTCGCGACCCGTCAAGTTCTCGAATAGGGCGTCGAATTGCGGACAATAGCCTACAACAGGGAAATTTACTTTAAAGTAATAGGAGATAATAGGTAATTGATTATGATTAAAGACACAACAATCAGGGAAACGACTACCCATCTAACTGCTTCAACGCAGTTACCAGGGAACTTGACAAGGTGGCCCCACGGAGCGACCACGCCAAGCGTTATTTAACGTTATGGTCGATCGATCAGATTGTGGGGTGCATGATAACCAAAATTCCATTCATAAAGGAAAAGGAAAGGATTCCTTTTTTAGGTTCACGTTATAAAAAAAACCATCCAAAGGATGTTGAAACCACCGATTTATTAACGAAAAAATAAAACAATGTTTACCTACCTATATGCCTATACACATCTTGCAGGTGCGTCTTTAAAGACATTCCATGTACGAAAGCGTCGCCGCCCGATATGTGCGCGTCGCCCGTCAACATGCGGAACGTGGACGTCTTTCCTGCACCGTTGATGCCTAGTAGGCCGAAACACTCGCCTTTGTGCACCGCTGTGAAAATTACATTATACATAGTTAATTGCTTAAAGGGAGAATAATGTAGCACATGGACACTTTATACCCTCAGGTCTGTATGTTCTGTAAGGCAACTTTGACATCCATTTCATGAAGCTTCTTTGGCAGCCAAAAATCACTCACATAATAGTTATTAAGATACATTTGGTATATCGAACGAGTATCGAGATTAATTACGATAGGAAAACATGTACTCAATCCTTCTCTGTGTGAGAGGAGGTCTGTGCCCAGCAGTGGGACGATAAAAAGTAACAGCAAAACATTTATTTTGTAGGTAAATGACAGTTTTACCTAAGAACAGATAAATCGATAAAAAAATTGTTAGCAAAGTAAAAATATGAGGTTTTGTATCCTAAATTTCCTACTTACCAAACGTAAGTCTATTGACAGCGAGGAACTGCTTGTAGAATTTAGTGAGGTCTCTACAAACGAGGCTTTGCTGTGATATTTGCGCTCTGGTCATTTCTTGGACCGCGGACCGTTCTGTGGACACATCACTGTCTTCTTCTAAAATAGGCGGCGTTGGCTGGTTACTCGAGGAGTAGAACACCTAATAAATGAAAAAAAAAGATAAATACATATTTTTACATAATATAAATTTTGAAATTGGAATAATTTTGAAAATCTGTAATGTTGCAACCTTTGTAAGTCACTGACCATAGACAAAAGTGTTGTTAACGTACCTTATTTAAAAGCTCATATTCCTTAATGAGCAGTAATGTGAAGGATATTATTCCGACCATGCTCATCATGAACAGATATCTTCCGATGCCGGGCTCATCCCACTGCATGTACGGGTTGTCATCGACTGGGGGAATATGAATGACATTTTAATGTGTATTTAAATTAATTAAATGGCTTACTTATGCTAATAAGGTAACACCTAAAGCACGATTTAAATAAATGAAGTTGCCATTTATAAAAAATAATAACAGCTTAGCTTTAATAACTAATATTATTTTTACAAGCTTTTTTTTAAATCTGCGTCCCTTAGACTGCACTGTTGAATACAATAAATTAGAATGAATAGTTTATGTGTCAAATTCAAATAACAGACACAACATAAAACAAAGACAAAATATGGAGACCTAATCCACCTCATTATAAAACGTGGTCCTAAGAAAGAACCTGCTTTAGTACTAAGTATAAACCATCGTCTCAAGCAAAATTGAAGGTCTAAACTTAGTACTAAACCCGGTACTTTTTAAACCACACTGTATGATAAGGTGTTAAAATTTTGCCGGAGAAATAAATATAAAGCTAAGAGTACAAACTACGATACAAAACACGCACCCACAAGACTCACTTACTACAACACACGGAGAGGTTGAGTTGTCGACAGATGGTGTGCCGCGTACAGTTGTCAATGTTCAGCTGATCGCACAACCCGTCGCATGCCAGCATGGAGAACGATGACACGCTCATGTCCCTAAGAAATTCAGTCATTGTACATCTGCTTTTGAAAATATTTGTAACGTAGAAAGTACATTGTGTGTAGAAAATTCGAATTGAGAATTCAAACCTGAGTAATGAGGATTAATTTTGCCTGTAGTCCTTAAGGAGGCTTTATGAGATTATTTTTGTATTGTGTACAAAATAAACGAAATCACATAATAAATCAGAATATTGCCTCACAATTTTGTTAGAGTACGCTGTCTTTTAAGATTACATGGTTTTTAACTGAATTAAGACTAAGCGATGTGACCGTGCATTATTGAAACATTTTATTACAGAATATTTCATAAAACGTGTAAATGAAATGCTTGCGCAGCAAATTAGCGTGTACTAGGCGTGGTCTTGGATTGTGTTAAAGGTTTCCAAGATAAGAACAATATATTACGAATTACATTAAAAAAACATATTGAATTTTTACCTGAAACTTCTACTGATGCAGTAAATGGGCAACGGAGAAAAAATCCAGTCGAACAGATGAGCGTAAAACGGACTGCCTACTTCTGGTAATCTCAATAATTCGGTGATTAAAAATGGCATGCAACCTGATGAAACAAAACAATGAATTTATTATTCGCTTTCAAATTAATAGAGCTTGTGAATACAGTGCCATTACCAAAATACAGGAATGAATAATTTCAAGACTGGTCATATGACATTTTAATGTGAACTAAATTAAATAAGCTGTTCATGTCTTGTTTGTTTATTATTAAATGTTGTAAATACCTGTGAATATATTCATGAAGCACATTTTCGAGAAGCCGGTGGCGGCAGCCTCGAAATAGAATGATGCGAGGTAGTGAAGCGGTATTGTTGCTATTGAGAATACCATTAAGACTAGAAGTACTCGGCCTGAAAGAAATTATTATTCTTTTAATACCTAACGTGACATGGCTTTAAGTTTCTTGCTACAATCGTCTTCTGAAAAAAAACTCTCGATATTATAACGGTATCTGCAATGTTCCTGATCTCTCTCCGGTCGTGTCATGGGGCTATGAAAGTAAAGGAATTGGAAGTGAATCTGTGTCTGCGCAAATACTCGTGCAGCTGGTTGATTTTTCCTACGATCTCCTTATACGAGAACAGCCGCCGTGGCCGAAATAAGCTGTGGACGCCATTATTATCTTCAATGTGACTAACCTAATTCAGCAGGCGTAGATAGTGTGCTCTCTTGAAAGCATGCCAGAGTGAACACGATGCAGAGATAGACCATGAACAGCCACATCCAGTCCCATATGAGAGACGTCACCCACATCACCGCCGGCCGAACGCCCGACACTCGCTGTAGAAGCTTCGCGCCACTTATGCGTTCCTGGTAATAAACATTTCTTGATCATCATTATCTTCCGAGCCTTTTCTTAATAATGTTGGGGTCGGCTTCAAGTCTCAAGTCTAAGAGCTGCATCCGGGCAGCTCTGTAGCACTGCTTTAGAAGGAGCGACTGCCCTATCTGACCTCCTCAACCCAGTTACCCAGGCAACCCAATATCCCTTGGTTAGACTTACAGGCTTCCAACTACCCGTAACCCAAGGATGTTCAATGACAGACATTTCTTCGATCATTTGTTAATATTACGTATGTATAGTGGAGTTCCTGTAGGTTTAACTTTGGGAAATTGCTACTGTGAATTTATGTTTTTGGTAGGGGTGTAATTTTTTAGGCTGAAGAGAAAACTCTTAGGAGACTCTTAGAACTTTGTTAACCATGTCACTACCCCTTATTTCGAATATGCGTGGAAACAAACGAACTTTTGAGTTTACGCCTTTTATTCTACAAATAAAAAGGTAATAAGTTGGAAGGTGCCTTTGTGTTTAGATGGCATGTTTCAATCTAGGAGACAAGTAAAGATTTCTTAAAGTAGACGTTAATCCAATTTAGGCTCAGTGTGAAGGCCACCTTCATTACTCTACCTAATACGGATGAGGTGAGCGTGTTTGTTGATTTGTCCTCTTTTTATGAATTCATGGTCAACACAAAGGTTTGATAATTTTCATTTGGAAATAATCACCGTTCAGAACAGCTGTACAATTTCAAAGTAAAATGATTCATCGACCGAGACCGTGACCTTTTTAATAGGTAATGTTTTAAGTAGAAATAATTAAATTACCTACTTACATGTTAGGTATACAATCAATATTACTTACCTTAATGACGAAAAGTACGAGGAATGCAGTCACAAAAGCCATACAAAAACCGATGTTAAATGCAAATTGGAATCCCATACTGCTTCCAGACGCCATGACTTTTACCTAAAATTATTATTTATTCTTATAACTTCCATATTATTATTTTATTTATTTATTCTTAGAGAAGGCTTACGGACTAATTACAATATTATAAGTAACATATTATAAAACTAAATTGCCAACAACAAGCCTCCACAGATAATTTCAACCTATCGATATTTACGAGTTTAATACACATAATGTAGGTAACATACTGTTACAGTCTTTACACCCTAGATACCTTCAGTTTGGTTACAATTGCTAGCCTGTTACATTATTCACAATTTTATTTAAATTATGTTCATTGTATTCATTTGTATAATTCATGGCAGAATTATTATTGTTGATGAACTACATTCTAGCTTGTAAGGCGGCGACAGGACTAATCAATACAATTTATTTGAACGATCCCCGAGTATATCGAGTCGTACAGTTTTATTAGACCGTCCTAATTACGGTCAATTGGACCATTGTATTGTAAGTACATACATTTCAATTTGAGCGATGCAATTGGGCGATTTTTATAACATTCGTGTGAACATGGAAATAAATCAGGACAAAACTTCGTAGGACTTCATAAAAAAATCTTTGGACTTACCAAATGTTCAATAGAGTACGGCAATGGATGATTGACAACTTTCAGAGTGCTTCCAGGTGACAAAGCCCCCATTATGGCGTTGTTGACGTGAGCGAGTGATATAGCTGAGTCGTGGTACCCGTAATTACTGAACCAGGCAGTAATATTGTGAGCCCCAAAAGTAGCTCCTATAGGAATTTCGTTTCTCACTCTCGAGAGGTCTGCTTCGCTCTGACATAGAAAAGTATAAAGAAAAGTTAGTGATGTTCGAAATAACTGTCTTTAGACTTTGAAATTAAGAAAGACACTACCTTATTATAAAGCGTGGATTTAAAGACGTACCCGCTTTAGTAATAGCTTTAGTCCACTGATTTTGTTCGGGGCGGTGGTTTAAAAGTGGTACTAAAGCTGGTACTTTTTTAAAACCACGTTGTATAATAAAGTGGATTGTATCGAACTTACCAGTTTTAAATAAAATTTCCCCAAATTAGAGGTGCCTAAATCTGTAAACGTCATTCCAGGGTACGTTGATTTTTTAAAGTAATCCTTATACGCCGTCATTGCCTTAGCTTCAATGCTACCATCCGTTACGTTCGCTTGGGACATCAAAGTTTCCGTCGTCGCGAAACCGCTCTCTAGACTCAACGTCAGAGGTGGCAGTTGAGACAAAAACTTCCAAGACCTCGCTATAACCACTGATATTGTTATGTTAATTATAGGCGTCACGAACTGTATTAAAGCAGTCAATTTGTTTCTCATTGAGTTATACGCGAGTTTCAAAAACATCGCTTTTATGTGATTCCTGAGGAGTCTGTAGCCTCGTACTTTTTGTATAGGTTCGTTGTCCGCTGAAAATAAGACAAGTGTTCTATAATCTGACCAGAAAATAGTTGACGAACGAAAATGTTCTTATGCGCGTACTTACCGCAGTTGTGATTGGCTAGAGGAGCTATGGCACACTCATTATACGCTCTGGAGCTGCCATGGTTATTCGATTTCGCTGACGGACTCTCTACATCCTCTGCGCCTGCCCTGTTGGTATTATATTTACACGTTTGTATTATGTGTCCATGTACCTACTTAAAATCATTGCAATAAGTGGGAATACATACTTCATGAAAACTTCTTCTAAACTGGTAACAGAAAGTCCATAGCTAGAAACACCCAAAGCTTCTTTTTTTGCCTCGAATTCTTTAAGCATTTCTGGGAATTTACTGACATTATCGCTTGGCAAGATATATGTTAATTCGGAACCTGAAAAAAGAGCTGCCGGTTAGGTTCAAATCTAAAAGTATAAACAATATACCGCGACCTTGACAAGTCGTTATTCATAAAACGGCCAACGAACTCTGATTGCTAAAACAAAATAGCCGATACTTAAGTCACGGATTACGTGATTTACTGTTACCGGAATCATAGACTTCTTTAGAAGTGCTAAATAAATAGAATTATAGACGCTCGCTTAAACCAACTCACCTATATTAGTATTTTCTTTGATGTCAGGTACGTAAACTTTGAAAAATTTGGTGATGTCATCCGGGATACAGTTGTCTCCTTTTACAATGGTAATTTTGTAGCCAATGCCGTAATGTTTTTTAAGGAAGTAAGGAGTTCCTACGCACTGAAGTCTTCCTCCGGACATGATAGCTATGCGATCGCCCAGAACATCGGCTTCGTCCATGAAGTGAGTCGTGAGGATCATTGTTCGACCTAAACAAAAACAAAGGAATGTCTTCATGCTGAACAAAAAAATATTGACGTAGGTTTTAAAACGCCACATTAACATGATGACTTTTTTACAAAAAAATAAGATACAGATTCTCGTTTATTTTAGGTGTTATCTATACATATAATAAATCTGTAAAAAAACTGTGTCTGTACATTGAATATATTAAAAAAATAATAATTGGGTGGGGTTTAGAAACAGTAATGGAGCACAAATCCAAAAAAAAAAATTCTGTCTGTATGTCTGTATGTCTGTTTGTTTGTACACGCTAATCTTCGGAACTACTAGACGGATTTCAATGATTTTTTCTTTGTTGTATCAGTATTAAGCCTGGTCAACATATAGGCTATAATTTATCTTCGAAACTTGAAGACCTGATGCAGAACACCAACAGACCAACAAAACTATAAGAGATACCAAAATGGTGCCATAGCAAAAATTGTTTCATGCGATGAGCATTTTCAGCTGGGATAATAAATTTTAAGATCTGGAACACCTGATGTGGAACCCCAAGAGCCCAGCTTCTCTGTACCATATACAGGTATGACGTTTTAGCAAAAGTTGTTCAACTTGATAAGCACTTTCTATTGACTTATACAAATTGAAGATCTAAAACACCTGATGTGGAACTCCAGGGGCCCAGCTAGACTATAGCATATAGAGGTGTGACGTTTTAGCAAAAGTTGTTCAATCTGATAAGCACTCTCTGTTGACTTATAAAAATTGAAGATGTAAAACACCTGATGTGGAACCCTAGGAGCCCAGCTAGACTATAGCATATAAAGATATGACGTTTTTGCAAAAGTGGTTCAATCTAATAAGCACTCTCTATTGACGTATATACATCGAAGATCTGGAACACCTGATGCGGAACTTCAAGAGCAATACTACACTTGAAATGTATAGAAACGAATGTTATGAAATAGGTATGGTGACACAAAACCGACGATTATCCCTTTATACACTATAGAAATATGAACTCAAGGACAATCCCCGGTGGACGTCGTTAAAAAAAAGACAATCCCCGGTTCTGTGCTATACCATTGCTAACTGTGGATGAAAACTACTTGGGCTATTATGATGGGATGCTAATGGACTAGGAATGGGGAAACTACGGGAACTTTGGCACCTGCCGATGACAATGTATTAGATACATGTAAAAATTGCAGGTGGAGACTTCGCCAGCTCAATTACTGGGCCCCCGGGAATCAGTCACTGAATAGCAACAAGAGGGCAACAGGGACATGAGCGGCTGAAGTGTGAGAATACCTCGGCGGATTTTAAACGCAGATTACGCGCTCCCTGTGGGTCACTCACGAGGCATCCTCCGAGCAGGGCTACTAACCCTGCTCTAGCGACTCCACTCTGGACGGCCAAGCCAAGCACTCACAGGCTTGAGACAGACTTGAGTCCTACCCCCGTCATGGTTCACTCCGACCGGCCGGAGATGGGGGCAGTATACTCTCCCTGGAAAACTCAGTATATATAGCCCCGCGGGGTAGCTACTCCCCGTCATCAGCCTCAGATGTCCTGCGGTGCTTATATCTCATTATTATTGTCGTTATTATGTCAAGAGCCTTTGTCCCAATTATGTTAGAGTCGACTTCCAGTCACGATGCAACTGAGTACCAGTGTTTTACAAGGAGCGACTGCCTATCTGACCTTCACAACCCGGTTATCCGCTCAACCCAACACCCCTTGGTAAAACTGGTCAGACTTACTGGTCTGACTACCCATAACGACTGCCAAGAATGTTCAATGACAGCCGGAACCTACAGTTTAACATGCCTTCCAAATAACGGTCATTGGTATCCAAAATATACGTAGAAAGTACCTACATACGAACTTAGAAAAGTTGCATTGGCAGGTACTTGCCAGACCTGGAATCAAAGACGCACGCTCATACTTGAGAGATTGGTTCTCTACACACTAAACCACCACGACTTCCACTAAGTCACCACGACTTTGTCATCTATTTAATGTTTTTT
This sequence comes from Helicoverpa armigera, assembly GCF_030705265.1. Classification (NCBI taxonomy): domain Eukaryota; kingdom Metazoa; phylum Arthropoda; class Insecta; order Lepidoptera; family Noctuidae; genus Helicoverpa; species Helicoverpa armigera. The sequence goes on from NC_087121.1 coordinate 6,754,155, forward strand.
ACGTAATAATACGTGTAATATTTTTGCCACACACAACTTAAATGCGGACTAATTAGAATCACTACTTTTATCCCTATGGTCGCGTCTATTGCGGTTCAGTTCTCAGCGTTTTGTTAAGTCTGCTGTGCTTTTGCCGTTGAAGTACAAAAATTAAATATATGGAACGTTTCTAATGCGTATTTCGTTGTTTTCAAGTCAACGGGCTCTTAAAATTAAATATCAGACGATTAAGACCTTTGATTTTGCTAACCCCGTAGTCGCTGGCATAAGGGACAGGATCCGCGTACGAAGTCGCGGGCAGAAGCTAGTTTATACATAATACTTTACCATTATCCTGAATGATAAGTCTGTTGCAATAAAGCAATCATTTTGCAAAAATATCGTTCCAGTAAAAAATGGAAACAAAAAGCCAGTAAACGACATTGAACTTGATTTTGAACCAAATGAAACAAAAACAGAAATGAGACATCACACTTTAACGATCTATTATTAAATTCAATATTTTCTCTCAACTGATGCAACTATGTAAGTCTTCATAACATATTATTTTGAATATTTAAGATTGTATCGAGTAATGAGAAGTATAAGAAGACGAAGTTAAGTGGAAAGTCAAAGACTGATCATTGGACTTAAGGAAAACATGATTATACCTTTAAATCTAACAGCTAATCTAACATTAGAATACCGGTGTTACGCGTGGTTGAGTTGTGGAGGCCAAACGGCCAACATGCAATATTTACATTTTGACATTAAAGTCACATCTTCATTCGGAATTCTAAATTATTTGAAACATCGTAATTACAGTCCTTTCAAATGATTTGGGTTATTAATGAATGTGTTACCGTAAATATGAAAACGACAGCTGATAACAGTTAGCTGTTGTCAATAAACGTTATTGTGTTGTGTCACAATATTAAGTAGTTGGATAAATGTAAAATAATCTTCTACAGAAACGGAAGTTTCCCTATCTCGACTCACTCAACCCTACCCTTACTCACCCTAGCTCGTATGCAATAGATAAGTTAAAAGGTATTCATACAAAAACTCGCCGTTCATACTTCTCTAGGCCGTGTCGAAGTTAAACTTGTGCGTATTTAGAACGCGAGGGTCGTGAATTCCGCGATTGAACTATTGACCTTTAGGGCAATCAAAACATTACATTGCGTGGGCTTGGTGTCGCAGTTTCACCGCAGTGAACGCAAATGAGTTAGCTCAAATTGGTACCCCGACCTCCCTTCCATGTATTTTAAAAGTTCAAATATACATACAGATGTGAATTTAGGCTCAAACCTAAATAAGTATTTTTTTTTTTTGTAAGTAGTCCATTATTGTGCTCTACTATTCGAGTAATTTTAACTTTAGCTTTTAATGTGCTTTTTTCTACTTGCCTTTCTTCTCTTTTTGCAGGAGGTCCCAGAGTGCGCGGCGGGCGGCAGGGTCGAGGCCGGACGTTGGTTCATCCAGCAGCACCACGCGCGAGTTCCCGCACATCGCCGCCCCTACCGACAGACGACGCTTCTGACCCCCAGATAATTTGTTCGAAGTCACATCACGCTGCCAAATATAAAACTTTTTGTAACATCTTATAAAACGTCATTTAAAGTTACGAACATGAGAAACTGGCTCGATAAACCTTGCAAAAACCATGAATAATTACGTCACTTGTCATAAAAGGTATATCGGATTAGTTTGCCGTGAAATGCGTCATTATCTAGAATTTTAAATCATACATATTTATCATTCTGAGCACCGGTTATATTTTTTCCGCGAAGTCATCTTACACTACAAGTTAGCGCAAAGGTTAGCTATGGATACAAAAACTATGCAGCAACGTCATTCCAGCTACCGAGAAAAATCATTATTGACATTTAAGACGAGACTTACCTTTGCTTCCAATTCCAAGAGTTTCACAAAATGGTTTACTTCTTCTTTCAGTTTACTGTTCGGTACGCCTTTTAATCTTGAATAAAATATGATGTGCTCCGCGACCGTGAGGTCTGGGAAAAGCACGTTGTGTTGTGGACATATACCTAGCGACTTGCGCGCTAGGCCTGTTTCAGTCACAATGTTGTAACCATTGATGAAAGCTTTGCCAGACGTCGGGGGGACCATGCCTGGACAGATTTATGAATAAAGGTTAAAATAGTTCTAAAAACGCACAAATTCCAAAATAGTATTGCCGAAACAAATATTACATAATGATGTACAGAACAATTATTATCAGTTTGTTTCCCGACAAACGCAGAGAATCATTTCTATGATGATTGATGTAGTTAATCGGAAGAGCTAAATTACAGTTAAGTGGTCGTAATTGGGCAATTGTTTAACACGCGAGTACTGACTAACTGGTACTAGCCGAATAGAGAAACAATGTTGTATGGTTAGATTTTCTTTAGATTTATTCTATCAAAGTTTTTCACCCTCTTATTATGTCATGTTTACGGATACGAATACACACTCGCACATGAAATTACCGTGACCCAAATCGTACAAAATTATAGAGAAGAGATGCCACGGCATATGTTAACAAGCGACATACTTAATTGAGCCTTCTCATAACATTGTATACTATTTTTATTTTATGAATGCGACCAGGCTTCCGTAAAAATACATTGCAACTACAAAATATTATTCTTTTTTATCATTGTTTTTAATATACATAAGTAAGAAATTATTACATTATAATTTGTATTTACATATTTTTTATATCCTTGTTTATTAGGTGTTTTATTCATCGTGTTTAAAAATGTGTTGCTTTATTCGTTAAATATTTTAATCAGTAATTTGGAATAATAATCTTGGATCGTCTACAAAACGCTCGCTCATACAACTTACGACTTTTTTTGTTAATGTTGACCTATCATATTATTATATAATTTAGGTAGGTAAGGTACTGACCTGTAAGCATGGATATGGTGGTGGTTTTACCCGCACCATTGTGACCGAGTAATACGGTTATTTCGTTCTCATACATCCTCAAGTTCAAGTTGTCGACAACTTTCTTACGACCCTTGTAGATTTTAGTAAGATTCTGAAAGAAAAAATAATATTTACATCCCTTTTTAATTCTTTAGACATTATATTATAAACTATGTTGTGAAAAATGAAAGCTCAGTAATAACATAAAGGGATGTAAAATAATTTGTGTTCCTAAATCTTTCGAGTGTGTAACATCAGTCATGTTTTTGAATGACGTAGGTTGCACTAGTAAATGTGTAATGTGTGTTTTATATTGTCATACTTGTAGCCTTTTATAGAAAAAGAAAGTTTAAATGGTATTACCACGTATATAGGCAAACATTAACATTATTGTGGGCAAAAAGGCCTTCGATATAGGCACTCGTAAAATATTAATTATAGAACTCCAATATCGATGTAATAACTGCACCTACTTATCGCTTTATAGGTACTTAGGTACTGCCGGATAATAATAATATTGACTAGACACTCTAGGCTTAGGCTTGAAGCTTTTCTCAACTCTAGGTGCAAATTACCATCCGCATAACAATCAAAGTAACGAAATATCGGAATTTACTTTGAGAATTCTTGTATTGTTATTTTGTTTAAACTTAAAGCTATTATAATCTGAAAATGTAAGTAAATCAAACTGTGAATATTCGTTACATTACAGACTGCGCAAGTCACAGTTATATGGTCCCCTGAAACGGTCAAACATCGGTCAAGGTTTTCGTTGGTACCTCAAACTAGTTATATTCACACGATGTCGTAACACTGCCATTTAAAATCCTCAAATTGTTTTAATGTAGTATGCTTCTAAAAATACTTGTTTAATAACTTCATTACTAGTTTTTTTATTATTTATTCTCGGCATGTATAAGTGGGAAAATAAACACTCAAGCTTATGTAATTGTTAATTAAATTTTAAAATAGTCAATTTTTACAACAAATGTAAAACACAGCAGATGAATTGATGTTGTGTTTTCGGCGAAATGTACAATCGCAAAGACGCGCTGAATGTTATTGAAATATGAAACAGCACTAAGTTATTTCAGTTAGTTCACGGAAATCTCCGCAATACAAGTCGTTTATTTGGCTAAGTATGCTGTAGCAGTGACCTTGTATAACGTACAACATACGATAATTATGTTTTTCTTTGGAATCCGTTCTCATATTGATTGATAATATCGAAACAGCCCAATGTTAGTGCGGCGTCAACCCGTCGTGTATGAAGTATTGACGCCTACGCCTATAAATAGTGCGAAGACGGAAGATTCTATGTCGTAAGTAAAGCTGAAGTAGGGCAAAATATTAGCTCGACAGGTCCAAGTATTAGTAAACACTCGAAACTTGAAAGGTTGACGCCAGAAATAGGCGCAGTTAATTTTCCAAGTAAATGGTTATTCATATCCTTCTAAGGAACGAAGACTGAGCGTTATTTAGGAAATTTAGTTCGCGGATTTTGGTTACGAGTTAGAACATTTTGTGTGGTACTTCATGCGTGACTTACTTGTATGTTGACTCCCATGGGCACGCCCTTGGGTTCCTCGTCGTGGTCATGGACAACTTTGAGCAACGCATCATTGTACTCCATATCGCGCGTGTCCTTATTTATCTCTGCAATTATAACATTAAATGGATATGTGGAACAGATAATTAGTCAGAGGAAATCATCAGCGATTAATCATTAATGTTCAAAGTTCAATACTGATTCGATGAACCACAAGTACATTTATGCAGCCTCATTGATTCACTCTGTTGAGTAACGTTCTTCAATTTATTTATCGATCATTTCAATTCAGAGCTTTATTGGTTTAATTTATGGAAGTAGATAAGAACTGGTGATCAGTTAAACCTTTCTAACCGAAGAAATGAAGGGACAGGGAGAGTTAAATACCAATTAAAATAATTTGCAAATAATAATTGAATAAGTATTGAGAGTACTTACAATCCCTCATTATATTACTGAAATCTAGGTGAAAATAATCGATTTAATAGGGTGAGCCGTTCTGAAGCGATGAGCTGCTTTACACAAGGCATTAAATGTTTATGGCATAGATATGACGGCTGAAATGATACGCCATCCTATTTTTAAAAGCAAATATAAACTATTTGAAAAACCGCACAAACGCAAGTTCAAGTACAGTCAGCTTCAAAATTAGGTCAAAAGTGTAGTGTTTTATTTAGTTTAGCTAAAAACATAAAAAAATATGACATGGATGAATGAATTATGATGTGTCATCGTGGTTAATTGGTATACCTATTTAAAATCAATAGCCGTACTGACAAATCTTTCAAATGGCTTCAGGTTTATCAGTCGCGGTTTCTAAGTATCTATGTGAGTATTAACTTAATTTAAATTGGGCCTCATACTGGACTGCCATCTAAAACTTTACGCTTATAGTAAAACAGACAATGCAACACATGCTGTTGACTGTACAACCACAATGATAATGACCTTGTCAACAAAACTACATTGATGACCATATGCGATTGATTCGCTACATAAGTTACATAAGATTACGTAAGGCGACCATTCTTTTTTTTTATTTTACGACCATGTCCTTAACGGCTATCTGCATGACGTAGATTCTTGAACTTTGAAGCCTTTAGCCTATCAGGGTTATGTACAAAAAAAATAAAAAGGTAGACTGACCTGCCATTTTACTCTTATTCGGTCTCCAAAAGCTCTTCGTGAATGGGAAGTACCAAGGTAAAGGGACCCCGTAGAGTCCCGGTCGTATCTTCTCCACGTACATCGCTATTAGCATGTATAATATCGAGTCGAGAATCAGCATAAGGACTATGTGGCCCGGCTGTAGTTGATCTTGGTACGATATCGGGGTGAAGAACTCGTTCCATTGCAGACCTAAACCGTAATATCATTGTTTAACCTAGACATTTGTCAATGAAGATGAGGTTCTCAATTCAGAAGTATGATTTTTTACGTAGACGACTCATGAGTCGTATTTTGCAAAATTAGGAATGGCTGTGTTTTTCCTGTTTAGAAGTCGAGTTAAATGCGTAGATTAGTTCATGAGCGAAAAATTGAGGAACTCTATTTAACACGAGAATTCAATTTCAAGTCAACTCCTCGACATTTTCTTTCTTGCAATGTTCTGATGATACGTTTATTATACATTAGTGACTTAAACGATGTATAACCAACACAAGGAAAATAACATCACACCTACAGGAAAATGCCCGTATTTACGTCTTTTTTTCAATATTTGAACAGGACAAAGTATGACATTACTCATCTATTGTTTTTAGATAGCAGCAGTAACGCGTGCTTGGTCGAGTAAAGTTGAATAATTTAGTTCTTTGTTTAGCGATTTGTGAAACAAATGACACACTGCTTTATACCTATGTATAATTATTACAAAATTATACCCCAATTTTTGACGTTTTTTGTAGAGTCATCGTATTGCTTCTGTTGTGCAATCGTTGGAGCGTAGCGAGTTATGATTTATTTTTGGCTTATTTTTAAATACTTTTAGCAGCGCACTAAGATATTGTTTCTAGCTTGGTATAGAGTATTTTGATCTGTGGATTAGTTGTATTTTTCATCGAGAAAAAAATTATTGCACAAAAGTCTTTCTTACAATATTCGGGTAATAAATTAAGACACCTACCTTTCGAAGTTCCTTCACACATGATGATCATTTGAAATGCATATCCCATAGCCGTGTTGGATATCAGACTAAGTAGTAATTTCGTTGACAGGCTTATATCTTCGTATAGTACTTGCGTGAGCATGTATATCGAGTATGCGGCAAACCATGCCAGACCCATAAAGGATGCAGCGGTGTTGGCTGAAAGGTGTTATTACATTAATACTCTCTTTAGGCCTTATTCCACTTGACTAAATTCAGAAGTCCTAAATCGCTTCTTAGTCAAAAGCGACAATTCCTCTGATTCTAATTGGATTCTTTACTTCATGAATGCTACATACTTGACTAAATTAGTTACTAAATAAAACCTTCGTCGTAATTTAGTCAGTACACATTTTTTTTAGTAGATATATAAAAAAACTGATACCATTTGCATTCGATAGCTTACCTACTTCACAAAAGTTAAGATAATGTATTACATCTTACCTCGAGAAAAAAAGACGCTGATCATAAAAGAGAATGCCAAAGAGGCTATTACAAAGAGTATCATAAAGAAAAATAGAACACTCCATGGTGTAAATGTAAGTACAGAATATCCATCGCCAGCCGCCGTCCGGTTAAATGGTATCTAAAAAAATAAATCGATATTGTAGATGAATTAAGCAGATTATACTTTGATAAAAGAAAGGAAATGGCCTTTAGCAATAAATAAAACTGGACGACGATTTTACGCTCAACAAAAAGTGCAGTTTTCGCGATAAACTTTATTTTTTAATGTACAATCTTCGGCGGACTGCCATTTACTCATAGGTCATTAAACTCTTTGTAGCGCTGCAGAGATGGATTCCTTTTTAATAAAGATTTCTAGTACAAGATTTTTAATTTTTCCACAGTAATTTAAAGGTATCTTTGATAAGCTCTGGTTTAATTATTATATTACGGCCAACAACGTAACATTTTGATATTGTTTATACAGTTTGTACTTCACGTTACGGGTGTTCATTTAAAATGCATAACGTCTAAAACTTACCTTAAATAGTATCACAATAAGTCCAACAGATATCAAAAGGAATGAGAATTGTTTGATAAACCATGCCAGCCAGTGCAGCCACGATGGAAGGCCCATTATTGTCATTGTTTCCTACGACAATGAGTATAACATTATATCAAATTAATTAACAACGTAATTTACATACAATTTATGTAGATACACGTTTTTACACTGCAATAAAACAATTAGATCTTATATTACGTAAATTTTCAGTTTTGACAATAGATTAATTTGATAATTACCTTTAGTTGTAACTCTTTCTCGAATGTTACAACCCTGACCGTATTCACAAAGGAATACGCGAAACATAACATGATGATCATCGATATAAATCTTTCTAGAGCGACTAGCAGTTGATCTTCCCTGTATGCGAGTTGAGGTAGACGTTGTAAGTAAACCTTAGTGTTAATCGGCTTCCCAGTTTTCTGCTTTATGATTTCCTGAGATATTGCATGCTGGACCGCTAAGAACATTTCAGGTGAATACCCTAAAAAAATATGCCCAATTTAGTTCCCTGTTATCGTAAACCGACTATCTGTAATACATTGTTATATTTATAGACTTGTTTATAAATACGGCTAGTTCCTGGATACTTCACGTCACAGTCTCACGCTAGTTATGTTATTCTATTTTTAAACAGCGTTTTTGTAAAGAGTTTATTAATTCGGCGACTTCATGTGAGTGCGATACATCTGATAACATTATTTATTTTTTGGCGTCGTATGTTTGTTTAGCCTTGAATCAGTTAGTGCCTGTTCGATGTTAAATTAATAAGTTAATGACACTGTAAGAAGCTAGGTATATTTCACTGACTAAAGGTCAAGGTGTCAGTATAACGAATGCTATGTATGGAAAAAATATTATCATTACTCCGTCGGATTCAGTCCACGAATTTTAATTTGTTTGTGATCAATAAGTCCATTAAGATTCTTGTCTATTCATTCAAACATACAAAGAATACTTAAACAAAACTTGGAGTAGCACCTGGTGTTTTTCCGCCGTACATATCATCTGGATCGCGAGGGCCTGGCCGCGGGAACAGCGGATACAATAAATTCGTTCGCCAACTAGCTCTCAGCGGGTGTTCTACCATCGGCGTTCTCATCACTGCCGGGAATCTTAGCGTCAAAGTAACGTCGTCCGGCCATTCTGTGGCATCTGCAAATATTTTTACGTACAGATTTTATCTGCTAGATTCATCCCTAAACAAAGGAGACAATTTTTCGAAAAACAAAATAGATTTTGACTGCTTTAACTGTTACTTACTTGCCATGCTGTCTTCAAACTGGATTCCAACAAGAATCTGATTCATAGCATTAGGTTGGGTTAGGGCCAACTCCATTTCTTGAGCATTCTTATAGCCTTTAGGTTGAGGTAGAAAATTCGAGTCAAACAAGAGAGCAAATAATATACTGAAATTGTCATCAGCTACCATTGCTATGGCATCTCTAGTTACATTTCTAGTGAGTGGGTTTTCAGGTGAGAATGCCAGAGTCCCTGTTTTTGCAGTTGTAAGATTGCCTCTATATCAATAAAAAATATTAAATAAACATTAGTATTAGGGATGCAAATAAGTCATAATTCTTTGTCTTACTTAATGAGATGTTACTTACAAATTTCGTCCACTTATATTGAAATAAGTTGGGAGAAATGGTGGATAGCTTATATCCGGTTTTGATTTTGGATCCACTAGGCATCTTGTTAGTATAAGAAATAACGAAAATATCACAGGTGATGCAATCTCGAAAATGGTTTGCCATTTGTGTCTTCTCTGTAGAAGAAAATTCTTCCAAATGAGAAGCTTTAGTTTTTCAAAGGCAGACATTGTGCCAGTTGTTGGTCATCTAAAAAAAAAAAATTAATCAACATAACTGAATGCCCAACAACACACACACTTGATTCTGTTTGAAGATAGTTACATACAAAGCAATCAATTATTACTTTTTACAAATGATTATTATTGTTTGAACATACAATGTAAGAATCTATTAATTTCCATGGAATAGATTATTACTTTATTTCAAAAAAACTCTACCATCTTTAATCTTATTTACATTTCAATTATTAATGTGTATAAAATTTGTGTCAATTTGTGGTTTACACTTATTATGTATTAATTCTAATAAGTAGATATTTATTATGTGCAGGTACATAATAACTTAAAGCAATTTTTATATAAAGAATAAAGCCTTTTGAGTAATCCCATTTTATGTAGTTGCTAGAAATAGCACAAATGGTGAATTAAAATTACACACACAATTAAAATTGGACACTCATGTTAAGACTGAAGTAATGTTATTGCCTAAGGAAAGACAATTTTATGTGCTTAATTAATGTGATTAAAATATTATACAGTGAACACCAAAGTATAGTAGGCCCATATTGTATGGGTGTACTACAACTTAACAGCTGCAGCAGAACTGGATAAATGTAATCACTTTCCTATACCCACTTCTTCAAATTTTGAACACTAAATATTAACGTAATAAATCGATCTATTTAAATATTTATTGTTCCCATACCAAAATAAATTGCGTCGTTTTCTTACTATAAGGCACAGGGTTTTGGTGGATTTCACAAGGCAAGAAGGCTAATAATTTGGTAAGTACAAGTTTAATCAATTTATTAATTAAATCGATCGCCTGTGTCTTAGTGCAAGTACAATTTACTTTTATTATGCAGGAACTTTCTTCTCAGCAATCATCGTAAATAAAATATTTAAAACATTACGTACCTGTACATTACGAATACATAATATATTTTTGTTTTATATCACACACACAGCTGACCACAATTAAGACACTGTATTACACGATTTAATTAATTAATAGTGTTCATGAAGGTCATAAAAAAAACTATGAACACGAACAAACTACACCTCAGGAGCCGAACCCCCTGTCCACTCCACTGACTGACATTAGTGACATTTCAGATTTGACAACAGTATTTGTCATTTCAAGAGTTGACAGGTATCAAATTCCATGTTTCCCATAGATATAATATTACTAAACAAGATTGCGCACGCTCAAAATATATATTTACGAAAATGAACTCTATTCTAACGCAATAAGGTACTAAATTGGTTGCATAATACACAGAGGCAAATCCGAGCCGAGCGGGATAGTTCGAACGGAGGCTGTTTGTCTCTTTCTAACACCTTGCCAGCATAAAAAAATGTTGTGATCAAAAGTTTTGTCTTCCCAAAAAACAATTGAATCACTTATATTTTTATCTTATTTTAACAATTGTAAGTCAACAAATTAATAACAATTGCATTAATTTATTCGTATTTATTATTAAAACATAAACAACATAAATTTTTATTTTGCTTTTTTTTATTTTCTAGCGGTAACCCTGAACATTCTTGGCGCGTAATCAGCATTTAAAATTTTGTTTATATTTTTTTGTATTAAATCAATTTAAACTGTTAAAATGGTGAAAAAGTGTTGCGTTTCTACTTGCAAAAGTGAATCCTATGGTGGTTGCAATATATCGTTCCACAGGTTAGCTAATAATAACATTTTCGTAAACCAAACAACTAGGGTGCCCATGAATTCTTGTAACGAGTCAAAATATGGGTGATGGATTTTAAAACTGTTGTACTATTGTTATAGCTTCCCAAAAAATGAAGAAAGGCGACATAAATGGCTCAGCAGTCTATATATGAAGTAGAAATACAAAAAAAAACAGTCTTCACTTCGAATCTTCCTGCTTTTATACTGCTAATTTCCGCTAATTATTAAAAGCCTTTATTAGTATCTTAAGGTCACAAACTGCGTAAGTTAAAACTTCAATACTAATCTGTGTTTAATAATCTTAGCAAATTCGGATTTGTCTCACATAGCTTAATCTCATAGTCACCCTATTAGAAAGGGACAGACAGCCTCCGTACTAACTGTTTCACTCGGCTCGTTTTTTGGGTTTATATGCGCAGTCCTGTTTACTAATATTATGTCTATGATGTTTCCTATTTCCTTCGCTGCTTCATGCGTATAGATATACATAGTGTAGAGTGGCAGTTTTTGAACATTCGCGGATGTGAATATCCCCCGGCTTTGCGAATGCGAATGTTCGGTTTTATTTGAAAGGACAATTTTTGATTGTTGTAGTACAGTACACAGCCAGTACTCTCGACGACTCAGTTTTTGTGCGAACAAGGCCTTTTGGATTAAAATAAAAAACAATAAAAATTTTGTGCCGCAGCACTATATTGCCTTTTGATCGTTGAAACCATTGACATATATTCTAGCGATAGACAAGAACATCCATACAAATAATTTACCCGCTTATGTCGTCTGTTGACATCTCGTTGACGTATTGTGACATGTAGTCATCCTCATTGATGTTAATTGCTGAAGTGTCGCTCGTATTTTGCCTACATTTTTCATTACTCAAAAAGTTTATATCTAAGTGAATTCAAAATCATGTAATATATCAAAAAGTTTATTTATATCTAATTGAATGCAAAATCATGTAATATGTATATTAAAACCAGGAACTTATTTTTAGAGTTTTTAATATTAATTACGATGTTTTTTTTCTTAAGAGGGCTATCACAAATTTTCGCGAATTTAATTATTTTTTCTTGAAAGTAAGAACATACCATGACAAAGTGAAGTCTGTTTTCATTGATATTTTACCTACTGCCAGTTTTATGGCACATCTGTTTCTGCACGATTTTCTTAATCCATAATTTAAGATGGCGGGCGGGAACAAATTAATGCATATTTGTAAAATTGAATTATAAATGAAAAGTATGATATACAAGCGTTGTAATAGCATGAACAGCGTGTAATTTTACTAACTTGACTCTCGAATAGTTTATATGTGTAAGTTTATACCTTGATATGTATTTTCTATTTTATAATTGTCGTTTCATAGACATCCATCTGACGCAGGTGTCAAAATCGCTCTGATTTGCCATTTTGGGCACTGCATAGTCTGCAGTGCAGTTCAGTGTGGTAAGCTTTTTGTTCGGAACGTTCTATCTAGTACGTAGTACATATATATCGATGGTTGAAACCTAATGTATCCCCAGCTTTAGTCATAAAGTATTAGTATCTGAAATCACTATCATCCATAGACAACAGTTTTTAGTTTTTATTAGCATTTTGCAAGAAATTAATCAAAATGGCGTTTACGTCAGTGACATATCAATGTTTTCTATTGGATTTTTTTGTTTAAAAATATATTAAATGTGAAATTATAACGATTATTTCTTTAATATGTCTACTAATAATTTATCATCAGTTTTAAAGTCTTGTTCAGAAAGTGAGTTGATCAATGAAGTGTCCGATAACAGTATGACACAGAAGCAGGTGGAAGGATCCCGATTAAAACGTACATTTACTCTGCCTCGCAATCCTTTCGGAACTACGAAACCTGGATCCAGCAAAAATAAGAGCAGTGAAAATGAAAGCAAACCAGCAAGTGCCAGTTCCACACTCTCAGAGGCTCCTAAAGACGAGAATGGTGTAGAAAGGAAGTTGTTTAGAAGGCCATCATGGAAAAGATTCCTAAACAAGATAGCGCAACACATGAGCACTGTTCACGTATCAGGCGTAAGTATCACCTTACAACATTTCACTCTATGTACTTAGTTCCAAATTATTATCAAAGAGCACTCCTATAACAAACAATTGGGAGTAAATCCTTACCTACTTGTAACTCTATTGTCTTCCTTTTGTGGTAAATGAGATCACAATGTTATGTATTTGAGATTGAATATTAATGTACCTAATAATACTTATTTGAATACTCACATAATTATATAAAAAAAACCCATGCATAATTCAATCTGTCATTTACCTATGCCTAATTCTATCTATTATTCAATAGAATATGAAGCGGTGGCTAGCAATGTATATACTGTATTAAAACTATGTACTTTCATGGACTAGTTCATTGTACTATTTTACATAGTTTTTGCTTATTGCAATAGTTTATACTATTATGAATTAAAACACTATCGAGTTTGATGAAGCGTCTGAACAGGCAACCTCTGTTTTGCATTAATGTTTACAAAGAGAGAAGTAAAAGCTCTTCCTAAACACTTACACAGCAATCTCCTTAAACATAACAAAATGTTTTATACATTGACCATCAATTCATATTAAAGTTTGTTGTAACTTTTTTAGGTAAAGTCCGCACCAGTCCTCATGAATGGTGAGCGTGTTCCGTGCAGTGGGGATCCACCATGGCCCCCAGGCTCTACTCCGGCGGCCACTGGCATAAAGAACCATGGCAACACATGCTACATGAATGCTGTCCTACAATGTCTCTCACATACAGATGTTATCGCTGAATATTTTGTTTTGGAACATTACAAAGTAAGGATTGTATAATTTTAGCATATTTTGTTAAAAACAAGTGTTAAGTGTTATCTGTCTTTCAAATTGATGGACATAATATGTTTTGCTTAAGGTCATAGGGAGTGACAGCGGAAAGCATTTTGTAAGCCCTGACCCCCAATGAGTGTTAACAGGATGTCATCATCATCCAATGAACTAGATATTATATAGCATTAATTTGTTAACATTATGTTTTAGGTGGATCTACAAAAAAGGAATAAAATAAATTCTAAGAAGTATGGTACTCGGGGTGAGGTAACTGAACAACTGGCAGCGATTTTGAAAGCTCTCTGGGCATGTCACTATACACCCGATATGAGTACTGCTTTTAAGGTAATAAATCATTTAAGTAGTAAATACTGTACTATATTAATTGTATGAACATTTAAAGTGTACTTTGATACTCAATATTAATTTCACCTGAACTGTTTTTATTTTTAGGATAAGCTAATGAAAGGTTTTTATCTACTGACCTTGTTTCAAAAAGTATTTTAATTAATACTATGTAAAAACTTTCTATTTGAAATTGTAATTATCTTTGTAGAGTGCAGTGGAAAGGCATGGCACACAATATAGGGGAAACAGTCAACATGATGCACAAGAATTTTTATTTTGGCTATTAGATAAAGTTCATGAAGATTTAAATACAGCTACTAAGAAAAAATATAAAACAATTAAGGTAAGCTGTTCATTTATCAATTTATGTGCTTGTAGTATTTGCATATAATTTTGTTACTTATTTTATTGTTGTTTCTATAACAGAATACATGTGGTAAGCCTGATGAAGTGGTTGCAGCTGAAACATTAGCAAATCATGCAAGGAGAAATAGCTCATTTGTACAGGCTGTTTTCCAAGCTCAGTACAGGTAAAAAAACATATTTAAAATCTATTTTTATTTTATTATAAAAATCTATTTACTATTGTTATAGAATGTACCTTAAATTAATATTTTATTTGCAGGTCAGCACTGACATGTGCAAAATGTGAGCGCACATCATGTACATTTGACCCATTCCATTGTGTGAGTGTGCAGCTACCTTCTCGACTGGCCACCACTCAACCCTCCCCACTACCTGTCAATGTAAGTCTACTTGCACTTATTAAAAGTAATCTTAGCTACATTTGTATGCAAGAACAGTGTCAGCTATGGTATAACCATGTCACTGCATGATTGGGGTCAGTCCACATACCAACCTTTTCAATGATTTGAATTTGAATATGCAAAATGTATGTAGAGTTAAAAGTGATGCATAACATGTTATCAAAAAGAGGCTCTAAAGTTTGTAATGTAACTTTTTATTTCAATGTTATTCAGTTTTTTACTTCCTATTTAGATAAAAATGAGTAATGTTGTCATTTTGTAACTGTACTTATGAAATCTGCGAATGATTTTGATACATGAGTGGTTTACTTGATAAAAAAATGTTATGGCATGCAAAACATTTTATTGCAGGTAGTATATGTGAATCAGCAGCCACGGCAAGTGCGAATAGGTGTGGAATTAACACCAAACATGACCATGGATGAACTGAGGACAACACTACACAATGACACAGGGATTGATAGGGACCACATCATTATGGCAGAAATTAATGAAATGGGTACGTTATTTGATCCTTAGGGTGAGATGCACCATTTAGCTATTACTTTAACTGAACCATTTTCAGTTGATGTTGATTTGACCAATGGTCGGTAACTTTTGGTAATGAATGGCGCCACCCACCCTTCGTATATAGAAAATCCAGTATATGAAGTTTGATGTTTAATGAAAGTCTTCCCATATATATTTGTTGTTTATTAAAAATTCCTTTCGTACTACTAGGTTGGTGCAACGCCCGAGCGGGATGGGAGGTGGCGGGTATAGACTTCGGCGCTCTATACTGCATGGAAGCGCCGCCATTACTGCAGACGCCGACCACTCCCTACCTCCTCATCTTATGGGTCAATTTGCTGGAAGGAGAAAGATTCGGTTAGTATGTCTAAAAGGTTACGTTATGGAACTTTTAGGTTTATAAACAAAAAACAAATTAAATATTCTCACCCAGATCAATTATGGCCTATATGTTATTTTGTTGCACTAAGACCATTGTTACATTGAATGCATACAAACCTTACTCTTCAATCTCTACATCTATAAAAATCCGTTGCGTAGTTTTAAAGAGTTAAGCATACATAGGGATATATTGCCAGAGAAAGCGACTTTGTTTTATGCCATGTAGTGATTATTTTTAACATTGCCTCAATAGGTTCGCCTTACGCCATGCAAGTGCCTCGCGAGATCTCGTACGAGGACTTGCAGAAGCTGATGCTGAAGGAGATGTGCCAGGTGGTCGCCGAGCGAGTGCTGGAGAACTCGCAGGGGCCGGAGATCTTCCGCGCCAGGATCGCTGAGGCGCATCGCCCTAGGGATCCCGCGTATTTGCAGCCAGAGGTAATTATGCCAATCTTGTAAAAAAGTTAAGGTCGAAAAGAGGTCTTGTGTGAACTAACATCTGAATTAATTTTGACAAAAGTTCTTGTTATCGTTTTTGTCAAAAAGATTAATCTAAAATGGCATTGCATGGCTGCAGGTTGACTCAAAGAAGGTGAAAAAATGGACTTTGGTAGTTTTCATCTGATTGTCCCGTCTGTTACGACCAAACCAGAAAGTCATTTGACGTTTTATTATCCGATAAAAAGTTGTGACGTCATAATTAGGACAGCACTGTAAAACTCGCATGATGACTGCGAACCACCTTCTTTTTTGCTTTGAAAATAATATTTGTTTTGATTTTTGTTCCAGCTTCCGCACCCGTTATTTTCTCTGGACGTAGAGCAGGCGTTGTGCGCTCACGACAAGCATCCTCATCTACGACTCGAACTGCTGTGGGACGCCGCGCATAGGGACAGGTACTTTTATCTATATTTATATTTCTTTCTTTGGATCGCCAACATTGGGATATCCAAAGATCCAAGCAACATTGGGCTACCTATACACTTCATCTAAAATTCGGTGGGATAGCCGTCAAAATTTTGATGTAGCCACACTTTAGGCTTTAGCGGTATATCTACATACAGGGTTAATCAATAGGTATAGATGTGTTAATAGTAAGAGATAAAGCAGTTAAATTTTCCTTATTTCTAGTAAATAAGGAAAATTTTTACATAGGCAAAAAAGTAGTAAATAAGGAAAATTTTTACATAGGTAAAAAATCAGCTAGATATATGTTCATAGTATGAGATAAAGTACCTAATAAGGAAGGAAAAGTTATATATAGATAAAAACTTGCTAGTCTATACAATATTAATCCCAATCAGTGTACCACCCACACATAGATAAGTTCCGCGATATCGCGACCTTGAACTTCCCGCGGATTTAGTAGAAGGGCGCGCAGTCATATTGCGGTTACACATCCGGGCTAAAAATAAATCATGCTCGCTTTATTTAATGACAAAACTATGACTGTATCAACTTGCATTAATTTAATAGTTTGGTTTGCGGAATTATTGGGAAAAGTTACTGCGGCCTTGAAAGATCAAAGATTATGGGCTTAGGCAGTAAAAGTCTGACACTCCTCGCTGCACCCACAACGAGAAGGGTTAATCCAATGTCAAAAAAATGTGAGAAAGAAGTAGCTTTATTTCAACAAAAACATGCACAGACATATACAGGTCATAGGTAGGTTTATGTAGCGAAACAACATGGGGGCGGTGACGACGACATTAAAATACCACGCAATTTGTAGAGCGTATCTGCACATAAAAATACGATAAACAAGCATTTTCGATTGTTAGAAATATTGAATGACATATCATATTACGTAAATGTTTGATTTTAACATTGGCGACCGTAAGACTGGGTAAGGTTTTCCAGTTTGGACCCAGTTACGTTATTAGATTTTTCTTCGCCATTGGTCAGGTTTAGACAATTGGAAGGAACCATTGAGACTTCTTGGTTTTATTGGGGTATGGGCAATACCCCAACCGCCATACAATATGGGCCGTACAGTATGGCCACAAGCGCCTACTTTTGATCCGAACTAAATTGCGAATCGCCATTAGGTTTGGCGAGAAATATTATCTTTTTCAAGTTTTGAATTTCAGCCATTCGCGTGGTTTTATAACTTATCCATCTAAGCTGCACACTACAAATCAACTTCAGAATACGACTGCACGCCGACTGCATCCCAACTGCAATCGGACTGCGCCTTTGATTTGCAGTTCTATTGCAGTCGTGTCAACTGCATTCAAACTGCCCTAGAACTGCAAATTGCAGTCGAAATGCAGTCCGTCTGTCTAGAGCCTAAATTGTGTGTTTCTTCATATTGGATTGCGGATATTAGTAGGATAATCTTTGTAATGTTTGTCCGGCAGTATAATCCGCGAGGCTAGCGAGTCGTGCGAGGTGCACGTGTCGGCGGCGGGGTCGGCGGCGCCGCTCACGCTGCACGCGTGCCTCGCGCACTACACGCGCGCCGAGCATCTCGCGCAGGAAGACGCATGGAGGTAATATGAATTTTAATCTTAGCGTGATTAGTTCTTTTTAATGTTTTACGCTTCGATTCCTCGCTGTCATTCGTCATATGCATGTTGTAGATGCCTGCATCCAAGACTTTAAGGGTGATCTTACTACAAGAACTACACTCTGAATACAAAATGATGAAAATGCAAAATCTATGATTTTTATCTTAGTAGTATTAAATATTAAAAAAAATGTTGTATTTTAGATGTCCCCAGTGTCAGCGGTATATGCCTGTGGTGAAAACTCTGGGTCTGTGGTCACTTCCAGATATTTTAGTAATACATTTAAAGCGGTTTAGACAGTGAGTATGGTCTTATTAATCTTTAATCTTATAGTTTGATACGAAAATTTCTAAAAACGACATGTTTTCAGGCAAGCCAAAGGTCGTACGAGCACAAAGTTAACAGCAATGGTAGAGTTCCCTTTGAACGATTTCGACATGACTCCACATCTCGTTAGGAGGAACATGCAAGTAGCGGAGTCGCCCGGACACTCGCGATCTCCTAAACGACGGCACTCTAAGACGCCCGCCACCAACCCGCACGAGAACATGTACGACCTGTATGCCATCTGCTACCACCACGGCGATGATCTCGAGACTGGGCATTACACGGCAGCTTGTAAGAACCCTTACGACGGCCATTGGTACAAATTCGATGATTCCAAAGTCACACCAGTCGATGATGAAAATGCTTATAGTGAACTAGTTGATAACACGGCTTATATGCTTTTCTATAAGCGCAAAAAACCAACTGTCACACATTCTTGTTCTTCTGACGACCACAACGGTCATTGGGCGTTACGTATGCCTAAATATGTGAAACGAACGACCGAAACTGTAAACGAATTAACGGAGGTGAAGGAAGAGAGCGTTATTGAAGAAGTTAAGATCGAGCCGCCTGCTAACGAGCATGATTCGGAATCTGATATCACAGCTCCAACGCACAGCCCCTCACTGTCCCGAAGTGTTGCCAGTCTTCCCGACGATAGCATTAGTGAAGTGACTTCTCCTGTGAAGCATACCGTGTGTGTGACTGTTATACACAATCCTGTAGTGCAGTCGCCGGCGCTACAGCGGCCACTCATAGTTGAAGTGAACGGGAACAGCAGGAATAGCGCAAATGACGACACTAGCGAAAACGAAAACGAAACGAGCGTGTCACTCGAGCCGTACATACACAAGGATGTTCACGTCAATCCTAAGATGACGCCAGTGGACACGCGGCGGCCGCGCTCCGTGGACTACCCCACGCGGTCCAGCGGCGCCACGCCCACCACCAGGGACACCAACAGGAACTATGAGAGCTCTCCACTTGTAGCTAGCATTAACGAAGTCGAATACCATCCCACCACCGAGGATCTAATGTTGTCCATGTTCCAGGAATCAAAGTTCATTGTTCCTAGGCATACCAACCATGTTACAGGGGAATCTCATAGGACAGGTTAGTATTTCTGTCACATGTCCATGTTTTAGATGTTGTACTGTGTTTAAATATATTTACGAGCTATAAAAGACACCAGGGTACTTAATTAAGTAGCTTATTATATGCATATACTGTAAATATTCCATGTATCTATATGGCTACATCTACATTTACAGGAGACAAGTCTGCCGTTTGGAAAACTCGAATATCTACATGAGAGCAACAGACGAGGTCTGAAGAATACCATACTTTACACAACTGTTCATTATTTATATTATATTCGAACTTAGATCTGAAGATTTTGTGTAGCTGACGGTTCGTTTGTACCAGAAAGCGCAACTTTTTAATAAGGCATATTATTGCAGAGGCTCTTTTCATAGTTTCTGTAGTTAATTTATTTTCATGCATTCGCTATCCGTATTTATTTCAATTTCATCATTATTATAATCCACAGAATTACGTCCGCTGTGGGACGTAGGCCATAATGTTTATATTAGAATTTTCTATATTCACCATTAAGCCACGAAAGACGATGGTTATTGTTAAGGTTCTATCCCGAAGAGAGCAAACGTGGAAGTAACGCCGGTAGTCTATCAAGATATTTTATTTGTAAAATATACATAATTTTATATCGTATCATAGAAAATATATTTTATCATTTACGATATTAAAATAAATTGGAGGCGAAAGTTATTGGTTAGTTAGAAGTATCTTGCAAAAAAATAAATTAATGAATTCCACTGCCTTTAGCTAGTATTGCATTGCATGCATTTGCCAATGCAGTGTAATGTCTAGTAATAGCTAAGATGCACTACTTGCTTGTTCTTCGTAAGATCGGTAGTAAAGCTAGTTACGTAGTGTAGCGGCACTTCTATATACAGCACTCTACATCGGGATATTATCTTTTACCGAATTGTTCATATTGTCTCTAAGCATAATGAGGCCTTACCTTTTCTTTAAATTCCTGTATACGTCAGATATTGACAATATTGAATTCTTAGCTTACCGATTTGTTGAACAAATAGGACCAATCATGCCCTAGTAATTTGAAGTAAACTTATTTTATCTGTCAAATGTAAAATAATAATCTCATGTTTATTGTAACATACAATCTGTAGATAAAATCATAACCTGAATTATATTAACGTAGCTAGAGGGCGTTATAAGTAATCACATTTGTGCCTTGGCCCTAGAGATGTTGTGATTTTAAGATTGAAAATAAATAAAATTCATTTAGCAACTAAAGTTTACTATTTGTACAGCTATTACAATATACATACATATGTGTAAGCGAAATATTACATGTATAGGTTATTCATGGATAACTGATATTGTATGTGATGAGTTTTTTGCTGGATATTTGTCTACGATGATAAATAATAATACCACTTGCAAGAAGTACGCAAGGACAATGTGATTTATTAAATATTTTATATTCACAAATTTTTGTACATATACGTGGGAATTATGTACGTTCATTTATGTCATTTGCTATTATTTACCTAAACTGATATTTGAATTCGGATTATACGGATATTTTGTAAATAATATTCCTTTTTACCCGACTTCCAAGAAGGGTTATTTGTAAATGCACATGATTTAGAATTTCTTTACGAATTTTATCGTGATGATTTTTGATTAATTTATTGTATAGAAATTGATTTTAATTAAAAGACATATTGTTGTTATAATATCACAACCAAGAAGACAGATACCGCATTGCGAAGCGGCTCCGTGGGCCGGTCGGCTAAAGGGCAGCTACGTACCTCCTAGTGCGCCATCTGTGTTAGCCTGTACTATATAACGTGGCCTAAACAATGTACCTGTGATCCATTACTTTGTCAGGATACAAAACTTATAAAAAGACTATTCAGAGACATTTCTAGCATTGATTTTCTATTACAAACAGGTAAATTATCAAAAGGCATTCTGGACCTCCTTCTCATCATTTAATTAAGTTATACATTTTTAAAATAAAGACATAAGGATATGGAGGCCACATTTTTATCATCAACTTAATTTGTTAACTGATGCTATATTGACAAAATAATGTCACACGATGGATTCAATGCTGAAATGTTTCTGGATATTTGCCGAAGTGCTTAATTTAAAAAAAATATGCTAATTTTGTTGTATTGGAAAGTTGATTATGTTTTAATGATATATAGGTATAAATGTCTGGCTCTCAAAAATGATCGCAGATTAATTTATTTATAAGTCTTCGGAGGTAGCCCGTGAGAAAATGATTGAAATAGATTTATGTAACAGTTTCATAAAATCAGTGTTTTTAGATACAATTGATAAGTAATAATGAGCAAATGGGTTTCATAAGGGGATTTCTCTCGACTTTCAAAAACTAACTGTACACATTTTTAAAGGTGTAATTCGCATAAGATTTTCATACAATGGGTCGACCTCCGAATATTTGTATTATGTTCGTTGTTTTAATTTAAAGATGTTTATTTTAATTTCACCATGTTATGTTACAATATAAGCGTTATGTCCACAAATCCTACAGTTTCATTTTAACCCTGCCGGTTAGAACACGTAAAAGCCATAACAAGCGTTTTACTGTAATAATGGCATGATTTATGTGAGATTGCGGGTCATTCTCGCAATCGACCGTTGTTCAGCAATTTTCTAGTTAGCATAGATTGAAATCTGACAGCTGATAAAATTAGATCGCCTAACTAACACCCCGTTTTATTACTGACACAGCATAAGTTATGCCAAGACCCGTCAAATAGCAGACAACGGTATCGAAAGGTGCCTACCTTGAACTAACTTGATAAATGGTTAGCTCGCACACGTACAAATGCTGTTCAGCCAAATTAATTCCGGATCGCCATTATTGGGGTATTAGATACACATAGATTGGTATACAATAGGACTTATGACCAGTCATTAGGGCTGCCATCCGTCCGGGATTCCCCGGATTTGTCCTCGTTTGGAGGCCGTCCGGGGGACGTCCGGGCGGGGTTTTAAGAAGTGTCCGGGGAAAACCCGGACATTTTTCTTACGAGTTGAATTACAAATAGACACACAGACTGCAGAAGTCGAAGTGTTCCAAAACTCTAAAATTTTCGCGCTCGCTTCGCTCGCGGCTTCCTTTCTTGACACTATCTTTTTTTACGTTTAGCTACTTTAATATCCCAATATTCAAAAAATGCAGTGCTCGCTTCGCTCTCGGTTTCTTCACTTTGCGGATTTTTTTTATTATACAAGTTTAGGTGCTTTAGTGACCCAAAACTCAAATTTTCGCGCTCGCTACGTTCTCGCTGACTTCACTTTACGGTGGTTTGAATTTTTTCAACATTTTTGTCTAACCTATCAAAAAGGTAGCGCCGGTTTAAAGTCCTATTACTAACAAGAAGGTAACTTCTAGTTTCCATATGAGCTTTCTTATTTATGACCTTCGAAATATTAAGTCATAATCTTTCAATACTAGGTGCTGAAAGAGAGTACTGTTGAGCTAGATATGGCCCTGACTTTTCATATAAGGAAGCACCTCATTGAATTTAAGTATATAATAGTAGTAATAGTAATATTAAAAATTTGGTCTTGTTTTGTTAATAAAAAATCGGACTCGTCCGGGGAAAAAATGCGATTTACGCCAAATGTCCGGGTTTTTTTAATATTTGTCCGGGTTTGGCGAAATTCGAAATGGCAGCCCTACCAGTCATGTAATTTGGTTTCTCTTCGAGCAAATCTAGAATGAATACATGTTTACAGCCGTAAGTAATGTATGTATGTACTAAAGTAGGTATCTGTTCTGCATGAATTGGTTAATTTTAATTACCAATAAAAGTGACTTTTTTATTATTGAAAACGTAACCGCAACAGGTTGCAAAATTACCTACTGAACATCGAAAAAACAGTAGGTATGTACAAACTTAGAAACCTAAAGGTACGGAATCATAAAGCTGCGAACTAACTCAGTATACTGCTTAACTACTACTATGCTGCGTACCTACGCACTTCTCGCACTCAGCCTCTAGTAACAGTTCACCAGGAGAAATGGCAGAAAGAGCCTACCCCATGACAGGTTTTATTTAAAAAATCTGAGGAACCTGATTTTCAGACAGACAAATATTTGAATTGCATTTCATTTATTAAACATTTTTGTTTATAAAACTAATTTTATGATACGTGGCTGAATTTCCTTGAAGTGTATCTAAGTAGTTAGAATCGAGAACAATTAGTACATTTTTCAAAGGGTCAGCGGCTACAGAGGTGGTCGTCATTCGTGGGCCCGCCGAGTGTATGTTGTCGAGGCATGACGAGTTGTAGGCGTCCCGAGAGTTCCATACTAACACGTCTGAACATTCAGTATGACGAAGATATACGTGGAAATTGTCTGCCCCCAATAGCACAACTGGCTTGCTGTGCTCACCAAATACTGAAAACAAATAAATTAACATTTATGCATGTATTTATTTAGAAAGTTGTTTTCTCAAATTTTGAATTAGTTGCAAATAAATTCATTATTTCATTAGATATTTATATGTTTGCTTATGAAATTGTTACAAACAGGTGTCGCGAATGTCTACCCCAGAATTCTTCGTAATAGTTATTGACAAACAGACCGCAAAAAATACGCTTTACTGACATTTACTCAAATTAATTAATCAATTAATTTTCGGAACACCTGTTGCCTCGTTATCGTGTAAGTAGGTACCTACATTTTAAACATACCTATCTGTCTATTTACCTATCTTCATTTGAATATGGTTCTACCTTACCGTGGGAATTTTAATGATTGTGGGTTTTGCGACATTGAAATGTGTGCAAATTATATTTCTTTTGGTAAAGATGGAGTAGTTATAGATATTTATGTTATTTGAAACACGGAAAGCCTAAGTTGAAAACATCGTTATTGCATCTATCTGGCTAGAACGTGATTTCTTACCTAACGCATTCTAATGGATTGCACCTATGTATGTATTAGGCACCCAGACATAATATAATTGTTATAAAGTATGTATGGGTGCCTTCTTCACATTATAAGAAAAGTTTTATTTTTTCCTCGCCTTCTCTATCAATTAACCTGTCATCGGAGTGAGAGAATCTTTTCTTCGTAGAGTAGTGGTATCCAACTCAATAATCCCAGGGTAGTGTAGCCTGACGAGGATCAAGACGGCGTGTGTCACTCGCTTCACCAACGATATCTGCAGGCCAGTTGCAGGGCCACACGTCACCACCGACCAGCCGGCTCCAGTCGACACTTCGTGCACCAGGATTGCTCCACGAGACGCGTCCGATGCATATCTAAAGAAGAATGAAGTAAAGATGACTTTGAATATAACTAGGTAGGTATATCTTATTTATGGTGTCTACATAAATGATGCCTAAGGATCGTGCATGACTAGGTACTGGATGCTGGTGATATTTTGAATTGATGTAATTTTTTATTCAGCCTCAATCGGCCTCAGATTCATCTTATCGATGATTAAGTGGTACCGCTAAATAAGTTCCGAAAAAGCTCTCTACTACATTTAAAATCGCTAACATGAAGTAACACATAATTGTACCTTTGAGAGGTGATTACAATATTTAGATTTTATCTGCAAACCAATTGTTACTTATTGACTTTTTTGTGCATATAACATTTGTCTAGATAGGTTACGTTGTTCTGAAACACTTTATCCTTAGGCAACTTTTAAAACCTAAGTCAGTGTTCTTGATGGAAAGGTACGTTGTTCTTATAAGGAAGTATCAATCAAAGAATTATCTTATTGCTGCTCGCACTTAGGTACTTACAAAACAGACTTTAATTAGATTGCCTAAGTATAACCATATCGCATTTTTGTTAGTGCAAATAAGATGTGAGTAATTACGACATTTTGATATGTAGTTTTTGATTATATTATCGTAATACTATCGGACACGACGGCTTGCTTAACATCATGACACTGCCTAGAGCTTTTGAAATGTTGATCTGGTTTGTTACTACAATACTAGGACAGGCGAAATCAAAATTGACCTACCTCAATAGATTTCTATTTGATTTATTGAGGCAGGTCATTATTTTTTATACCTAATCATGTAGGTGTCTTGCTTAGCTATCTAGGCTGACATCGAATGCATTGTAATTAACTTTTCATGTTTCTTATTTTAGATTACAAAGTTCAATAGGGTTGTTAGTCTGTAAATTACTTTATTAAAAATAAGAAACTGCATAGTACTTACATGAAAGCGTTGCCTCCTAAAGAATATTCAACGACGATGTTCTGCAGCAAGGAGTTGGCTTCCATAAGAGAAGAGATATCGATGCGCTTGATCAGTTTGCCTAGGAGAAGATTAACGACGACCACCTTCGGCGGGCAAGTGCATTGCGGGTTCGACAGTGTGTCGATAACGCCAGTGTCCAATATCCACAGTTTTCCCTAAAGAATAAGTAATTTTGGGTTTAACGAAGCTCAATGGTTATTGAGATTAATTAGAGTAATTTTCTTCTGAACTGAACTGTATAGACATAATGAATAGCTTGGAATCTGCAATTTATAATTTATCATCACGCTAGCTAAAGAAGCAATTTAGCGAATATCTCTGTCTGTTTTCTCTATAGGTATTATTTTATGCAATTGGACACCAAATAGCCCACTTAGACAATCTTACATCTACATTAACTAAGCTGTAAACTGTAATTTCAGTCAGAAGCCTGAATTGGGTAACATTCAAATAAATGATATTAAGATATTTTCACATCAATCTTGATGTAACGAGGCTTGCTACTTTCAAAACATCAGTGACTGGTAAATATGTAGAGTAGAATAATTGCAAATCTAGTCTAGAGATTCGTTAGTTATAATATTAAGTGACCTTATGCAACGTTGCAAAAAAATCGAATGATTAATTAGTGTTCAATGAAACAATTACAGGCTGAAATGGTTGGGTGTGACTTGCGCTCATGAGGTCGAACGCGTAGGCCACACTCTAGACATTGTGATTGTTGTTACAAACTATGCTTTGATTTCGATTGCCTAACAATAGTTGAACTGATTATGGAAACCAATAATAGCAACAATTCCATGTTTGCAACTTAGTACTAAAATTGGTGTGTTATACTATTAGCAGCATTAATGTTCATTATGTTAACAAACGCGTATTTAGGGTATATTGGCATCGGGGCGCGGGAAATGCTTTGATTATGATTGAGTTTAATGAATTGCAATCGGATGTTAATTGAAATAATTATCTAATGTAACTGGTATTATCGTCCCTACTAGGCCATCGATGTAATTTCTGGCAATAATCGGTCTTACGACGTCTCGTTCAAAAAAAGGAAACGATTTCCTGCGCATTGCAATTAACACATATAGCATAGCTAGTATAGCTACATCATCTTTCTTATCTAGAATTGGAAGACATTTGAAGAAGTAGATGTGTTTTAGTAGGTATTGAGTTCGATTAATGTGTTCGCAAATTTTCAAAAGTTTGAGATAGTTTGATTTCTGCTATATGCCTATAAATTATCCTTAGGTATACTTACTTGGTTAATGCTCAATCCTTCTCCTTGTGAGAGGAGGCCTAAAAAGCTGTAACATAAATACTTACTAGATGATCCAGATAGAAGTCTACGGCATTTTGTATTGCATTACAGTCGCTTAGTTTATGGTCTCGCAGTTCTGGGTACGGCTGGAGTTCCACGCTGTTCTTCTCGCGAATGATCAGCCAGAGTGTCGCCATCACACCTTGCTTCATTCTGCATGACAGAGACCAGAACTTGTTATGTACATTTACATTAAAGTTTGTAGATAACATGTATGTACACATACTAATTTGACCTTCTCTATTTCATGTAAGATTTTTTTTATTCCATATATGAACTTATTGATAGGTACTAGACAAACGTACATGCAATTTCAGTAATTTATTTTAAGTAGATAAATATTAAATTGGGTATTTCTGTGGATCGTCTTTGAAATATTTCTGTACTGCTCCGGAAACTGTAATAATAGCTTCTTATATAAAAGGTAACCAGGTAGGTAAGTACTCGTTTCATCGTGCAGATTATTATTATCTACTTATTTACATGCACATTTTTATTAGCAAATAATTAAGTACAGAATACACTTAAGCTTTAACTACTGCTACTTAACTTCCTAAATTTTATAGACCTTTAGTACCTACCTAGGAGTGATGACGTAGATGTCATCGTTATACAGCACCGCCTTCACAGCTATCACGTTATCCTTTATGTATCCGCCTCTCATCCACAAATCCGGACTGAATTCACATTTCAGGTGCAGCGGTCCGCCGTTCCAAGCTAAATTCTTTAAATGACCATCAGAACTCACTAAATACCAACAAAATAATATGAAAGAGTTAATAAATCTCTGCATATTGTAACGATATTGATTTTAACGATCCGCGTTTGGATGGTTCCAAATATTTTTGACACTAAGTACTTGAACAAATTATTCGCCGGTGGAATGCACTGAATTAAAGTGCCAAGTATTCATTCAGAGAAACGTTATTAGTAGCAATGTTTTAATTAGTCATACTTCAGTGGAAGCCCTTTCATGACCATCGCCCATTGACTCCGATATTATTTAACAACATCGACATGTTTTTCATCACGCTTAGATAGAGTTACGAAACTAAGATCAATGTAAATTGATAGGAACCAAATTCCGTTTCGCTCTAATTGTTTTTGCAGGAACATGAGCCAACTCTTCCGACACATAGGGCTGGGCTCATGTTTCCTGTTGCTCTCACAGTCTCCAATACCGCGGCATTATATCGATTGAGGACAAAAAGCGGCAATTGTGAGCTGCCTGGGAACCAGCGTCAACGTAGTTGCGCCATTTATCTACTAGATATACACGAACCGCAATCATTTGTTTCAGTAGCTTCTATCATTAATGATATGTCTTTAATTGCCCTATTACCGGTTAATTTTAGTGTTCAGTTTTGCGTGGAGGCTGATAACATATTTCTCGTCTAAGGCGGATGCTGTAAGACCACTTACAAAGGTATCGATGTTTATTAATAGTAATTAGTATCGAATAATTGATGAAGTACCCATATCTGGTAGGATGGATTTTATTTGTTTCCGTTAAATTTCATTTTATTAGGGTTCCTAATAGGTTCTAAGACTCTGTCCGTCTGTCGCCAGGCTTTATCTTATGAATGTGTGATAACTAGTGACATTTGAAATTTTCACAAAAAACTAGAATAAATAATTGGTTTATGCAAAATTCAAAACTTTTTGGCCGTTTCATATTAAGATCTCTTCGCGCGCGAGTCCGACCCCTACTCGGCCGGTTTTTTATTGCAATTTTGTCTAGTCAGGATATACAAATTCGGCTCGATTAAACTTGCACAAGTAACCTAGATATGTAATGAGAGTATGCAAGGTCGACAAAAATTTACACGTGTGTAAGCTTAGTACTAGACCTAGACTGCCAAATATTGTTCTTGACATTTCCTCATTAAAAATGCATGACTGGCAGGCATGATAGCTGCTATCACGAGCTGCAATCACGCACCTTGATAATAAAATAATAGTGTGGGCAATGCCGAGTCACGGCTGCAGGCTGCCGGCTGCCACGCCTTTGGGATCGACCACTTTTACTTTTAAGGTGTTATGTTGTGTAGAGGGGCGAGTAAAATCGGTGCGAGTGCGAAGGTTCTCTTCCAGTATAGGTCGTAGGCGGCGCACCGTGACACGCTTCGCCTCCCTGCGTAGCACGCGAATTTGTGACTGACCACGTGCTGTGAGCGATCGCACGAGTCCCCGGCCGCCGGCGCACCGCACGCACCACACACAGGTACACAGTGCAGTGCTATTCCATATTACTGAACTTTATTGTGCAGTGGTTTGTTGCTATAATAATACAGTTATTAATGCTAAATGCGGCTATTGAAAATACGTTTCATTCACAGTTACACAAATATGTACATAGAAATAACAATGAATAATTTTCTTCTGAATACTATCAAATAAACAATTGTAAAAAAACAATTGTTTATTCCAATCATCGATGTAAACAATCAATTATCTCAAACATCGGCAGATTAATTACGTGTAGGTGGTGTTTTGTTGGCTTGGAATTAGTTTAATTTGCTGCTAGAGTTTATGTTTTAGTTTTTGATTAACTAATCAAAAACAGCCAAAGAAAGTAGAAGATTCAAATAAAATAAAACGGAATCGTACCTACGTCGAAATGTAATCTCGTTGAGTAAACTAAAACCCATTAAAGTTTACGCTTGAAACCATTGAAATCAATGACCGAAAACGCTTTGCATATTTAGTAGAAGTATTTAGAAATAGCCATAGGTAAATGTCGTAATTGGGTTTAGGCAATACCTATAATAATCCGAGGTAAACAATAGTTCATTGTGTGATAAATTGGCCGTTATATGTTTACAAACACAGAAACAATGAGTGGACGTCTAACAAGCGGAGGAAGTTGTTGTAGCTGTCAGAGCTATCTTACCACTCGGACATTTTCATTATTTATTTACTGCATTTTCTTCATTAAGATGCACACCAATTTTTACTGCAGAAATAAGTAGAGAGCCATAGTATCATGAATTTAATATATTAGAAAAATAAGCAATTAGGTACACCAAGTCTAACCAAGGGGTATCGGGGTTGAGGAGGTCAGATAGGCAGTCGCTTCTAGTAAAGCACTGGTACTCAGCTAAATCCGGTTAGACTGGAAGCCGACCCCAACATAGTTGGGAAAAAGGTTCGGAGGATGAGTTATATCATAATAATCATTATAGAGCCTTATGCATGTCAAAAAATAAAATCTTTGCTGTTTCTATAATAGTATAGATTTGTTTATACCTAAGCTAACAGTAGTAACACATATTTGAGATGAAGCAATTAGGCACACCTATACATTTGTCTTATTAATACCCTGTGTTTCGGAGAGCACGTTAAACTGCGTGTATTCAGAAGCCAAAGTCTGACAACCAGTCTCAGCTAGGGGTATTAGTAATAGGTATGGGGTGGAGGTCGCTCCTTGTTAAACACTGGTACCTACTCAGCTGCATCCGGTTATCCTGGAAGCGACCACAACATGTTGGGAAAAGGCTCGGAAGATGATGCCATCATGATGCACATGACCAGTTGAGATTTCATCGCTCCTTTTTTATACCTACATGTGCTCTTTGAGGCGACTAGCAACCTATCCATTTCTTCTTCGGTCTGCTTCTCACTCTCCACCCATCCACCTACATTTTCATAGTATCTATGTCATATCATATCTATTTAGTTGGTGGATCCGATCATCCGAACATCCCGATCGGTGGAAAGGAGATCAACCGCAAGGCATTAAACTCGTAGATAGACCAGCCATATTTCAGCACAATTAGGCGAATATTAAGCATTTCTCTGTAGGACTTAATAAAAATAGGATCGGTACAATGCACCTACATGTTAATACGAAGTATCAGAATAATTATAGAGAATGTCTAAGCTTATTATCCTCATAAAGGTAAAACAATCGCCAAACTATTCACATATGTTTTAAGCACGTAAAGTGGGTATGTGTCAAAATATTTACGATATGCATGTTCCCATACAAGCTAGCTATTGTTCTGAGCTAACTGGGTAAATATTACACCGGTGGGTGTGAATTTACGTACTTGCTGGTTCTGTGCTATGATGTGTATCGTGCTTTTGCGACACAATTGACGAAAAAAGTGCTCGAACTATGACTTTAAGTACTAGCGTTTATCAGCAATGTAGGTTTCTCTGTAAACTGGTATTCAAGTTTTGTATAATCCTGGGTATATTTCTATTACAGCCTTTATCAGACAAACCCTGTCATACAATAAGGCTACAAAACTCCTTAAACTGGTTACTTACTCTTTTATATAATCGTGAAATTAGCATCGCAGTCAATCTTGTCAGTTATGTTGAAATATTTTTGTGCTTGGAAAATCTTTTTCTTCTAGTAAAATATGTATTATGATGATTGTAACTCTCTCCGACCAGGATAACATAAGCAATGGAATCATTATGTAAGTATTTGACGTTTGTCAGGATTATTTCATTACCTGCTAGCCAGACAATCGCATAGCTCAAGACAATCATAAACAATGACTCGTTGGAATCCCTACATGAATGAAATCATAGGACAGTATATTACGACATATGTAGGTAATTGTTTAGCATTCATGCACATTATCAATATCTGTCTAGCTGTTCCGTTCATAGTTTTGACGCAAAACTTCCCAGTGACTGACGTGCGTTTCTTTTACAAGCCGTAAGTGATTTTATTTTCCAATCTCCTAAGGATAGTTGATCCCGACGGTGCTTTTGTTAATTATATAAAAGAAGTTCAGTCCATAAGCAACCATTTAAATTGTGTTAGTGTATTATCCACATCAATATTCTAAAGGTAAAAATATTTGTAAATGTATAAATTCTCATTTATGCGGGCCATGCGTTTTTCACACATAATCCTGTACCTATATGTGTATGGTATTCTCCCTGTTCGGCAGGTTAGCGATAAGGCATTCCCCGTTTGAGGTGTGTTAATATCGCTGGAGGCCAAGAATCGTGAAGCAATCCATCGGCTTTAAGGATTGCAAAAGTGTTTCTGTGACAAGTGATCCAATACCTTAATCCACGCCCTTTTCGTCACATATATCCATATAATCCATTGACACTACTAGTTCCTTTTTTCTATTTTTCCTAATCGTAACCGGAACCGTAATCGGACCGTAGAAGTAAGCAATCGAATCAGTTTACCTCTAAGTGCAGTTCTAATTGAATATTGACAGCATCCATGAATTATTTTTAATTGCGATATGCTTATTGAAGTTGCTAATTGTGTTAATATTTTAGCATTATCTCGAAACCACTAAGCGATTTTTAATTTTGCCAATTTGGTACATAGATACATCATATAATTATCGTCAAATCCAGTCAGTCGGAAAAATAATTACTCGTATTTAATATTAATTTTCAAGGATATAGTGGTTTTCTAAATTTTCCTTTAAGTCAATTGCTGTATGGTTAAGTTTTAAAATCTAGAAATGAGAGTAAACATTTTCGGTATAAAAATAATAGATATAGCCCTAGCAGCAAATGTAACGAATTACCGCAATGAGACACCTGATTTCATAATTCAAATCTGAAAATAATGCTCCTGACTTGCCAGTGTTAAAAGCTATGAAAACAAATACCTGCATATTAAAATATTATAAACAAGTTTATCCTTTAACGTAATAAAGTCTATTTATACATTTCGTACAATTATGTTGTAAAGCGAACAATGTATCCTTGGAACCGTTTTGCAAAAGCGCGCGGCATTCGATCGCATAACTCAACATGCAGAATATATAGTTTAATCCGTTTTAGAATTTCTAGATTAATTAATATAAATATTACAGTTCGTGAAAGAGCGATTCGCTCAGATTCTTAAATGGGGACTTAATTTACAAACCCCTAGAATCCGCTATACTTAGTAGCACAGCGCGACTGGTACACCCGTGACTCGAAAAGTCCTGATTTCTTTCTGTTCGTTACTGTTATGTTACTGTCTGCTTGTGTACTACCTATAAGTAATGTCCTTCTCACCTGGCCTAGAAGATAGAGTCCTCTGTGTTCCTAGAAAAGCCAGATGTCGTAGCCGACGATCCGTCTGGATACTATTACCTATTACATATTTCACGATTGCGGATTGTGTGCATGCACCGTCTAAATTGATGTAATAACTGTTGTTAATGATTTATGCAATCAAAAACCTTGTTTTTTCGATTTATATTATGTTCGTAGTTAAAACTAGATTCGTTAATTTTGACGGTAATATGTAGGTAATATACTTACTCTGAATCGAATTCGAAATAAACTATCCAGTCTATGGCCGGTAAGTAGTCGTAACAAATCTTATTTACTTACCTAAATTGTATTATAACAGTAAGCAAATTTCAAATAAAACAATTAAAAGTTTGTGTACAATACTTATGAGACTAAAATAATGGATAATAAGCGTTATAGACAACATAATAACAATATTTCGTGATGCGGATCTTTACCTGGTGAACTTCACGCATACATAGCAATCAGTGTTCAGTTAATCGTTGCATCTCTAGGGTTACCAGCTATCTCATCGAAATTATTCTTTATTTTACTTTTACTATTTGTCTACTTATTTTTCATAAATTAAGCATGCAACTTTCAAGTCAAAGATCTGGTAAATTAATTTTAAAATTATAAAATTTCACTATTTACTTAGCATTTTTATGATATTAATCATAACATTTTGTTACGAAATAAACATTATTTAAACAGGAAGTGGTTAGAATAGTAAATATACTAGCTTACCAGCACAAGTTACATAATGAAGATTTTAGTCATTTACGGTCTATAAGGACATGTCTTAGTAAATAAACTATTATATTATGCTGCATTCAGTTAGGTAATAATGCAAGTGCGTAACTGGCATATAAGTACTGTAGATAATTATTATTGTTTCGCGGTATTCCTAACGTGGTCGTGTGTAGTGTTCGCAGCCCTAGTGAAAGTGGTTTGTTGTGGTTCCAAAGTGTCGAAACGCGTCATCAGCTGATACATATGCAGTTACCGGTTTGCTGACTTTAACTTTTTGTTCACTTTCCGTCTCAAATAAACCGCTTATTGTCGATCAATGGCTATATCGTAGTATTTAATCAAAAACCAATATTACGGTGCAAATGGAATTAAATTAAAATGTGTGATCCTCTGTGTAAGTGGAAAGTTATAGACCTGTGATGATATTGCACATTCTTTGCGAGTAAGTCCATGTATTATGCATTTTTCAAAATTTAATTATTACTTATACAGAAAAAATGCATTTGCATTTATAGTTCATTATAAAACCGAAAAAAAATGAATTAGATTATTTAGCATAAAACATATTTCCTGCTTCATAATACAATATGTAACATTAATTAGTAAAAATTACAAAAGCATGAAAATAATAATTCTCTTAAAAATATAAAATTTCGAAATGCTTTATTCTGTTTCAATAAAATTTATTACCTGCTAAATAAGTATATTTCACAATAAAAAATAACTAGAGCAAATTATATTTTTATCAAGGAAGTAAATTGAAATTAAAACTAGCGGATCAGACTTATTATATTACCTATTACTACATAGGTAATTAAAAATCATGTAGCAAGTGTTAATTAAGTAGGTTTAGCTTGTCAATATCAATGTCGACTGCCTTGTCATACGAACATACATCTTAATATCCACGTGCCGGTACCTAGCGTGACCTTTAACTAGGAATATTATTTTTGCAACCGAACACTGTCCGTTTCTATTATGTAGATTTTCTCAGTTTTCACCATGATACTCCTGCATTGTGAAAGTGTCTCTGCGAAACGCGTACACACAAACTGGCTAGTGATTGTCATTAGTTTATCGTTCATTTAACTATTCTTCTAATCTTTCATGTATGGCTACTAATACATTAAGTATAGGGAAAACCTTTTTCTTGTTTGTACTCGATAGACTCGGAAACTACTAAACCGATTAAAAAAAAATTTCACTACTGGAAAGCTGTATTCTTCCTGAGTAACATGGGCTTTGTTTTATCCCGGTGCGGGCAGTAGTTCTAACGGGACGCAAGTTAAAACCGCGGGAATACGGCTAGTCTTACATAATAATTAGTGAAGCATCAACTTCCGATGACAACACTGAGCAATACCGTAAATCGCACCAATTAGGTACTGTCGAAACCACACATGACATCGCTTTACGTCGAAAAACGTCGTAAGTGGTAATATCGCTTAAATAAGAACAATGCTAGCGTGCACTTATAGTACAGGTAACACTAAGCCCGACGGCCGGCAATTAACGTCTAGGTTTCACTCATTTAAATTCTGTTAGATATGCATATTATGATTTACGTTATCACGGCCA
This sequence comes from Helicoverpa armigera, assembly GCF_030705265.1. Classification (NCBI taxonomy): domain Eukaryota; kingdom Metazoa; phylum Arthropoda; class Insecta; order Lepidoptera; family Noctuidae; genus Helicoverpa; species Helicoverpa armigera. Next base: position 6,789,931 of record NC_087121.1, read on the forward strand.
GATTATGTTTGCACCTGCTAACCAAATAGGTGTGGTCGTTATGTTTAATCATGTGTGTGGTGATTAATAAATTAAGTGTGTCTTTTTAATACATTAGGTAATTAAGCTGCACTAGATTAATTTGTCGTTTCTTTTAGAAGTTCAAGTTGAATGCTACTACACCTAATAATAAGCAGTTATAAACTGTCGTAGGTATAATGGACAGCGTAAATAACGTAGAAAATCGTCAGCTCTGCAGAAAATCGTTCGCTTAAAATTCTTTTAATTTGCCAAAAATGTGCACGCGAGCGTCTACGCGGGCAAAATGTCTCGACATAGGTGAAGGCATTTTCACATTAAGTCCGGTTTCACTTACATACGGCCTCGTTCACGTTTTTATCCACTGTTCTGTCAACCGCAGAAATGCGAACATAATCATCAGAACACCGCGTCGTCAAAAATAAAATGTATGAGGTAGGTCTGTAGCTAATCGTATTCTAGTTATTCCACATAAAAAAGCCCAGCGGTGCAATAGAGCCGATCACGTCACGCAAATTGTAATGTAATCAAAATGTTTCGAACAGTTCTAATTACTTCCACTATTTAACTACATGCCTAGAGCTCATTAATCATCCAGACACATTATTTCATTAGTCGAGGAACATCTAAGAGGGCATTATTTTTTACAATTTTGAAGTGATTTCAATGTAGTCTCGTTTTGTTTATAATTATAAAACATCCGGCTATTCAAATTTCAAAATTAATAGTCAATTAAATCTTTTGTTTCTAACCTTCTAGTTTCGTTCTGATTTGCAGTTAAATGATTCAGGTATGCAGTTTGTACGGAAACGTGTGCCTAATTTTAATTTGCTTGGAATTTAGGAGGCCGAGGCACGAATCACAAAATGTATCCGTGATCGTACATAATTAAAAAGATTTAATCCTTTTTATTGGTCTATATTCGAGTACCTACTGGAAACACTGTTTATAAATTTTAAAACAAAACAAAGATACAAATCTTATTCAGTGTCATCAAACAAAAATTGTAAAACACTTCCATTTAATGACTCTTCTTGTCGAGTTGTACAGTAATTATTCCGAAAATGGAGTTGCTAAGAATTCTTCATATCATTTTTTCATATTGTGATGGACATTATGAAATTTTGAGGTACATGTATATTGTTACAACCAGTTGTTGTAGTTAGATACGTTAAGTTCATAAGCCCGTCTGAAGTTTTTCAGAACTGAAAGTAAAAAAAGACAAAGAAAATGAAATATGTTTGTGCATATTTGCAAATTCTACTAATCTATCTCAGCAATCACGAGCTTACCCAAAAATTACTTAAATGTAAACTCATACTGCCTGTTAAACAAAAAATGTGTTGAGCAAGATTTAATTATTCACAATGACAAATCACTTTGCAAAGATTGATTTTGCTCTAGTAAGCTTGAAATTGCCTAGTACTCTATTATTTATTCGTACTTACATAACATCAATTACTTGGTATCTTGGTATCTTAATCGATACAAGGCTATCGGGTATCTAGATTATATGTATTTTATATATTCTAATTCCCAATTGCATAATTGTAGTGTCATAAATTTTAAGGTAAAGTAGTTCATCTCTCATCCTCCTTCGTGGTGGTTGTTTGGAACTGATAAATGGTGCAACATCCATCAGTCCAGCTGACGCGCAAGGACTATGTTTAACGTTTTGCCCATTGTTTTGCAATTACGTGATTGTAGGCTCCGTGCAATCTGCTCGTCGATCTATGTGAAAATTTGTAATTCTGCTCGAAACAATAAATACATGTTGGCTAACTTCAAATAATGAACCTGAAAATATACGCACCAATTATTTTTTTGCGATACATAATAAACTGCATTGAATGTCACTAATGTCAATGTTGTCACGAAATATGGTCCAGTCAGTACGTAAAGTATGTCAGTCAATAGTCTTGTATAGTCGTGCGTCTAACAAATTATGCTCGTGCTAATTAATGGCGTTTTACAAGTAAGTTTTTGCGGCGTCAGTTCATATGAGTGGTTTGTATCATGTACTGCGTTCATTGACCATACGAAAATTGCGGTCAATGCTTCCAGCTGTTGCATCTCATGTACGAAAATGTTTAACTAGGCCGATAAACAAACAACCTTAATTCAAACTATAAATAAAAGGAAAGGAAATATGAATCGTGCAAAAATTATCATTTAAGTTATTTTCGCGTCACGGTACAAGGCAAAACAATACATTCACTTAATACGATCCGGTTAGATATTTGATCACTAATCACGTGTAGTATTTCAGCTCGTTTGACATGTCCTTCCTATACCTCGTTACATAGCAAAGGCAGTCTACTTTTTATTTGAGTTGCTAACTTTTTGTTTGTGGGCACTTCCCTCTAAGTAGTGAACGCACTCCAACCTTGGTGCCAGTGGAATAAATCCGGCACGTGTATGCCACACTGAAGTGATCTCAATTACAATGCGTACAGCTATTTACTATTCAACATTCAAATGGAATCGAACTAGCCCACAGCTTCCTGTGAATGTCGTAAGACTAGTGCGATACATTATCCTCGGAGCTGGAGGATGGGCTCCATTCACATCAGTAACACTAACATTGGAAAAATAGTTTTACCATTGTTTAGCGCTAATTAGCTTCACTTATTAGCGATCCAACTTTGCTTACCTGTCGGGGCTGGTGTCTAGACCGCTTTGTGCGCCTAGAATCCACCAGTTTCGCCATAGAAATTGTAATTCTGCATAATTTGTTGTAAATTCAGTACTAAAAAACCTGTTTTTTGACCATAACTTTAAAAAATTCTACTACACTTACCTTTCATATGCACACCGTTAGATAGCTCTCGCCGAGGCGCTTCTAACGACACCACTCACGCGCGGATAGCTCTTACCAAACGTCAAAAAATTGCCCACCCACCCGCCCTTTAGGCTGATTTAAGCTGTGTATAGGAAAAGGGGAGCACTTTCGGTCCCATTTCTTAAAATTTTTTTATTACGGAAATATAATCCCTGAAGTGTCCTGGTGCCGAAGCTATAAATTTTGCCCTCACCGGCGTCATTTTACTCGACTAGGAACCTTCTCAACCTTCAAAATAGCGTTTATTTTTTTTCTTACTTTATATTATTCTGAATAATTTCTATTTTACCGTGCAAACATTTTCTCGTCCATAAAATCTCTCGTATTCGGTCCCGCCCAGAGTTCCACAGCGCGTGAACCGGTGAAAACTCTTGTGGACACCGCGATGGCGCCGTCTAGCGGCGAGGTCTTGTCTCTCCCGGCAACGGCAGCAGATGCCACTAGCACCGAGTCGTGCATAAGCACGTTAAACAAACTCGCGGAGTGCATCGCGGCTGCAATTGCCGAAGGGAAAAGCGTCACGACCGCCAACAAGCGACTCATAAGTTCTGCGGCAAATGAGATTCGGTGCGTGGCCGCTAAAATACCCACCTTTTCCGCCCCGCAGGAAATCTGCGCGACCCAAGACGGAAACCTGCGACAGGAAATAGCTACATGCGTGCGCGAGGAGCTTAGCAAGCACCTTGCCACGATCGCGACACCACTCACTCCCGCGCCGTTGCCCAGAAATTACGCGCAGGCGGCTAGCGCCCCGGCTCCTCGTCCAGTCTCTAAACCACCTCCGCCTAACAAACCTGCTCTCATCGTTGCGCCGCAGGGCGACAGCACGTCCCAAACACGTCAGGACGTAGTGCAGTCGTTCAAGAACGCAGTCAGTTTCCGCACCACTTCGTACGCACCGTCTAGAATACAGGCCGTGTCTAACAATAAGTTACGAGTGGAGTTCGAGACTGAGCAACAGCGCGATGAAACACTGAAAAAACTCGAAAAGTCCTCACAAATCACTGCTGAACCGGCCAAGCTATTGAGGCCAATGATTATTCTCAAGGGAATATCATTGGACACGCCATCGGAAGAGCTGGTAGACGTCATCCGCGGCCAAAATGAAGAGCTGACTGCCCTCGCTGTTGACAGCGATGACCTGCGGCTTGCATTCAAGCGAAATAACCGCAACCCTAAATTGTACAACGCCGTCCTCATCGCCAAGCCCGCCATATGGCGCAAAATAATAGACATGGGGCGCGTCTGCGTGGACTACCAACGGGTACACGCAGAAGACTTCTCCACATTCCTCCAATGCAGGAAATGCCTGCAGTTCGGTCACATTAAAGCAAAATGTACAGCGACACAGGCACCCTGCTCCTACTGCTCGGAAGAGGGGCACAACACCAGCAGCTGCCCTCTGCGCGAGAAGAAAGGCGCACCCAAGTGCTACAACTGCTTGCAACATAACACCAAATTCAAGACTACCCATGACGTCGGACACATGGCCACCTCCAACATTTGCCCTCGAGTGAAATCAGTCAAAAACAAAATAATTAACCGTACTGATTATGGACAATAAACGCATTAAAATATTACAGTGTAACATCGATAGATCCAAAAATAGTCTTCACGAATTTTTCACATATTTTTATAATGGCCAATACGACATCGCCTTGCTGTCCGAGCCCTATATAGGCTCTGGCAAAGAGGTGAAGTCGATCTCTGGAATTGACATCTACCAGTACTCGAGAGGGTCTAATGTAAAGGCGTGCATTCTTGTTAAGCAGGGGCGCGCTGTGGTTTTGGGGGAGTCCAGTTTATCGACTGCTAATCTATGCGTCATACAAGTCAAGACCGATCATCAAAAGATGTACCTGGGATCTGCTTATGTGGAACCAAATGACGACACATCGTCCACGCTAGAGGCCATCGACTACTTCCTCAAGGCCACATCGCGTTACAAGTGCATACTTGGAGGTGACTTCAACGGCTGGCACCCAGCATGGGGAAGCACCAGATCAAACCCGAGAGGCAACGACCTAATGGAATTAGCCCTAACAAACGATATGTACGTCTGCAACATTGGTGACACTCCGACATTCGAGACGGTGACGCACGGGCGCGATCGATCGTCTATCATAGACGTGACATTAGCGTCCGGCCAAGCCTTCGACATGGTCGGGGAGTGGAGGGTCAACCTTGAGTGCTGCGCCACGTCACAGCATAATGCCATAGAGTTTAACATAAACACAAGAAAACCAATACCATCCGGTACAGGCAACACATCAACTTTTATGTTCAACACCGAGAAAGCGGACTGGGCAGCATTCAGGGATGCCGTGCTGCAAGAAGTTGCACTCTCCGACATACTCGACAGCGATATAAGCAGCCTAAACAAACAAGAACTCGAGGATCTCATCAGTCGCATAACATCTTTGATACGAGACTGCTGCAAGGAAACCATGCCCATCAGAAGTGGAAAAGCCAAGCAGAAGCCTCCTTGGTGGAGCGATACACTGCAGCGGCTCAAGGGGGAAGTTATAAGCCTTCACCGGCAAATACACTCGGCAAAACTATCTGGCCAACCCCTTGATGCCCTACTTGAGGAGCAGGTCACAAAAAAGAAACAATATAGCGAAGAAATGAAACGCGCATCTACCGAAAATTTCCGTAAGTTTTGCGAGCTGCAAACCAAAGAGAACGTCTGGTCCCTCACCAATCGCCTCCTCAAGGAAGCAGCACCAAAAAGACCTCCCACCACACTAAAAATAGGAGACAGATATACTACTGATGCAGAAGAGACTGCAAGCGCCTTGCTCAAGCACTTCTACCCCGATGACTCTCCGGACCAAACGCCGGAGCAGAGACAGTTGCGCACCCACTTCAACAATTATTCCATGAACACCCCGGATGATCTCCCCTTCACGGAGGAAGAGGTGCTTGAGCAACTTAGCTCCATAAGCCCGAAAAAAGCTCCCGGATTAGACAATCTAACATCAGATATTTGCCATAAGTTCGCAAAGATATACCCCCGTCTCATGACAGATATTTTAAATAGATGTCTCTCACTCCAGTACTTTCCTGGAGCGTGGAAGGAGGCCTACGTAAAGATCATTCCCAAACCGGGCAAAGACGACCACATGGATCTTAAATCCTTTCGCCCCATAGGACTGCTTCCAGTCTTCGGGAAGCTACTGGAGAAGCTATTTATCAAAAGGGTCGTCCATAAAGCAGAGTCGGAGAACAAACTCAACAACAACCAGTTTGGCTTTCGGCAACAGAGAAACACGACGCTAGCCGTTCACACCGCTCTGGACTTCATCCGCCTCGCAAAAGAGGGTAAAAAACATGTAATCGCGGTCTCTTTGGATATCAAGGCGGCGTTTGACAATGCTTGGTGGCCCGCACTCTTCCAACGTCTCGCCAATCTTGGTGTGCCCAATAACATCTACGGGCTCATCAAGGATTACGTCAGGGATCGAGTAGTCACTTTGGATCACGCCGGAGTGCGCGCGCGTAAAACACTCACAAAGGGGTGCATACAGGGGTCTGCGTGTGGCCCCGTTCTGTGGAACATGATCTTGGATGAACTCCTAGACATGCAGCTGCCAGCGGGATGCCACATGCAGGCCTTTGCGGATGATGTCCTCCTTATAGTCACCGCGGACAATAATGAAGAACTGCAGAGCGTGTCAAATACCGTCCTGTCCGAAATTAGTAACTGGGGAACTAAAGTGAAACTCAATTTTGGCCCAGCGAAGACACAAGTCATTGCTTTCACGCCGAAGGCCAAGTCCGTGCAGCTCCATATGGACGGCACGGACTTGGCATTCGTGCCTGAAATTAAATTGCTCGGCATAGTGATAGACGAAAAGCTCAAATTCAAGCGACACCTCAAATACGTGCTGGGTAAGGCCTCGCGTATCTACAACAAACTGTGCATTTACGCGAGACCAACCTGGGGCACACACCCTGAAAATTCGCGAACCATCTACTTACATGTTATAGAGCCGATCATCACCTACGCTGCAGGAATATGGGGCCAAGTGGCAATGCAAAAGAGTGCACGAAAAGATCTTGCCAGCCTGCAACGCGGCTTCGCACTAAAGGCCATTCGCGCCTTCAGGACAGTGTCCACTAATGCTGCCCTGGCGCTTGCGCAACTCATTCCACTTGACCTCAGAATCCTCGAGGTGCATCAAATCGAGCAAACGCGCCTTACCAACACCACTCCCTTTTTGCCGGAGGACGTTACGCTAGAGCGGCCCACACCTGCCCGCGAACTACTGCACCCAGCGTTGAGAGTGGGAAAACCTGATTTAGACCACGAAAGAACGGACGATACTCAAGAAATATTTACAGACGGAAGCAAACAAGACAGCGGCGCTGTAGGGGCTGCCTTTGTGTGCCTTGACCCAGGTGGGTCACAACAACCAATCATTACTAAAAAATTCAAACTACACGACTCTTGCACGGTCTTCCAAGCTGAGCTCTTCGCCATCCTGGAGGCCTGCAAGTGGGCGACTCAAAAATATCAAAACACTGTTATCTACACCGATTCACAAGCATCATTACAAGCCATAGCAGACAGAAGCAACACACACCCTCTCGTCACACAAATACATAAAATCATACATACACACCGCGATACAAAAAACATCACACTTAAATGGGTCAAGGCACATAGGGGCAATGTCGGCAACGAGGCTGCCGACGCCGCGGCAAAACTGGCGACCCTTCTTCACAAGACGCCGGACTACAGGTCGTTCCCAATGTCCTTCGTGAAACATAAGCTCCGCATGCGTAGCCTGGACCTTTGGCAGGCGCGCTACACGTCCAGCGAACAGGGACAGTACACTAAAAGCATTTTCCCTACACTAACTGATATCAAACACTTCCGAAAACACACAGACATTCACTTCCACACAACACAAATACTCACCAACCACGGCTTTCACAAAACATACTTACACAGATTCCACATCACACCAGACGACTGCTGTCCCTGCAACACAAATACACCCCAGACTGTGACGCACCTGCTGACTGACTGTCCGAGGTTCGCTGCGGAGCGAATGCGACACGAGGCATTATGCGTCTACCATGATATCGTCCCGTATAGTTTGCCAGAACTACTTAAGAAAGAGGAAGCGCTGGCAAGTTATACGGAACTCGCGAGCAGAATATACTCGAAACTCAAAGCCTACAATGGCACATAAAATAATATCTATTATTACTCATCTATACATTTTTCATATATTATCATATATTTCATTATTCATATATATTCTGAATATTTATTATTCTTTCTACCCAAGCGATATCAAAACTTAAAAAGCGACATCCCAAGTTTCGGCAGCAAGCGTATCAAATCGCGCAAACTGCCGCAACATATCATATACGCGAAATAACAGCTATCTTAAACCAAAAACAAAGTTCAATAAAAAAACACTAACATTGTAGTCGCACAAATCTATATTGACCTCGGATTATAAAATACCACAATGTCAGCACTGATCCTTGTATACAGATACAGAAAATAACATCGACAACCTCTAACGACTACGGCTAATTCAGATAATGGGTCCACTTAAGTATATTAATCGACCTATAAATCATCAAATCCGTTGTTGTTGCAGTAAAATAACTAAACTTCAAACGAACATAAAGTGCAGCATATTGTTCTAAGAAGATGTCAACACTACGCCATATAATTTCCTGAAACATAACAAATCCACTCGCCGGCTGACATGTTGAGTGGCTCGCTGACATGAAAATTGAGCTTAATTTGATTTAATGCTTTATTCTTAACTTGATAACTACATAATACGAGAACAATAGAGTGCGCAATAGCGAGGGATGAAGGCACTGATTTATGTGAAACAACTCTATTTTACGTGCCAGGTATATCACAATAGTTTGTAAAATTATTTAATTCCGGTAATCTGTGTCGAGCCTTACGTTATTAGGACTCCTAATCTCCGGTCGCTTGATAGTAATAGTGCTTTGAATGTGCATTAACCTTCAAGTGTAAGTACATACGGATGTAGTTTAATGTAAGTACGTCCGTTACGCCCTGAGCAGTTTTATTGTCATTACCACTTTGGATTAATTCTTTTAACAAAGCTTAACGAATACAAAGGCCTACCTATTGGTAACGGGCTCTAAATATTATAGTAAGTACATTCGATTCAACAGTGTGGTTAGTTTTTTATAAGTCTCAGTAGTAACCAGGAAATACAACATTTTTAATTTCAATAAAATAAATACGCAAATGTGTAGGTCTATACTTTTAAGACTTAATGACAAAATCATTTGCTTATAATATGTATGTATCAGGAAACTAGCTTTGATTTTAGTACTAAATAATATAACGGTTTTTAATTTTCCATGCACTCTGTTCATGAAAAGTTCTTAGGGAAAGTACCGTAGCTATACTGAATTACGAAATGTTCAAAGGACCTATCTAATTATAGAGATGGACAGGGAAAGTAAGGAACTGTCGTTTGCATTATGTCTAGCATAAAGGGGTAAACTTCGTGTAACATTATGTCTGCTAGAATAAACAAGAATTATTAATAGTAACGTGAAACTGGTCCTGTCATATTATATCACAGTCTGGCCCACATCATATTTATTTGACTCGAGCTAGTATTTAACGTCTATGAATGTCATGTAGAGCTATTATATATTTAGTTAGCAAAACGAAAGCATATTTTTAATATTATTTTTGACTGTTTGTCTTGTTAAATGTCTGTTTATTGCCTTTATTAAGTCCAACACGTATAACATATTATATTAGGTGCGTTCATGACAATAAGAGTGATTAGCAAATGCAAGTTGCATAATGTTTAGAACAAAAACATATTGAGCAAGCACTAGTTTTTTGAGCAGTGATAGTTGATGAACTAGTTTAAAGCAGTGGCAAGAAGTATAGTATTATGCCATATATGTAATTAATTGCTTACTTAGTCTATAGATGTTATGTTCGTAGTCCTATTGTGCCCAATATTAATAGATATACATTTTTTGTGTGTGAATTGAATTTTCTACAATATTTGTAAGCATTTTGTCGATTCGTAGGTGTTGAAATAAATATTCGTTTACAACTCAAGTGCTGTGTAATATTTTTAAGTTATATGAACACATTTTCTAAATTAAGCCATGCATTTGCATTTCTGTCCGTAATTAAAAGGTAAATATGGTAGCAAAATAAATCGATCAACTATCTCGCTACAAACTTTTTGGTCTAATTATACACCTATTAACATAGTTGGACACTTTACCTGTGGCAGCAGTTATTCCACGCCATAAATATAAAAACATTTTGTTTTCCTTTTTTTTAATATTATTTGCAATCAGTAAATAGGTGCCTAACATTTCTAGGTAAAAGCCATTTAATTTTAATTAAATCACATACTATTAGAATTGCCGCAACATCTAAGCATTACTAGCTGAGGTATTTCTACGATTTATAGTCTATGTAAAATGTTAATAGATACAACTTAAGTTCACATAAACTGCACTTTAGCTAAAGCGAAAGGATTGATTGTATATTACAATGTTACTACAGAAGTTAAATCTCTGGAAGTAATCGTTTTAACGATTCATAAAATCTTCCATTACTAACCTTCTTTCTAAGACATGTTCTGTAATGTAATACGGGAAGTAGTGAGGTCATAAGGTATTGTTTCATAAACAAAATAGATAACAAATGATGCCTATCTGACATCTTGTTCGTTGTTGTTGTTCTACGTCATAATCATCTCGCTGAGGCTGCGGAAGCGTCCTTGAACTGAAAAGTAAAAGTCGGTCACGTGCCACGCTAGGTCATTAACAGGCATTTGTTTTTGACATGCACGTCTGAACCGAATAAGTGGACAGACAAATGTCATGGGCACGCGAATAATAATATTATAACTAATGCTGTTATTATTTATAATAATTCGCAGCTACATTTTTAAACAAGTTGAAACATTGCTAAAGAGATTTTAATGTTGAACCAGTTTGTCGACCTGTTTGATGAGCACGTGCATTAAGAAATAAATCTCGAGCAACAGGTCAGTTCGCAGACAAAAAATAAGCAACATTCTATTCAATGTCAATGTTGCTATGCTGCGTAACGTTGCAGTAACTTTAGTATTGTTTTGTTTCATTTTGTATTGACTGTCAAATTCTTGATATTACGTGACTAAACTTGACTGCAACAGGAAATCCTAGACTTTAATAACACTCGATTACTTTAAGCGTTTTTATAAGGAAATCTAGATATGAAATAATTAAATTAATTGCTACTGAGTCTAGACTTAGGGTACTTTAATTTTAATTGCTTACACTAATATGTATTAGTATCATTCGATGAAACTAAACTTTCAATTCTTGTTCCAGACTGAGAAGCCATGAGGAGGCACGCAATAGTGCTGTTGGCTTACATAGCCGCAGCGACCGCTACACTTGAAGTCGTCAACCAATGGAGCTTCATGCAGTTCGACTTTCCCCCGGACCCAGTGCTTTTAGAAAAATTCCAACCAGAGAACACCGTCCCCACGGGGCTGGAGATAGGCTGGGATAGATTGTACCTGGGCATTCCAAGGTTGAGGGCGGGAGTTCCCGCAACCTTAGCGTGGATACCTCGAAGCCTGCCACCAGGCGTCAGTCCTGTTCTTCAGGTGAGATTTACAACTACTTTTTTTTATTTCCGTAAACACTTAACACGTTCGCGTGGCATTGAGTCTTACGCACTTTTTTTATCTCATTCACCTACACTTTAAATAAACAATTTAGTTAATGGCCAAAATAGTATATAAAAAGTAAAATGAACTTATCTTGGCCTTGATGGCTACAATGGTATTCGTGACATATCACGCCGTTACCGATCAGGCGCCTCGAGAATCGAGAGGTCAGTTAACATAGATTACAATTACCAGAGCCTTAATAAAATTACGGTAAACTAAAGGGAATTAATCAAAGGACTGCATGAGAGTACGTAACATTTTCTTGTGCAAATAAAACTGGTGTCATCAATCTTCATTACGTCATGATGCATGCTCTAGCAATGCTCTAGATTGAGTCTAGATAGTCAGAAGTACGAGTCGAGCTTTATACTAAGATTCGATTATCTCTTTACGTTTTATCAGAAAGCTGCCAAGATCACGTCTTGCTGTCCGTAATTCGATTAACTGTAACTTACGAGTTCGATTAACATGATGAATTATTTGCTTAAAGAGTAAGAGAGTGGGTAAAGTAAAAAAGGTCTCATCTTTTTGCAAACTAAACATTTAGTTGTGTAGGTATAATATTCTACTCGTTGTTAAGTTGCATTATTTTATTATAAGACATAGGTAATTGGTGTTTACCTAGTTTGTACTAAGCACCGTAACATTTTATGAAACAAGTCGTGCTTCGTGTGTTAAGAGCTAGTTATCATGTTATTTATTCATACTTTTGTTGTTGTGGTAGACATTTCATAATGTATCATATCTTAAAATATGTAAATATATCTTAAAAATCTATAGACAAATGTTATACCTAACGAAATATAAAGCTTACTTATACCTTAAAAGTTACACAAAATTAAGTGTGCAAACATGTATTACTATATTTCAACTACAATTAGCGTTTAATAACTCTCATTTATTATACAGTGGCATGGGCGTAGCCACACTGGGGCAAGCTGGGGCACTTGCCCCACCCTGGGCCCTGGCTCTGACCTTATAAGGTGTCTGATTAAACAATGTTTTTTTACTAACTCTAACTAACAACATCAACAATCATATCGACGGTAAAAAGGCAAAAGGGGTCAAGCGCCACATTTTGCGATTTTAACTTTTTTATTGACCCCAACTCCACTATTTTTTCTCTTTCGAATGGTCGTAATATCGTTTTCCTAGCATGAAAAAAAGTCACTTGTACCAAAGAATTATTTGTACTGAAGTGCCAAATCGATACTTGCCAAAAGTGCTCAAGCGACACCAACTTTACCTTGCTTGGTTGAAGGACCATTTTGTGTATTACGTTTTTGTATCGCCTTGTCATTTGGCATAATTTTAAAAAGAATATTAGAAGTAAATATGTCGTTTGTATCCATTTTTCTTTTATTTGTTTAATAGCTATAACGTCGCTTACACCAACAGTAAAAATGGTCAACTAAACATAATTGGCGCTTGGCCCCTTTCTTAAATAATGCTATTTTCATTACGTTGCATTTGATCCACTCAGCGCGCGCCAGCGCCTGGAGCTTGGGCCAAAATCTAAATGTTCCAACATTAAATATTGGTGCTTGACCCCTCGCGAAAACGATAAACATGGTTAAAACCTGGGGTCAAGCGACATCTATCTTTGAAACTATTGATCTCAGGCTTATTTTGATGTAAAATTATTAAAGAACATTGTATTTTAGTAAACTTTTCTGTAGATTGTGATGTGATTCAATAAAGCAATAATGAGATATTATTTTTTAAAACTTTCTTTTTACTCTCCTGAACAATATGATCTGTGGTGCTTGACTCCTTTTGCCTTTAACCCGTCGATATGTACTATCCGTAAGCACAAAAAAATTGTCGACTTTGAAAAGAGCGCGATCCAAACAAAATACACGCTAGAGTTCCCGAACGTGCGCGGTGCGCGCGTCATTTGAAAGCGAGCCGTATTCCCTAAAAGAATAGTTGCTATGTGGCGTCGCGAGCCGAGCCGTCCATCTTATCCAAAAAATAATGCATTAAAGGAGATCGAACTGGTAGATGTGATCAAAATTTCGGAAATGCAATTTTATCCTAGTGTAAAAACCGCGCTCGTTATTTTGCTTGCCCAGCCATGTACGACCTGTACAATAGAACGATCGTTTAGCACAGTGGTTCTTAAACGGTGGTCCGCGGACCACTGGTGGTCCCTGGAGGCATTCCGAGTGGTCCGCGAAGCTTAGCTGCGCGACGTTGCTATACGTTAGGTATCTAACTTTATTTTTATCGACTTATCTATGCGAGCGAGGGGGTTTTCGTATGAAAGTAAATCGGGTGTGTCGTACCTAGTCCCCCCATTCATGAAAATGTATATTTGGGCGACATTTTACGTAGTTTTTGGTCTTAAGTCTTAAAAAATAATTAAAATTTCGCGCTCGCTTCGCTCGCGTATTCAGAAACTATATTATTTTTGTATTTGTCAAGAAACAAAAAGTTAAGTACGTTGCGGCTAAATTTTACGTAATATTTGGTTTAAGTCCGATAAAAATGTCACGCTCGCTTCGCTCGCATATTCAGAAACTGTACCTATGCCCTTATTTTGCATTTGTCAACAAACAAAAAGTTAAGTAAGTACGTTTGGGCTCAATTTTACGTAATATTCGGTTTAAGTCCGATAAAAAGTTCGCGCTCTCTTCACTCGCGTATACAGAAACTATATATATAGCCTAACTATATATATAACTATATATAGCCCTTACTTTTGGCTTTTGTCCTGTGTGTGATTGTTTATTTTCTGTACCTGAAAATATAAACCTCTCAAATTAGGAGATTAACAAGTTTGAGATTAACGGCTCAAGATACAAAAAATCGGAGGGCCCCAGCCCCCTCCCGGGGGATAGGTTGACTGCTGCCCCACCCTGAGCCCAAAGCTGGCTACGCCCATGTACAGTGGTACAGATTTGGCTTATCTAGTATATTACGAACAGCTTATAAGTCAAGTCTGCATGCGTGCCTGAGAACTTGGCATTAATTTTTAAACGGAATGTCGAACACTCATAACTGAATAAGACGTATAATTTATCGGCTGAGAATGACTTTGTCGGAATCTTAGCTGTTCAACGACATAAAAACCTAATGCTATCAGTGTTTGAAATAAATTGTATAGGAACAACTTGCAGTTTGTAGTCAATGCTTGCAGTATTCGGATTTCAACGAAAAGTTGTGCAATTACTTTGTGAGCTTGTGTCGCCTTCGAAAGCTGCTACAAATGCGTTCAATAGGACCTGGGTACTAACTGACCTACTTGCTCAGCTGTGTCCTTTTGCAACTAACTTTAGGAAGATTATTATTTGTAAACGTACACTTTATATAAATAATAACGAAATGAACATTAAACACCAGAAATCCTGATCGAAATGGTTGTATGGTTGTAGGCGTTCTGAAAAAATCAATAGCGTAGGCTAATAAATGATTGCAATTTGGCCTGTCTATCTAAAATCAAAATTTCAGATTAATTTGTGTTAGAATTGTGAAAGGCTAGGACACCTAAATGAGCTAGATTGGATTAATTACTTCAATTTTTGACGGCTTTATTGTAATAATTATATCTTTGCATTAGGAGTTGGAACTTTTAATAGTTTCTGTTTGTTCAAGTTGCCATTCTAATACACAACGGTCGTTCGATATGTTAATAGTTATAATTATGAAACATTTGTTGGTTGTTCTAGCTAGTTTAACAACTATTTCTTCTGTATTCGCAGTAATAAAGTTCCCACAACGCTGCATAATATTTCCTTTAATGTCTATGTGGATATAGATACCTATGTAAAATTGCTATTTAGGTCTATAGATCGTTGCTGAACATTGTTTGCAAACTTTATAGCGGTGTTAGACAATATAGTGTATTGGAAAAATATTTCGCCACGATATAAAGTGACTAGGTAATACGTCAATCAAAATCACATAGAAACTACATTAAATTGCATTCCCTCATGATTACGATGGCCAACAGCAATGTGCAAGCACTTGCGTTCAAATAACATGAACAAAAAAGTTATTCGATTTTCCGGAAAAAAAACTGTGTTATTTTTATTTTTTTCCTGTACCACTGGAATTGACTAAACAGGCTGTGTCTAGAAGGCAGCCGTGACCATTTGTGAGCTACCAGAGCTTATACGGCATACATGTGGTTCCAGTGATTTTAATAAATAAATAAATGTTCCGTGTCGGAATTAGATAACGCTGGCCATGTTATAGTTAGTTGTTACAAATACGCGTTACGCGTAAGACACGGGAAAGCGTGAAGGGCACGCGAATAGTTTGCGCGGGTGACCTTGCGAACTGCGAGAGACACCTCGATGTACGACATTCACGTTTATATCAACATACCTTATTGTATTAATCAGACTTAGGTACTTTATGTCACTTGTTGAACTTATCATCTAGATTAGGAATGGTGTTGGTAAGCTATACTTAAAGATTACTAAGCAGTATCAGTCATAGTTTGGCTAAAAGGTCTGTTGTTTTAAAATCCTGTGTAAAAGTCGTAAAGTTCTGTATCGTTAAGTATAATATAAAGGGATATTACATATTGCAGGAGACATACAAATTAAGTTTCAGAAATACCAAATTAGGAGTTTTCTTCATTTTCTTTCGCTACACTACGCGGAATTGTATCCTCAATTACAAAACGAAGTATTTCCTTCTATTGAATGCAAACAACATTAAGAAAGCTCGCTCAGTAAGTATGTGCTACTGTTGTTTAGAATTTAGATCCAGGAGAGAGTTTGTCTAGAATAACTTACGGCTTACATAAAAGATGTGGCTGGATATCGCTTTTGCCTTTAAGCACAAATGCAGCTTTCGAATGCAACACTACACAGATATATTGAGTTAGAAGCGTATCGTTATTTTTGATCTGCATAGAATGTTGATTTTCAATACACTTCCTTGAAATGTGACACCACACTAGTGCAATTTGAACTCAGAATAATAGTTTTGAATTTAAACAAAAGTAAATTGATTCAAATAAAAAATAACATATCCTTATAAACTTTAATTTTGTATGAACACTAAATTGATAATCAGATTTAAATGAAGTCTAGACTTTTATTTATTTTTCGTATTGCCTAAGTGTATTGAAACACTATTTGGCAAACTTACCATGTCTATTTGATAACTTATGTCAAAATGTATAATATTTCAAACCTAAACAAACAGTTCGATTATAATCGTCGTTTTAAAAGAATTATTGTTTATTTTCGCTGTGTCAACAACATTATTCATCCTTTGTTCGCCTGCTTATTTGTATGCCGCCATCGAAAAACTGCTATGTCAATAAATGATGTGTTTTCCATTTAAACATACGTTGTCGGAAATCAAATCAATGTTCAATGCTGTAAGTGCATACAAATCGTTGTTGACAAATGCAACATTAAAAAAATGTACACTCTATACCGAAGTAATGTAATAGTATAATGTAATAGTTTCCAATTTTGTTGATTTAAGACTATACCGAAGAGTTTTTGCTGTCAAAGTGATATAATTAACGTTTCGAATTTTCATAAAAAGCTTTCAGTCAACCGTGAAATGTCTTTTATTTTGCCGCTGACTCACATAAAATACATGAGGCCTTACATAATTTATTTTGGATATAAATAGCTTAAAATGTTATCGCAATTAAATAATCTTGAAAACTTAAGATAAAGTTAAATACAGCTCTTCTGAATTCGGAAGTATTAGTCATTCGCATGCAATTTTTTTTTCTAAAAGCAAACACAACAGTCAATAGTTGCCCCTTCATTTCACAGCTCTTAAGCGTTACCTAAAACCTCACTGTTATTTTTCTTCTTCCAGGCATACCCCGACTGGTCATGGCACACAGCTGGCCGAGGCGACATCAACTGCACCGGTCTGATCTCCGTGTACCGAGTGCGAGCTGACCGCTGCAACAGACTCTGGGTCTTGGATGCAGGTGTCGTCACCAGCATCGATGACTTCAGAAGAGTCTGCCCCCCTAAGATCCTCATTTTCGATATGGCTACTGACCGTTTGGTAAGTTCAAAAGAAAGCGTCATAAAGTTAATACTTACTTCTAATATTACCTTTTTGTAGTATATCTTCCAACAGTCCCTCCCGTCGAGGATGCTGCGGGAAGTGTCATACTTTTACGAGTAAAACCCACCTTGGTAACTTCTGGAGCCCTTTGTTGCCCAAGGTCGTGGTAATTCTTTCAAACAATACCGGATACTTCCAGTACCTATACCTGTGTCGCCAATACTTGGAAATAGAAACAATAGATATTATGTCTCGTTACTACATGACAGAACTCTAAATAATTTCAGTTTTTGTCTTTGCGGAAACACGGTCGTGGGATTTTAGTTTCGCAAGCTGCATTGCACTCTACATAGTAATGTCAACTCTATTAGCATACAGATTGATCTTAATCTACATGAGCAACTCAATTCAACACACGTTTTCGTCTAACTTTCCATAAGATTTTAGGATTTGGCAAAGAGCACCTGCATTTAAATTCATTTGACGATTTGAAATTGGTAGATTGCAGTAAGTTTTCCAATACGGTTAAAATCAATGTAGTGCAAAAACTGGCTATTTGTACGCGACTTGTGCGGTCTTTAGTGCTTACGTAAATATAGTCGCATTGAATGTAGCTAAGTTTTAAATTAATTTATTTTAATAGGCTAGGTTTTTTTGCAGTTTTTCTACCTGTGCCTATGCTATGTCTACCTAGACGGTGCTTGGTTATATTAAAATGCATCTGATCAATTAATATTTAAAGCACTAAGTCAAGCATGAATTGTGTAACAGGAACCAATCCAAAGTCGTGCAGTAGCTTATCTTGATCACTGCGAGTTAGGTTGCCTGGTAAGGTAGGTACACATAAAACGATTAGTTACTCTTAATTAATTTTAGAATGGAACAATTAAAAATGACATTTAATTGAAACCCGAGAACAATAAACGTATTATCGGTTATTTATTTTGACATACAAATAACACGCCAATTTTCCTTATAGTTTTAACGAGTGTGAAGAACAAATTAGGCATGCATGGTTTATTTGAGGAAAATAGGTATAGGTAGGTAATAATCATCATGTTTTTTTACGTCTATAAATATATGACACACTTGTTTATTGACTCAGCTTGCCTACTTACATCTCTTATGTGGTCTTAAATATTAACTTTTCATTACAGGTATTTAGTGGATAATATTAAAAATTGATCTTTGCCTCAGAGCGAAATTCTACCTTCAGTTTAGAATGCACCAGTTAATTAAGCAATTATGGTTACTTGTTTCCATGCAAACGTATATATGTATGTAATTAATGATAAGCAATACAACAATAATTAAATTAAAGCAGTTGGTCAGGTGTGGTGCGCTACTAAACTTGAAATAGACTCACAATCAAATTGTAATGGATTGCTCACTGATATGCTTTCCACGGTTGAATGGATTTACTGAATGAGTGTATTCCGATAGCCGTTGTTTTTTGTACTACTACGTAATAACATTTGTTAACAGACAATCGCTAATGGTTATAATTACCGACGCGTGTTAAAATAATTTGAATAAATTTCAATTTAAACAAGGTTAATATATATTGCATTTGCATAAATTTTGCTACTAGTTAAGTAGATTGTTACGGTTTGATTTTCGTATTTACCTAAGTATTCAACATACTAGAGTACAATGTAATGTGCACATTTGTTATTGTAACTTTACTAAATCAATGAAGACTAATTCATTCTTTTCTTCACAGAGGCCCTAAAAATGATTTTGAAATCATATTTCGTAACTTTAATAAAGTACCTTTGCAAAATTTCTGCGAACTAAATACATATTTTTACCTTTTAAAACAACGGCCAGGTTGATGTTGCAACGTTAATCTGTAATGAGGCGCTTCTAACGTCGACGTTTTCAAGATCAAATCGCTATCAGCGCGATCTCGGTCATTGGCTTTTTAACAGACTTCATTACTGTTACGTAACAACGATTTCATTCATAGCTCAATTTTAATTACTTTAATACTTTATTAGCAATCATCTGATAGATCTCGATAAATTGTATTCGAAGAAAAGTAGGTTATTAGGTAGGAATCATGCACGTTAGACTTACTTACTAGCTTAAGTTTATTGCCAAGGATGTTATGAGCATTATGAAAAAGTATTTAGGCAGATTAATGTCTAGATACCATAAAGCTGAATGCATTGGCTCAATGCCTTCATAAAGTTGTCACGAACATGTAATGAGGTTAAGCTCTAAGTTAGGCAACCTCTTTGCTTTTCATTGTTATGAGTAGGCTGTACATTTAATATATGTCCTTAGTAAGTCACGAAAGAGTTACAAAAAATAAATAAATGGATTGTTTAATTTATTTATTAATACAAACATTAGCAGTGAAAGGAGATTTATCTATTCGTCGTGTTTGATAACTATGCTATAAATACTATAGTAGCCGGTGACTAGTGTTCGTTAGATAGCTTAGTGTTTATTATACAGGAACCTGAATACCTCTGGAGTTCGGTTAGAAAGGGTGCGAAGTTACTTCGCTTATCTAATGCCCGCTCTAAACTTTATAGTTAAGTTTACGTATACTTGCTGTGAATGTATTTAAATATATCTAACCATCGGTATGCTTGATTCATCATATGCTAAGCCTTTTTCTCTCCAAAAACACTACTAATTTATTTGCACAGAGTTTTACTAAAATTCCAATTAATTTTCAAGCCGGTATAACTACAAAATGCAGATAAAGTTTAAAAATAAATATTTCTCATTAAACGAAGCAGACTTACCTACGTTTGCTCCGCCTATTGGCTGCCTATTGTCTTATTTATTATTTATTAGAAACTAGCTCCCTGAATCATTGTTCATGAAAGCCCTGAACAAAACTAATTTAATACTTTTTAATTAACCCGTAATTTACAATGATAGCTAAGATTAATAGTTAATGTCAAGCCATTTGATATGATAGTATCATTAGTCATTTTTATAGTGTTAGATAGAAATGAATTATCTGTCGATCTTAGTTTTGGAAGTGGCGTGGCAGCCACCGAGGTCGTATTACGTGTAGGTATTATTTGAAAGGGTGTGGCTTGTTCAATTGTCCGTGGTGCAATTGTCCGTTCCGCCTTAAATACGCACTATTTGTGGGTGACCAGTAACCATGCACGATATTACTCGAAACTAGTGAATGGCTCAACCTCGTGAATAGCTAAGCTACTCTAGTTATTAAATTCGCGATACAGTCTTCACAAAATTTGCCTGCAAGCTAATTATTCCATGACGGGATGTAATGCATTTCTCTAACGCCTTTTAACGATCGATTACCTAGATAGATTCGTAAGGCCGTCGGTGTATTGTAATACAGACAATTTAGCAAAGTTATAATTGTAGGCAATTGATTTATAAACAGGCAACATTATTCATTGTGATTTATGAAAGTACTGTTGTCATTTTGCTTATAGAATTTAAACGACTTTCAATTCTCTACAAAACAGAATGTATAAACTAAGTTGTGTTTTAATTACGATAGGAAACTAATATATTTTTAAATAAATAATATAAATAAATAAATTTTTATTTTATTTACACGGATATTTATTGAACAAACTACTTACCTTATGTTTTTTTAATAAAGAGAAGCTTTCAAAAGAAAATCGCTAATACTCTTGACCATTAAATTGGTGAAGTGTTTCCGGAAAATAGTAGATGTTGGTGTAGTAACATACTTGTAGAAACAGATACAAACGCACATATTCCAGTTGCGTGCTAAGTGCATGGTAATGTATGCTCTCTAGTACTTTATGAGCACTTGACTTGAAGTCTGTCTGTATGCTCGTCTGAACACTAATGAGTCTAATTATATGTTAGGTAGGTAGTTTGGCTGGTTTGGCTATTATTTTTATTTCGCTGTCTCTTCTGTTTTTTTAATGAAAAAGCAACAAATGGTAATAAGAGCAACAATTCCCATAACTTTCGAGACAATAGATGGTTATGTAATAATAACATAACTTCATTGAAGTTTAATGTTCAGATCCGCATGTGTGTACGTGCATATTTAAACGTGCGTACGGAGTAGTCAATTTTCACATTTTTTTTAGGGGACAGTGTATTCTCCACCAGGCATGATCGTAATTGGTACTTGAGAAACCACTGAGTCGACATCTGCACCACTACATAGTATAAAACAAAGCTGCTTTCTCTGTTCCTGTATCCCTAAGTCGCTAGATAATTATAAGATGACAAAGTACTTAATTAATTCGATAAATTGTTGATCATAAATTCTTTATCCATACTTTTCAGGTACGAAGCGTGTACTTCCCCCGCGAGTTGCTGCGCCCCAGTTCTCTGCTCACCAACTTAGTGCTGGATGATACCAGGTCTACCTCATCTAGGCTGTCTTCATCGTGCGATCATCTCTTCGCTTACATCAGTGATACTGTTGCACCAGGTATGTAGGAACTTCATGAATATGACAAGTATTTTGATTCTATCTCACCTAAAATGCAAGAACATTATGGAGATACTTTTTCATTTATCAAAAAATCTGGAAAACTTTAAAACCATAAAAAGCAAACACGCTTGAGGATGAAGAGGCATTATGTAATAGGCAAAGTTCCTTCTGCGTGCTAATTATAATAAGCACTAGGTATATACCTATTAGTTAATTAATGATCTTAAATTAATCAACGACGGTCCAGATCTCACTGCTCAAAAGATAAGAGACCTTCTTTTGGCAATTGCCTAGTTAACTTTCGCATTTAAAACAAATACATCAAGAATCATAAGCTAGTCATTTTGTATATTATGTAAGTACGTACAATGACGCGTAGAGAAAGTGAAATTAAGTAGAGCAGTTCGATAACCTAGCTTTTTAGAACTACTGACCAAAAAATACATTGATAAATTAGGTATTCATAATCCATGATTGATTGAAGAGCTCGGCTTGAATTAATTGAAAAAAAATGACGGCTCAAAAATATCCTCATCTGACCTCATAGTCAATTACATAATGACACATCTGATAACTTGGATCTCTATAGTCTTCATTCCATTTTTTCTTCTTCCAGAATAAAATAGGTCAAACAAATCATCGATTAATTTAGTAATGCTCAATTTACTCTTAAGTAATGGGCAGTGAGAACCTCTTAATTGTATCTCCTAACTCTACATTCCTTATACATTTTCGCACGTTTTTTGGGTCCACATAAGTAGGCCACATTACATTGTGCTTGTTAAACTACAGTTTTTCGGCGTCATTGTGTTCAATGTTTATGTTTTAGTCAAATTGATTATTGTTGTGGTTTCACCCACGTATTACGTTGTAATATAGGCTATTACGCTGTTAAAATTAAAGTAATAACATAGTTTTGTACGAACCTTGATTAGATATAAATATCATTCCAAAGACTCCTGCTATATGGAGGTAAATAAACAACGCAATTCCATAAATAACATTCGTTTTTGTTGACGTGTAAAAACTTAAACTGATACTTCTATAAGGTATGAGTAAATTAAAGAAAAACGCACGGAAATTAATGGAAATTTTATAATAGGTAGTATTCATATTCGTTCCCAAAAAAGCGTGTATTTGTACGATATCAAAACGTAATTTACTTAATTGTATTAATGATCAAACAAGTCATGTGGAACTAAGTGAAACTCTGTTCATGCATAGTTAAAGATTTTTTTCGATTTTAAACCTCATAGCGTGCATTTAGTACCCAGGTATCATATCAGAAAAACAATCATTACTAACGAGCAGATATTTAAGCGGATGAAATCGTTTAATACAAATGATGACCACTTTGAATACCCATTGCGTATTTATAGTGCACATTAATCATCACACAATTAGGGGTAATCTTTGCTAAGTAGTACATTGAATAATTGCAAGTTTAATGCTCATGTTTCAGTGTTTAAGATTAGTGGTCACCCGAGCGTGCTGCCTCAATCAAAACGCTGCTTTCTCCGAAAATATGATGCAACCGCTAACGTACGCAAAGTCGCAACAATTACTAATTAAATTGACAGACCGTGGTATTTCTCTAACTGTAGCATTGCATAACAAGAAACGTTTAGTGTCAACGTACAATTTAGAGGTAGTGCCCTCTCAAATCATAGGAACGGTAAGGATTCTACACTTTCGCAAACACGAACACCTAATTTCAAACAAATCAATCAAAACACGTATGTCTAGCTAACAAATTATATTATCATTAAAATATTTGCACCTAATAGTTATGCAGCATAACATTACTTGTTATTTTGGTTTTTCAACTCAATTGCGTGACAGCAATCAACGTTAAAAATTTCGAGTTCCAACCGCGACTGACCGCGACTTTTTATTGAACGTCGTGTGGATCAAGAACGCAATTCATGAAAACCGGTTCATATATAAATGGAAATCGTTAAATTTTAATACTGCTTGATCGTGATCCTGGAATTTTAACAATGACCCGCAAAAATATTTTGAACAAGTACAAATGTAGAAAATAAGCTTCTGGCCTCTACTGATCTCTAACTAGTACGATCAACTAAATGATAGTTCGAAAAAGGATTGCATAGCACCGTTACCGTTACTTATCTATCATGTCGTATATAGCCTATAACCTCCAACTAAAATTCCCACAATTGATATGTATTTAAAGCTAGCATGGGAAGGCGATAGATTCACACACTACCTCTAGATACTTTATCTTTAAGTTTGTTGCCACCATGGGAACGATACTAGAAATACAAATTACATGAGCTTATTAAGACTTTGACCTATTGTAAATAATTGTAAATTAGTTATTTTAAGTGTAAGTCTTTAATTTTGTATGTTTTCCTTATTTTCAGGTATCATCGTGTACGATGGTCGTCGCGACAACGCATGGAGAGTGACGCACGCGTCCATGTACCCCGACCCCGACCTGGGCGAGTACGACATCGGCGGAGAGAGGTTCACCCTCATGGACGGCATCGTTGGGCTCGCTCACTCCCCTGCGCAGGGCTTGCTCTACTACCAGCCATTGGCTACCGACAGGTAACCTTTCCGATCCCAGATAACAGTTGTATATGTAGACGATGTTATGTCAGGGGCAATGATCGAGATACAAAAATGCAAATGCACTTCCTTGGAGACTAGAAATAAATGAAAGAACCTGCTTCAATTATTTATAAAAGATTTATAGCTTTGAAAAGACTTATATCAAATACCTCCAATAATTAAGTTCACCTTGAAATTTAATGCAAAAAACTTGACTCATAAATCTTTCAAACAACAAAGGTGGTGTAATAATCCATTCAATACTTCATTAGGTTCTATTAGAATTTTTATGTAATGGTTCTGTGGGAATGTACGAAAGACTTACCGCAGCCCATAAAGGGCTTAAGAAAGAAACATGGTGGGTTTTAGTTAACCTTTCGGCTGTCGACCTTCAAGACAATCCCTCACGCTGCACCCACAGCTGGAGGGGTCATTTGATGATTTCCAAAATTTAAGTTTTTTTGTGTCTTGGTTGCAGATTGTTCAGCGTATCTACCGCAGTGTTGGCATCAGGTCCCCCGGCCGAGGGTACTGACTTGCCGGTGAACCTGGTGGGCCGCAAGTCCTCGCAGGGCCTCGGTGTGGCGGTAGACCCGCGCGATGACACCATCATCTTCAGCCCCATGACAGAAACAGCCATCGCTGCCTGGAACCCCATCACTAACTCGCACAAGTAATTGAAAAGAATTTAATTACCTACTACATAGATTTCCTTACGGAGTAATATAGGGGGATATGTCCCTTTACTTCTCTTCTATAAATTAGGTCAAATAGATTAATTAGGGATCGGTCAGTGCAGGAACAAAATAATATTCAAGAACTGTTGGACTAGTTTTAGTAAAGTTCGTGCGCGCTTTGTTTGCTTGCTAATGGAATAATTGGTATAAATGTCGATGATAGTTTATTATTATTATTGACTTGTCCTAGAGTAAGTCAATTAACCCAGAACCGGAGTTTTTGGGTTATTTACCCACTTTGTAAAAGGGCAACGACTTTGGACGATTACGGGAATGGGAATTATGTTGTCGATTTATGAATATTATGAATTTAAAAAAAATACTTGACCTAATTAAACTTTTTAAAACTATGTCGTAGCTGACGCCTACGCCGTAGCTACTACGAGTTTCTGCGTCAATTTGTATGAGTAGATATTATCTTGTTCGTTGTTACAATACAAATTTCAGTAACTGACATGACTTGCTATTATAGTCAAGATATACTCATTCAATGCATCAGTGAGTAATACAATCGATAAATAATTTCCATGAATTTTCCGACACGGAATCTCCGCCCCATTGCGTTTACTATTTCCCTGTAATTCATACAGGTACGTAGTAGAAGTTAATGATAGTTTGTAGCCACGACGGTTGATAACTAGGTGCGGATTGATTTCAAGACTTATTGATAAAAAACGTTTGTAAGAGTAAAGGTAAAGTTTTCCTTTAACGAGGCAGTTTTTGCTCAACATCGTGGGAAATTCCGATAGATTGCGGTAAGGTGAGGTTATGATAAAAGGTCGTACAAACTCTTGCAATATAGGATACAGCAAAATCGTAATTATCTACATTTCTTACTTAACACAGTTAACATATTTTTGTAAATATAATAAAGATATTATGTTTTTTTCTATCATCGCAGGGTACTGGCCCAGGACGCGGAGAAGCTGCAGTTCTGCGCGGAGGTGCGGTGGGCGGAGCGCGACAACGGCGCCGTGTGGGCGCTCTCCACGCGATTCCACAAGTTCTTCCGCCGCTCTGCATCCAAGCACGAGGTCCGTATACTTCCTCCACTTTATTCTGGAAATAAAGTTCTTCATGCTTAAAGCTCAATTAAATTACTACCTTTGTAGACCCATAGCTTAGTTTCAGACGAATGCTTAAAGATATTTGGCTCGATACATCTTTAGAATGATATCAAACTGAATCTCTCATCTGTATTGATCTCAAAATTCGCAAAGGTTTTATTTTTTTCCTTAAAATGTTTTTACAAAAATAAAAAGAACAAAATTGGAATAGGATTATTGTCGCCCACACCCAAAGTTTTGGATATTTTGTTTTGATACTTTGTCCTCTCCTCACCAGACGAACATCCGCATCCTGCGCGTGGTAGACAGCGGGTTCGTGTCCCTACAGCCGCACGTGCTGCGTCGCGCCGCGCGCCAGTTCAACGCCACGCTCGGCCACTAGCGTCATATCACGTCTACTGACGTCACCACGCCTCCTGACGTCACCACGTCCCATGCATGGAGAACAAAATGCAAAGCGGAGATGTCATAAAACAAAATCTCCTAAGAATATTGCGTCGCCAAAATGCGGGAGTTCGGCGGACGAGGTACGACCTCGTTCGCATTCTTTGGAACCCGCCTGCCTTGTGGCATCTCCGCTCATCTTTCTTCCTCCGTGGTCCTATGACGTCATGACGTTCACTGCCAAAGTATCACAACTTCCACGCGACAGTTAAACATATAGCTCTATTGTTTAGCGCTGGTTCAAATAAATGTGTTCAGGATGTATTAGAGCTAAACTGTACCTAACGATACGCTTGTTAGTTACCGGACACAGTTTCCATATTCATGGGCAGTCTTAGTTTGTTAAGGAGTATTGCTGGTTGCTGAATGTTCAGTTCAATCTGCTATATAATAAAATTAAGGGATTAAATTAATATTTTTAGGGGTTAACTTTCTAAGGGCTAAATATTGCAGATTTGCTGAACAGTGGTGCTTTCTGAAAAATATGCGGAATGCTAATCATTTATTTGTAAAAATTGGGTAAGTGCGATCGCAAAATAGCAGTTCCATAACAATGTGTAGTGATTAATAAGAGCAACTGAGACATGCAAAAAAACAATAGCACTAACCTGCTTTAAACAAACATTCCGAAACTTTTTTTTGGTAACCATCCTATCATAATTACATTTTATGCAACGCACGCTTAGCAAACAATTTGGCAAACATGCACGAATAAAAAACTTAACACTTTAGCGAGTTATTAATTCAATAGAACGCGGTCGATTGTCTCAGTTGCTTTAAGATTATATTACCTATCGCTGAGGTTATTGAACTGATATTCGTTTGCAGAATCGTGGCTTGTACTAGCGCTAACTAAACGCGTTGCAAAAGGGGAAATAAAACCGAGTTCACGCAAACATTATTCTGAAGGAATATTATGTTTTGCGGAATATATTTTATTTATAGTTTATGTAGGGTTTGTAGATAATTGATATTAACGTATTTTGTCGTTTAATTCATTTAGTGACGTAGGTTGTTCTAAACAGACCAATCGTGAATAGGTTTCAGTTACGTTTATCTACATTACTTACTCCGTATAAATGCATCGCTTGAATACTTATATCTGTGTCATGTTGAAGTCACTGGTTTACTATTTCAAACTACATTAGGATTTTGTTTGTTAGAACAACAACATTTGACAGATTTTAAGCAGTGGCTATACAGACATAGTTACTTGTATTCGCTCGCGATTTGTGCTATTACTTTTCTCTCAACAAAAATATATTTCGTGTTTCATTAATTCTTAGAATATTTTGATTAGAAAATTAACTGTTCAAATTACTCGGTCTGTTTGATACAAAGGTGATGAGAAGAGGCTACTTTAATAATTTCCATTTTAATTTATTTACGTAAATACATCACGGTTGGATTCTAGTTAGAAGTGTGAATGTGTGTTTTTGATATGTTGAAATGTTTGGGTAGAAATTGGTTTTTTATTTCACATAGTCTTTCCTCCCTAATTTCTGTTATATTGTGATCTTACATATTTTATTTCCCTCATTATTGTGATAAATATACTCAGCCACTTGAAGCTTATACCTTGCCTCTTAAACCGAAGCTTATATTTTTATTGAAATAGTTTAGTTCAAGAACAGTCGTAACTTACTAACAACATATTGGAACATGGTATAAGTTTATTAATTTTAAGGGTTATGTCTACTTGATTAAGTCATCATGTACTAACTTAATTAAGTAAAGAAAACAAGTAGGACATTTCAGGGTTACGAACTATAATCTAGAAATACTCGAGCAAGGCTTTCTCTCGTGCCATAGCGTTATGGTATTCAACCTTATTTTATGTCAACTTGTAAATAAATACAGCTCACGCTAGACTTATTGGCTGTCACTATGGATAAGAAGAAGAAAATAAAGATATTACATTTCATTTAATAAATAATCATTGTCTTTCGATAACCCGTCATATTCAGACATTAAATTATTTTTTATGATCTTTTAATTATAACTTAGGGTTTTTTTTTTATAAAATCCTGCGTCAAATGCTAGAAACTTATTCGGTTTTATGGGTTTATCCACAAGTGAATCTTTATCTCTCTTCACATTAACTGATAAAACATTAATAAAAATGCATTATCGATAGGTCAATGAAAGTTCAAAACAACATGGGCATTATTTTTTTTGTCGTTTGGGTTTCCCCGTTCATTGGGGTACACATACATTCTTTTATAAATATTTACACAATCATTTACGTAGAACGTCTCTACGAATTGTAATGTTTGACCAATGACTATTTTTACGATGTAGTAACTTCAAAATAATTCCTGGTATCAATGGTTGGTATTCATAACTCATGCAAAAAATATTGGTAGATAAGTATAATCTTCTCAGGATTTCATTAAGAATATTCCTAGAGTTTCTTTGATGATATATCTAAAATTAATTTCAGTGTCCTTACGTTATTTCTATCAGTTAGTGTGACCAGCCCTTTCGAATAAAGTTGAAGCTAATGAATCCTTTTAATAAATAAAGATATTTTCTTCTCTAAAGTTTGAATACTTACGTTGTTTTACGTTTTCGTTTTAAATAATGCTCCAGCTTCAGTAAATACCCACGGCATTACCATTTATGGTTACCATTATATGTAAATAATATTCATTCATTCAATACAACTTAATTTAGTGGGAATACGTTCTACCACAGCTTTTTAATTATAATATTAAGTTAACGACTTTTATTCCGACATGCATTGAGCATTTGGCCTAACTCTGTCTGTTAATTTATAAACAGGAATATTTTCGAAAAAAAAGTTTGCCTTCATCTCTTTAAAGTGAAACAGCAAGAATTAATTTTATGTCTGACATCATTCTTATTATCAATGTTCGTTTTGCCACAAATAAAAAACATTATTATTGTAACCAGTTGTAAATCAAGTGATTGTGGTTTGAGAACCAGTCAGGACTTTGTAAAATAATAATAGTGTATAATATGCCTATCCTGTGCAATACCTTACGTACACGAATATTTATGTTAATCTGAGTTCGCTTCTACGCTTTTGTAAATTTCTCATTCGCATGTTTGTGCTTATTTATAGTTCTATGTACTTAAGTCTTTTGGATACTTCCACTTACATGCTATTTTATATTTTGATAATAAAAAATCAATTAATAAAATCTTGTTTTATTTACTGACCTCTTTAGTTGAGTATGTAGAGGGACAAAGATGTAATTTACCGAAGTCGTTGTTTTGGTTCTATTGCCAGCCAATACACACGATTGAGTCAAGTATTAAGTTCTGTATTGTTCGTGTATTAATTGACGGAATCCTTCAGTATTCTGCTTACATTGTTTCAACTAATCAAACGACTTCAGTATCGTTTCAGAACACCGACATTGTTGGTAGGGAAAAAACGGCCGTGTTGTTTGTAGTCAATTAATTTTGACACACTAATTAGCATCTGAATAGGAAATTATTACGGCGAACCTCAAAACCATTTAACGAAGTACTGCATTAGCAATTTTAACAGGTTTTTGTAAAATTGATAATCCATTAACAGTTAGGTTAATTGGTGGTGTTATTACGGTCAATAACGACAGGCACGCCATTATCATATTATTCTGAAATAATGTTCAGTTATGTAATTTATCAGTCCTTTTGTTAATATGCCGATGATGAGTTGCTGGCTCTCGATCTGTGAGTGTTGTAAGTGCTAAAATATTTTATGTGCACCATAGACCATTACACACCATTCCATTAAACCTCTACTATTAGTAGTACTGGTGCTAATATCCTTGGACCGTAATTTAAATATCGAACTCTAAAAAAAGGTAGGTAAGTAGATAGCCTTTTTATATTTGCTTGTCACTCTGCTATCGACCGCCCTAAAAATGAATAGAAAATAAAAGTTAATGACGAGCTTAATTTCAGTAGAATACATCCTGGCACTGCAAGCGAGTTCGTTGCTACAACATTAAACGTAGGTACTTAGATGTTGTTCAATGGATATGTATAAAGCTGAAGTGAATAAAGCTTCGATCAAAAAAGAGTAAAGCAAACCAGTAAATAAATAAATTAAGCCCTCATCAGATACCCATATCTTGCGAGTTTATGTATGAACATTATTGTTGGAAAATTGCCCCTCATCAATGCGTAACTACATACATATTTGTCTAAGCAATTATTTATGTAATGTTAGGGGAATTTTCAGGCCCATTCATGATTCATACAAAACGATAATACACGATGAACTACCTACTCATATGTTTATCTGTTGTTCTATTATGATACCAATTATGGACGCCCCATCGCTCGCAGTCAAACAACTTTAGTAAAATTAATTGCGAACGTGAGTCGTGATGTTTATGACGGCACAGAGATGAACAGATGTATATACCTACCTACATATAGATTTGCATAATAGATGGTAGTGTAGAACACACGCAATTAGCCATTATGTTTATCCTAAAAACAAAATGGTGAGCCGTGACATACGCCAGTTTAGGAGGAAACTGTGGATCCCAAATTCAACAAAGCAAGTCAATTACCCAAACCTGTAGTACAAAAAATCTGGGTTTCCCTTACAAATAACAACAAAAATGTGTGAAGAAACAGGTTTCCTGTTAAAGATACTTGTAGTAAAATCGGTACAGACCTCCGCTTCATCGAATTAGCAAATCGATTGTTTCCATTAAGGCGACTACATATTTATTGTGTTCTTTAATAAACCTTCTCATGACAGAACTTGAAATAGATAGAGGGCGGGCTCATCAATGAAAAAAATAAAGATTTATTTAATTAAATAAAGACTAATTTTCCATTCTCCGATTAAGCGTGGATATGTAGATAGGTAGGTACATAATGTAAAAACGACATATTCATTAGTATTGGGAAAAGGCTGAGCAGATAATTAATTACCATTGTGAATTAATTAGCATTATTTACCACTGAATAAGAAAATTGCCTATAAGAAAAAATATCCATTTGAATAAAATTGCAATTCTAAAGTAGGCACCTATATATTCTTTGTGCATTCACAATGACATACATACGGTATGATCACTAAGCCTATAAACTGGGATCGTGAAGTCGTGCGTTAGGCACCGGGTTTTCCAGGGAAAACCCTAATCCGATTTGTCATTAGCTAACTTATGCCTAGAAAGTCATTGTTAGTTATACGAATTCTAATTAAAATTTATTTATGAATGCTAATGGGTATTTTGTACCTGTGTACCTCTGATTTGTACCTGTGTACCTCTCTTTCGTACTCATTCAGTTATTCTATTGTTCGTTGCCAATCCTTTCATGGTACAACGGTTGGACTTATTAAGATAATTTTAGTATGGATAGGTATAGATGGAACTGGGATGACAGTTTACCCAGAAGTGTGAAGTGGTTTCTTCGTAATGCGAATGAAACCGTGAGAAACAGTAAGTATTATATAAATAAGTGGGTACTGTTCCAAAGGGAAAGTATTTTTTGTATAACATTTTATACATACCAAAACAAAAAAAAGGAAATCAAACAGTGCAATTTATAAAAAGAATATAAATAAAATTCAATAGACAATAAAAGTTTTTTTCAATAATGTAGCGGATAATGGGTCGGTATAATTGCAGACCAATCAGTCACGTGGGAATATTTTCTTTTCATAATTTTAATGAGAAATGCCATAAATTCATCATTATACCAATTAGTATAATTACATGCAAAATTATAACTGATAGGTTACAAACGGTACTAAACTTATTTTACTGGCTACTATTTGGATATATGAAACTCTATTATTTAAAACCAAGCCCTTGAAATTTGAAAGCGTAAGTCAGAGAGAGTAATGAGTATTTATTTATAATGATTTCTATGGAATTCCACCTGCGTATAGGTACATTGTTAAAATAGACAGTAATGGAACTATTGAAAAAATCCAGTCATGCGTTTAGTATATTCGCATTTTATAACATAGAGAACGTGACAAGAAATAAGTATATCTGTCACAACCCATTGTAATTTTCAAAATGTAGTGTAGAATTTGATCCGGCTTTTGTTAATTATCCGAATCGAATAATATAGTGTTTCCATTCGATTGGGAATCGATATTCGCTGGTCATTTTGGAGCCCTCTTTCAAACAAAACCTACTTCCTCGTTAAAATCGTGAAGTGAAGTTTTCGTGAAATTAATTTAGAAAAAACTAAATTAAATTACCAAATCTATCAAATAATATAAATTCTTGCAAGATTTTTCTATGATGACAATTAATAGGTTGCGGGGTCATTAAATATCAATTAAGTTTGCATTAATTTAAATACTAATTTAGGATCATTATTAATGTTTCACTCAGTTTGTCCAGAGTGTTATAAGTGAGATGGTTTGAGAGTGTTCTAAAGATATATTTTAATATTTTTTGTGATAGTGTACCAGGTGTGTAGTGACGTGTAAGTAGCGACTGCATGTGGTGCATGTAAGGCTTCGAGTGCAAACGCTATGGTGTAAGGAGGAAATCGCTGAAGATGCGCGCCACACCTTTCCGGTCAAATACGATTGACGGCATTTATTTATAGCATTTTGACGGCTTTCGCAACAGTTCACGTTTGTCTCTCGCGGGAGACACCCGCATATTTTTAAATTTTTTGAATAAGTAGTTTGACAATTTTTTTAACATCATCAATATCAAAGAAGCTTGATTCGATTCAAGAAAAGGTATGTAACGTTTTCACACAAAATATTCATAATATACTTATTTTTTGTCATGGAAAAAAATAATCAAGGTATGATTACGGATGTGAGGCACATTATATCTCCGTAAAACAAAAATGTTTTCAGTAACGCATGCGTACGCGCAGCTTCATTGTTACGGCTTATGCATTATTTATAACGGCGTTTTAAGCATTTAAGGTTTGTTTAAAATTAAGTAGTTTTGGCAAGGTTAAATATTAAGTCTGATTATCATTCAATTTTTGAATATTTGTGAATTCTTGCAATAGCTATAAAATAAAAAAAAGCAAAAAATGCCACGTGTGGAAAGTACCTTTAATTGTTATATATTTTGTTTTGCTACTTTGTATATTTGTCAATATTTACAAAAAAAAAAAACATTTTTAATTCCTGTATATTATGACTTGCAAATATTTCCGCATACTATTCTTGTTGTTCAATTAATATGCTCATGTTTTTTTCATTATTAAGTATCTATCATATCATACTTCTTATTGAGTAAATAATGACATAAATATCCCAGATGCATCAGAGTTTATGAACATCTTGCAGTAATAAG
Organism: Helicoverpa armigera; assembly: GCF_030705265.1. NCBI lineage: Eukaryota > Metazoa > Arthropoda > Insecta > Lepidoptera > Noctuidae > Helicoverpa > Helicoverpa armigera. The sequence goes on from NC_087121.1 coordinate 6,824,018, forward strand.
TAGGTACGTGACTCTAAGTTATATATTTTGTTGACTATCGCGCCTATAATTACCAACGTTTAAGAGCGCTCATTCCTAGGTTAGCTGCGTTCGTGACTATTTGCAAATTTTGTTCTTCACTTAGACAACATGTCTGAGATTTAACGACTGTGAAAAAACTCCGGTAGGCATTCAGATTATATCTAAGAATGTGGTTTAGTCACAATAGAGTGTTTAGATGAACGGCTTGTTATCTTCCAAAAGGTTTTTTTTGCAAACTAAAAAATATGATATTAAAAACATTTCGGTCTGTTTCCCGCGTTTTCAACTATCAATGTCGTAGTCCAGAATGGTTACTTAACCGCGGAATAAAAGTAGTTAGTTATTTCCGTTTTCAGGGCTCTCATTAGCGCCATTTTCGCAATCAGTTTTTTTTTTATATCGTACCAATGTTGTTCAACCCGCATAGGACACGATTCCGGTACTTACATTTTTATAGTTTGATAATTTGTAGGCTCAAGTTCAGCGATAACATTACACTTCATTCTTCTGAAAACAACAGTTTATTTTGTCAATGTTACGTGAAAATAGTAAACTGTCGTTTTAAGAAAACTGAAGTAGGTAGAGGTATATCTTGTCAATGAACTTGGGCCTAAATGATCAAACTAAAAAATGTTGTCGGTGAACTCGGGCGTTGTGTTCGGGTCAGGTAGCAGATCTCAAACGTTGTTTATTTCCTCTCATTAATATTACTAACAGCATTTGTTTTAATGATGTACCTGCTTGTTCAACAATCTAATCGTTTAGGTACCTAAGTACTTATAAATTGAAACGCATGTTAACGTATTATCATTATGTCTGTTAATTGTAACCAGTTATTGCTCAACAAACTGGAATATCGAATTTCACAAAGTACATAATTATTATGTTTAGGTACTTGGGCATGTGACATCTATTGATATGTTCATATCATATACTTAGCTAATTAGTTTCCAGCGTTACACATACCTACATCAACCAAATAGCATTTTTAAGAAACATATCAATTTAGGCAATTATCTTAAATGGATAATTACGAAAACTTTAATTCTTGAATTCATAGAAAATTACGAACAGCATTGCATTTGCGCGCGTGTTTTTAAAAATTGCATGCTCCTATGTATTTATGCAAGTTAACATAGAAACGTAATGGTACAAGTTATCGAGCTCTAGAAATACTAAGCACCTAATTATCTCACGTTTTAGCAATACATGAGAGGTATATCTATTGATACCTAATTCTTTGACACAATTTATTTGTGAGATGCAAATGCTCATGTGACATTCAAAACAAACAAATGTCACTTGCATCTGAAATGCAACAAAGAACATTTTAATTAAAATGTTTAAAAGATAAATAGTTTAAGTTTATATATAAAGTGTGTATAAATAATTCAAAATTTGCCGTGACTGAAGGACTGAATTAAATCTGAGTGATGAATTAAATCGTAAGAAGTATAATTGAATGCAATTAAAAGGCATCTTTACGACGCTATGAAATCAAGTACTTATTAATTTAGTAACTATAAATGTTTTATGAGTAGCATGCGCAGAACATAATCTAATAAATTATTTATTCTAAAAAATCAATACAATAACAATATACGAAACCAACAAAGCCGGAATAAGGTAGAGATTAAATATTAATTATTATTATTTTGATGTCCTTTACGTTGAAAATATTTTATTAGATTATTATAATGCTTCTATTAGTAATCATTAAATTATAAAACCAGTTAAAATTAAATTATGAGCATCGTTAAAGTGTCTTTGTGAAGGAACGGCTGCACTTGTGCATACCTACTATATCTCTCTCCACGTTCACTCGCCGTAGTTCCTGCATATAATTACTTAAAAAAATTGTATTTGTATCCACCTGTACAAATAAAACATTTTTGGAAACAGTGTATTCATAGCACCATAGCATAATTCATATTTTTGCTTCATCCGACACGATATTTATGGATAAATAAATGCCACAGTCGCGCGTCAGACCGGCTAGCTAATTATTTGCCGTGACGTCACTATTCGCTATTATATTGTTTAGGTTTTTATTACAAGATAAACTCTCAATATTGTAAAACATAATAAGGAAGATGCCACACCAGTAAAAACCTACCAATATCTACAAAGTCATGTAGATAAAAATATCACTTCGCATATTTCAACTTGAATAAATAATAAATTAAGATACCAGTACCAATAGACATACGAAGTTCAAAATAACATCATAAAGTTGAATTTTTTAACTGTGAAACATGTTTTGATTGTTTCTAAAAAAATAATATACTTAAGTAGACACAGGAATATCGAAAAACAATTGGAATAATAAAACCTACTTAGTCTGTGTATCTCGATAGGTACAACTCGTCTCTTACCATCAGGTTAGATACGGCCGGTTATGCATGCACCTAAAATCAATGAAAAAATATAAAAATGAAAAACAAGGAATTAAGTTTATGAAGCCACGCTTTTAGGGTCGTCAACACAAACATCAAAACATTTGATGACTTATAATTTGGATTAAAAAGAACATAACATTAAAGTGCTTATAAGCTCATAACGACATGACAATCATCATTTACAAAAAAAGTTTGTTTAGTAAAAGGTAAATGACCCTTTTGACCTAAGCCTTTATTAGTGTGCTCGTGGACTATGGTATGTTGCTACCGTTATTGATTTTAAATAATTCTTCAGGTCATCAGATGATACCTTCCAGACATACCTCACTTATTAACGACGAGAAATTAATACGAGTAAGTGGGGTATGTCTGCACCAAAATAAGTTGTTGCTTGATAATCTTGTCCCCAAAATTACGAATGCACTTAAAATATTTTTAGCGCTTAAAATGTTTAGCTAGGTACTAGTACTGGTACTTTGTTGTTATGATAATATTGAACTACTTTAAATTGCATTTCATCACAAGTTAAATACTTAGGTATCTACTATTAACACATAAGATTTTTTGCCATTTTCGATTCAATGAATAATGTGGTTCAGGCATGTTCTGAATCATCATATTGTTATTTTTATTATAAAAATATTTATAAGTAAAGCTCTACCAAGTAATTCATATCGTTGTTATTTCACATGGAAGACTTCACCATTTACAGATAGCGTCGTACGCCACCTACCATGTCAAACCATCCAGGAACCCATTGAAATTACATTAAAAAAAAAAAAATATCCAAATGAATTGGGAGAGATAAAGACATGTAGTCAAATACTAATTTAAACCTAAAAAAAACATTTATTTTCTTCCAATAAATAATACGTAGATATTTACACACAAGTCAAACTGATAAACTTTTTTTTTTGACATTATATAATTAATGCATTTCACTGCAAGTATTCATCGGCTGGGTAATTTGGATCGGTAATTTATGTACTTACGTACATAAAACGTTTAACAATGTTAATGCTAATCGTTGCTGATAAGTCAACCATTATTTTCATTAGGTACTTAAGCCGGCGGCTGCCTTAAAAAAGTGGATTAGGGCTTCTGTTTCCGTAATACAAGTATTGATTGTTTTGTAGTCGCGGAAGCATGCTCGAGTAAGTTTTAAGCTTTTCTATCTTAATCACGGGCACAGTGAGAGTACCTAATCATTGGAAAAAGTTTACCGTAGGTACTGCAATACTGTATTAGAAAGCCGATAGAAGGCAATTATTTGAAAAAAAAAGCGATTAGGTCAGTGATCTCAAAAGGTACAAAAATAAACAAACTATCGGAATTCGATAGCAAAATGCGTGTACGGTACCCATGTCGAATTTTCACACGTTTTTGGAAACCGTTAAGATCAAGGGCATAGTTAAAAACAAGACTAAGAATTGAAATGATTATGCGGTACTTATTTATGTTCGCTTCAACCGCAAGCAGAGAAGTACTCACGTACATACGTCTGTGCTTATGTCGATATAAGTTACGAAAGTATAACCAAACAGCAAGCACAAAGTCAAGTCCGGTTTTTTTTGTCAAAATTATCTTCCTCGGGGTTAGTCTAACTTCCCAACAGTGAGATGTTTTCCAATCGGTTAAGTAGTTTGGGAGCCTTTAGGTTATAAAGAAAAATCAATACCTATATGTACATATATGTTAAAAATTTTCCTGTGTATTATATGTATTAGTACAGATAAGAAGCACAAATTGTAGGAGTATCATGAAACAGGTTTATTAATTACGCAGCATTGATTGAAATAGGTACCGCATTAATATTTCATGGCTAGGCGTATTACTTAAAAACCACTTTTATTTTTACCGTTACAAGCTGTAGCAAAAAAGTGCAATTATCGAAGCAACTATAAAAAGAGAAGGAACAGTGAAAGCGTTATGGGGCAGCGGTCCCATGACTTTGGTACGGCGTCGCCATGACAACTGTTAAATACCCATGAAGGATGATAGATCATAATAGATCAAACCGTTAGTTCAGCTTTACATAATAATTCCAATATTCTGTTTCAATAAGTAACTATGTTCAAAATAGGATAAAATTCATATTTTTTATAGATACTTACATACAAATTTATACCACGGGTAAGAACATTCAGCATTGCTTACAAATAACGTAAAGTGGTCGTCTATTTTAATCGCTGGTTTTCTGTAAAATAACCCAAAGTTAGATACAGGAAATGGTACAGTAGAACATGTTGTATTTTATTGATCGTGTCGCTTTAATTGTACTTCATTGTCACAGGGTTAGAAGGTGCCATTGTTTTTTTTTTACTTTATTTTTTATACGTATGTTTATAAAAAATAACAATTATTCGAGAAAATTGTGTTTAGACGCAAGAACGGATCAGTCGATTTGTTATTCTATTAAGACCCTTCAATTAGGACGGTCAGTCAGTAGAACTAATAATATTCACTTATAATAACATAATAGTGGTTTTAAGTTTTAACATAATAGAGCTATTATACTTCGTTTCAATTACAATATGGTACAACAGGATATGTTGATATGAGCGTGGAAAGAAAAATATTGAGACAACTGTGTGAAAATACAATCTTCCTGAATACATACGTGTTAGGGTTGGCACGTTGTCGTTGTGGACAGATCTAAATAGATTGATCCGCAATTGTATCTCAATTATTTGTACAGAATTGCAACGGATATTAAGTGTCGCAACTATTTACTGTGATCAAGCGTTGGGCAGCAACCACGACACCACAAGATTCAGTTAATAATTTGCGTGTAGTGTTTCGTGGTGTTCAAGAGTATTTCGATTTAGATTCAATATTTAAATAATAGGTTTTATATAAGAATGGTGAATTTCAGTACAAAAATTTGTGAAAAGTGGGCGGATTATAATGCGGTGCCATATAAGGAATACCTTCGGAATGGAACCAAATCCTATACAGGTAATTTAATTTTGAAAATAATAACCCGCACATGCGATCTAGTCTTTCAAAAATTGCCAAAAGTACCTACAGCTACACAATATTCGACTTTTTTTGGAATAGTGTAATAGGCATAGTGACTAAAAAAAAGTAATTAGTTCGTATTTTAGATAACCCTGAAATAATGGAAACGTATTTTTTCTTTTCTCGATCTTTGTTGCGTTATATACAATACATAAATATTTAATGTTTTGTGTTTTTATATGTAAATATTTAATGTTAAGTTAAAATAAAAAATATGAGTCCAATATTTCTGGCCTATCGAAAATGTGGACGAATCACTATTTTTTTGTATCGGTCATCACGCCTATTGTTGTTCATATATGCGGTGGAAAGATGAAAATTACTGATCTCTTCAACTCGGTGATATTTTTTTTACTTCGGGGTTCTGTACACCTTTATGAATCCCAAAGGTTTCGCTTGCAACGTTATTTCATAATAAGTAACTATACCTAGAGGTACATAAAAAGTGTTTTGTAGGTTTTGGCATACTGAGATACGGAACCTGTAATGAATCTCTGTCCTTTACTAAATCGTTCATCCGATTGTGATGAAACTTTCCGTTAGTCGCTCTGCCCGTGAAGGTTTTTAGTTCAAAAAAAACATTTCTATTACGAAGCCCGCTAGCCGGCTATGGCTAGCAAGTCAGTTTGTTAAAATCTTTACCAGAGATAGCTATAGCTTGTAGATGCAATATATTTGCTGGAGACGATTTATAAACCATGAAATAACATAATATTATGATTTGCAACTTTGAATCCAGAATAATAAATAAACCTCGGGTCAGGATAATTCAAGTTCATTCAGACATCCATCAATTAGTCGAGATAATAACTAGGTCGCTTGTCACGAACCTGGTACCTGTATAGAATCCTATTGATCGTCAAGGATTTTAATTTATTTAATGTAATTATACAGAAGAAGGCTACAATATTCTATTATTTAAAAGTACATATTTCGTAATTAACTTAGCTAAACTTCATCACAGTTTTGTGTAAATAAACCCTAATGTTCAAGATTTAATCAATGATAATTAAGAAGGATCAAAACCTACGTGTTTCACACTATTCCTTTAAGATGATTGAATCTAAATTATCATCAATTATATCGGTTTACCTTAAATTGTGGCTCGATCTTCGATTTGCTTCAGTTACAGCCCGAATTCCTTCGCTTTCAGTTCAAAATACCGTGTTTTGCGGATTATTACGAATTTGAGCAGCAGTGCAATTATTTCCCTAACTGGGTGCTAGTAATTAAAGTGTCATAAGTTACTTAAGTTCGAATTATTGTACATTAAATCATTACCTCATTTATTTCTGTTAGAGTCGATAATGCAATTTTGTTCTTATTTATCTAATGTACCTAATTAAGTTATGAAAACGATATGCTAGTGGTGTATACTTGAATTATTATTTAAATAATTAATCATTTCCTCAACATATGTATTTAGATATATACCACTATCAAGTGTTTTTATAAATATAATTAATGTTTTAATTTTTTTCAATGTCATGTTGCTCTTGCGAAATTTATTTGTTTTTTTGTTAATTTGTGTTTCATTTCATCCAAAAATAAGCGTTAAGTATTAATTATTCACCGCTGGATAGCTGATAGTTACAGACTCTATTTCTAATAAAGGCTCGCTGGTCATAAAAGTAGGTTTGATGATGCCATTTGAGGATTGCTTGCTGATTATAAACTATGTGTATTTTAGCCGGAAATTTCGTATTTTTTTTGTTCTTAGTTGTGGAAAGTGGTCCCCACGAGACTTGGGCCACATGGACCACGGGGAACAGCTAGTTTCTCAAAAGTACACATCTTAAACCGGTGTTAAATTGTTAGACTATGAAAAGGAATAAAAAATTTAATCCTAAACTTATACGAGGCTAAAATAGAAATGACCTAAACACTACAAAGTATATTCACGATTATCTGAATAAACTTAAATAGTATAAAATGCTCTGCGACTTTACTAAGAACCCATATACGCCTGTCAAAGGAGATGGCCAAATTTTCATAGAAAAAAAACCCAGAATCGACAGCAATGAAATGGTTACCAATAGGTTCTTTATGATAGACCTTTGATGGTGCCAAAAAATCCAGACTGAAATCCATGGGGTATAGGAGCTATTTCATATTATCGCAAAAATAGGTTATGTTGAATATATGTTGATTTTAAAGATTATTAACATCAAAGGACATAAAAAAGCAAAGTAAACTAACATTATACAAGCCACTAGTAATAACCCCATAGTTTCAGAGTTGGTCTGGTGATTAAAAGGTCTTGTATTTAACCACTCCAGATGCGATTAAGCACCGACCTTATCTACTTAGAGAGGTTTCGCAGTTACATGCAACCTTCACAACTGGCTATGATATGTTTTTGGAGAAATTGTCTTTGAAAATCGCGCCATGTGACATTGTCAAATATAACAAATGACTTAGCAATGCAAAACATTGACAATGCAAAACGGTCCAATCACGATTCTGCATTCAACTTCTAACGAACATCAAACAGTAAAAGTAAACTTTTTTGTGAACTAAAATCTTGATCGAAAAAACGTTATAAAAAGAGAACCCCGTGGTTTTTAGATGATTTGAAATACTTTTTAAAATCCACAAATTATACTGAATCCAATCATATATATGAAGTTCCTGTCGACTCTGGGTGTTTTTTTGGCCATCTCCTTTCCAGGAATAGGCACTAGCCCACTTAGTAGGGGCCAAGATATAGACACGTTATGTACCTCTATCTAATAGCTGGTACGAAACTCTCCTGTAAAAAAATAAAGACAATTACTTCACAATCCAATGGACTGTGATAATCATCGCCTTATTTATTGCCCCTCTGCTAAACTAAGGCTTTTCCTATAAAAGTTATAAGGCATAATCACAATGGTCGCCTGGCACTATGACGGAAATCGATTTTTAATCTTCCAAGTTTTCTAATTTTGAATGCCGTTCAAAATCTTTACCTTCAATAATTTCCCAACATTTTATTAAGGGCTTTAAGTTATTAACGACATCTAAGCATATTACATAGATACCTACCATAGATCCTACTACCGTTTGATAGATTGGCAATGCGGGACAGATAAAGAACTATGAGTCCAAAAAACGGGCATTCTAGAGGTCTGAAGGTCCCGTCTGTATCAAACGCCAATGTTAATTAACATCAAAACGTCACATTTTGAGAAGTTTTCCGAATTATCTATGATCAACATGAATAAAAAATCCGCCGTAATACCGAATACTAGTTGAGGATACAGCACATATGTTTTTCACAGATGAAAAAGTCGCTCAACTGATGCATTCATTTTTGCTTGACTAAAAGATTGTCGATCTTATCTGCTATTCTATATATGTAGGTAGGTACGGTTTTGTAACTGGCATTGGTATTGCATAGTTAGTTAGTTAGTTACAGCCTATTTATCGTCCCACTGCTGGGCACAGGCCTCCTCTCACACGGAGAAGGATTGAGCATTAATCACCACGCTTGCTCAATGCGGGTTGGTGATTTCAGACTATATAGTCCAGGTTTCCTCAAGATGTTTTCCTTCACCTTTTTATCAGCCACTGGTGTCTAAGATATACTTAGAAAGCATTGCAAGCTTGGTATTGCATAGTTTTCGCTAAATTTTATGGCAGCGCCGAACATAGCGCGGGCGCTACACAGAATCCATTTTTATAATGTGTCATTGGTGCCAAGGTGTGCAAAAGGTACAAATGAGCTAAAAAGTGCATTGTGCACAGTCGGAACTTATTTGTGAACCGAAATTCAGTTTGGCAACATTTATACATACAACATTTATATATATAGGTTCTAAAAACACATTTTCCTAAAAAATAGGTTCTTTCTCACTTTATAGTTATCAGTTAATTTCTTGCCTAACCTGAAAATGAAGCAGCTTTGATCGCTGAGTCTACTACACGACTTTTCAATCAATAAATGTACAAGTCATTAACACGATGAAATTATTGTTTATCATGAATTTTAATGTTCTTTTACTTAACCCAAAATAGTTGATAAATAGGCAGACAAGATGATTAATTTAATCAGTACAAAAAGGTGGTATATAGGCGAACATATTTGATAACATATACTTATTTCAATCAAAAAACCAATTGAAAACAATGGCAAATACTTAATTACTAATTATATGGAATATCATTAGCATAAAATGTTTTAGCACCCCTAAAACATTTAACTTTCATAACAAAAAAGATACCTATTTTCCAAGCAAAATACTTAGAAATACGTAATGCGCGTCAAAACCAATATGAAAAAATATCTCCAATTAATTAACGTAGTTCCTATAATATATCACATCGGTGACACCTGCATTGACATTAAGCCGGTTCAATAGTGTCATCACAATGTTATCCTTTGCTTATTTATAATTAAATTATACATAACTATAATTTTCTAGAATCAATAGATGTAACCTATATAGCCTACAGTATGGTCAACACCGGTGTCCATCGGTAGTCAGTTTTGAATGAAAAAAGAGTAGAGACAGACGTATCGCGATGTTCATTTAGTCCGCGCGACTTTCATCATACTCAGTACTTATCCCATGAAGTTAAAAAAATACGATATTTGGAATTGGAAAAACTATATATCAGTCAGAAAAACTTTAACAAGAGTTACTGATACCGTTGTTTTTTGCTTGTGAATTTAATTTAGTTTCGATAATTTCTATGAATTATTTCAAGATTAACAAGTGGTTATTTGATTTAAAATTTGTTTAAAGGCTACATTATAGTGTTCAATTTAAATAAATCTGAAAGCGTCGAGAATGGGGCTCCAAAAAGTGCTTAGTACGACTATGAAAGTTTTGGTGATATTTTCTCTGTTCTTTCTACAAGTCAAGATGGTTCCGTATTATGAACAACGGGAGTACTGCAAAGTTTTACTCAGCCAATATGGTATTCACTATTTTTTTTTATACTGTATTTTTTAGATACATAAGTGCACTTTATTCTTAAACCGCACAAGTAAGATAATTTTTAAGAGAGTAATTTGCTTGTGTGCTATACTAAAAGAATACAAATGTGCACTGATCATCCTTAAGATTTGAGATCTTAAATGTGTTTTCTAAGTGAGTGCACGCTTTGTATCTACCTACCTGTCTACGAGTGCTTTTACACAAATAGATTCTTAGCGAGATCGTTCAAGTTTTATATTAACAAAAAGTATATTAACAGCAAAACTAAAAATGGAAATCCAAAGGAAAAGTTAAATTAACTGAATGTAACATCTCAGTATAAAATTAAACCTCGCATTAACCGAGTGTGTGCGCGATGCGTTATTTATAAAGTTTTTCGATTGTTGTTCACAAATCTTGTGCAACCGGTGTAAACAGTATGTTCACCGAGAGTTCACGTAGAATTATGTTTCTTCCTTCAGATCCTCACTTGCTTGACACGTTCAAGTTAGAGATGTCGCAAGGAATCGAGCGGTTCTTCCTGCTGTCATACTGCCTGGCTTGTTGCTGGCCCGGGCTAGGCGCCAAAAGCGATCTGCGCGTGGTTCGACAATGGCCCGAGCTACAGTTCGTGTTCCCTAGCGAAGATGCTATGCAAGCAGCCATTGAGAAGCGCTACTACGTCCCAGGGAATTCAGTGCCTATAGACGTTGATGTGCACCACAGACAAGGTGAGTCAACTATTATTAAGGTCCATTTTTTATTGCAGATAGGTATTATACATTTTTCCATGAAATATTAGAACGTGTATTGATTCATTGAAATGGTATAAAAAATCATAAACTTCACACATATTATGTGTCATATGGAACAAGGCACCTAAAATTGACACAAGCGACGTCCGCCCACATAAAGTACCGTTTACTTCGCAACAGTTCGAAGTAAAACACTGGTTTACGAAATATCTCCTTTTCAATCAAATAGGCGATATTTAGAAATTCACATTACAACGGAAACTTAGTAATTAATATTTTATAGCTATTTGCTTCCGAAGAATCGTTAAAAAATCAATAGATGACATAATGCTAACGAAAACATTGGTGTTATTTATGTATTAAGTATATTATATTTGCGTTAACGTGACATCGCGAAAGATCATCTCAAGCTCAACGAACCCTGTACCGTGGTAATGAAGGCTTTTGCCAAACCCGTTAATTGTGAAGGTCAAGGGTAAGATATGATGTTTACCATCCCATTCACATATTCTATCAAAGTTTTCACACAATGACGTGATTGTGACACGAGTCTACTAAACTTGGCACAAAATACGAGTTCACATCGCACGCATCTTCTTTTTTATTAGAGCCTTTCAATTCATGATGACGGGAGACTTAAACGCATTTTTTGTCGTCAGCAAAAACTTCATAACTAATATTTAAAGCGAGACGATTTATCTTGACAAGATCTAACAAAATTGACGTGGGTTGTTGTTAACGATTTTACGGTTAAAATTATTAATTTTAAAAAATGTAAATAACCAATTTGTAGATATTAATTAATTAGGTATTTGATAACCTTTTTTGTTATTAAAATAAAATACCAAAAACATTATTAAGGACCTAGTGATGTTTTGGATAACGGTTACTAACGTTTTTTTTAAAAAATTTATACAAAAAGAACATAATATTTAAATGCATAATAGATACAGTAATCTGGAAAGCGATATTACGACAATTATGTTGTATTATGATAAAACTTCGAAATATCAAACCAAACAAGTTTGTGTTCAAACAAAAGTCAGTTGTAAGGTGGGTCGGTGACGTGCGTCTGAAGATCAATCTTAGTTGGAAGTTGGACGAGTGGACGAATAGAACGAGATTTATGCATACCAAATTACATAAACGACTGTTTTAGACGCTTGGCTCTCTATTTACCGCATTTAGAATACTGACCTCGTTAACCTTGAAACGACCGGCTTAAAGAAGATGATCATTGAAAATATGGAATATTTCTTTACAAAAATATTTGTTATTTTTTTTTTGTGTACAAACGTCATACTGCTTACCTTTCCTTAAGCCGCTCCGAGCACTCAAGTAGCCCCCGCATGACGACTACTGCAGCTACCACATTCTGGAATGAGGCGATTAGACGCTAATAGAGGCTTCATAAGGTTCTGAGGCGTACGCATCAGTAACCATGTAAATAGTTACGTGCACGCACGTTTTGCTCGGGTGAATACAGAAGTTTTTATTACACCTAAATTAGAACCAATGTAAGCTAAACTTTTGTTTGTGGAGTATGAGCAGGTGAACACTGTGTCTATACAAGTAAATAATATGTATATCTTTTGGTTTGTTTATAGGACCTTATGCATCTCGGATATTCGTGACCATCCCGCGGTTCGACGAGGGTCGGCCGATGACACTGGGCACGGTGGACGAGCAGGGCAAGATCAACGCCTACCCAGATTATTCTTGGCATGACAACCAAGGTTATAACTGTGGTGGCTTAACGTCCGTCTTCAGAGTTGCTGTACGTATTGGTTTACAATTATTAGAGGGAAAAAAATCTTCTTCGAAACCGTAGTTTAGAATCCATTGCGACCAGCAATTAATCAGGTTGCGTAAATCCTATTGTTGCTTTATACTATAATACTTCTGTGTAAATATCATTAAGATTGATGCTACTAATAATAATTAAACAAAGTTGCTTGGTAGTTTTTGAAATTAACACATAAAAGCAGACAAAGGACAACCTTGCTCATATTTCTATTAGTTCAATATAGTCAAACAAAGGCCATTGTCGAGGTAATAACTATGGGTAGATACATTTTATGGGCTAGATAATAGGATGTATCCTCTGCAATAACATTGAGACATAGAATTAGTTCGTGACATTTCCTCGTGTGACGCAGGCTTTGAAGAAGTTAGCAAAGCCCAGGATATTGAAAAGGTCTGTCATGAACACGCGATGGGTCTTACGGCAACAGTGGCATCGTGATATATTGACGTAGGAAGTGTTCACGACTTAAACAATAGGGTAACAGTACTAAGCAACAGTAGACAATAACATTTTTGAACAAGAGCCAACACTATTCCTTACGATAAACAGAAACTGATAAAGAAATTTTCTAATGGACCCAAGTCCGTTGCTTAGCGTCTTAAACGTACTTACATTATTTCGTCGTGGGACCAATCGTTTAAAACTTAGGTATTGATGTTTCGCTAGTCACGTCCTACACCAAGAAACAAAAAACACTGGGCGTGACTTATTGTTCTCCTTTAATTTTAATCAGACATTGTATCGAGTTCAAAAGAAACAAATCAATGAGTTTTAAGTGTTTATGGATCGAAACATCTCTAGGGTTTCAACACGGATTACATTTTCAATGTCATCAAAGGTCGATAGACCTGGATTTAAAAGGTGAACAAGCCTAACCTTAAGTCATTTCTAATATTGTCCGGAGTACGAATTCAAAATATTTTTTTTTTACAAATATTATAAAGGTGAAGAGTCTGGTTTTTTTTGAACGAACAAATCTCAGGATTTTATTAAACAACTAGCAGACCCGGCGAACTCCGTTTCGCCACCAGATTCGTTTATTCCTTCGAATTATTCCTGATTATTCCTGAATTTTCTTTACTATAAACCTCACGGAGCCCGAGACCTTTCCAACGAATGCAAAACCGTGGAAATCGGTTCGTGCGTTCTGGAGTTATAGCGTCAGGGAGGAAAACCGGACTTATTTTTATATAGTAGATTTGGAAAAATCTTCTAGTGTTAGCCTATTTCTTGAGGAAGGCTGTTTAGGCTACTTTTTTCCTGGTTCGTAGAGAAGTTCCCACGGGATGCGGTTGAAACTGCTGGCGCAGGCTCTACTCACCATTCATATCTATTCTAGTGATCTTTTAGTAACTTTTGTATATCACGATTTCAGATCGATGAATGCCAACGTCTGTGGGTGATGGATGCCGGCAAGATTGGTGATCAGCAGTTGTGTCCTCCACAGCTACTGGCCTTCGACCTGGCGACCGACCAGCTCATCTACAGACATATCGTCAATGCATCCCTGTTTACGGACCAGTCATTGTTTATAACCCCTGTAAGTAATCGATCGTACTTAGTCGATCAAATATCGATTACAACCTGGCATTATGCCAATTTGTACCTCGATAAATAGTATGAGTAGGCCACTGTCCATTTGTATTTTAATTCTATCTATTGATGAAATTGTAAGTACCTAAAACGGAAATCCGACATCCGTTCATTAGGTTCTCTCTCATATAAAAGAATAGCAAAGATTTACAAACAAATGATCTTGTAATAGATTGCCGTGTGACTTATCACTCGGAAAAACTTGAGAAAATATTTAATGCCAGCTCGTTATTATTATTGCTGTCTTTAATGCGGCTACACATAATTCTTAGTATTAAATTCATCTACCTATAACTTCAGGTTGTGGACATCAGACCCCGCGGGCCCGGAGACTGCGCTAATACCTTCGTGTACATCGCTGACGTGTCGGCCTTCGCAATTCTCGTGGTGGACGTGATGCGGGACAGGTCTTGGCGCACTACGCATCGCCTCTTCTTCCCGTACCCGTCCAGGGGAACATTCACCATCGACGGTATTACCTTTTTGCTAAAATCTTTACTAGATAATTAATCGACTACTAGATAATAAGTCGACGATTTACTGACCTATTTAAGTTATCAGCTGAGCCAAAGACATTAAACATGCATATGTTTGTACAAGCAAATAAGGTGGAAAACTTAAACGTTTATAATGATTATGTTTAGATGACACGAAACAGTCGTAAATAATAACCAACATTAGCATAAGATGATGTAGCATAAGATGTTGCAGCGAATTTTCCTTATTGTAGAACAGGTACTTACGAGAACTTCAACGACGCAATAATGCAGCAATGTTTAAAATATTTACGAACCGTAAAGCTTGGGTTTCCTAGGAAAGCGGTGCCGTCATATAGCGGCCGTCTTATTACGGACGCAAATAGACGGTCGTCTTTACGGTGATTACATGTGGAAAGTTCCACGGCCGTTTTAACACACAGTCATGAACTTTTTGTTAGTTGTATCATACTTACTAACCTGTTTTATTTAAATTTCTCAAATTTCACAACACCAATTCTGTTTTAGTTGACTTTTCTATAATCTTTACTTTGTATGTTAGATATTGCCTTCGTGGTTTCGAACGAAATCTATTAAAATTTCGTCGTCCTCGCTGCTCCAAGAGTTGTAACAAATTTTTGACGTTGTTCCGAAAAAAAAAACACAAATACGTATTAAAAAAGCTTCACCGCTTTCAATAAAACGTTCACCAAACTATCTGACACCGTCAAGACGGCCGTCATGCAAATGGCGGCACCGCTTTTTGAAGTTATGGCGTCAGTTACCGCTCTCTAGGAAACCGCCCCATTTTGTTACATAGACAACGTTCTGGTGATGTCTTTCACCGCTGTATTACGGTCGCTGTATGACGGCACCGCTTTCCTAGGAAACCAAAGCTTTACTATTCATTTTGTGCTGACCGTACAAACTGAGAGATTTTGTCATCTAACTGCTTTGAGTCTTATAAATTCCAGAAAACAGCTAATTATAAAAATGGTTAACATTTCAGATGAAAGCTTTGACCTGATGGACGGCGTTTTGGGAATGGCTCTGTCACCATACCAGCCCGGCCGCGATCGCTTCCTCTACTTCCACTCGCTGGCCTCCACCACCGAAAACGTTGTCAACACCAAAGTTATCAGGAATAGTTCGTACATTGAAGACCCTAACATCGATCCAGAAGCTGTTTACGTAAGTCATCTAAAACTCCATCACCTGATAATAATGTAATTGTAAATATGGTAGGCATATCAATTTGTTACAAATACCGTTGTCGTTTTCAGGTATTTCCGAATGAGCGCACGTCTCAATCTGCAGCTGAAGCCATGGACCGTAATGGCATACTATACTTCGGCGTCATGAACCCACCGAGCATCATGTGCTGGAATTCGGCCACAGAATTCTCTCCTCTTAACTTCCATACTGTAGCTGCCGATAAGGAAACGTTGCAATTCGCTAGTGGCGTGAAAGTTGTCATGAATGCTAAAGGAGAACAAGAACTTTGGGTCTTGACATCAAGCTTCCAAAGAGTAATGACGGGATCTCTTTCTTCAGATAGGGTAAATTTCAGAATTCATGCTGAGAAAATTCCGAATATCTTAGCGAACTCTCCTTGCAAAGATTCCCCAAAGGGGCAAAAGCCTGGCTACCAGGCCAACCTTATCGACAGAGCCGGGGACGGTCACACTCCTCGGCCGTACAGGTATGGCAGTGCCTGGTATCTGTAGAGATTAGTGCCATGTCCGATCGGTTGCTCAGAAGATTTTTGTGGCATAACTAGCCATAAGTGTAGTACCATTGCTGATTTGATGTAAGTCGCTCAGTGGCGCTAGGTATTTATTCGCTTAGGTATTGAATATACCTTGAGTAATTGTGTTAAGTTCGTCATCTTTTTAATAAATTCGTGAAATTTATTTTAATGATTGACATATTTTTACCGATACGAAAGAGATGACTGAAGTCTTAGCTTAGTTCATTTCATTGAAACGCATGCGTGTTTTTATTTAATGATAATCTTTAATAATATTGTTACCTACATGCTTATACGCCAAAGTCACATTATAAATTATAGATTCCGTTCTGAATAATTTACATATTTCAAAAATATCATATAACCATGTTATATATAAGAAATAAAATAAAAAAATAGTAAAACATTAATAGCCTTTTATTTTCTTTTCGTTTTTCTAACAAAAAATTTTGACCATAGGAAAATTAATTATAAGTGTCCTGCTGAAACCTAAAACCTTTTGAGTACCCATCACCTTTAAACATATAGAACTTACATTCAACTAAACAGCTTGTTTTAGTAACTCGCGATACTTGTTAAGTCGGCTTGCTATTGTCATATCAATATGTTGGTTTTCAAAACCAATGACAACCCCACCTATAGCATCAGCGGAGACCATTTCTTTGAGTTGAATATTTTTCCCTGGTTTTACAAACTTCTTTAGCACATCTGTGATTGCCTTTCTGGTTGCGTCATCGAGAGGGTCGGCTGTGATGACTTCGCACAGAGCTTCGTTCCTATGTGCTACCATGACAACGAGGAACATGTTTATCATTCGACGCAAATGCTTCAGACGGCCATTCTCGGCTACGATGCCTAGAAAGTTGGTTGCCGTTGACGGCATACCTGAATAAATACGGTTATATTAAAAACAACTTTAATTTGTGTTTATATAAACTTCTTCTATGCTATAGAGAGGAAACATTTTATTGTTTGTTTGTATCCTAAAGGCTCCGCAACTATACTGAACTGATTTGAAAACATATTTCACTGTTGGGAAGCTACACTATCCTCGGGTGACATATTAAGACCCCTAGTATATTAAGTAAATGATGTGCAATTTTTTCTGAAGGATTTTTATGCTTAAAATTACAAGTTTCAATGAAACTGTCCATTACAATTTATAGATTTGCACCAGTAGAAGGCTCTAAGGTGAGACATATTAGTCATAGCTAGGGCTGCCATCCGTCCGGGTTTCCCCGGATTTGTCCTCGTTTTGACCCCGTCCGGGGGACGTCCGGGCGGGTTTTCGAGAAACGTCCGGGGAAAACCCGGACACTTTTCATTTAAGAAAGCACCTTACTGTATTTACGTATTTATCGGCATTATGATATAAAACACTAACTTCATTCGGTGTAAGAGTACCCGTCCGGGGAAAAATGCGATTTAAGTCAAATGTCCGGGTTTTTTTTAATCTTCGTCCGGGTTTGGCGAAATTCGAGATGGCAGCCCTAGTCATAGCAGCACCCTTGGCACACATTATTAATACATCTAGTTTATTCAAACACTAGCTTTTGCCCGCAACTTCGTTCGCGTGGAATAGTGACTACCAGCAGATTTTTGATTTGACCAATAGATGGCGCTATATATCCGGAATAATTTTATTTTTATTTTTTTTTTGTAATAAAAACTATCCTATGTCCTTTCTCAAGTTTCAAACTATGTCTGTACCAAATTTCACACAAATCGGTTCAGTAGTTTAGGCGTGAAGAAAAGACAGACAGACAGACAGACAGACAGACAGACAGACAGACAGAGTTACTTTCGCATTTATAATATTAGTTTGGATTAGCACATACCTGCTTCCTTCCCAATACTGATCAGTAATTTAGATTTAGCAGCTCGTGATATCAAGCTGGTTTCTATGAAGTCGACTATTCTTGGCTTATGTAGGACCTTTTGAAGGTCACGGAGACTCTTCTCGACTTTTTCTAACTCATTCTTTTGTGAAGCGGCACTGTAGAGGGCGTTCACGTAGCGGCCTTCCAATCCTTTGTGTGAAGAGAATTTTACTTACAAGTCAGTACTTACCAACTATCGCGACAAGAACATGTGGCGTTAGTAGCCAGGCAATATGTTCTTTAAAGAAAATTCACTTACGCATAAAAAGCTTAAATGTTTTAATTTTGTAAAATCTGCAGATCGGAAAATATTGGACTGGAAAAGTCTTTAAAATTTTACTCAAGTAATAAGTAACTTGAAATTGAAGAGTTGAATCTGCTTCTAAAGTACCTATCCATTCTCCGGGTCTTTAAACATGAATCTCTTTTTTGTGCACAACTTACAAACTTACCAAATACGGGAATCGGTGTTTTTTTAGTTCTAGGAGCTGACGCAAGGGTTCTGATGAACATTCGGAACATTTTCGTCAAATTACTTTACAAGTTTAATTTGCAAAGCGTATTGTTTATACACCGACATATAATGAAAAATGTCAAGATGACAATGAAAAATTATAGAGTGCATACAATTTTATTAAAAACGTGAACGCATTTTTATTACAAGGAGGCGTATTTACAGTATATACATGGCTAGTACGCAAGCGTGTGAAACTAGTCGCGAATAGATTGGAATTCACTTTTTATACAAAGTCTTCCGATGTATACAGTAGCAGTACGCAAATACTCGCATATATTTTGTAGTGGCCAAAGTAACTTGCTTTGTTCCATAATATACAGTGCTAGTCCGCATGCAAACTAATCGTGTATACACTGGAAAAGGCGCGAACCGCAGCACCGGAGCCTTGACAGAAGCGATGCTTGCTGCATGTTGCTTGCTTACATTTTAAACGTACTGGGTTAAAAAATTAGAAGCTAATTAAATATATTTTATGGTGTCATTTAATAGTATTTTAGAAGTTTACTGTTAGAATGCATGCTACAAATTTAGATGCTAAAAAATAACCATCATGCTGAGTTGTATTTAGAGTGGTTTACTTAGAAGATACTACTGGCTAAGATAGTATTATTTAGATGCTCGTTAATTGTGGCTGACTTAGTAATTTAGAAGGCAACATAAATTTTTGGGGGCGAATAATGATATTAAAAAGCACCCATTTTTAATCAACAAACTCAGATTCAAAAGCCTTTTTTATTTAATGCTTTACCTAATATTAATTTTGAATAGTTAAATTTGACCGTGTATAAATTGGAATGATGCATGTGCACGTCTAAGCTACGAATTATACTCGAGCAGTACGCAAAATTCGTGTATACTTTGAAATCACAAATTAAAAAACAGCATTACAAAATATCAGCGAGCAGTTTCCTATGGATGCGTTTTGGCTATGTACACTCTGTAAATACGCTACAAGGAGTCCATAATAGTTACTGCTAAGGTGACAAACATAATTTATGTGAGAACATCGTATTGGAAAGCTTGATCAGTTTCAAGTAGAGCTCTGATGTAGATGACCAGCGAGCCGAGAGCCATAGCCGACGTCAGAGAGTTGCAAGCGCCGCCTTCTGACGTTGCTGCTTTCTTAACTCTATATTCTTCCTGTAACCACATTTCATAAGATAACACAAATATTTGCTGACGTAATAAAATATGGCAATGGATAAAAGCTTAATTAAAATCATATAGGACAAGGGTACAGTTGAATCTACATAGATATGTACCTTTACCTTTAAATAAATTAACTACTATTTACCAGTACCAGAAAACATGAAAGTATCTATTTAATTCGCAATTATTATCACCGCGCCATGAATAAAATAATTGAAATACCTCTGCACCACATTTATACTATTATTTTTATCACTTTAATTCTAACTTGGTGAATAAATAATGACTGAATTTTCTGTCTACGGTAATTCGTTTCGGCTTAATATAGTCATTCAAGATTTGAAGTGAATCATAGCAAAATGTGGTTGATATTTCAGTAAAACAATTATTTTCGGTTTCTTTTTCAAGACACAAATGAATGGTGCAGCAAATAATTGCGATTTGAATCGTAATTTAAACCATTTTATTCTTATTGAAAGGTAGAAGAGTTATTGAAAGGTTTTAGTGGCGACGTTTGAATTACCGAAGAAATATCAGTATCCTTTCTTAGATATTAATTCTCCTGGTTTCATACCTCTCTCTCCTTGGGTGTCGGCGCTGACGCGGGCCCCACGAAGCCTGTGAGTTTTAAGAATGGTTGGCGATCATCTGAGTAGCATCCTTTCGGCTCCTGCCACGCCAGGATTTTGTTCATCCAACGAGGTTTAATGAACTCCCCGTAGCCTTGTGATGCACAATACAAAACTAAAAATAGCCATACATGATTAATAACATACCGCATCAAATAACAAGAGCACATTTTTAACAGGACAGAAGTGAAAAGTTTGAAAAATTACCTTGTTGCATAAACAAAGTTCTAGTTCCAGGCGGGTGGTCCCACGCTTCCAAGGATTTAGATTCTTTATAAACTTGGATACAAAGTTTGTAAATATGAGCAGCTAGGTCGAGGCCTTCCAAGCAATCGAAGATGTAAGCTAAAGCCGCAGCCCTGATGCGACTGGTCTGCTGGAAGGCGAGGCCGGAGCCCTTGAGGATCTGCGCGGCGCACTCCGGCGTCAGTTCGCACGTGCCTTCATTCTGCGTCGTCTGCGACTCCATGGCCGATATCAACAGTTGCATCGTACACGCATCTAGAATTCCATACCTCAAATTAAAACTGGGTTGTCAAGCTTTCACCACATCTCCATTGTCACCAATGCTCATTATCAAGTGGCGACTCTCTGTGGTTAATGGCGGAACTAAAAAAAGCGGCCTTCGAAGAAATCAACCGTGTCAGGGTCTGAGTTGAAAACTAGCTTTATATTGAATGCTATATGTTACGCAGCAACGCAATTAGAATACCTAAACGTGAATTATATTCATAATAGTGTCAACATTGCAGATTACAGCACTAGTTAAATTAAACTTGGTTTTTAGCCTATTTTATTTCCTAACAGAATAAACTGTTTAGAGTAATTCTGTATAAAGTCACAGACCTGCTGCCTTCCTCGTTGGCATTTTAGTCCTTGCCTCTTGCACGTATTGCTCGAACGAGAACCGATAAGGCTTCTGTGTGCCCATTGTGCCAATTGTGATTGGTTCCATTATACTTGCTAGCACCTCCAGATTTTCGAATATCGCTTTAGCAACTGCAAAAAAGACGATAGCTAAAGTCATTGATTGAAAAGATAATGAGTTGTCGGTACAGTTTCGCTTTTTTATCAAAAAATATAAAAAGAGTATATCTGCTCTACATTTATTTGAATTCTGCAAACATTGCAGTTTATTTGAAATATCCTACTTAAAGTTAGACACTTATGATTGCGTATTATATTACAAATTATTTAATTAAAGTCAGACCATCTTAGTACGTAAGTACATTGCAGCAAACCTCTCACCATTTACTACTGGTTTTAATTAAAATAAATAGAGAGAGGACCTCTCTAGTAGTTGGTCATAAAATTACATATCTAATTCTCAATAATATTGCGAAATAGTATTGTATTGTGTATTTTCTTTCTACGAAGCGTACATTTAGATGTCTAGTATTAATAAATCAAGGGAAAGCGCACAAACGATTGAATCAATGATATAACTTCAATAAAATCCATTTAAGAGAAACGCAATAAGTGTCGCTGTCCACCGCTCGGTGCCGCGGCGTAAACCATAATAGCACCTGCGTTCATTTATAATGACAGTTTATGTTTTTTCAATCACACTTGGTTAAAGTAACTATTTCTTTTTCCTTTATGTGTTGTATGAAACTTTCAATATTATGCATTGAAAATTATACATATATTATATTGTATACTAACACAATGTCGAGGAACTTTTACCCAAAAAAAGGCTCCGAAACTACAGAACCTATTTAAAAATTCTTTGAATGTTGGGAAGCTCTTCTTGAGTAGCATACTTTGATCTATTTATCCTGGTACGGGCATTAGTTCCCACGGGACGCGAGTAAAACTGCGAGAAATCGGCGACGGTGTAAGTGTAATTCCTTCCTTGGGTCATAAAACATTTGCAAAGTCATCTCATACACCCAGACATTGCAAGCAATAAATAAGCCTGCTTGACGTGAAAGTAATTACAGCTGAGTCTAACAGCATACAAATTAAATGTTCTCTTTAAATTAGCACATACCTAGCATATAGTAACGCATTATTATAAATTGCACAAGTCAAAAAAAACTATACGTATAATTTGTTACAATTGCATTAGCAAGATAATTAATCGCAAATATATTTTAATCTATATTATAATAAAAAGAGGCCTTGCTTAAGTTTTGTTCTAGATTATTGCCTAATATCCAAGTCTAGGAACAAAATAAGTTGTGCATATTCAGTAATTGTAGTGCGTAACATTTGGATTAGACGAGGCCAGTGAAGTCACAACTGCATTCGACTAAACTGGCGTTTAAATTGATCATGGCTTCTGTGACAAACCTCTACGTGTTGGCTTGGTATGGAAACGCCAAGGAAATTATTTTCGGTCTGTTTTTATTAGTAAAAAAACCTTAACTGTCAGCAAATATTTTGGTTTTTCCTTGTGGTTATCTCTATCTAATGTTAATTAACTGGTAAAACATTACCTTCCGGCGCAATCTAGAAAAAATATAAATTAGCTATGTATTGCCATTGAATACCTGTATATGTATAAATATATTTAAATAATGGGTGTATTTATGCATAATTTAGCCATGAAGAGAGGCACGTGTGACCTATATTTGCAACATAATTAATGTTATAAATTAACTATGTAGTTACGCTAAAATGCCACGGCGATCAAGTTTTAGTTATCAGATAAACTATAACTCAATTCAGATGCACCGGTTTTCATTACATGAAGAAATATTGACCAATTCTCGGGGGAGTGAATGCAACATTATACAAACGAATACGTAGCATTATCAGGCAAAACTTGGGGATTAGTCAAGTAACCGTGAATAAATGATTTATTTTTATTTCTAACGTACGCCAATTAGACGGTGAACTTACACAATAATACAGACTATTTGAAATGACCTAGCTTTTTGTCTGCTCGGAATTTGAGAGTAACTATTGTATTGGCCACTTCCGACAGGTCTTCACGGAAATCAATGGGGAGACCTATGTTCAGCAACAGTCGTTCTGTGGTTGAAATGATGATGTATAAATACATTTTCCAAGATTTCCGGGCTATTCTTCATATCTACCTGAACAAGCTTTCACCCTTCACCCAGACAATCCCCTCGATGTTCTTGTCAAAAAAACGTTTAGTATTTAGATTAATTTAATTGCTTTTGCTATACAGAACCCTACCTGTAAGCAGTTCTCAAAACAATAGTGTAACTTTAGACAAGGCGCGTAACAACTAGATATGTATCTAACTAGCTTTAGCATCGTACTCTTGAAAGCCAGATTAGGCAATCATGAATTACTTAAGTAACGATTGATTCCAAGGATGTAGGCTGATCAAAGGAGGTCATCATGCAAAGACTAAACAACTTTTTCCAAAATATACCTCAAGGTACCTGTCGGGGTGTTCATCGTAATATAACTAATCGTACCGTTCCTAACTAGACTGCTAGAGGCTACTAGAAGCAATTTGATTTTTTCGGATGTTCATTTACATACTAATTACTTAGCTAAATACATGTAATTTTGTACGTTCACTAGATTTGATATTGTCACAAGGACCTTTTAAAAAACAACACACCTAAGTTTAAAATATATTATCAAAAATACATGTAGGTAAAAGTGGCTAACCGATTCGTTATCGATATAACAAATAAGGCTGACTTTAATAGTGGTAAAAAGTAGAATAGAATTATTACCTGTCCAATATTACGATACAAAAAATAATGAGCTGTTTTTGTTCAATGTAGTTAGTCTGGAGTTCCACATAATATATCAATAATCGTGACCACAAAGTAATGGTTGAGTCTGATTAGATATTGTTCTGAAGGCACAAAAGCTGTAAGTCTAAATTCAACCTTTATGCAACCTATCATTTATATTGATCTATAGAACAATGCAAATCCAACGATATAATAATAGAGTACATACCATATTCGTAATCTTTGCTCCGATACACAAAGCTGGCGAAGTCCGTATTGTTTCTGATGCGGTCCATTCGTCTCGTAATATTCTGCAAATTTTCTTTAAGCTTCCCAGGCACTGATTTGTCCAACTCGTTAATAGTATACTCTAGTTGTCCTAGAAGAGAAAAAAGTTCTTACACAATGCTTCGGAAATTCTGGTCAGGCCCTAAGACATGTGATGGCCTTTCGTTTTCTGATTCATCTATCTGCAGACATAATTATCTGCATTTTGATCTTGATTTATGTTAATTGATGTGAAACTTTAATTGCAAACTGGTGCAATTTTGAAAGGTTTCAGCAACAATAGGTACGCTTAAGCTTAAAGTTCTTAGAACGATTGACCTTATTCAAAAAGTAATTGTTAATCGAAATTATACCTCTCGCCATTCCCAGCGCAATGTACCATTCTGGATCTTTTGACGGCTTCTTCTCGTAATGTTCTAACAATTTGTCCAATGTGATAGATATTCTGTAAACTTTCGGTACATTGTAAATGAAGTCCTGCGTGTCAAAATATGGGTATATTCCGTAACAAAACTCAGCAGTCACAATTATTAACAAGACGATATATTTTGTACACATTTTGTAGAAAACTAACTATTTTCAATAGTGGAAACTAATGGCAATCGTAAAAACTACAAAGTGGCCACCCGGCAACTAGTGATTGGACCATTTGTTAGTATTTTATTGAAGTTTATCGTACGTTTGCACTTGTGATCTAATTTCCTTAAGACTTTGATACCTATAACAGGAACTGACGGCATAACAGATTTATGCTGTAATATAGTACAATACTTACCTACAGACCATTGAACGTTTATGATTTGTTTTAATTAAATAAAATAATTTATATTTTTACACTAACAAGTACTTTCTAATAAAAATAAATTCTAGAAACAAATTTTAGATAAGTACTTATCTGTAATTAAAATGTGTTATGAAATGTCTTTAACTTTTGATAAATTATCAATAAATGTACCTATGAGATTTGTTTTCCCAACTTACTATCCGCAAACTAATGTAGCAGAATAAAACGGTATCCATTAATTTTACGAAGTCGTGAAACAGTGATTGCACCGTTCAAATTCAAGCTGTATTAACCCACTTATGAAACATCGGCAGATGCCTATGAATTCCCTTTAACTTGTCACTTTGTATATACGTATACTTAAATGGATTCGTCAACGTCTATCTGTAATGGTAGTAGAGAATGTTCCGTAACGGCCGCATCAGAAGGCTCGTTAATTTCAAACGTTCAAGCATTTCGTAATTAATCGTGATGTATCCTCGCTCCCACAATAAAATGCAGAAGCTACTCATGTGTGTGTCAAAATCGCGAAAGCTAAGCCGAGAGGGGCTGAACGTGGTCTTATGGGAAGGGCGCGAGCACACCAGACCGGCAGACAAATTCAAGTAGTGTACTTGCGCTCACGTATTTTGCGATGCAGATATTTTTGCCGGAGCGGTTCTGCTCTCTTCGTCGGGTCAGTGAAACAAGCGTTTGTCAGAGTGAGAGGTTTCAGTTAAAGTGTTTTTAATGGATATTTGCATGGTACATGAAGCATGGCTGTGTCACATCAGTGGTTTGTGCAGTGGTCCGCCCCACCGATGCTGTTTGCGGATATTTCTAGTCAATACAATAACGTCAATGATCGGTGGCGGCATAATGAACCGAAATGGAGCGAGCCGCTAGCGGTTCCTGAAAGTGATGATGTACATAATGAATATCAAAATCAAGGAAGTTGGATAGGAAATGATAATTATAAGTTTAAGTCAGATCGATCTAAAAACAATGGTAAGTTATTATCCATCAATATTTTTATTATATGAACGTGGTTATGTGTTCTTATATGTGGTGACTGTTTTATCTCTTACAAGTCATCTCACTGCATGTGTTGATTTTGATTTATGAGTAGTCGCAGTTTACAAGGACAGACCAAACAATTATCCGGTCGTTCTAGAGCATGAACAACAAGTTACCGAAAAATCGGAAATGCGTTTTTAGCCTCATGTAGGTACCGAATTACAGTGTACTGGGGTCCATTGAAGTGGAAATATTTAATCGTATAAGTAGTTCTGCACATTATACTTAGATTGCACACTAATTACTTGTTATTTAACGTTTATAATGATCGCCATAATAAAATAATCTTATGAACTAATCGGCATTAGTGATTTCCCTTGCAGCAATTAATATTTACTTTAGTAGTATTATGTATTTCTACTCGGTCAGAGAGCCGTGTTTACTTTTCGTCTATGTTATATGATAGACATTTATAATATAAGTAAGATTGTTGATAGTTTTGTAGTAGCTAGAATACATAATACACTGAGATAATTATCTATCATGTCAATGTTTATTATAATAAAATACGGTACCTATTTCATCAGTTATAAAATTATACTTATTATAAGTACAGGTATCTATTTAAATTCTTATTCATAAAAAATACACAGACGAGTTCTGAATTAAATCTGCGAGTATGCGTAACAGCATGCCTTTGTAATTTATGTTCAAAACCGGAGAAAGAAACTTGACCACTTTTATATCAGTCAGGGCCAACTGTCTCATGAGCTCAGCCCTTGCTTGCAATCATTCATAATGAATTCTTTTATAGCACAATTTCCACCCACGTTCTGAGGGAAACAACTTCCCATGCCTGGATAAGAAAAGCTAAAGAATCTGTTATTCTGACGTGTTATATCTGTATCTAAGCTTGCTAAGAAGTATCAGAATCCATTCAGTAGATTTCACATGAAAGAATAACAATCACCCACAAATCCAAACTTTTGCGTTTATAATATTCGTCTAATGCGACGCGGTATATTAGAGAAATTGACCATACATATTACCTCTATTAGCACGTGACATAAGCCAAGTTTACTCAGTGTCACGAGCTACTAGACCCGGCTATCGTAGCATAATCAATTTGGTTTATCGTTATGTAATAGACAACAATAAGGAAAAACACTATGATAGTTTTATTAGCTGCCTTATATCTACAGATCTAAGAAATCGTTTTTGAACTCTTGAGGTACCTAATTCACTGTCAGTGTCATGTAAAAATAAATTAGGACTTTTGAAATAATTAACACAGAAAACATGGAAACTTGAAATATTTGTATTTCTTCAGTACAACAAACATAAAAATTCCAACATTCTCCGAGTAAAATATAAAATAATAATTGTATATTTTTAAAGTGCTGCATGTTAACAGTTAGTATGTAACCCAGTATACGTTTTTCTTAAGCAACATCGAGTTGGTGAAAGTAAAGTCGATTACACTTATCGGTCAACAAAGCCATAGTCGCTGGAATATGCCTCTAATTGTAGTGCAAACGCACGCAAATTTAAGAGAATAGCGTTAAAAGGTATAAAACTGATTCATATCTGCATAATTTACGATTAAATTGCTTAGATGAGTGGTAGTAGTGTACAATTAGAATTTACTTAATAGACTGATATGTAGGGCTACAATCGAGATGGCTTTTACATAATAAACAACAAATGACTACAACGGAAAATCTGGGTTACAAATATACTTGGTTTATTGCCCATAACACAAATTACCTCAAGATAAAAAATATGTTCACCCGGTCTTATAGCACCTATCTGTAAAATGTTAGAAAAATCTTTTTATATTTTCCGCTGAGCACATAATTATGTATACATATAATATATCATAATTATTTAATACAGAGAATCAAAAACTTTGTTATATTGTTTTATTAGAGTGTAGAATTAAATTTAACTGTGTGCAACGCTTTAGACAAAATGCTGTAACATAGTGGACGTTTGACATACAAGTCGTAGACGACTATCTTGTCACGAATATAAATGTGGTAAACGACACATTGCCAAATATGTATACCTGACCAGACTGTATAATTCCTAGCTTCATTTCAAAATAGTTTTTTTTTTGTTTTATAACTCTTTCTTAAAGACTTTCCTGTATTACGTTTGAATGAAAGAAAGTGAATCGGCGACGCATAAAATCGATTAACTATGTTTTTTTTTTTGATCAATGATCAAGGTTCCCCATTGTGTGCAGAGTGCGTAGACAGACGGTAGGTATCTACCAGTTTGCCGGCAGTTGCAGGTCCCGCTGACTAAGTCATTAGCTGCGGCCCTATTTAACCGATGGACATCCTCTATTAGGTTTTTGACGGACGGAAACGGCACTTAACACCTATAATTAAGAATGCATTATAGGGAAGAAGGAGTGTTACCTATTATAATTATATTATGATTGGTCTTTAATTTAATCGCTTGCTGAAATTCACCTGAAACTAAAGTCAATAGCACCAACTGCTTAAAGAAAATTGTAAAGTTCAAAATAAGCTTTAATTTGAAACAACTTTTTATTTTTTTTAATCTTAGAAATTCCCTCTTTTCTCGAATATTTGAATTAATTAAAATATTCATTCCATTTTGTGTCGCAATTACTTCACTGCAGTTTATGCTAATGTTTTTTGCATTAGCATAATAATATACTGCATGTCAGTACCTATTTCTATTTTTACATTATCTATATTAATATTTAAAGAGGAAAGATTTGAATCGAATGTTCTCCATAAACAGCTGGTTCACTAATAAATAAAAATAAAAAAATATTTCTAGGTATTTTAGATATTTCTTAAGCTACACTTATTCATTTACGAGTGTAGGTCTGCAAGATGTTGCTACGATGACTCAAATGCACTCGAAAGACGCACGCTCGAACATTGTAAACTCATCCGACATGTAAATGTTGTGAAGAAATGTTTGGCTACAAAACCATTGTTAAACGAACCATAACTATCATAAGTTTGAAGGTTTATTTTAAATACTTATTTAAAAACAATTTACAATTTCGGTTAGTCAGTTGTGAGGTATCCTTTCGTGGATAAAGTGCTGTGCTATTAATTTTTGGATTCTAGAAATGAATTTGGGTATGTATTCTATGCAATTTTGTACTAAGTCTAAGGCTTGTGCTAGAACTTAAACTTATGTATTAGGTACCAAACTATTAAGGTTAGAATAACAACTTTGTTTAAAACAAAATAGAGTAACTATTGATTCCAAACTATTGATCCAAACTCTTGAAAAAAAGAAAAAAGGATATTACAAAATATCTGATTATTTAAATGATAAAGAAGCTTGGGAATGAGCTGCTCGCTTAGTGAGTGATATCTTTTTAAATGCCTGTGTATTGTTACTTTTGACATTTAAATATTATTATCATCAGATAACTTTTATTAATGACATTCTTTTTATTGACATTTATATGTTATAATTGTATTTTTTTTTTTAATTTATTATTATTATTGTGAATGTGAGTATCGTGTATGCGAGCAACATTATATATCCTTATAACATAAATACTGTCTGGCGGGTTTGAGTATTTTTAAATGGCCTACGCAAATGTTCTGCAGATCTGGTATCGTCGTGTGACAGGTCGTTGAGCTCCCTAAGATATGGTTGAGCTACACGACGACTGATGCATGCGTGCCGTCTGTTGGGACTGGTCAGCTCCAGCCTGATGTGGCTCTTTCCTCAAAAGGCCATTCCAGACCGCGTACATGGTGACACTCACACATAATTATTTCATTTATAACATGTTTGGACTTTAAAAGAGACTATGACCCTTGAGTTTGTTTCGGCGTTTCTTCTCAGGGATCAGTCAGTTAGGAAATGCCGGCCTCAGCGTTCTTAAAATGACGTGTAAAAGTGATGTAATGTCCAACTTGCAAAATAAAAAAAAATTCGAGTGCAAAACTTTTTGACCGACTTAGATATGAATATTCAACATTTTTTTTAAATAGGAATGGCGATTTTTTTTAATGCAATTTTTTTAAATAAATTAAACTTCAGTCAGTTTCAAACACTGAACACAACGATGACATGCAACTATTATCTACCTTTTTATTATAAGCTTAATTATATGCTAATAAATAACTCTACTTCATCACTTCATAGTATGTATAGGGGAGAACAGTAGCAATAAAATTTGTTTTTATTGCTTATGTTCAAGCATTACATAGAGAACAGAATTAATTATATAAAACTATTTTCCTCTTAGCTATTCTTTTAAACGGAACCATTAAAGTTTTCTCTAATAGTGCTTCTGTATTTCTGACAAACAGAAGCACAGCTTTAAATGTACCCAAATCTACACATACATAGGTACGTATAGTTTATTCCTTATAACTCTAATTAATTTTCAATTTATATGGCACCGACCGCATACTTACCCATCAGATTAGAAGGATCAACTATGAAACTCGAAGAAAATGTAGTACTAATATCAGTACCTGCGTTCCTTACGGACCGACATTACGTATACCTAATCACAATACGATCAATCATAATAAAGTGATTAAGCATATAACATTTTAATACATTGTTTCGTTCAATAGCTATGTATTATCGACACGATCGGCAGCAATGGCTCACTGATCAGGATTACCGTTCTTGTTGTGGTAAATTCGCTTTTTACACGGAATATCTCTTATTACAAAACACAAGATATATACTTAGACACTAGACAGTATGTTTTTTAAGAAGCTCATCAAATTTTAATAATAATAACACATTTATTTCAGACCAAAATACAAGATCCATAAGATGTTAGTAAAATAATACTTAACCTAGCTAGTGATAGTTTTTTAAAATATAAGTCAAATTATTATGCATACGCATTTTAGTTTAAGCA
The DNA here is from genome assembly GCF_030705265.1 of Helicoverpa armigera. Classification (NCBI taxonomy): domain Eukaryota; kingdom Metazoa; phylum Arthropoda; class Insecta; order Lepidoptera; family Noctuidae; genus Helicoverpa; species Helicoverpa armigera. Next base: position 6,855,546 of record NC_087121.1, read on the forward strand.
TTTTTTCGATGTTCTATTTCCTGGTGTATTCGATAAGTAAAACTAAACATGTTTATGTTAACTTTTGAATAAAAATAACATATATAATAACATATACTGCAATATTTCCACCTATACCTAATAGCTATTTGCACGGTTCTGACACGATTTCCCATAGAAACTGATATAAAAACGTACACAAAACAACGAGGATGATTACAACAAGTTTCACATTGTTTATTGTAATTACTTACGCATGCCTTTTGGTCGCAAATTATTGCGTTAATTGTTTTTTTTCACGTGTCTTCATGATTGGTTAAACGAACAAATCTGTTAGTAATTATGTTACATACATAGTTAGCTGAAACGCAATCCGATTAAGTTCCAATAAATTATACTGTTTGTTCTGTTGGTCTAGCTAGTCCAATCAAGTGCGACTAATACACATTTCCAATTATATAAATATGGTATACAAATAAAGACTTAGTTTTTCTCTGTCTCTGAGGCGCTTTGACCTCACCATAAAAAAATTACGAGCCCTAAAATGTCAAATAAAGATTTCGTTGTTCTTGTCAGATCGTGCGCGCGCGGCGGGTGTAACGCTGTGGCTGACGATGCTGGGCGTGATGAGCGCGCAATCCGTGCCGGCGGACAACGACACGCCGCCCTTCAGCACGCTCTACAAGTGGAAGCACGTCGACTTCGAGTTCCCCACGCCCAGACATCGAAGGCATGCACTTGCTACCGGGTAAGCACACGTTCCGAGGGATATACTTCGTGCGAATAAAAAGTAGTAGCATTCTTAGATAAGTGGGTTTTGTAACATCGAAGTAATTTTACAAACCAGACCATTCCCGATATTAACGCGTTTATACATTATGTAAACAAATCTAATCCAACCCTTTAATGTGAGCTTTGACTTGTTTATTCCAGAAAATTTGTGCCTGCTAACGTGCTTCCCCTGGGACTTGAGGTGTGGGGCAATCGAGTCTGGGTGACGGTGCCGGCGTGGAGACGAGGCGTGCCCGCCACGCTCGCCACGCTCCCCCGCCAGGGAGGCATCGCGTCGCCACAACTTAGGCCATATCCTGACTGGAGCTTTCATAGAGCTTTTGGTAAGCAGTTTCATTGAAAAGGATTTGAAGAGGGAAGAGCAAAGCTTAATCGTTTTCTATTGAAGATTTTAATTCAAAAATATGTAATTAACGTATATCTTTTTCTATTTTTCAGGTGATATGCAGAACTGCTCGGGACTAACATCAGTTTTCCGAATACATGCTGACCCATGCGGCCGGCTTTGGGTATTAGATTCCGGACAGATAGACTCTCAAGATAATCCAAAACAATTATGCCCACCCAGTATTGTGGTGTTTAATCTCCAAACGGATAAACTAATTGCACGCTACAATATACCAAAACAGTTTGTGTTGGAAGATTCACTATTCTCAAACATTATCATCGACACAAGAACGGAAGATTGCTCAGACCTTCATGTTTATATAACAGATACTTGGCGATTTGGCCTTTTAGTTTTTAGGGAAAGAGATGTCAGGTTTTGGAGATTTTCTAATCCTTTATTTTTCCCGGATCCCTTAGCCTCGAATTTTACTCTTCATGGACTTAATTTTCAATGGACCGATGGCATTTTTGGATTAGCTTTGTCACCTATTGATCCATACGAGGAACGCATATTATTTTTCCACGCCATGTCTAGTTACAGAGAATTTTACGTGCCGACATCCGTTCTAAGAGACCCACTCCGAGTTGACAATAGTTCAACGGAATTCAATATAGCTGGCGAAAGTAGAGGTCTTAATGGCCAGTCGTCTGCCTCTGCGATAGATAGACGCGGTGTCATGTTCTACGGCTTAGTGACCCGGGACAGTGTTGGATGCTGGGACACAACGAAACCATACAAAAGGAGAACCAATGGAATAGTGGCGTCAAATTCAGAGACTTTAATATTTCCAAATGACATTAAAATCGATCAGGATGCGAGGCAGAGCTTGTGGGTCATTACTAATCGGTTGCCGATGTTCCAAGCCGGTCCTCTGGACTCTGATGACTACAACTACCGCATCTTGTACGCGGACACCACGGAGGCAGTGCGAGGAACTGTTTGCGACCCCGACACCGAACTCCCCCGCCCCGCACCTGTAATACACAGAGGGTGGTTGCCATAAAATGTATCTCACAAGTACCTAATGTTATTTAGTAATAAAGAAATAAGCACTTTTTATACAAGACAAGGTATCTACTACCGATGTTATCGTTGTAAGCGCCTATGTGTTCAATGGTTGCTACTGTCACTATTTGCTGTAATGGTTTCTTTATTTATGTGTAGGCGCTAACGCCTACTGATTATATATCATTTAATTTATATACAGCACTTCGTTGCTATCACTTAAAATAAAGGGCATTGTATCATCCTTTTCAGTCACAAAATAATGTAAATATTTGTTTTACTAATGATATTTTTCTTCTATAAAGTTGTGTTTGTAATAATATCTTTCATTTTAATTCAACCATCCTGCTTAAGCCCAACAATTATGAATATTATAGCCAGAAAATACATTTGATATCATTGATACCGTAATTGAACATTACTTCAGGTGCTAATATAAATAATTATATCATTTGTGTAAGAAGGTACCTACTACTAGAGCAATAAAGCAATTTTAATTTTCGCATTGGAATGGGAAACTATGCGTACTTCTTAAACTTATATACACAGGTACAGGAATAGAAAATGTAAAACATTGAAAGCTGAATGACTGAAACTTAAAACTTTTTGTGATATCTTATTAAATACAATTCCTTTTGTCCTTGTACCTTTATTACTTAAGAGAACACAAGGATTTTTACTACAATAAAATTATATTAATCCAGAAGGGCTTTTAGACGTTACGGAATACCCGCACAAAGGAACAAACATAGATGAACACTGAAAACAAAACACGATTGTTCGTGGACCGTCATGCAATTAGAGTAGGGAGCGTCATTACACGAACCAAGCACCAAGCACGACCACATTAAAGACAGCTCGGAAGCAAGTCGGCCACGCCAAAGTTGTTTATGCAATAACTTCTTTAATTCATGTTAAGTCCTCGATGTTACACATAACAGTTCTAAGCATGAGACGGAACGGACGCACCGCTTAAATTCATGCATAAGTGATTCAGTGAAAACGTTAATATGGAAAAGGTGAGTTCATTATTCGTTGCTTTGGTTTTGTATTAAGATTAAGTTTGAAAGATTAAGGTGCAGATGCTTAACAAGATTTCAATTTGCCGCTAATTAACACTAGTAGATAGAGTAGTTTACTTATGTACCTACCTAAATGCATTTCCATAAAAACGCCATAGAGTGAAAATCTCGTAAGCAAATGTTAAGTCTCAGTAAGTTCAGGAGGAATATTTAGAATGTGATGAGACAAAATGCATTCTGAAATTTTCATTTTAAGACTACCATAAATAATATAATTTATAGGCAAAGATACCTGCACAATTAATTTAAGTTATAAAATTCGAATTTTAACACAACGGTTACAGTTCTTACATTAGTCTTACTCTGAAAATATATATTCACCACTTTAACCATAGAACAGCTGATACGCATAGGCATATGTGTATCATTACACAACAAAGCAACCACGATACTTTAACAAAACTAGTTCTTGAAGTCGTTGTCCTCGACGGTCACGTTAATTTAAGCAGCCCTAGTAGCCCGGTAGAAAAGTTTAGCCTCATAACCGAGGTCATATTCAAATGGCCTTAAAAACATGTTAAATTAATTAAAAACGGTAGAGTCCAATTGCGGAATTAGAAGTCATGAACGCTTAGGTTTGTCTGCTTTCAGCAGTACATAAAGTGCAAAACTTTTAATACTCTAATTGAAAATCGTATTGAAATAATTAATAATTGTTGCTATCAAACAGTTCGATTAAGGGTTTCAGGTGATTGAACCCGTAAAAATGTTTTCATCGTAACATTCAACCAGGCATTCATTAAGTGCACGCACCGTGATTAGATATTATAAAAGGTATTAAGTAAATATAGGACTATTTTACTACTATAGAGATCACAAATATTACTTTCGTGCAAGGCAAGTCATTCATACATATCATTATTTAATACTAGATGTTTACAGCGGTTTCACCCGTTTCCCGGGAGAAACTTCTTCAAGACCCTGGGAAAAATAAAGTCTCTGCCATTTGGGGATAGACTAGCATTCCATAAATGAAAGAATTATAAGAATCAGTTCAGTAGACTTAGAGCTCGAGGACAAAAAAACTTCTTTATTATTAGTATAGATGTCCATACCTTAGCATGTGGGCTTTGTAACCCAATAAGCTCAAGTGTCAGAATTTGCTTAAACGTGAGAGGTTTAGGCAACATGCATGTGTTTTGAATTTGTAACACTTACATATTAATAACCTACTTAATATAAATGTTTGACGTCAATGGTATTATTCAATTGGTTTTATGCATCTCGTAACTCCCAAGACTCACAAAAGCCTTAGGTCACAAAAATTATCATAACTCTAATCACTAACAAGTGTTGTTAAAATATGCACTGACAATGCAATGACACTATTGCATGAAATAGCATAAAAACCGTCCAAGTACTAGACTGTAAACAAAAACTATAGCTTAACGTCTATTACCATAAAACTAAACAATTTTCCTTATGCTCATCAACTTCAAGCAACATTCCATTAATTACATGTTCACACATTAAAAACAGGTATCTACTTACGGGTGTACCTATGATGAAAATGTCTCAATTTGTCTTTCAGATACTTTTAAGTCTTGTACTGTCGAGTATCTTAGCAACCAGCTTCGGATATGGACAAATTGCCAGCAAGGCACCTCTAGGCACCTTGTACAGGTGGAAACAGATTGACTATGAATATCCCTCGGCCCAAGCTCGCCAGCAAGCTATTAACAACAGGTAATTTCACATTATTCTACTTCTAGAACAGAACTCCTATGAAATAATTGAAAAACAGTTGAAAAAAAATAATATGTCTTTGAGAATAAACCTAGTTTCCTCTCATTCTTAGGCAATTCATTCAAGCAAACGTGATTCCTTTGGGAGTGGAGCGCTGGAAGGACCGCGTGTTCATAAGCACGCCTCGGTGGAAGAGTGGAACTCCAGCTACGCTCTCGACAGTACCGATAGGCGCATCAACAGAATCACCTCTATTGAAACCGTACCCCAACTGGGATTGGCACAACGCAGGTACTCATCTGCTTAACATTTCTTCATCATCATCATCACGTTTGTTGCAGAAGATTAACTTATGTTCTTTTTTGTTTCAACAGTTAACTGTACTGGCTTCACCTCCGTGTTCCGCATGAGCATAGACCACTGTGGCGTAATGTGGGTTCTTGACTCTGGACAAGTCGATGCTTTTGAAGCACCTCGTCAACTCTGCCCGCCAACGCTGTATGCCATAAACGTGGAAACTGACACCGTGCTAGGAAGCTACCCAATACCCGCAGAGTTCGTACTACAGAATTCACTTATCACCAATCTCGTTGTGGACTCGAGGGACGCGCGGTGTAGAGACTTACACGTGTATATCGCAGATGCTTGGCGTTTCGGACTCATTGTCTTCCGACTTGCAGATGCCGCTTTTTGGCGTTTCTCTCACTACAGTTTTTACCCTGAGCCTTTGCTGTCAAACTATACTTTACATGGACTGAATTATCAATGGTCCGATGGCCTGTTTGGTATGTCTCTTGGCAAGGTACAACAAGGTGATAGGTCTCTGTACTACCACTCCATGTCAAGTTCCCTAGAGTTTGTGGTAAAAACGTCTGTGATTCGCGACCCTGCACGCGTGAGTAACTCGGTGGGTGAGTTCGCTCTGCTTGGCGACAGTCGGGGCTCAAACGGGCAGGTCTCCGCCGCAGCTATCGACCGCAACGGTGTTATGTTCTTTAACCTCATTTCACGAGACAGTATCGGATGTTGGGACACACGCAAACCATATACAACACAGAACCTAGTAGTTGTAGCTCAGAACAACGAGACGATGATCTTTCCTAACGATTTACGACTGGATCACGAAGTACCACAAATGGGTTGGATTATAACAAATAGATTACCAATGTATCAATTTAATTTGATAGATCCAAATGAGTTCAATTATCGAGTAATGTTTTTAAATCCAGCAGCAGCTGTACAAAATAGCTTGTGTCAACCTGAAATTCTGAAATCACCCGACAATCAGGGAGTGTTACTTGTCTCTAATTAAGTTTTGTGTATATTGTTTAAATGTCAAAAATAATTAAACAATTAAGCAAATTATCGTGGTTTCATTTTTAATGACCTTTTTTTGAACGTTCAAGTCAGTCATTTGAAGTTTGTTTTGGAATATCAAGTGCTTCCAGAGTTATTTCGCAAAATATATATCGCATAGATTTAGCATTCCACCACAATTATAGAAGATCGATTTTTTTTTTAGCTTAGCCTTAACTACTATGTGTGCAGTTAGTTGTTCATTGTTCGATGTGGAACCAAAGTAGGTGGTCTCAAGCTATTACATAGAAAAGTTACTTTCTTTAAGAAGTGTTAGCGAAAGGAAAGACCTGGACTGAAAATGTTTACTAGCATAGAATATTTCGAAGATGTGGCTTTAGCACACATTTGCAATTCTCAAAGCTTAGCCAGCTCTGAGCCTTACTCGTAAGATAATAACCAAACGGTACTCTTTCTCCTACCAATACACACCTACATTACAACTCTAAACATCCGATGAAAAGGACGTGTTCAAGGACGTTTTATTTTATGCAAGTGATTCAGTGGAAACATTAATATGGAAAAGGTAAGTTCTGGATTTATTTACTGAACTTGTGATTAGGAGTTCGTCCTACCAAAAACCAGGCCAATACTGAATGTGTTACTAGTTCAATTGCTAATCAAAGTTTTAATTTAAATCAGCCATAGCTCTTTTATAAGAAAATATTAAAAATGACACAGATATTTAAATAAAGTAATCATGTGAAATGCATACTTTATTTACTAAAAAAAGCCTGCACTACAAAAAGCCACGATGCTTTGGAACAAACTAGTTCGTGAAGTCGTTGTCCTCGCCGGTCAAAAACCTTTTGACACATGACAATGCTTTTGACTCGGCGGGATATTATGAATTGTGATATGGAATTCACGAATTTACCTCCACTGGAGAACTTAGTTGACCAAAACCCCGTAGATTACGGGGTTTATTATTTGTTATTATTTGTACTTTCTCATGAAGTTCTGTTATTGAAGGGCCACGGAAAGCGCTAACTCTAACACAGTGTTTCATATGAAACTCTAAAAACATGTATTTTGTATCTAATTTCTGTTTCAGATACTTTTACTTTTAATGTTAACGAGTACCTTAGCAAAAAACATCGGGCACGTACCATTGCTAACCACTTTGTACAGATGGAAACAGATTGACTTTGAATATCCTTCGACCGAGGCTCGCCAGCAAGCCATTGATGACAGGTATTTGTTCATTGCAATTCATAATTGAACTTTATTCAGATTGCAATAAATTAGAAAGTAGGTATTCCTGTGACGGTACCTTTTTATTCGTACAAACTTTATGTTAACAGGGAATTTATTCAAGCAGAGGTTTTCCCTTATGAAGTAGAACGGTGGAAAGACCGCGTGTTCATTAGCACACCTAGACTAAAGAGTGGGATCCCAGCGACGCTCTCGTCCGTACCAATTGGCGCACCGGCCGATTCACCCCTCTTACAACCATACCCCAACTGGAAGTGGCAAGATGAAGGTACTTTCAGCGTTTATTCGTCTTCTTCTCTCTTTACTTCTTCTTGTAACTCTTCTTCTTCTTTTTTAAATTGTCTCGCCGTTGGGAAAATTTAAGTAGTTGGTCCTGCAACTACTTAGTGATTCTATAGACTTTATAGATTATTGATTGCTTTTGCCTACGCAATAAAGGGCTATAAAGTAGGCGAGCAAAACCAATGTTCGAACTTTTTAGGTCAGAGTAAAAAAAGCATTTTAAGTAAAAAGTGATTTATAGGATGAAAACACCAAAGCATAAGGAAAAAACAACAACAAAAACCATTGGAAAAATAATGTTGTGAAGTGGAGGATGGAGGCTTTTAATGGCACGTCAATTCTTTTTGCTATGGGTTTCATCCTACTTTAATTTAAAGTTGTTTATTGTATTAGCCTAATTGAAATAGATATGAAAGTACAAATTCCTTTCATATTTCAACAGCAAACTGCACCGGATTCGTCTCGATCTATTGCATGAGTATAGACGACTGTGGCGTGATGTGGGTTCTAGACTCTGGATTACGAGAATCTCGTCAAGTTTGCCCGCCAACCCTGTATGCTATCAACTTAGATTCTGATACGGTAGTGGGAAGATACCCAATCCCGAATGAACAACTGCTACAGAATTCTCGGATCATTAATCTCGTCGTGGACTCGAGGGACGAGCAGTGCAGAGACCTACACGTGTACATGTCAGATCCTTGGGAATTTGGACTGATTGTCTTCAGACATGAAGATGCAGCTTTTTGGCGTTTCACTCACTACAGCTTCTACACTGCCGGATCTTTCCTGAAACGTCCATATGACATGGAATATGACTTTTTAAGCATTAAGTTGGTCATGCATTTAGGCAAGTATCGCCATGGTGATAGGCCTTTGTACTATCAGTCCAGGACGAGTTCCAATAAATTCGTAGTAAAATCTTCTGTAATTCGCGATCCGGAGCGCGTAAACAACTCTGCTGATGAGTTCAGGCTGCTCGGCCGACGCGAAGACATTGCCGCTGCAGCTCTCGAACGCACCGATGTTATATATTTTATTTCAGATTTTATCGTATGTTGGAATCAGAATACAAGCAAACCATATAACATCCAGAATATAATTGAAAGCCGGCTCAATCTCACAAACGTTTTACTCCGCGATTTTGAACTGGATCATGAAGTACCGCCGACTGGCTGGATGATATCGGCCAACGCTTTCAAATACTATTTTATGTTGATGAAGCCTAATGAATACAATTACCGCGTTTTATATTTTGATCCAGAGGTGGCAATTAAAAATGCGTGCCCATCTGAAAATCTTAACTCTACCTTTAATTAGGGATTTTTTTTTAATACCTATGTAAAATGATTTATCTAGGTGAATTGTACCCCCAATCAAATACCTACGAGTCACTACCAAATGGTATATAATTAATGTTAACGTTAAGGCATATTGAGCACATAGTAGGTTTTATTTTAAAGTAAAAGGGTGTTGTCCTGACAGGCTTATACTGATCAGACAATGTATACTCCAAGTGTTAAATAGGGATAAAACGTAGAGACTGAGTAATTTTTGTAGTAGAACATTTTAAAAGTCTATTTACATTCTAAGTACCTACGTGATAACTTTTATTGAAAGATTGTTTTGTAAAAGGATTTTATTAACGATCTGTTGCATTTGACCAATAAATTGAAAAAGAGGTCAAACGAATATTTCAGTGTATAATTTATAAATACATATGTATCCACATAAATACACATTGAATGATGAAGACTTTTACGTGAAATTAATTATGACTTGAAACCCGAAGTAATAATAGAAGACTAATAAAATTACTGAGAAGGCCACTTAGTAATTTCAATTATATATTTGTACTTATGCGTAAGGTTTCCTCAACCCAGTTACCGGGACAGACCAATACCCCTTGGCAAGACTGGTTGTCAGATTTTCTGGCTTCTGAATTACGGGTGTAACGACTACCCAAGATGTTCAAATGACAGTCGGAACCCACCAGTTTATCGTGCCTTCCGAAACACCGAAGCACTCGTAATGACAATGGCCAACAAAGTTAATAGTGTTTTTTTATGTATTTTATTTTATTCAGGAAACAAACAGTCATGTATAATAAAATAAAATACATTTTAATATTGATTTATAAAAAACGTACCTACACAATTTATTTTGCCCGGTTGCATTTTGTTTGTTGACTGAACTAAAACCGAAGTTTCGTTACTGAAATATCTATTTCATTAATGTTTTCTAAGCGTATTATTGTTTTGATTTTTTACTGTTTGCAGCAACGCATTCTTCTTTTGAGTTGCTTTCTGGAAAATCCTTCGTTAATTCTTTACGTTCGTCTTCATTAGATTTTTTATTTTCAGTAGTGATTTCAGTTTCTGCTTTTATAGATACTTCAATATCCGTTGATACTTTATTTCTGTCATCATTTAACACCCTATTGTCGGGCAATTCTTCATTATCTTTATTCGATAATTCTTTGCGTGGCGATTCTTTATTTTTGTCTTCATTCAAATTTACACTATGTTTGGATTCTTTTTCGATGTTTTTATTTGATAATTTGACATCTAAAGAATCAGTAGTGATATTATGTATTGATACTTCACGATTTGTTGGTTCTACATTTTTATCGTCTGTTTCATTTTGAGCTAATTCTCTGACATTTTCATTTTCAGTAGTGATTTCAGTTTCTGCTTTTGTAGATACTTCAATATCCGTTGATACTTTATTTCTGTCATCATTTAACACCCTATTGTCGGGCAATTCTTTATTATCTTTATTCGATAATTCTTTGCGTGGCGATTCTTTATTTTTGTCTTTATCCAAATTTACACTATGTTTGGATTCTTTTTCGATGTTTTTATTTGATAATTTGACATCTAAAGAATCGGTAGTGATATTATGAATTGATACTTCACGATTTAATAGTTCAATAATTTTATCGTCTGTTTTATTTTGAGCTAATTCACTGACATTTTCATTTTCAGTAGTGATTTCAGTTTCTGCTTTTGTAGATACTTCAATATCCGTTGATACTTTATTTCTGTCATCATTTAACACCCTATTGTCGGGCAATTCTTCATTATCTTTATTCGATAATTCTTTGCGTGGCGATTCTTTATTTTTGTCTTGATTCAAATTCACACTATGTTTGGATTCTTTTTCGATGTTTTTATTTGATAATTTGACATCTAAAGAATCAGTAGTGATATTATGTATTGATACTTCACCATTTGTTGGTTCTATATTTTTATCGTCTGTTTCATTTTGAACTAATTCACTGGCATTTTCAATTTTACATATTTGTTCTTTATTTTCCTCTGATTTTTTATTTTTGTTATCTACCAACATGACGTTCTCAATATCTAAAATAATTGTTCCAGATGGTTGTTTGCCTTTATAATTATCGTGGATTATAATATTATTTGTCAAACCATTATTTTTGTTATCTTGCACGATTCCACTTTTATTATCTTCAACACATGCCGCACCGTCATTTTTACCAGCCGTTGGTTGCTTTTCATTTGTGTTCAGATCTAACACTGAGCTATTTGTAAGTTTTTCTGTAGCAGTTTCGCCTAATATTGTAAAATCAGAACGTACATTAATATTTGTTGTATCAGCTGCACCTTTATTCTTATTTTCGTCTGTTGCTACGTAAGCAGTAGAATTTGCTGAAGAAGAAGCTATATTGTTATCGGTATGTAATAGATATCGTGGACGATCTTGATTGTTATCATTGGTTGATGATTTACTATCTACATTTTCTTTGTTGTTTTCTCTTAAAATGTTAGTTTCATGTAAATTATTTTGGCATTCATTAGACATTACATTGTCATTGGTTTTTAACTGTTGTTCTGAATCCTGTTGTTTACTAAATTTCGCATTATTTTGTTTGCCTTCTGCGTTAGCTATTTGAGGTGTTTCCAAAGGCATCGGCGATTTTTTAGGTATACTTTTTTTCTCTTCTATAGCGGTATGGTCTGAAATTGTAATTTTCTTTTTGCTAGGGATTTTTTCAAAGTCGTATGATGTTGTTTCACTTGATGTTCCAGATGAGATACGCTGAACTTTATTTTTGCTTGCGATGCCATCGTCAGTTTCGCCATGACTATGAACATTTTTTAAAGACGCTATGGTTAGTTCAGTCGGAGGATTATCAGAATTTATTTTTTTCATAAATATTTGTGGATATTCGCGTAAGTACGATGCCATATTTCCTTTACTACTACCCACAAGTGGAGGCGTGTCAGTATCGTCTGCGTTCATTGTCGTGCATTCAATATTATCAAACTGATGCCACGAGGGAGGCACTGCTGAGCTCAATTTATGAGAATCTAAAATAGATTCGATTCCTTCCTTTTTCAAATAAGCACCTATTCGTAATAACATCAATACAATTTGTTCTAAAATCCGGTCAGTATCTCGAGGTATCATAACTTCGCTCCCGAACCAATCCTCATATGCACCTATATCCGACCATCCTGTAGTGGATATAGTCAACGGTTTCATCGTATCAGACTCTAATCCTTCTTCTTCAATACTAGTATCAGTAGAATTTATAATTCCTGAAGATATTTTTAACGGAGTACGTATAAACGTTTCGTTGGTAACACTTGATGTTCTTTCCCCGTTACTGTAAAGTCAGAATTATATTTCGATTTAAATCAAATTTCAAACTTTTTCTTTGTACTTTTTTTGCTATCAAATATGAAAACTAAATCCTTTTAGCAAAAGACAGAGAAGCACTTCATTGTCCGCTTATTCATCTGTTAAAGAGAAACCTAAACCTATGGGGGCATAGGCTACCATATTATTTTTTTGGTAATAAATTATGTACCAGCATTAGGTACACAAGAAAGTCAAAGTTTCGTTATGTTAGCTCAATAAATGATACTCACAAATGTGCAACTAGTTTCTTGCGGAGCTGCTCTTCGCCCAGCAAGGACTTAGTGCGCCGCCGTCGGACCGCCAGCTCCAGCCCGTAGTCATTATCGTTTGGGGGAAGAACAGCCGGGAACGTTTTGAACGCCGTCGCAACTTTGAGTGCATGATAGTAACTGCGCGACAAGAATTAATAATTGATGAAAAAATGAGCTGAATACATAGACCAAGGTCGAAAACTTTTGAGAATTGTTTCTTAAATATTTTTTTTCCATTGCAAAGAAGGTGAAGGATTAAATCCATCAACTTTTTAACCTCAGATCACCCGTAAAATGTATGATACTCCAAGTTTTTAGTCAGGCTAAAATACCTATTACACGTTCATATTTAATTAAAGAAGTTTAATAACTTTCCAGCATTAATATTTCTATATAATAAAGACAATATTTTATCCGCAAGTTTTTGTTTAAATAACATCATTATTACCTGAAAACAAGCATCCACATATAAAAGGCAGGCATGATTGACGTGAATTTGAAAACCACGAACTTGATGCATGGTGGTCTGGCGGGGCCCAGTAGAACGCACGTACCGAGCCCTAGAGCCAGGCTCGTTAGCTCACACAGCAGTTTCCTGATGGCAGCCAATAGAAGCCAAGGCAAAACCAATGTTGGACGTTCCTCCTGTATTTTAAAGTCAATTTCTTAGTGTTGATTTCGTCGGTGGCGATGATGCAAAAAAGGCATCTCGAACGTCGTGGGGAAGTAAGATTAAAATATAAGAGTAGAGTTGGTGGCTACTCAGCATGATGCAAGCATTTTGTTCTCGTATAACGTGCTCGAGTTACTCCTTAAATGCATCGTCGTCTCCTACTGCGTAGTGGACGCTATTTATATAGGTACCTAAGTATAAATATCTATAGTAATTATACCTAACCAAATGAAAACTAGGCAATACTCGCCTTATGTATTCTAAATACGTCATTTTACTGTAAAAGGGTATAAACATAATCTATCGAAACGAAAAACAAAGAAATCATTTCAATACCCATAAAAAAGTACTTATTCCCCATTCCTGGTGATAGCACATTTTTCCCTGTTGCCCATTAGGTACTTAGTAAAACCCTATATAGTAAGTGACTACGCAAATGCTTGTGCACTAAAATATGTCCTACGCAGTTAGCTAATCTCCTAACTGAAGCATTCAAACAGCATCGTGTACTCATAAAGCGTAATGAAGGAAATCATAAATCCAGTCAAGAAGTCCGAAGTAGTGGTGATTCCTTAAGGAAATTAACGAGGAAGATGAAAGATAGATGGTGGCTTGAAAAGGCAAAAAAGATACAGTGGCTTGCAGATACCCACCAACTAGGCGCTTTCTATGAAGAAATGCGTAAGTTGATTGGCGTTTCCATAAAAAACTGCACTCCATTAAGATCCCTAGATGGTTCCCAAAAGCTCACTGCTAAGCAGGATATACTTGATCGTTGGGCAGAGCACTTTAACCACCTGCTCAATGTAGATCGATCAGCAGATCTTGAGCATATAAAGCGTATTCATCCTCTGCCGCCGAATGAGTCGCTTGCTGAACCACTAACTTTTGCTGAAGTTGTTCAAGCCATCAAAGAGCAGAAAATAAAAAGCAGTTGGCGTTGATAACATCGCCGGAGAACTGCTGAAATACGGAGAGCAACTTCATACTTACATCTGGCAAATTTTTGATCGCATTTGGAACGAGGAAACAATACCACCTGAATTTAAAATATCCCGTATACAGACACTGTATAAAACAAAGGAGACCGTTCCGACTGCAACTCCTACCGGGGTATATCGCTCCTCTCTGTCCCTGGGAAGATATTTGCCAGAGTTCTTCTCAACCGGCTTTTACCAGTCTCCGAAGCCATATTGCCAGAGACTCAGTTTGGGTTTCGACCTAACAGGGCACCGGCGAAGCCATCTTTTCCATCAGGCAACTCCAGGAAAAAGCCGAGAACAAGGCCAACCTTTGTGTATGTGCTTCGTGGACTTAGAAAAGCTTTTGACTGCGTGCCGAGGGAAGCCCTCTGGACTTTACTGGCAAAATTAGGTTGTCCTGAGAAGTTTGTGAGAATGATTCGCCTTCTGCACGACGAGATGACCTGCTGTGTTACCTATAATGGTGACCAGTCAGAGTTCTTTCCTGTCACCTGTGGGGTCAAACAAGGTTGTGTGCTTGCGCCAACACTGTTTGCTCTCTACTTTTCTGTCGTTGTCAGTGAAGCACTCAAACAAACTTCTGCTGGAATCAAAATACGTTTCAGGACTGATGGGGGACTTTTCAACCTGGCCAGATTAAAAGCATATACTAAAGTATCTCATGCTCTTATAACGGAGATCATGTACGCTGATGATCTGTGTTTTGTTGCCAACTCTGCACAAGAGCTCCAGAACCTGATGACTAACCTTCAGGAAGTCTGTTGTCGTTTCGGTCTAAAATCAGTGTTAAGAAAACTGAGGTAATGGCAATCGACTCTCAAGGAGCCACAGAACCTATCAAGGTAAACATTGGCGATACTGAGCTGAAGCAAGTGAATACCTTCAAATATCTGGGCAGCACAATTACATCCAAGTGTGACCTTGATGCCGAAATAAACCATCGCATTGGCGCTGCATCAGCTGCTTTCGGTAAATTACGAGACAAGGTCTTACACACACATGATTTGAAGCTTTCGACAAAATCTCCGTTTACAAGGCCATAGTCCTCCCAAATCTTTTATACTCGGCTGAAACATGGGTCCTCTATCGGAAACATATACGGGCGCTGGACCGATTTCATCTAAAGTGCATAAGAGACATTCTGAAAATCAAATGGTCGGATCGGATTAGAAATACCGAAGTGCTACGACGCGCGAATGTCTGCGGCATAGAAGCGTACCTGATGCGGCGACAGCTCAGATGGTGCGGTCATGTTTTACGCATGGATGATGATAGGGTGGCCAAACGCATCTTCTTTCTGAACTCCAGAACGGCAGACGGAAACAAGGTGGCCAGTTCTTACGCTTCAAGGATGTTCAGAAAAGACACATGAAAAGGTGCAACATTGATCCTCAGAACTGGGAGACAAAAGCCATTTGTCGCCCTGAATGGAGAGGCCTACTTAAAAATGCGATCAAAGATTTCGAAGAGCAAAGGAAATCCGCACTGGATGCGAAGCGTGATGCTCTTAAGGCTAAAACACCAGTAGCCATTCATTATAACTACGTGGACGGTATCCTAACGTGCAGCCAATGCTCGCGCACGTTTACACATAAAATAGGGTACTGCAGCCATCAAAGGGCGCATAGAAGAGCTGATCATCCTAGCTCTTCTCTCAATGGTAGCTGAAAGCAGTCACCATAGCCGAAATCGGCAGGGAAGTATATATATATATATATATTTTTTAATCTCCCTATGAGAACAGTCGCCGCAGCCGATGATAATCGGCTAGGAGGTAGAAAGAAGGTATTTATAATCATCATATAGTAAGTATTAGGTGTGAGCGCACCAGGAATACATGTCAGCTTCGTTAGCATCGACATCTGCCATACCTGCCACGCCACGCGGGCAGAAGCTAATACCCCATATAGTAGGTAAGTATTTAGGTATGAGGTTACCAGGAACACAGGATAGAGCAGCACTATGTAGGAGGCGAGGTACACGTAGACCGTGAAGCACTGCACCAGCATGACGCCCGAGATCATGGTGCGCAGCACGCGCTGCACCGGCATCGTCAGCTCCGCTGGCATCGTCATCTGCCATACCTGCCACACCGAGTATTTCTTCTATACTGATATAATAAAGAGGAAACATTTTGGTTGTCCCTAAAAGCTCCGGAACTACTGAACAGATTTGAAAACATGTGTCACTATTGTAACGTTTGACTATCCCCGAATAACATAAGTCATATTTTATTCCGGTACTGCGACTAGGTATGTACATTAAATATGTAAGGACTGGCCAGAACGATATTGTTTTTACAATCTCTCCACTGGCATAATATCCCTCTGGATATAGGCGGTTTATTGGTTTAATGGCAAGATTTACAGGCCCGCTTTAAGTTTTGAATTACAACAGTAACTCTATCATAATATTATTCTTCCACATCTGAACGGGATATACGGAAGCATATCTGCGTATTATCTCACGCAAGTCATCAGAACTGATGGACAGAATGGTCTATTAATAGATGGCCAATGGACTTGGGTAAGGTACGGCCCGTCTCTTACTGTATTCACGTTTCGCTAAAATAAAACTGTCTTAATTCGTGTCTTATTTTTACATGCCATTCATCTTATTGCCTACCTTCTACGAAAGTGTATGTGAATGGCATTAGTAAGTTATTTACTCCTGGATGGATGGCTAAAACTATACCACTACTCCGTACTTAGTAATATATTCGTACTCCGTATATAGTGTCCGTACACTACTACGGTAGGATACTAAGTACAAATATTGCAAAGAATTAACGGGATCCCCTATACATTGGGCTAATAAGATTCACTGCCAAGTGCCAATGCTCATGAATTATGATACAAGTCGTTACCCCACTACATAATAACACCTTCGCACATAGCACGTGTGAGCAGACAGTGGGCGGCTGCCTTAAACCAACTTCATAATAACAATAATGAACAAATCTGTCGTCAAGTCAGCACCTGCTTTAAATTGGCGTTCACTTTGAAGAGTGTGGCGTCGAAGATAGTACGCACGAGCCCCAGCAGGCACCACAAACAAACTTCGGATTGCATGTTCATACCCACGTAAGAAAGTATGTTTATCATTTTGATTATGCTTAAGATTTTGTTACCAAATTATACAGAAGCCGGAAACATTTTTTGTAAAATATCTGATTTTATTCACTTCATTTGTATTTATTATGATTTATGCGGGTTAATGCCAAACGAGGGAATCAAAACATGAGCAAAACTTCAAAACTGATGTCAGTTAACTTTTTTATTTATTTCGGCTTTTTTTTTTCATGCGATGTTATTCCCATTTAAGCCGTAGATAAACCTCTTTTCTTATTCTTTTGACTACACACAACAAACCCAAGTAATATCTTATTTTTTTTACATTCAAAGATAGCAAATATTTTTTATTTTATTCCAAGCGCCTCGAAATTTATATTTAATATGGCCTAAAGACTTATTTTATGTAGCCATGGTGTCTTTAAAACCGCGGAGGGTTATTCAAAGTATTCAAGCGAGGGAATGTAAAGACAAATTATTATTGAATTTATTAATAAAGCTTAAATCAATGAATCCAATCCTAGAAGACGGCTGCAGTATGATTAGCGCTGTCATCATCACGGTGCGTCAGCGTCAGCCGGGTGGCCGGCGGCGGTACAGTCGCGGCTCCTTCAGACGATCTCTGGCGAGCGCACGGTCACATCGCGTACTGCCGCGAACAAACGCATTACTCCCGACCGATACCCGTGATCATTCATATTGTCAAGTGATTAGCGAGTGTAAACAGTGATAACCAGTGACTTAATTTATTTGTTTGAACCTGATATTCTGACCAAGGTAAATATAGCGTCATATATAAAAATAACCTTTAATGTTTCTTTTTTATTTCCGATTATTAACATCATATTTAATGCTTTCGATGTGTGTGGTAAAGGCCTTGATTTTGTTTTAGAATATATTTAGGTTACGCTACGTCCTTACCTTGAACAGTGTGAGTCGCAAGTTATTTTTAAAATTTCAGTCTTTACGCACCATTCGCCTACGTTTATGTAGAGATTTACAAGTAGACGTCATTCTTTAAAATAATAATAACAAACACAGCCGCAACCGACTAATGGTATCTTATAAAAACTTTTCAACAAGTACCTAGATAGGTATGTTATCCCTCTGAAAACATTTCTATTAATGAATTCATAGAATGAAAGAAACCTACTTAAAAGGCAAGGCAAATACAAAAAAATACTTAATTTAAAACCGACAGGAAAATAAAAAAAAAATATCGTAACATTTTGGCTATAGGTAGGTAACTATTTAGGTAGCAATTTAATGTTTTCCTTAAACATAATTAAATAGGTATTTGTCATAATTTAAAACAATCCATATCACGTGCACAATTTCAAAACGGGTTTTGATAAGTACCTTCCTAATTTAGAATGAAATATTCTATGAATACTAATTAGTATTAATTGACGTCGTCTCTATTTGGAACAAGATTATACACATTGTGTTCAGTAAATTAAAAGAGGTCTTCCATATATTTAACTAATAAACAAAGCATGTTGAGCATAATAAGAAAGATTTTGGAATAGTTAGGATAAAAATGTATCCACCTTGGTACCTACCAAAACAAAAAATATTCTAAACATAAATGCGAATATTTTGTTCAAGCATACATACTGTAACAGTGAAACATAGCTTTATCGCTTATACAAATAATACACGCATTGTTATGACGGGACTTTATATACTGCGCAAAAGAACATGAACCTACCGACTTCAGAACGCACGTGCCGATGAATTCGATAAAACCCCGTCATATAAGTTGATGAAGATGGTTATCTAACATTACCAAATGTATTCTGAACCACCGTTACTTCTTCTTCTTAGTCGTACACTCTTGTCAGAGTGGTCGTGGTCATGTAGGGTCGCCCACTGGTGCATCAGGTGCGATCGCTGCCTTGGCGATTCTTCTCCATAGCTCCCTGTTGGTTGCCTGGCGAGTGCATTCTATCACAGGGATCTTGGTGACAGATTTGATGGTATCTGTCCATCGTGTCGGTGAACGACCACGCGGTCTGGTGCCTTCGACTCTACCCTGTATAACTAGACGCTCCATAGAGTCACTTACTTACTAAGTTTTAATTCAAATACACAGACAGATATTCTCACTTCGCTAATATAAGAACAGAATTTGAGTATGATGTCATTCATATCCACCGCACAACGTAATTTAAAGTCACTTTAGTCCCCAACATGTAGCACAATTTGTTCATGGATCAAATTTAATTTTAGTGCGCTATTAAAGGATGAATGTACAATCGCAAAATAGTTCACAAATAATGTAAGTGTTAGATCATCGATTAAATAATGGTACGAAATATGTACGAATGTTTATGGCGTTGGCATGCAATCTTTGAACTGCACTGATGAACTTCAGAAGTCAAAGTAGGTTACACGCTCTCCTCAAAGGGTAATCAGCAAACAATGCGACAGGCTTCAAACCTGGTGGATTTTCAGGCTTCAGCCTTAAGAGAGTCTCAGGTTTTTAACTTTACCCTGCTGGGGCTTAGAGATTGTTCGAAAGAGTTTCAGCGGTCAGAGCTCAAGAAGGAACAAAAGTGGCTGTATTTATGTAAGAAAGATTCCTTAGTTGATTCCTATGCGGGTCACTTATCTATATGTATCTGTTTAAGTATGTGAAACAGTGAAACTGATAAAATGATGTTGTACATAGGCTTAAAAATTGTCTCAGTTATCTGAGTGTGAATAACCTGTAAAACTTAAGACTGGGATGAATTTTTATCTAGAACATAACTAGGTAGGTACGAGCGGTTGTGACATTCTTGATGTACGTGAGAACACGTCTCTATGTTCCCAACTCCTTCCATATATGGAGCCTCTGCATATGGTAGTACTAACATGCCTTGAGAGCCCGTCCGTAATTTATCCTCATTTTCCCTACTTTCCACTTAACAACTGCATGAGAACTAGACGGTAGCCCACGCAGCTATGTACCTTCTTCGTTATACCTCTATGATTCTCTCAATTAACATAAATTACCTGCCGAAACACCAGCGGAATTGATACAAAAGGATTTTGTAACGTTGAACCTTCTGGATTGTTTGCTGAGTGACGAATCGTTTTGAATAATTATCGTTGATCTGGAACAACGGCGCGTATCAACAATCCAAATGAAAGATACATGAACTGTAACCTAATTTGGTCATCAAATTAGAATAACCAAAAGTCAATGAACCTGTAGTGGTAGTAGTGATTTACGACCGTCGATGTTCAACTTAAGGAACACGTAATAGAAATGCTTTGTTATTCATCCCCACGAATATCATTTCCATCCAGCGATGGAGTTTGTGGAATCAGCAGTTTATAATATCGTAACATTGTGTGCATGAGTCATTTCTGATGCATATTGTATTACACATCGCTATAACACTGGTGTTTTGGGTGATGTCATCCACGTCAAGTATTTTATGTCGATTTAAGATTCTATGTGTCTCGGGAAGGCGACACAGGGTCAGCTACGAGTATATAAAGTGTTTCTGCAGTATAGTACCTACTAATGTTATTGTAAATGACGCTTGTATGACTGACTTGCACCTAGACCAGACGAGGTAAACATCAATACTAAGCATGACGTCACTCAAAACCAAACCTTGACCAAGTAATGAATAGTGGGTAAAACTGAGGGTCATAGGTACGCAGTGCCTCAGTAAAGGAGTCACGTTGACATTTACTCAGAACAAAAAGAAAAAAAAAACAACACACTTAGGTACCTACTTGATTCCGCCTCTGTGGCGTGTTTTTCATAGAATAACTTTACGACAGCCAGAAGTGAGTTGAAATGTTTATAGATTTTTTATTAAATCAGTAGTCAATAGTTGTTAACCTTGGTCTCCGTCAGTATCGCTGAGGTCCATGACCATATATAGTTTTTGCGTGAGTTCACTGTTTCGACGAATCGTAATCTACTAACCAAGCTTGACACTGACATTGTGGTTGCAACTATCAGAACCTTGTGTTAGTGTTAGTTACTCACTCCGTAGTATTTATAGTTGTTTACATTAAATTAAGATCAAACATACTGTACACAAGTCTAACGAACATCTATCTAGCTAGAGGGAACGTCTCATAATGGAGCTGGAATTAGATGCTACGCGTCGCAATTTACGAAAACTGTGTTAGACTTTTTAAGCTTTTAGACCTCTGAAAGCCTCCTGTTATTGGATGAGCCCTGTCGTAAAGCTCATGTAAAGGATAGGGTAACCCCTTCCCTTTTCCTTTCGAGCTCACGTCATTTATTACCTTTAACTAAACGATTTCTTGTGACATTACTCTTCATGTGAGACCGAGAAAAAAACATTTCTTTTGATGACTGTGTGAGAAAGTCCCTACGATAAAAGATACCGACGCCTTTGTTAGTTTGTAGAGGATTCATTGTTTACGATTTACATTCTTGTACAAATGAGTGAGCGTCACACGACGTGAACGCAGTGACGTCACGCTACCTTCTGTGGTTGCGCGTGCGCTGGCCTTCGCACACGCGTCTCTGGCCAAAGCGAGGCAAACCGCGCTTGTCGTCGGTGACACGGTGGGTCCGGACCACTGTGACTATCTTATCCTTACATAATCAACTTCGAGAATATCCGTATTGTCTTTCCATTGTAGTGCAATGAATGTAAACAACGGACTTTAAGATTAGGTAACTTTACAAGTCGTTTAAGTCACAGATAACAAGAAAGTAGGTCGGCATTCATAGTTTCGGTACCTACCTATTCATATCTTCAACATAGCAGTAAGTGGAGCGTAATAAAAAGTACGAGACGACGGTTTTTGTTGAATGGTGCATTGATGACACACACATGTGTAATGTTTATCTTCACACATTGGATTAGTGTGCGTACAGCGCAGAGGCAAGGCCCCATGTTAATTAGTTAATGACACTGACTTTGCTCTACTGACTGGTACTCGTGTGACCTTCTAAAACCGTATTTATTTAAACCGCATTAATATGTATCATAAGTCAGACAGGCTGGCTAGCTACCTGACTTTATAGCTAAGTATACATAGGTACTATAGTACCTACGCAGAATATATCATTGATATACCTAAATATAAACAATTGAAGAACCGAAATGTAGCTATTCATTTGTCTGCGTAACGAGTTTCAAATGCGTAAGTCCAAAACAACATCACAAGACAACGAGACAAGACCGGGAGCTTCGTGATGTCGTGTCAATATCAATCTAACAGTAAATAGATACCAGAGATTACGGAGCGTATGGGCGTTTTAATCGGGAGCACGCATCTGGGACTTGTGGGCACCGAGTGGAATGCCCGGATCAATTGCATACAGATGCTTGCAATGGCTCTTGATTGCGTTACTTAACATCGATTAAGTGAATTGGGAGCGTGATAGTATTAGATGATACGGTATGTGAACAGCTGTAAGTGGATCTCGTTATTAACGTTTTGTATGGTTAATAAGCGTTGATAGTACAGTCGGCGTGTGAAGCATATCATTGTTTAAACGTTGAGTTCTTTTTGGTTACAACTTTTACGTTACAAGTTTAAAGGACGTGGCACATTACAGCAGCACCGCAACAGCACGGCTCCACACCAGCATTTAAGTTGTCATTCAATTTAGAGCATTAAATCGTGTATATTATAATATATTTCGTAATGTCAATATGAAAAAGCCAACGGCGAGCAGTCAGCGTGCTTGCCGCTTCCACACAACTCGCTCGCAGCCCGCGTGCTGCAAGCGAGCGGTCCTCATGCGTACAGCGCGCCGACGGCGTGCTAATTGCGCGCCGACTCCGAGCCGGCAGCGAAACAACGTCATTACGTCGTGTTCAATCATAACATCAATCATAATCGTCTTAAAATAATATTGAGTTTGCGGTGACAGTAAGCTTACACCTCGCGGCCGGCGCGCGGCCGGCGGGCCGACGGCGAGCGGACGGCGCGCCGGCGGCGAGCGGACAGCGCGTGGTTGGCGCGCTGTCCGCTCGCCATAGTCGTAATTCGAGGCGACGCCGTGCTGCAGCCGTGCTGTTGCCGTGCTGCTATAATGTGCCACAAGCTTTATGGTTCAGTGTGTAGAATATGACTGATGCCATAAGAGTTTATTTACAAAATATTTCAGCATTTTATGATTCCAGTAAAATTGAAGGCGTCCCTTGTGGTGACAATGACACAGAAAGCGCCACTGTAAGGCCGGCCTTCAAATGTTTAATGACCGATACCTAGTCAAGAACGCACACCGCTTGCCAAAACTTTCGATAGCGTATATACAATCGTGCTATACTATAGTATAGTATATACTACAAGTCTATTTTCATAGACTGATTCACAAGATGAAATTAGGTAACAATCAATGGCTTGAGCTGAATCAAGATATGACTAGATAGATACGTATGCTTTTGAATAAATTATCACCCTCAAAAGACCAGCAACACCATGCAAAAGTCTGAAATGATGCAGGTGACGAGTCCCATTCCTCGTGCTTAAACAATGTTCATGATGTGCACCATAAGGCATCTTTAAACAAACTACTTAAATAATTTGAAGATTTATAATAATAATAAATCATTTATTTCAGACACAGTCCATACTTATTACAATAAATTTGATCAACGAAAGATAAAAAATTGTCACGAGATCTACAAGAACATACACACAAAAATTAATAATACAGAGTCAACATCAATAAATCAATAAAATTCATATACATTAAGGGAAAAATTAAATAGATATATATATAAGTGTCATTTAAGTCAATTTAAATCTAAAATTCTTAACAATATTAGGATATTATTCCTAACATTGTCTTCATCCATCTGTTCTGAATGGGGCAATCGAACCTTGAAGCAATCATCTTCAGAATGCCATTGCTACTCTCTCTTATGCGTTTGGAGATCGATGCTACTTTCTTAAGTATTATCGCATGATAGCCATCTGTATGCGCTTCTGCGAACATTCTAGACGCACTGCAATCTCGAGGGAGCCGCAATAGCATCCTGAATATGTTGTTGTATTGAACGCGCAAGGTATTGGCGGCTCGACGGGTATGACATACCCACAGGCCGCTTGAATAAAAAGACTGACAGTAAGATTTAAAAAGAGTTATCTTAACTTCCATCGAGCACTTCGCGAACCTGCGAGCGATCATATTCCCCCTAACCGCCAACGCCCTGCACTCTCGCTCCAAGTCAGCGTCATCTTTCAGGTTTGCTGAAACTATGTGACCTAGGTACTTAAAGCTGTCCACCACCTCCAGAGCCACATCATTTATTTTAATTTGAGGCATATTAGAGATTGCGGTGGTATTATTAGAACCTCTAAAAAAAAGCACTTTACTTTTGCTTGCATTATATTTCAGCCCATGTTCCACCACATAAGCCTCACAAATTGCTACCAACTTCTGAATAGACCCTACTGATGGTCCCAGCAGCACCATATCATCGGCATAACTGATGTTGTTTACACAAACATTATCTATATAACAACCAGTATGTGTTTTGCTGAGCTCACCAATAAGGTTAATCTATTTAAATCATAGTAGTCTCATGTTGCACTAACACAAAACACGCACAATTTTCATTAGAAGTTATTGAAATTATTTTCCTTTTATTGAAAGAAATGCCTGAAATCCCCATGATAGTTTTAGATTTTGTATCAAATCATCAAACCATAGTACTTAAGTTCAAAAATTACTCGTCCATAATGACTTCAAAATTGCCTCTTAATACAATTGAAGTCAACTGTGACAGGAAAGGAGTCGTTAGTCGGTAGCTTCATCCTTCTTGAACATCAATATAAACAAAGCTATAACACACACAGTACTCTATGTAACAAAGAAACAACGTTCACGGCTCACGAGGCATTACAACTCTATAAAAGTACAAGGATTAGTAATCTAATGCACCAATAAATCTCAACATGGAGAGAAAACAAACCATAACCATAACTTTGTAATCCATATGTAGATCTGTGCTATAACTTCCTTAGGTAGACGACAGGTACTGCGAACCATTTTATATGGTAACAACTCAGTTTGGTCACAGTAGAAGTAGATACAAGTAATTGTGAAGCATACATCGTAAAGCTGCATTTTCTTTTAAATTTACATAAATAAAATACTTTTTTCTGCTGACTATCGACTGGTGAATGTTGTAGCAAACATCAAACGAGTTTGGTCTGGATACGGTACCGTACTTCAAACACCAGTGGGTGATATGACATCTGCTACGGTATCCGTATTACATATTACGCAATGCCCCTGACAAAGACAAGAATGTAGATACTCCATAGATAGGAGGAGGTACTATGCCTTACCGCCTACTACGCCGCGCCTCACGCGGAAACTATGATTAATAACCCACTGTTGTCTATTTAAATTCATACCAACAAAACATCTTTTAAATTAGATAGATATTTTGATACCCATAGTTGAATGTGTGTAACAATATTGATGAGTTCTGGGTCTCAAATAATTTCCCTTAGGCGATGATGAGGTAAGCTGATTCTGCAGATTGGATAGTTCCCTTGATTTGAGACACCTGCTCTAGCTAGGTCTAGGCTACTGAAATAGTTTTTCAATCAAACAGCAGCAATCACTCGTCCACTACACATGGATCGCAAAAGTGCCGTATTTTGAGTTCCCAGTAAAAGCTTTCGAAGTTAAACATTGCAAATGGTAATGGGGTGTAAAATGTCTAGGTGTGTCCCATAGACTAGCTGTAGCTGTATAGGCGAGGCATTTGTTCTAATGGGGCCGATCTGCGAACTGGGTCAGGCCAATGCCAGCGATAATGGAGCGAGGGTTATCGTCATCCCACCCATTACATACTATTTGTAAATCCGTTTCAATCCGGACGATAAAAACAGTAAGGTTGTTAACAAATTGAAAACAGAAATCCAGAACGAATGCTTATAATAACTATTGTACTGAAATGTTTTCAAAGAGAGGAAATAACAAGTTTCTTTTATATATCCGAAAGCAGTCTCATGCATCATATCATATTAGTCTCATAATACGCACTTATGGTTGATCGATTGCCTAAATCAAGAGGGAGCAAAACATCCGCTGGTCACAAAATACCAATCCATCAGAGTTCATAAATACGTAATCGAACTACTAAGCGTGATCCACAATTGATTTGGTACCTGTTGGGCAACACATCTAATTCTGGATCACAACGTTACTGCAGTCAATCAAAATGGATCGCTATTGCGAAATTTTTAATGCACGCCCTGGGAAATTGGTTACACCGCTTTAATATTCACCGGCAGTGTTACACAATAAAAAAAAATACATTTATCTACAGACATTTAAATTGGAGTGTTTCTAAACCAGTTGAGCAGGAAGCTGCCATCAAGAGCTTTTTCTACATCTAATCTTCTTGACACTAATTGGCGATAAGATAGTATTTCGCTTACGTTTAAACTTTTATGTTTGGCTAATATGAAAAGAAATCTGGATGGACCACTTAGCAACTAGTTGCAGATATTCTGCAAACAAAATAACTGCAACTGAAATCTTATTTTCTTGTTCTAAACGCACTGATGTACGCTAGGGCATTACTATATCATTTGTGTTTTCCACATCTGCCATCTACCAAGCTGTTTTTATGTAAAAAATAGCATAATAGCCGGTCGAGGCACGGTGCTGATCGTCTTAATGAGCAGGCACGTGTCCCCGCATCAGAAATAGCCCTGCCGAACTTTGAGGAACCGATAACAGCGGTGTCGCACTTTGGCCGACTTTGAACGGAAGTCGCCACGGTGCCGGTGATGCAATGTTTTTACGGCTTTCTACTCGGTCGGATAGCAAAGCATCGATATTTGTCTTCTCACGTCATAAAAATATTAAACCGATTTGAAACGCATTAAAGTTTTTCTTTTTTATTTTCTCGATGTTGAAGTGTTTGTTTTTGATAATGGCTCACATAGCCAATAACACCGCGTATAACAGGAAAAAGTATTAGCAAAATCTTCTGATGCATGCCACAACATAGGTTTCGTGCATTCTTGAGTGGCCAAAAACAAAATTATTGAAATTTATGCGCGATGGTGCAACATCAGGCATATCAATGAGATAGACGCGACGGTTATCTAATATTAACGATATCCCCAAACTTGTAGAACCGCAAGATATCACTAAAAGTCAATGGCGACGCGGAAGTAACGGGTTAGGGCAATGACGAACGCCCACATCTTGCGAGTAGGTATGCAGCTAGTTAGCTTCATTTACAAAACACAATCACTGCGATAAAGATAACACCACTTTTGTAGCTAGTTTTATGAACGCAATGAACATTTACAAAGGCAATTAAAAATTGCATATTGATGTTATGTAACGCGAAGTAAATGAATACATACAGGTCCTTTTTCAGATGTTAGCAAGAATTAGGAATTAGGAAGATTATGAAAATATTATTTAGGTACCATAATAAATCTCTACTCGTAACTGTGTAAACTAAAGTATTTATTTACTACTTAGTTCTAGTTTACACTCTTAAAACATGTCATGATGTTATGTGTAAAACGTTGCTGTTGAATAAAGATTAATTTGCCACGCAAACTCCTTATCAAAGAGCTACATAATTCTAATTGTTTTGTTGCAGTCATGAAGCGGTGAGACGGATTCCAGACACTTTAGGACTTGACGAGACATAAACCAGACACCATGAAGCGATTACAGAAGTGTTGTTGTTGTGCCTCCACTCGAACTGGCACGCTCATCACTGCCATCCTCGGGATCATTCTCTCTATTGCCACAATCATCATAGTATGGGTCGTCAAGAGACACAGAATCACATTCAGCACATTTATCTTTGATGAAGACTTTGATAGGAAACTTTCAGATTTAGACAGTAAGTATCTACCAAACCACACTACTATTATAAACCTAACACGTCAATCTCAGGAAGTAGGTACTTGTCCGATTTGAGAAATTCTTTCAGTGTAAGATAGTCTATTTATGGAGGAAACCTAGGCTCCTTTTTTGTCTTAGTACTACAGTAGTTCCCACGTAATGCGAATCAAACCGCTTGCAGATAAGCTAGTATGGATTATAATAGAGGTATTTTATGTATTTTGGCCACTGCGCTGTAGGACGTGGTATGGTAACTGCCAGTATGTAGTTCAGGTATGCCCACCTAATAGTAAGTTGAAGTTGACGCATCCACTACAAAATCCCCTAGTAATTGATTAGTTCGACTTATTACTGAGTTTAGTCACAGTCAATCAAAAATTAATTTACAATTACTTGTATTATTACATCGTGTCGAGCCATGGAGAACAAAATTACGAGGGTCGAGCACTACGCGAACCTAAAGCAATATTGCTTTGTAATAAATCCTGATTTTATTAAAATGTTTATTTTCTTTTTCAGTTCCGAGAATAATATTAACTATAAACTTGTGCTTCACCATACTGATATGCACACTACTTATGATAGCCGTACATAAAGTAAGTAAAGTCTTTCTATATTCATTACCTAAATCTCTATCTACTTACCTAACGCAGGTCAAACGTGAATAATTGAAGACTAACAGTTTTTCATCTTGCATGCTCCCAAAAGACGTCGTTTTCGGTAAGTGATAGAAAGGTCTAGTATAAATTCGGATGAAGTACCTGTAGTGTACTGTATTATCACCGATATCTGTCGTCTCGTTGTCGCATAGACGCGGAGAGTGCACACTATACTCTATGGCCAGTTGGCGGGAAACCGGGAGAGTGTGTGGCACGGGAGTAAGACGTTATGTGGGCAAGCGAGCCGATATCCTAATTATCGGATGGTAATTACAGAGACACAGGTAGGGCGAACACTACATTTGGCGACGAGTGAAAATATGATATTGGCGGCGTGTCTGTAAGTAGCGAACATTATTTCTTTTGAATTGAAAAGAAAGGAAGGGGCAGGTATGGTAAGTTCAGTTTGCGGATTAGAAGTCCCCCTAAACAGCCGAAATCTGAACAAATTGGCCGTCTGTCCAAAGAACGTGCAAGTTAAAGTTTCTAGTAAGGATGCTAGTATGGTATCCAGTCACCGACTCGACTATAAATTATTGTATGAGACTTTAAAGAATCTCACACCAGTGCTCATGTCTAGGTTTTACTTGGAAAGTTTAATTGTGTGTTCTTTGAAGCATATAAGTAAGTTGTACGTTAGTAATTGTACTGTATATTCATCACATAAGGGTTTTCCAGAAAGCCTGCATCATAATATCACATTGCGTATGAAATTCATGTATTTTTCACCAATTGAACATAGAACATTCATTTGTTTTTGATTGGTGCGAATCAGTAAATCGTTTTAATGCTGTGATGCTACATGATGGCTGTGATTACAGCATACAGCCAAACATCTGTCGTGGGAGTAATTTCCTTTATGAAAGATAAATTACATTGTGTTCCTAGTTCCTATCATAAAGTAAATAATCTTTGGTTCCCATTGACTATAAAAGTGTGAAAAGTAATCAAATCATTTATTTCATGTAGGCCTTTACAAGCACTTATGAACATCAAAATTATAAATAAGTTTGCTTCTAGTTGCCCATTCCAAAAGTAGCTTCCTATGGAGAAGAACGGGCAAGAAACTCCATGGTTACTCTTTTTAAAAACATAATAGATGTTACAATTTGTATGTATTGATACATACGATAATAACATGAAAAAGAAATGTTTACAATATTTTTTGGGTTGACTTTGAGAAAGTTATACAATGCAAGTTGAACTAGGAAGTTATTAGAGAAAATTATTATACAAACTATTTTAAGAAGTTAATAAATTAAACAAACCAAGTTATATAAAACAAAAGAAATAATAACTGGGAATGCAATTATGACTGAAAGTTTCAAATTAATTTGTAACTTGTAATATAGTGAAATATTTGGTGAACTGAGTGCATAATATTATAAGTACCTTGAGTTTGTAAGCGACTCCCTACTACAATAATTAAGTAGCTATTTCTACTAAATAATCTGTTTTGAACTGAGTAATTTTAAGTATTTGAAAGTTAATCTGGACGAGTACCTTCTTTAAATCTTGATTAATTTCAGATTTTCTGTGCTGGTGGTTTGGATAATATAAGCTTCCAAACCTAGCTTCCCTCCCAGAGTCTAGTTAACTAGGGTAAATACGCCAAATGTCGGCCTCCCCCCAAACTTCGGCCGTCTGTACATTTTCAGCTTGCATTCATTCAAAAGGTAATTAAGTGTTAGTTTTGCTCCTCGAATTGCAACCTTGGTTTATACTCTATACGTACAAATCGTTACTATCCGATTCTGTCACTTACTGTTCTCATACTGAGCGTCAGTAGCGATTGCGCCGTTGAAACATCAAATTCGCACATAAAGTAGCTTACTCGAAGTGAATACTCACATTTTGGGGATTGATATTAGAACGATAAAACATTTATTTATTTTTGTTTTAAGCTTGATTATCACTAATGGGTTATTTTAACTATATTTTAAGATAGTTTTTTCAGCGTTTTGCGTATATTTTGCAAGGAAAAATAGGAGGCCGCCATTAGGACAACAGTTTTGACTTAAAACCGGAGTCTCGGCCGTGGCCGACTTAAAGCAAATGCAGTCTATTTTATAAATTCCTATTGTACTAATTCCGTTGGCTTAACAAGAGAATTTGCAACGCTTATAGGCAAATAGATCTATTTTACGTTTAATAGCCAAATAACGGCCGGGGTGATATTAGTCGGATCTCGAGAAATAAGGTACAAGAAATAGGGGCCGACATTAGAAATATTAAAGATCGTAATGTCGACCAGCCTCGAACTCGAGCGCCACTATACAGGCTGATGAAAAAATACTTTTATATTTTTTTTATTTTCTCAAAATGATTTATTATAATTTATTATATTGTAAATAAGTTTAGTTTAAATGTATTGTAGGCATGTTTATGGTAGCTTTATGGTTTGGGACTTGCTATCTATAAAACCGATCTTATTAGCTTAAAAAATATAAATGGTTGGTCGTGAATACGACTTTATTTGTTTAGGGGAAACAAAAAAATATTTTACTGTTAAACAAATACAATTACAAATGTATTCTTAGTATTATATTAGTAAATAATATTTGTCGCTGCCTTAATTTAAAACACCCTATACCCGGCCGACATTTGGAAAAAACGCGACCGACCTTGGGCCGTGAATGGCCGACTTTAGGGTTTTTCTGTTCTCGACACATCTAAGCCTTATTACTTTTTTCTTTTCGTAGAAATATAAATCTTATGCCTATAAACATGAAATAGATTAATCAAACTATCCAAAACCGCATCAGAAACTATTGTAGTGTGCAGCTCGCCTAACCCTATATTTGTAACTGCACACACTAGATTATTACATTATTACACGGATTGTTGACTTGAACAGTTCTCTTTTATTTTGCCTACATCACTCCAATACATGGCGACCCTTAGCCAGCAGTTAAAATTTTGCAACATGTGTAAAATACGAAAGTAGCTGAATAAATATGAAGAAATACAATTACGAAGAATAGAAGTTTGTGGCGACGAGAAATAAGAAAGGCAAGATTTTCAAGCTACAGAAGATTTTCAAGCTACAGAAGATTTTCGACTACAGAAAAAAAAACTCTCACAGAAGATTTGGACGAAGCGATGAAAACAATACAAGAAGACAGAAAAGGATGTAGCTGCCGGGAGCCGGGAGAATGCTCAAGCCTTATGATGAGAGGATATGCAGGGCGCCGGGAGATAAATTGTACGGGTCCAGTGAGGAGCAGCTGGGAGTCAGTTCGAGTCCAATGCTGAGGAGTTTATTCACCCGCGCTACGTGAGACGTCATGACCTGCATATACGTTGACAGTAAATACGTGCCTACTGCAATGTGAGTTTTTCTCCACTTTTGTATTTTTTTTTTGCGTTATTTGTTATAAAGCGCTGTTTTAAAATGTTATTATTAAGGTCATGCATAAGTACTTTATATTCAGTTTGAGGAAATTATGTCACAACAATTGCGAGATTTACATGCTAAGTTAAAATATTTAAGAGAATATGTAATAAAACTTGGTCCAAATGGACGTACAGGAAATTTAGGTTTTAAGAAACTAGAAGAAGCTGAAAAAGAATATAGTAAATTGGAGTGTATTTTGACTCAACTGAATCAAGAAGTTAAAGATCAGAAGCTAGATAAAGAATCTTGTGACATTTGCCAAATATTGATTGATGAGATACGACATAATTTTACGAAAATAAAGAGCTTATTTTCTTTGAGAGATAGTAGTAGTCAAACTAACGATAGAGATTTGATAGAATATTCTATCTGTGTTACAAAATGTCAGACTCATTTGATATTAAAACTGCAATTTCCCTGTTGCCGGTAATGAATGGCCAGGAGCAGGTGACAAACCAACTTATCGATGGTATTCTTCTTTATAGTTCGCTCATCAATGACGACAGTAGAAGTAAATTAATAGACTTCGTATTAAAACACGTCTCTCTCCTAGTGCAAAACTGCGCCTTAAAACTACGTATGCTGACATTGAAAGTTTGGTAGGAGATATTCGCTTTTATTTGTTACCGAAAAATCGGCGGTAGCATTACAAACCCAATTATTTAGAGCTACTCAAGGTCGCAGGACTATAGAAAAATTTGGGTCTGAGATCGAGGAGTTGTTCGTAAATTTGACGATTGCTCAGGCTAACGAGAAGCGCGATGCATATGAGGTATTGCGTCCTCTCAATGAAAGGACTGCAATTAAAAGGTTTAGCGATGGTTTGACCGACAAACGGCTCAGCACTATCATTGCCTCGCGACAGTTTGCGTCCTTATCTGAAGCTATTACAGCTGCGGTAGACGAGCAGTCTATGTCTCTCCACCCACAAGAGCAGGTTATGCAATTTAGAGCCAACCACAATGTTAAACGCGGAAACAGCAGAGGATTCCGAGGCCGAGGAGATAGGCATTTTTATAACACCAAGAATAATTATAATCGTAATTATAATTGTTATGAAAATAGCACAGGTCAAGGAACTTCACATAGCGTAAATCGCGGCAAACACTCAGGCGGTCAGCGCCAGCGTCAGCATTTTCGCGGCCGTCCGATGCGTTATCAGCGTGTTCAGCATAACACGCAAGAGTCCAATGGCCAAGACAACTTGCGCAATGATGTCGCAAATAATAATGACAATTTAGAGTTTTTTCGTACCTAAACAGTGTACTCATTCTATTTTTAGTTATAACAATTTTTGTGTAGTTAATTGTCAACTTAACGATAGTAATATTGATCTTAGTTTGTTAATCGATAGTGGGGCTAGCTTATGTGTACTGAAGTATGAATGGTTGTCGCGACATAGGCAGTTATTGAATTTGGTAGAACAGGATAAGATAGTTATAAAAGGAATTAGTGGTAATTTAGAGTCTATGGGATATATTTATTTAAATATTACAATTAACCATGTGAATTTTAATCATAAATTTCACATTTTTGAACATTTATCTTGCGCCGCAGAGGGGATACTCGGTCAGGATTTTTTCGAACAATATAACGCAGTATTAAATTACAAAGATGGTACACTGACTTTAGAATCCCAAAACGAGTCTGTTAGTGTTAATGTTAACAAAAATACGTTTATAATTCCACCCCGTTGCGAAGTCATCAAACACATCCCGACGTCACAAAATTGTGATTGCGTCATTTTGTCAAGAGAAGTTCATAAAGGAGTGTACACAGCGGGAGTAATATCGAAGCCACATAATGGATTTATTCCTGTTAGGATATTAAATACAACAGATAGTTCAGTTAGTATAAACACTTCAGAATTAGCTGTTAGTTGTCTAGATAACTTTTATGTTTGTAAGTTTGATGACGATTGTTTATCTGTTGATAGAGTTAGAACTTTGCTCGCTACTTTGCAACTACATGCATATCTGAATAAAGAAGAGCAAATAAGCATTGAGAAAATATGTGCCAAGTATGCAGATGTTTTTCACTTACCAGGAGATACGCTCACAACAACTAATTTAATAGAGCATTCAATCCAACTAAAGGAAGACGCGTCTCCATCATATGTCAAGCCTTATCGATTGCCAAAAGCGTTGAAAGGCGAGGTACAAAAACAAATAGATGAAATGATTAAAAATGATATCATAGAAGAATCTATTTCAGAGTGGTCAAGTCCTATTTTATTAGTACCTAAAAAGACAGATAGGTCAGGAGAAAGGAAATGGAGACTTGTAGTAGATTATCGCCAACTCAATAATAGGATAAAAGATGATAAGTTTCCGTTACCTAACATCACTGAGATCCTAGATTCGCTATCAAACAACATTTATTTTTCAAAATTAGATCTCAGTCAAGGATATTATCAGCTGTCATTAGATGAAAAATCTAGAAAATATACTGCATTCACAACAGATAGGCAGTATCAAATGAAACGATGTCCAATGGGATTAAAGACATCTCCAAGTGCCTTTGCACGTCTTATGACTATAGCGATGTCAGGGTTAAATTACAAATCATGTTTCCTTTACCAAGACGATTGTATTGTTGTAGGTAACTGTCTTGAAACGCATAACAAGAACCTCATAAAAATTTTGGAATGTTTACGAAAAGTAAATTTGAAGTTAAATCCATTAAAATGTGAATTTTTGCGTAAGGAGATAGTTTATTTAGGTCACAAAATCACTTCAGAAGGTATATTTCCCGAACCATCAAAAGTATCATGCCTGCAAAAATACCCTGTCCCACAGAATGTAGACGAAGTCAAGAGGTTTGTTGCGTTCGCTAACTATTATAGGCGTTTTATTCCAAATTTTGCGGAAATAGCCTATCCTTTGAATGCGTTATGTAAGAAAAACGTACCGTTTGTGTGGAGTGATGAATGCGAGAGAGCATTTAATAAGTTAAAAGATATACTCATTAGTCCGACTGTACTTGACTATCCAGACTTTAGTGACAAAAATAATTTTACGTTACAAACTGACGCATCAAAACTTGGATTAGGCGCCGTACTGTCTAATAGTAATGGCAAGGTAGTTGCATATGCCAGCCGTAACTTGAAACCAGCTGAGACGCGATACCCTGTGATTGAGTTAGAATTACTTGCTATTGTTTGGGCTGTTCGACATTTTAGACCTTATTTATATGGGAAAAAGTTTTATATAAAAACTGACCACAAGCCATTGATTTACTTATTTAATATGACCGATCCTTCAAGCCGTTTAACTAAGTTTAGATTATATCTTGAGGAGTACGATTTTGAAATCAGTTATGTCCCAGGACGGCACAACGCAGCTGCAGATGCATTGAGCCGGATACCTATTACATCCAACAGTTTAAAGGAAATGCAACAGCATGTAGTATCGGTCATAACAAGAGCACAGGCTCGTAGGTTACGTACTGACTGTGATAACAATGACACATAGAGCAACACGGAGGGGAGTAGCCATTGCGTTTTTTACCGATACAAAACTGTCTGTCATTTTTTGCGGGGGGAAATCACACATTCTCAAATTCTCACACAAAAACATTCTATGTCACTACGAAACGCACACTCTGACAATTGAAAAATACACTAACAATTTCACACACACATTTAAACAATCCGTGTCATAATAGTATAATAATATGACGCAACTACACTAACAAGTCCTTACACCCATAGCTGTACAACTGTCGATACGCATTATCGATAAATTCAAAAACTCGGTTAGGGAAATTAGCTTTAAATTCAAAGGCAGATATTATTATTGACTTTATTTATTATGTATAATCAAATCACATATAACAAATAAAATTACCATTTTTTTTTAATAACATAAAACTAATCCTTTTTAAAAACTACTGATAAGATACTGATACGGAACTATCACTGGTTTTTAAAATGGATTAATTTTCTATAAATATGACGAATACATTTTTGGGGGTTTGTTTTTTTCATTAAGAAAGAAATTCTTGTATCAGCATATTTTTGCATTATTAATCTTGCTAATTCCAAGTTATGATTTGTAAAATCGTTTTCGTGTGAATGGTAACTGATTGAGGGAAACAAGTCTTTGCCAATAAATTGTTTTAAGGAACGTGTCACAACTTCATGTGTGGTACAAGATCGTGTAGGTTTATTGTCGTCACTTAAATGTCTTCTTATGTCTTTTTCACAAATCCGGCATAAAAGTATAACTTCTTTTGAGGCATACAGTAACTTTCCTTTGCTTTTCTGGTGAATTAAACTTTTTTCATCAATCGGCCCAAGCAAACCTTTAATGCACGTATTGCATTTAATTTTTTTTTTTGTTGAGAAAATAACATATCCCGCTATGTACTCCACAACTTTTTCCGCAAAAGGGGATAAAAAAGTTAGAGCTTCAATCTCATCAATTAAATCGTCAGTAAAATTATCAAAATTGTGTTCGTCAGTAGCGTCATTGCTATTGTATTGTCGTACTGTTGAAGCATTAATTTTTTCTAGTGCAGATGTGCAATTCAGTATCGTAATTTTTTCCAATGGAATGCAGTTCGTTCCGTTTCCCGTTTGTGTTAATTCTGTATTAACAAGAATTTTTTTATAAATTGCTTCAAACTGGGAGCTTGAGGGATTATCGCAATAACCACCATGACTCCTTACTATGGAAAAAAATAGTTCGAGGTGATCTTGGCTTATCCTATGTAGTGGCATATATTTGAGGCCATTTTGTTGGTTTTGTATTAAATCTCGAAAGATAGATTTGGTACTCTCAATGCAGATCAAAAATCCTAAAAAACCCGTGTATCGAGGAGAATCTACTAATTTAATTTTATGCGACTCCCCGTTGCGTTTCTTTACATGGGCTGATAAGCTCAACAAAAGCTTTTGAGCTTCATCCATTTTTCGAAAAGCTTTCTCAAAGTTTTCATGGTTTAATGCTCTTTTATAACCAGTTTGACGTGACCGGGAATCCAATATATCAAAAACGTCGTTTATCAGTGAAATAAACTTCGCAGTTGCAGTTGATCCATTAAACTCCGATAAATGTAATTCTTTTTCACAAAACAAAAGCGCATCAGCAACACTTCCGCTGAACAATTGTGCTGCAAGGCGAACATTCATTATTTTTGTTTTGTAATAAATGTGATTTGCTTTTAATTTGTTAGCCATGTAAAATAATTCTTCTTCCTGTATTTTATGTAATGCTTCCACAAATAACCATTGAATTTTATTTTCATTATCATCGTAAAAACATTTGTAGTCACAAAAAGTGTTTCTAATTAATTTTAACATGTGACTTGGATCTAAAAAAAAGTGAACTCGTTGCCCCGTTGTGGGATCTAATATAGTAGTTTGCAATTTATTTGCAACTAAGCAGCAACCCAGTTCCGTAGCCATCGCTAAATTTGCTTTTGCGCCGTCACACGTTAACGCTTTTATTTCTATTCCGGTTTCATGTACTAATTCAAACGCTTTAGTTACAAGTTGAGCTTTTAACTTAGCACTTGTACCTTTAACTAAAAAATATCCGATTGGGACTTTCCATGGAGTATTAATGCCTACTAATAGAAAAACTAGGACATCTGTAGCTTCATCTGTATTATCAGTTATTAAATCGAAACCATAATCAATATATCCGAATCGTCTGTCACCACTTGGATTGTCATGTGATTGTGTCTTTATTTTCATTTCATCGAAAACTAAAGTACAGTAAATTTTACTATGTGGATTGGCATCGGCTTTATATTTTAAGGCCGCCAAGGCTTCTTTGGTAAAACCGGGCCGTCCATCAATATTACTATACCATTTAGTTAAAGTACGCGGAGCAGGTAAACACGTCCCAAACGTTTTACGAACATACTTGTAAGCTTTGGGGGAATAAAAGTTGAGAGTTAGAGCAAAACACCTCAGTTCTGGTGAATACTTGGCTCGTGAGAGCTTTCCACTTTACATTTCTTTAATTGACGCTTAATAAGCTCTGCTTCTTCAACGCCTATTTTTTCCAGGACCATCCTTTCCTCTTTATCTATCAAAGCTTTTTCATCTAAACTCTGAAGAATTTCTTCTAGCCCAGCAACTTTTTTCTTTAAGAAAAGATTTTAGCTTGTAGCCTTTTAATTTTTTTTCTGACAATCTAATTGTTGCTGCATTTTTCTTTTCTTGGTGTAAGTGCAGTAGTGGGAATTGAAGCAGATTTTTAGATGTTTCCTTTGACTGAGTCTGAAAACAAATGAATAAATAATTATCTCTTATCATATCTTTACATAATTTACTTAATCTCAACAGTAAAATAGAAGGAATGACAAATTTATCAATATGCGATTCTACAATAAACGATTTAAAAACAACTCACATTTTGAGGAGTTGACGATCTACACGGTGATGTCAATGAATTAGGAATAGTCCGAGTGTCATTAATGGGCCCATTAGATGATAACCTCTCATCTGGTATATTTAATGATTGTCGATGATTCTGGAAAATTAGATTAAGTTTAAAATGTAGGCTTCATTTCACCACTATGACTAACGTCAACGAGGTACATCATGTGGAATGTACTATTCGTTTACCTAAGCTAGTATTATATTATCTATGACCTTGCACATGAATAAAATAAAAACTTACGGAACAAATACAGTTGGCGGTTGGTTTGGCGCCATCGACTAATCTCCTCCTATTGTTCGCCAACACTTGAAAGTCAGAGGTCTTAAAATGATTTGAGCAAATGACACTATTTCTTGTGGGAATCCAGGTTGGTCTGTTATGAGAAAATGTCTTCCATATATTTCTTAAATTTGGATCTTTAGGAAACCTGCAATATATAAATAAAACACATTATATGTAGTTGACGTTCTCACTCAGTAATTTTATTTAAATCAGAAAACCTAATCTCAAAACTTTCTCCGATTTGACTTGACCTTTCTCATTTTCATCGATAACTATCTACAAACAAACCGGCAACAACACTCGCTCGGTGACAGCGAATTCTAGGAAAAGACTCGGATCTGTCGCTCGACCGATCCGCGTTTTGTATGAAGACGCACGGCCTTAGTTGGTAAACAAATCCGAAACAACACGATTGATAATATTGCAGTTTTTAAGTTTATAAGAAGTAAATAGCAATAACGTAATTAAAAATTACTTACATATGAAAGGTAACGCCATCTTTTTGTAAATTTGACGTGGCAGATCTCTTTTTGCAGCAAAAAACAGAACAATTCGGCATTTTTTACGACGACGTCGATTCACTCACGCAACTAGATTTAGTCTAGCGAATAGTTTAGTTGCAACTAGTTTTATTGTACGCATAGGACCATTTGGACTTGTACTTTGACAGAGGGGAACGCCTGTGTATGGCTACTCCCCTCCGGTCCGCCGGTGGCCTGTGTTGCTCTATGCAATGACATGACTACGGAGGTATCCTCTACTTCAAGGCCTGATCAACCTAAAGTAGTGGAAATCCTCAAACGACCTATTGACAGCATTGAATTGATTCTATTTTGTAATCAAAATACACTTAAACAGATAGAAAAATTAAGACATTTTAATAGTGATAATGGTAACTGCAAATTCGTGCCTGAAAAGTCAGCAAT
Source organism: Helicoverpa armigera (assembly GCF_030705265.1). NCBI lineage: Eukaryota > Metazoa > Arthropoda > Insecta > Lepidoptera > Noctuidae > Helicoverpa > Helicoverpa armigera. The sequence continues at coordinate 6,895,476 of NC_087121.1, forward strand.
TTTTATTATTTCTCAATCGTTGTCTACCGTAAGTGTGTTAACGAGAGAATTACAACGTCTTTGCAAGCAAATCAAAATAAACGAACTCGTAATAATTAAAAATAAGCAATATGAACGATTTGTAAACAATTTTATAAAGGAAATGAGTCATTTGGATGGTTTCCCCAAGTTACTTGTTATTAAAGATGTGACAAGAATTACTGACAAAGATACAAAGACTGTGATCTTAAATGACTTCCATCTGTTACCCACCAGTGGCCACGCGGGGGTAAACAGAATGTTAAATAATATTAGGAAGTATTATTATTGGCCAGGAATGACTAATGACGTATCAGAATATGTAAAGAAATGTAAAAATTGTCAGATTCAAAAGCATTCCAATCGACATACGAAAGAGCCAATGATTATCACATCCACGGCATCCACTGCTTTTGAGAGAGTTAGTTTAGATTTAATGGGTCCATTAGATGTAGACAATTTTAATTATAAATATATTTTGACATTACAATGTGATCTGACTAAATATGTTGAAGCTTACCCTTTAGAAAAGAAGGATACAGTTTCAGTAGCACGATCATTTGTAAATAATTTTATTCTTAGATATGGTATCCCTACAGAAATAATAACAGACCAGGGAACAGAATTTATGTCATCAGTATTTACTGAAATTTGCAATTTATTGCATATAACAAAACTGCATTCAACAGCTTACCATCATGAGACTCTTGGAGGTTTGGAAAATACTCATAAGGTTTTAGGAGCTTATCTAAGGATTCAGTGTGATAATAATAAAACAGATTGGAGCGGTTGGCTTCCATTCTGGTGCTTTTCATTTAATACTACAGTCCACTCTGAGACAAAATACACTCCATTTGAATTAGTATTTGGTAAACATTGTAATCTACCATCTAACATAGAACAAAATTCATATGTTGATCCTTTATATAATCCTGATTCTTATCCTTTAGAACTAAAGTATAGACTTCAAAGAGCACAAGCTGAAGCAAGAAACAACTTGTTATTTAATAAAAAAATAAGAAAAATGAATTTTGATAAAACTATTAATTCAGTAATATATAAGAAAGGAGATTTAGTATTAATTAAAAATCAAGTAGGAGATAAGTTAGATAAGATTTATTTAGGACCATACAAAGTCATAGAGGATGTTTCACCAAATGTTAAAATTTTAAGGGATAATAAAGCATATATAATTCATAAAAATAATACAAAAAAGTTTGTAACTTAAAATGTCGTTTAATTTTAGTTTTATTGGATTTGTTTGTAAAGTATGAAGTCTAATAATATTCTGTATTAATTTAGCCTAAGTAAAAAAAAATAATAATAATAATAATATCATTGTATTAATTGAGTTTAAGTAAATAAAAAAAAAAAGAATTATGTAATAATATCATTTTTTTTTTGAAAAGGGGGAAGGTGTAGTGTGCAGCTCGCCTAACCCTATATTTGTAACTGCACACACTAGATTATTACATTATTACACGGATTGTTGACTTGAACAGTTCTCTTTTATTTTGCCTACATCACTCCAATACACTATTTTTCGTTGGAAACTGACGGTGCTATAGCGAACCGCAGACAGAAAATCGCTAAGGGGGCCGACATTTAGCGTATTTACCCTACTTACTTGCTACATTGTTCTGGTACCAACTTACTTCAAGAGACTTGCTTACAATATAGTGGATATTACAAGAACAAACTGGTGGTTTTGTACCTTTAGTCAACTGTTCTATAAATGACAAACATGTGCTAGGTATTTAGTTAAACAAATAGCACATTGAAGGACCATTGTAAGTTGGACTATGTATGTTGAAGTACTTACCCAGCTATACTGGTATGTATGCACATATGTACAACATTCCAACCCGTCGACGCTTCCAGTGGGTTGCCTATCTAGTTAATGTTAATTATAACGGTTGCTCAGTCACCCTGAATATAATTCTAATCCTTTTAATTTAGTTTGTTTTGCAGTATTAAAGAGGTTGTTATGTTACAACAGAGATATCTCAGAAGATGCAGAACAGGAAAACAGTACCAAACAGCAATATTAGATGGAAAATGTGGATCAAAACTTTTGGTATTCAATAGATAGAATCTTTGGTAAACATCCTAACTCATAATCTTAATTTGAGTATTTTAGGTGAATATGAAACTCTTAGACCAAAAGTTTAAGGAACTAAGCAATGGAGCATTTTTGTACTTTAATTAATTCCCATTAAGATTTGTTGGGACAAAGCTGCTTTATTTACCTAACTGGGGTTTCACATCTGTGACAAAATCTTATAAGAATGAAACATGGAAGGAGTTTCAATATAGATACTTACGCTGGGTACTGTCTAATGATTTAGATTTCATAATTTGGTGATTGCTTGTGCTTCTAAAATATAACCTTCAAGATTCAGGCTTGAGTGGATTTTAATTGGTATCACAATTGACTGACATTGGTGCAGTTTAACAGAGTAGCCCTCATTGTAATATTGCTATTTATTTGTAAATTATACTTTACAGTATTGCAGTGCCCAACAAGAATTATAAGTGTAAACTAAATAAACTTACATAGAAAGTTGTTGGGAGAATAACATAACCAAGACATGAAATAGAATCCATTTATTGATTTGAAATTAATACATCTATCTTTTGAAGTAGGTGCAATGTGTAGCCTTCTCAGTTGTTGGCTACAAATGTTCTTGGCATACTGATTGTTGTTGTTGCTTTGCCACCCACTTGTGAAACCTGGAGATGCCTGCTGACCGAACAGTTTCTTGAAATTTTCAAAGCAGCGGCACCGAGCTGCCTGGGTCCTGTGGCACCTGCATTTTATCTGCGGCGCTTGGTTGTTCACTAAGTAGGTACCTACTTCATAGGTTCTAGGTTTCTATTCGGCGTTGGTGGGCGCATGAATTGGGAATCCTGCGGCCAATCTATAGGTGGACGGACGTTGTAGAGGGGTCGGCGATCGTTTCTACAGGGGGAATTGTGCATCGACGGAAGCGCTGTTTGTGAGTTGCTGTTCACTTTGATGAAAGGAGGAGGAACAGTAGTTGAGAGTCTCTATTGATGGATTCTATTCTATGTTAAGGTGTTTGTTAGTGTTTTGTAGTTTCACTGAATGTCACAGCTACAGATTACAAAGCTGATGACACCTGTCAAAGCGCGTTTCGTTGCACGACGTAGTGGTTAACTAAAATCCTAAAATCTGATAAGTTAAACGTAACTATAAAGCAACGGCTTTATAGGTGCCTACGTTACAATCGTAACGTACACATAGCACTAAAGTTAAATTTGTAGAATTGCGCCCCTGGACACTCATTGATGTAGAACGCTCGAAGCTTAGGTATATCAGAATTCTTTTAGAGAGTGTATCTGCAGAAGCATGCAAATGCCAGCGCTGATCCATACGGTTGAAAACCAGATTACTTGTTGCAATGCTGAGATAAGGAATTAAGCTTTGAAATATTCCACTCTCAATTAATAAAAGGAAACTGTTACCAAAATTAGTTGAGTTTGATTCATATTATGCTTTAAGCATTTGCTATTAATTTCATTTGTAATAATTTAAATAATTTTGCAATGGGGTGTCAAATTAGATGTGAACGGTGGCTGGTCCAAGCGATCTTTAACTATGTAAACATGATTGCTAGGTAGGTTGGTTCCGAGTCTAATAGGAGTGCCTACCTTTACTTAACACATTAGTAGTGCACTAAACTGTCAGTGCTCTGTTGTCATCGAGATTAAATGTAATTCCCCTAGTAGTACAATTTTTAGAATAGCTAACCATACAACATGAGTAAACGAGATATCTTTTCCGTCAGGAGAGCTGCGTTTCGACCGTTTAAGTTTTAAACATTGTATAATAGGTATACTGGCACCTAGACACGTTGAAAAGCAGATTGGAAATACAAAGGTATTTCATTTGTAGACACAATTTACAACTTAGGTACAACCGTATAAATTATTGTGTTATGTTGTTATCAATAAAAAAACTTCTGAACTATAATTCTACTTTTAGTCATTATGTATGTGTAGGTACTGGCAGAAATCTGCTAGTTCACGGACCCACTGCGGAAGTCAACCGGGTACGTACGTTTGAGTGATCATAATTACTATGTATTTGTTGTCTATGTACATGTTTGAAAAACTAGAGATCGTACGGCAGTACTAAATAGTAGAACTATTATATTTGTATTCGTAAAGCTTTGCGAGGCACGTTCCACTGTTGCTAACAGTAAGGTCCGTGAGAAATCGTAAGGTTGCGCGAAAGTATTAAATAGTAGAACTATTATATTTATATTCGTAAAGCTTTGCGAGGCACGTTCCACTGTTGCTAACAGTAAGGTCCGTGAGAAATCGTAAAGTTGCGCGAAAGTATTAGATAGTAGAACTATCATATGTACCTATATGCCTGAGAGGCGAGAACTTGTACAGCTTTACGAGGTGCGAACAGCAAGGTTCACGAGGATTCGTATATGTTGTGTGCAAGTCTTGTACAGCTTTACGAGGTGTGAACAGCAAGGTTCGCGAGGATTCGTATATGTTGTGTGCAAGTCTTGTACAGCTTTACGAGGTGCGACCAGCAAGGTTCGCGAGGATTCGTATATGTTGTGTGCAAGTCTTGTACAGCTTTACGAGGTGCGAACAGCAAGGTTCACGAGGATTCGTATATGTTGTGTGCAAGTCTTGTACAGCTTTACGAGGTGTGAACAGCAAGGTTCGCGAGGATTCGTATATGTTGTGTGCAAGTATAAAATGGCAGGGCCTGGCATGGACTTGAAAGTCACGTTCCACTGTCGTGGAGTCCTTGAGTAACACTCAAAGGTTGCTTTAAACGGCGCGGCGGTAACTTGTTGGTAAGGTTATTGAAAGTGGTAATGGTAAGGTAATGTGTGAGTAAAAGGTAAAGGTAATAATTTCCATAAATCGTCAGTGTAAAACGATTCGACTGTAGTGACATTTCAAAGTTGTCCGGTTGTTTATAAAACACTAGCAAACGCTACGCTAGTAAAATGCACGTAAAAGTCATTACGGGGCTTTAATCGCAAGTACGAAGCGTCAGGAAAAACTTCATTTCATCATTATTGTTTCAACTCTGAAGCTAGAAATAAAATTCTTACATTGGGACAATGCATTCTGAAACTGTTTTTCAAGTAAGTGAAGTAAAATTATTCAGTCAAAGCCCGACAAGGGCAAAGGCAATACTTGGTCATTTGAAGGAAAAAGGGAAAGGAATAGGTAGCTAGAGTAAAATGTGATAAAATGTGAGGAAACCACTGGGAGTATGAAGATTTATTATATTCCATTAATAGGCAGGTACAGTTTGGTTTTATCTATTTTTATATTCATTTTGATTTTGCCGCTAGTGGATCTCAAGTGTTCGTAATTGTTCGAACATGAGATACCTACCTGAATATGTCATTGCCTAGATATATAATATAAGTAGATGATTTCGATAATAAACTGTTTGAATCGGACCAAGCAAGATGAGTGCTCGTTGGCTGAACGTGTAGCAATATTTGAGACTGTTTGATTCCACATGGACTAACAGGCGGGATATCGGTGTCCATCGACTGATCACCAGACTGGTTATTGATGTCGGCAAAGTGACTGAGTTTAATTTGTTTTTACTAAACAAAGGAAGGGATGTAGTGTACTGTATTATCACCGATATCTGTCGTCTCGTTGTCGCATAGACGCGGAGAGTGCACACTATACTCTATGGCCAGTTGGCGGGAAACCGGGAGAGTGTGTGGCACGGGAGTAAGACGTTATGTGGGCAAGCGAGCCGATATCCTAATTATCGGATGGTAATTACAGAGACACAGGTAGGGCGAACACTACAGTACCTACCTATGTCTATAGGATATTCTTGTAGGTAATAAGACAACCTTTCACTAGTTAAGTACCTATTATGCCCATTTGTGAGTCAATTTCCATCAACTGAGTGTTGCCTCATACATAAGCCGTAAAAGGTTACAACGCAACCTAGACAAACCCAATAGCTCATGCTCAGTAGTTACACGAGGACCAAAAGGCTGCTGAAACAGCACTTAAAATCTCGAAGAAAAACCTTTTTAGGAAGGCTGTGAAAAATAATGGTATTCTGCTTAGATGGGTCTCAATAAGTCATCACTGCAAGAAAAACAATGCATGACCAATAATAATTAAGTAAGCAAAAGCTTTGTTATTGAAAATAAAGCTCACGCAATCAATGTATTATTAAATATTGTAACATCTGCTGAATTGATATGATTCATTCACACAGTTCTAATAACTGTTGAGTAAAATTCTGGTTAATAATTTTCCTGCTAGTCAATGAGTTAAGTCTAGAGGCGGGATACTTAGTCAGACACGTGCTGTCTCTTTTAACGCAACTACATGTTATTAACCGTCAAATCCGTAGCGGACCCCAATCGGGGTCTGAACATCAATGTCACCGTAAGCTCGGTTTAGACCCCAATTGGGGTCTGCGAATCAGTCATACACTTTCCTAATTATTTACGCTCATATTTATTTTCTTTCCAATCAAACCACATTTGTGAGTACTAAATAAAATAACTAAATAAATTTAAATTATTTTTACGCATTCAAACCTTTCATATTTAGCATCCCGTTAGAAATATACCTTTTTAAAATCCAATCGTAATTACCGGGAATTCTGATCGAACTCGCCATGTTTGTTTACATTAGTTGTTTTTTTAAATTTGAAGACGCATAGACAAGATGGCGACGGTGATAGAAGTTTTGCATCGAATGATCCGATTCGTTAAAATAAAGAATCGATTTAATAATTTTATATTATAATATTACTAAATTGCACTTTTGTATAGGTACTTACCATAATCTGAAAATAAATTAGGAAAAGTAAAATGACTTAATTTATTTTGAAAAAAATGCTAGAAAATCAGTGGTAGAAAATACGTTGTAGCCGGAATAAAAAAAATCTTCGGTTTTTAGGGTTTCTGAAGACGGCAAATGAAGACTTATTTATTTCTTCGGGTGTTTTATGTGCAGGAATCCTGTAGACCTGCCAAACTTAATGGCGATTCGTTACTTCCAACTTTTTAACTGAGCGGCAAAGCTATTTGACGAGAGCCGTAGTTAGGTGTAGTTATCGCAAAATTTTATGACGATTTCATTGTTTGAAAGGGCAAATAGTTCGCTGTTCATCGAAAGCTAGTCCAAGATGGAAAGATTTTTAACCGACACTATTCAACAGTGAAGGTTTTGAGCTGATCTGATGATGGAGACCAGTGAAGTTCGAGGGAACTCGACAACTGAATATTTAAACTTTCTCGTGTTTGTGCTTATATTATTCGTATTTACGAGGCCTCTGCAACAGTGAAGGAGATGGAGACGAGAGAAGTTCGGTTGTCGAGATCCCTTGACCTTCTCTGGTCTCCATCATCAGGTCAGCTCCAAACCTTTACTGTTTCATAGTGTTATCAGACATACATCTGAGTGTCAAGTTATAACCTTATCTATGCTTACAATTTTCGAGAGTTGCCCTCGATTCCTCAAGGTTTCCATCATCAGATCCTGGACCTAATAACAAATATGGGGAATATACCCTTTCGACCAAAAACAAACATCCAAATTGAGAACCACCTCCTTTTTGGGATTCGGTTAAAAATATTTGGTGACTTTAAAATCAATCAATTATTATTATTACTTACATTACTTACATTACTTACATTACTTACATTACTTACATTACTTACATTACTTACATTACTTACATTACTTACATTACTTACATTACTTACATTACTTACATTACTTACATTACTTACATTACTTACATTACTTACATTACTTACATTACTTACATTACTTACATTACTTACATTACTTACATTACTTACATTACTTACATTACTTACATTACTTACATTACTTACATTACTTACATTACTTACATTACTTACATTACTTACATTACTTACATTACTTACATTACTTACATTACTTACATTACTTTGGTAGTTACAAATTGCATTATATTTCAGAACACCAGGCTTACCCTCATCATCATCATCATCATCATCAGCCTATCGCAGTCCACTGCTGGACATAGGCCTCTCCAAGTGCACGCCACTGAGATCGATTGAAGTAGGCTAAATACCTCTATGAGCAGGCTTACCCTCCGCCGAAACAAAAATCTTAGAATTGTTCAGAAATAATATCTATAAGAATAAATTAAAATTCCGTAATAGGTAATAAAAATTCAATTAAAGTTAAAAATTATTACGAATGACGCAACACCAAAATAAATAATACATATAAAAACTTTCATAAAACTTAAATATCTTTTTTCTTAACAACAAAAACAAATTGAACCTATAATTTAAAATTAATAAATAAAATTGAAATAAGTTGCTATTAAAAAAAATTTATAAAATTTGTATTCGATTATTTATAATAAATATCCGATTTAGGTATCGAACACACACCGATGATTGAAAAAAAAAATAAAACTCTATTCCAAACTCTACTTGTCTGTGACTTTGATCTTGTAAATATTGTTCATTTTTATTGTGTATTATATGTGCTGATTTTTTAGTTATTGAACATAAATAAGTGCACGAAATGTATTGCAATGGATTGAAAATGTTATAAATATGACGTTTGTGTTGTGTTTGAGAAAGTGATGCGATTATTTATTGGTAAGTTTTCACCAAATTTGAAATGCCTAACTTTTCGATAGACCTAAAAACACCGTAATTATTAAATTTTCTGAACTAACTGACCCCATTTGACCTTTGCACGTTGTTGTCAAATAAGTGAGCTCTAAAGTTATAGGTAAAATACTTCTAATCAGGCATTACGGACTTAGAATTCATGTGTTGAAAGTTAGTACAAATTTTTGACTTCCATGTCGCGATTCAAAATATCCCGCCGAATCAACGGTATAGTCATATGTCAAAATCTTGTCGAGCAGAGGGGTTAAACTGTTACAATTAGTAGAAATCTCTACTTATAGTAAAATAGATAAACTGAATAAATGCTTTACATTGAGTCTATATGACAAACACCTAACCAATTAAACCTATTTAAAGACTGATAGGGCTAGGGACTCAACACTATCTTCTTTGTTATGTGATGAATGCAAAAGAACCGACCATTCCTCCTTCCCGCCATACTTACTACTAGTGACACACCCTAACTTGCATTTTTTGTTCCACAGCGGCGATCATGGTTGATGTTACCCTGGGTGGTACTGGGCATCGTGCTGGCCATCGGCTTGCTCATCAGCGTGTTACACACCTCCATTACTTACTATCTCGACGATAAAGAGGATCATACCATCATAGCCACAATCATTCTTATTGGCGGGCTGTTCTATTTATGTAAGTTAACAGCTTTAGCCATTGTCACATTATAGATATTTCATAATACATGATCAAGAATAATAAATAATGAACCTATCTTTTTTATTGAATGTAAATGAACAATATTTTTTAATTGTTTATTGTCATTTTAGAAGAAAAATAACATAAGGCTAACTATACATTCTATAATTCCAGGTCTGTACCTCTACCTGTGGGCAGTGGTGTTCAGCCATTATCTAGACGTGCGTGACGAGGAAGAAAGAGGGCGGTACCGTAAGGCCCCCTACAGACGATAAGCCGACAACTGCGAAACTGAGTGCATAATATTCGAAAATATCGTCAACAGCTAATCTCAATGCTTTTATCTCTTATAATATTTTAGGATGATGAATGTGAAAATTAAAATGACTTTCTCGGATATTGGAGTGGAAACTAGTGTCTTGTCTTAACAGTGCCTTAACTCGGTGTAAATAAATATTTTATGTATTTGTAGATACCTATTGACAATGAATTTAATACATCGTAGTGCTAAGTATTGGGATAATGTTGATTTTATTTTTTTATTATAACGCATATACAAAAAGTTGGGCAAGAAAAGTTCATTCAAAAGGTTATCTGACGTACCTACCCCTTACCTAAATATTTATTTACCCAGTAAAACTAAAATATCTTAATAATATCTTTACTTTACTTTGTAATGAATACCTAGTCCTTTATTAAATGCAGAAGGTCTCTACCTACAGGTGTTATACATTGTCATCGGTTCTCTCCCACATAGGACCTATTTCTTAAATGTTGTCTTACAAAGTAAGGTGCTAGACAGCAAAAAGAATAAAAAAAATATTATAAGCAATTTTTACAGTACAATTTTTAAATCTTAACCCAAAAGTAGCCTTCAGGGCAGTCGCGTTTTAGCTACACAATTTTCATAAGTAGATTATTCCAATACGAAATGGTTAAAATAATCATTAAAATTATTTAATAAAACATCTAACTTGCCCGTAATACCTGAACCTAGATACCATAGTAGGTACATATAAAAATATTATTAATATTATATAGGTAGGTCTATAATAACTTATTTTTATATTTAATTTAACAAAGTTTTACGAGTACAGAGAAACATTATATTGTTAAATCTAAGTTATATTAAGTTTTATTACATTCTTGTTTAATAAACAAAGAATAATAAATGAGCGACGTTTTATTTTCATCCGCAACCCATTGCAAATCCTTTTATTTTTACTATTCTAGTCAATATCTGTCATGAGGATAAAACATTGAATAAATTAATTTTAACATTATTCAAGGAGGAAAAGAGCAGGTGCAAATAAAGTTTGCAGTAAAACATTCGGAATAATAATTCCGTGGTTGAACAAAAAAAAACAATTCCACTGTAATAGTGTTATGCCGGTTCCCCATGATTGTCCAACAAGTTTTCAAAAACCATTAAAATTAAAACCATTAAATAAAATAACTCTTTGGCAAAATCGTTTCGATTACCAGAATATGTTTTCTTCAGTTTTCCTAGGCTCAAAAGGGTTAGCTAAGCATGCGTAAGAGTATGTTACTATATTCTAAAGAATGTTTACAGACTTATTAAGAATGTGTATTTGCATTATATATTTCTGAAGCCATTAGACAGATCCGACACTAACACGACCCAAGTGGTAAGACGGTCATATTTACGAACGTTTTGATTGTTGGACGATCGTGCGGAGCCAGTACGGGAGCCAGCATTATCTTCTTGGTATGCAGATCATTTGTCTATGGTTATTTACGATTCACTTGTCATTGTCAAAGTTGAAACGTCAATCGCATTAATTTTATTCTCGTTTCGGAGTTTCGGACTGAACGGCTGTGTAGACTTGCAGATAATGCGTGTTTAAATTAAATTGCAACATATTGGTTGGTTTTTCATTTCAGATTATAATAGCAGTCCAATAGCTTTACAGGACTTAAAATGGAAATCTCATTTAAAGGCAAGAGAATACTCGTTACCGGCGCTGGCCAAGGTTAGTTGAGAGTTATAAAATCTCTTTTGTTTAATTTCTTAGCCATGTTGTAGCTATTAACTTATAACATTGCCTACCACATTAACTTTTCATGGTTATATTTCATAATTGATTTCATGACTTTTTGTTCGTGTGCGTGCTATAACTTAGTTGTAAACCCGTAGGAATCGGTCGAGGTATCGCTGTTGAGTTGTGGCGTGCTGGAGCAAACATCGTCGCCTTGTCTCGCACCAGATCTCATCTAGAGACACTACAAAGTGAATATCCCTCTATAGACATTGTGGACGTTGATGTAGCTGATTGGGAAAAAACCCGGAAGGTGGTTGAATCCCTCGGCCACTTCGATGCTCTTGTGAACAATGCCGCGATGGCTATATGTGAACCCTTCCTCGATTGCTCACCCTCCGACTTTGATAAGTATGTTCTCAGTTGAATATTTTTTACTGTCAATCAAACCAATACTATTTAGCCATAGATAACAAAACAAAAATAGTACTTACTAGCCCATTAATGTTCACAAACTGATTAAACCAAGATTAACTTGAACACTTTCTAGATTGCCTACATACCTAATGTACTTTTCATATTTCCAGAATGTTTAACGTAAATGTAAAGGCAACCCTTAATATTAGTCAAATAGTAGCAAGAAAGATGGTAGAAAACAAAACCCATGGTGCCATCGTCAATATATCATCACAGGCTTCAAAGGTAATTCAATGTTTTTATCAATACAATATCACTGTTATTTTGCTATCTATTGACAATCAGCACAGCTTACATGTGTAATATCCTTATCTTTTCCCAATAGATCAAACTCGTATTAAGTATATTAATTTGTATGTATTGAATAATTTAATTCATCAAAATTTTACTTACGATTGTCAAAATTTCAAGGTTAAACTAACCATTGAATGTTTATGGTTCCAGGCTGCATTGAAAGACCATGCCATCTACAGTGCATCAAAGGCTGCTCTGGATGCCCTGACTCGCTCCATGGCTCTCGAACTTGGTCCTTATGGCATCCGAGTGAACTCTGTTAATCCAACTGTAATCATGACTGAAATGGCCAAAGTGGGATGGTCAGACCCAGCCAAAGCCAAGGAGATGCTTTCTAAAATACCATTAGGAAGGTAATCAATTCAATAGCTTTTTTTTTATGTTGATGATGTTGTATGATGTGTAGTGTTGGTTTCATCATTTAGCAATCACACTGAGATAGGTCAAGATAAAAACTTATCAGAAATTCAATATATTCAGATGTTTTTGTTATTTCAGGTTTGGAGAAGTATCTGAGGTGGTGAATGCTGTAGTGTTCCTCTTGAGTGAGAGATCCAGTATGATCAATGGTGTAGAGTTGCCAATTGATGGAGGTTTCCTTGCCACATAATATCATTGCTTACAGCATATTTCATTTAGCAAAGAATATTAAAATAACTTGAATATTTATGGCTTGTAATATTGGATATTTTTTTAACAATTGCATATTTTAGTTTTAAGTATAGGTATTGGAGCTATGTTATTAAATCAACCAAAGATGGTACCTTATATAAATATCGCCATATAAAGTTATCATGTATGTTTTTGTGTGATAATATTGTTATCAGTTTGGGTTAACTTTTTACCTACTTATCATTTAAGAACATTAACACAAACAAAATTAAATTAAGATATAATTGTTCTCATAATATATGACTGTAATAACTGTTTCTTTCCTTGTTAGCTAAAACTGTTGGAAAGGCAACTTTCCTTTATTCTTATGATAGTTTATTAGATCTGTATCATGCCAATGTCTACAAAGTCCTTCGAAAAAGCATTTATATTTAATTAAGTCATTAGAAACTATGAGAGGTGGACACTGAAATTCCCAATTAAAATCTTACATTAAAAATAAATAAATAGAAAACCACTTAGTTAAGGTCAATTGATCTAAATATAATTGACATTATGTTTGTTATTTCCTTTTCTTTGTAATACTGAAGACTCTGTTGGAATAATTTGCTTACTGATACATAAATAATATAGTTTAACAAAGCCAGGAAAATTATTTTGTTAAATAAATGCAATTTGTTGAAGTATCTTTTATTATTCCAGAGTTGAAACCACAACATTTTTATTTGAAAGCGTGACATAAACAAACTGATTACTATCGTAGGTGGTAAAAGATTAGGATAAGCTTAGTTCCTACTAATCAAACTCGACTAATTTTGTCTGTCGCTTTTTCACGTCTAAATTGCTGAACCGATTATGAAATGTGGTACATACATAGTCTAAGAGCGTGAGAAAGGACATTGGCTACTTTTTAACCCTCTGCGGGAGTTATTTTCTTCGGAACGCCAGCGGAGCCACGGGGAACAGCCAGTAAATTATTACAACTCAAACTTGTACTTAGTATAGAGACTTATTTGCCACCAACTGATCGTATTAACTTTGAGTGATAATTTAGAACGAAAACAAACTTCTTATCGTCTCAGTAAGTAATAAAATGAATGTTTGTGCAATAATAATCGAGATAACTAAGGCTTATCGAATACGACAACAGTACAATACATTATTATAATTAGTTTGCGCGCTCTCAATAAGTAACGTTTGAAGTTTGACGTTTTGTTGTGGACTAAATTCAATCATGGATAAATATTTTAAAGGAAAAAGAATACTGGTTACTGGTGGATGCCAAGGTATCATAGTTAAATATTATTTTCCCGGAGCAAAGATTAAATAAAATTTAAATATCAGTCACGAACTCTAACTTTTCAGGTATTGGACGAGGAATAGCAGTTGAGTTGTGGAGGCTAGGTGCTAACGTTGTAGTTATCTCCAATCAACCAGACAATTTAGAAAAGCTTAAAAAGGAGTATCCCTCTATTGAAATTGCGTGTGTTGATCTATTAGACTGGAATAAAACCAGAGAACTTGTGAATACCTTAGGCGCTTTCGACGGCCTTGTAAATAATGCAGGAGTTGTTATTCTTGAACCATTTTTTGAATGTTCCCCTGAAAGTTTTGACAAGTGAGTAACAGTTTACTATAAATATAATGCGTTGTTGATAATTATTAGAAGTACATACCTAGGTACCTAAATCAAGGTGGAGTGCATTAAGTTCCAAAATGGTTCTTTCTCCCACAGGACTATAGCGCTCAACGTAAGGGCAATCCTTAACATAAGTCAAATTGTAGCAAAGAAAATGATTGACAACAATATCAAAGGATCTTTCGTGAATATTTCTTCGCAAGCATCAAAAGTAAGTGTTCTGCTCTTGTTGGCGCCAGCGGTTTTACCAAATTACTTTCGGGAGATAGTAGACATCCTCTGCCCAGGGACGCCGGAAGAATTTGTCTGTCTCGTACCGGCAAAAACAAGATGCTGTATCTGTAGGATCTGAATCTGCTGATGTATAACTTTTCCACAAGGAAAAATTAAATTAGGTGTAGACTAACTTTTTAGGATTTTAAGCAGAGGACGAGAAGTTGGGACTTTCGGACTTCGTGAACATTTACAGAACATTTTACTGTATCTATTCTAGTTTTGTCTTCATCAAATTCACAGGCAGCTCTGAAGGATCATACTTCTTACTGCGCGTCAAAAAGTGCAGTCGACTCGTTGACTAGGACTATGTCATTAGAACTTGGTCCTCACGGCATTCGGGTGAACTCGGTCAATCCTACGGCTGTTATGACTGAACTGGGCAGAAAGGTCTGGTCCGAGCCTGCTAAATCGCGGGAAATGCTTTCGAAGATTCCTTTGGGAAGGTAATGGCTCTTGGATTAATTTAAATATAGTCTCCACGAGGGAAAGTGACTAATTAGATATTATTATTCTTTTAAGGTTTGGAGAAGTAGAAGAAGTTGTCAACACGGTTTTATTTCTTCTCAGTGACAGTGCCAGTATGATCACTGGTGCACACCTACCTGTTGATGGAGGATTCCTTGCAACATAAGTAGGACTAATCATATTATACTGTTCTTTAATAAAGCTAAGAAAAACAGTCTTGATTTTACTCAGTTTATTGTGCCAAAGGAATTTATACATACTGGACATAAAAACAATGCAAGCATAACATTTTTTTATAATGCGTAATATGCTAAGATAGGCTAGCACATTTTATTTCGATGAAATTATACGAAAAGATAAATTAAAACGTAGCATGGTTAATCTACAAGAATCCAATTTTATTAGTCTCATGTTATTAGTACAATTTCGTCTTCTTCGGAGGGAACAAAACGTATGCGGATACGGACACTTAAATTTAAATTGTATCATACTCAATAAAAGCCACGATGTTTTCCTAAATCCCTTATTCATTCTAAAACTACTAATTTAGATTTGTTCCCTCCCCTATATCAGTAACTGAAGAATATTAAATATACGCAACTTTCGACCTCAAAGACATTATATATCATTATGTCACGCATACGTCTACAAAAAATACAATAACAGCAAAATAATTTCAATGACATTAACGCTACAACAGTTATGTATGTATTTATTCCATTACCTAGGATATTGTAAAAAACAGTGTGTCTGCTTACTTAATAACCTTAAACTTAATATTTACAAAATTAAGTCCGTAAAGTCTTTCGTCGTTTATAGCGTACACTTAACTTTAGGAGCAAGCCACGACCTTCCCTCGGCAAAGCATTGAGATACAAGTTGCGCTCCCACACTGACGACAAGCACAGGACACAGTACCGCCGCACTCCCGACCATCACTTATGTATTAGTCACGACACTCGTCGCCTCCATGTATTTGAACACGAAAACATCATCTATTATACAATAATTAATATAAATTCATAAGAATATTAGCAACACAATATCATTATAATATTTGGGTACTAACATATTACGAACTTCTAAATGAAGGCATTAACTAAAACACACTCATATTTTAAACGCTAAAAATACACTGATATCAATATTGGCACAGCGTTGAAAAGTAATACGACTGTTCCGTTACCTAGTGGATCGTCTTTGAACTGTCTACAAAAGGACAATGGGCACAAATGTATGGGACCTGGTATACCCCACCAATAGGAATGTCATATATATCATTGGATAGGCCTTTTTATGTAGAACAACATTTACTATGACAGCTTTGCTGAAATGTTTGTCCGTTCTGAGATATAGATCAAAAACTGTGCAAAAGTTAGAACTAAGTAATCTATTGATACCTCAAGTTTTTAAAGGAAAAACTTAGTACTAATAACTTTAAGCCTTGTTTCAAAGAAAATCAGATTACAGATTGGTCAGCATTAGTTTTCAGATTGTTTTTTATCTATATCTCAGAACGGACAAACAATAGAACAAAGCTGTCATGGTAAATGTTGTTCCAGTTAAAAAGACCTATCCATCGATATGTGTGACTTTGCTATTGGTGCGGTTTCTCATTACGCGCAATATCCAGTTGGTACAATAAAAGATTCAAATGCTACATAATAGTAACAATTATGGACCTTAACGGGTACAGCAGGTAGAACATACAAGACTTACACTTAGTAGTTCTTAGATTTTCCTTTAAAAACTTGAGTTATCAATAGATTACTTAGTTCTAACTTTTGCACAGTTTTTGATCTATATCTCAGAACGGACAAACATTTCAGCAAAGCTGTCATAGTAAATATTGTTCTACATAAAAAGGCCTATCCAATGATATATATGACATTGCTATTGGTGGGGTATACCAATCTGCCCATTGTCCTTTATCCAAACAGAAAATTGTTTTACATGCATGACTCAAAATGCTACTAAATACCCTGTAGATCTAATTAATTTAATGTTGGATAAGAACTTAGAATAATGTGCATAAAACAATGAACGTAAGATGTTGGCCACAAGTTTACCAATATGATAACAAGATCATACTATCATAGTGCCTGTTCATAGAACCTCTTCTTTTTCAGAAAGTCAGGTAAAAAACGCTTAGATGATTTTTATTCTAAACTAAACCCCTATCTATACAATATCATGTCAGGATGATTTGGAAATCTCAAAGCTTTGCAATACAAACCCTTGAAATGAACTTGAATATATTAACCATTATGTATTTACATAAAAATTGAACCTAATTCTCAGTCATATTAAGAGGTGATGCTGTCCACATTATGATTTAATGAAAAAATATGTCATTCGTTAAAAAATCGTATTTCTTTAAACTTTGTTTACAAATTAATCATTATAATATTATTATTGGCTAAATATTATAGACAGAGAATAGGAATTTTACAGCTCTGCATTTAAAAGCAAACGAACAAAATATATTGAGAGAATACGAGAATGGTAACAGATTTAATTGAACTAGGTACATTATGTATGAGAAAATTTGGTAATTTATATGAGATCATAGATTCCTAGAAGCTCTAGATCGGTTAAAAGAAAGTACACAATTTAAAGGATAATAGCTCCAAAGGGAATGTACGTACAGTTGGATGCACGCGAAATTAAAATTAAATCATCAAAATAAAGATTATTATTAAGTGAAAGGAATATTTTACAAAAGAAAAGACAAACAAACATAGTTTACAATTAATCAATGCAGTGTATTCATGGGCCAATTATGTTTTTGAATTAACTTACCTAGATTAAACTATGGCAGTGGCTGGACATAAATTGTAAAGAATGATTTAACATTACCACTTTAGGCCGTCTATCCAAACAGAGGTACAATAAGGGATTACAGGAATGGCCTACCAAATCATCAGTACTATTGAAAATGAAAATATTACACAAGACCATTCCATTCAGACCTTTGACAGATGCCCTGTACGTCACATACTTAGAATTATTTTTAGCACAAAACAAGAATGTGATTAATATATTTTAACTCAACTTGGAAGACAAAATGCTATAATCAACATAATGCTATTATCTTATAGCAAAATAACTAAAACAAAAAATACTATATTGCACAAAATATGATTGATTGAATTATTATTTTTTTAGAAACAACAAAGAGCCAGCAGAATCCACAATATGAACATTATTGGCCAATCTGGTTGAGTTTGTCCATTTTAAATATCATCACTGGACGTCTCAGGTCAACATCTGATTATAATTATGTAGGAAGCTTAATTTGCCACATTACATTTTGAAAATACAAACTCCAAAATGTTCTTAAAATTGTAGAAAAAAGTTTGTGTTAAGTATGACAGACTATTTTTCAAGCAAAGTGTCACTAAGCGACTCATTTGGTTCGCAATAATTGAATACTTTTAGAAGATAACCATGGACCATGTAATTTACTGCCTCGCGTTTTACACGATCTGATGTAATCGTGTGTAACCGTTTATCAAAGTTAGTAATAATTGAAATGCTTTAGAGTTAAATTACCAGATCAATAACATTTTTTTTAATTGTGCCAAGAACATAAAATCATTAAGACTTAAGTATATCACCAAGTAGATTACTTAAGCTTGTCAAAAGGTTGATTTTAGTAACTTATCTGCATAGTCAAGGCCCACAACAGATTTTGCGGGCCTTTTGACAATATTATAGTATTACCTTACCAATATGAAATATTATGTATCTTACTTCTAAATATAACTGAGCATAAAGTACAACGATGCATGGGTAGGCCTATTAATTACTCTATGCTTAAATGAGTGTCATTCAAACAAATATAACGTTTCATTTCACGGCCCACTCATCATCACACTTATATCCTACAATTAAATAATTTACAATAATATGAATGTTAACACGGATGCATACAAAATTGTTTCCTTACTTTAATACAGAATCTATCTCAAAACGTGATAACGTCCAACGACGTTCGCGCCTCAATTCCTACTGCGCGGTTCGATGACATGATAAGTCGTCGTTAAAACACACCGTCTTAATACGTGAATATATCGAGTCTGTGTTAGCTTGTTCGGGCGAATAGAACATGCAGGTCACAATACGAACGTGGTTCCATAGTGGTGGTGTTAACACTGCGACGACACCAAGATCCCTCACCGCCACTCCGAGATGGCGGCCACCGTAGTGCTCGGCTGTCCCGCCGCGCCTGCCGCTGCAACACACACCCGGTCAGAGCCTGTCTCCGCCCGACTACACACACACGTCTCAGAGCACCACTTCTGTTGCATGTTATGGCCTTCATCAAGCCATTCAAAGCTACTTACTGTTTTCTTGTTCTTGATTTTGTTCATGACGTCTTAGTGTACGGTCATTGCCACCCGATTGATAATTGCCGCGCTGACCACCTGTAATGTATATAAAAGTTGTTATAAATGTGTTTTTTCGTAATTTCATCTTATTAAGGTTTGGGAGAAATGGTGAAATCTTACCGAATTTGAGCATATTCCAATCAAACACGTAGTCGTATGTGAACCCTTGTCGATGGAAGAGTGTGCGGAACAACTGACGGAGATGACTGTAGTCAGGTCTCTCCTCAAAACGTAGCCGTCGGCAGTATTTAAGGTACAGTTGAAATTCGATAGGATGATTCTGGAATGACATTAATTACCACAATAAATAATGTTTCAAAAAACTCTTTTGGTGTGCCATTAACCACAACTCGATGGAAAAGTATCATCATGTCACAAAGCATTCGGAAAATATGCATAATTCAGAAGTTGAAATTGTTTTGGTTGTGTTTTATTATTCTTATCACAATCGTTAATAACAAAAGTGTTTGCTTTTTAAAAATAACATAACATCATGCTTAATATTTAGTTGTGTAATAATAACAAATAGTTAATTACGTAGACATACAAGTGACATGCACCCACTCCCCAGTTTAACTTACTTTGCAAAGTTCGTCGAAAGGGGTTGACAGTTTCTTTTCAGATATTCTCTCGTACTTCTGGCGTTTGGTAGCGGCTTTCAGCCCTTGCCAGGGAAGGCTTCCACGATTGAAATACATGAGTACATAGCCCAATGACTCCAGATCATCGCGGCGCGATTGTTCGATGCCTAAATGTGTGTTTATTGATGCGTATCTCGCTGTGCCTGTAATTTAAACCATTTTAAATTAATTTCAATTGTCTATCTAATAGATTTAATCTCGTAAAGTAACAAAACCGTACTATACAATAAGATGTGGAGCGACATCAACAGCCGCTTAAATCGTTTACATGTACATGTTTAACTGGGCTGACATCTACCACTGCAAAAAGATAAATTTGGTTCTAATTGTGGCCCTAATTTTCCAAGGAAGTGTATGATATCTCTGTGTTATACAGTACAGTGCATAGACGAAGCACATACAAGATGAAATGCATTTTATGATCAAGGTTAAATACAATGCGTTTTAATGACGTCACTCTCGTAGAATGCATAATGAATTTGCTCAATTAAAGGCAAGAACGCTACAAAATACGAATTAATTTATTTGTAAGTACAATGATGAAGAATTATTTATCAAAAATGATCAAGAAAATTTTGCAAGTTATCTATGATTGCTGTTGGCTAATAAAAAGATAAGAAAACAAGGATTGTAGCACAAGTCACAATATAAGAAGGAAAAATAACATTACCTGTTAAGTTTTTGTTTTCTCTGTATGGGATATGTTGCAATGTGCGTGCATCTTTGTACTTTTTCGCTAAGCCAAAATCTATTATGTACACTAAATTCCCTTTTTTACCTAGGCCCATAAGAAAGTTATCTGGTTTTATATCCCTGTGAACAAACAAAAAAACAATTATTGTTTAGAACTTATGATTAGGTTTTTATCATGAAAAATGATGATTAAACATCTGCTGTATGTGTATTATGTCCAATCTCATTCACAGACACAACTCAAATTTTTAATATACTACCTACAAAAATTCTTTTCATTTCATTGTTGGTTCTTCTTTATGTAACTTGTACAATATCAGTCAAGTTGTTTGACTATAAGATTTATAAGCATGCAATACCAGACAACAGTGATTAATGCTAGTGTAACGAGCTATGTAAACAGGTAGATAGAGTAGTTCCGTTATCATTTACCCTCAGTGCTGACCTGCAACATGCATCCGTACTTACTACCAAAGATATTCCTTCTATTCATTATCTGTTTACTTGGAACAGTATATATCATATTGCTACAACATTGCAAAAACTGCATTAAAAGTTGAGATTGTTCCTTTAACGCTTAAGAATACTTAACAGTCTAGTCATGAAATGTACTCAAATTGTAAAAAATATAACCTTAAACTTTTTAACATAATTTTGACATTATAACCATAGATATTCAAATAATCATTGGCATAAAACTTAAAAGTAATTTCTTGGCATCAATCTTTACAATTAAAATCTATTAAATCATTCAATTGATTAGTTGATTGATTCAGTAACCAGTTACATTACAACTACCTACTACATTGCAAAAATCCATATACTTGATTGAGGATAAAACACTACTACAGCACAAAAGTACATATAAAGCATATATTTTGTGTGAAATAAGCATTGTCTACTAACTATATTTCACACAAGGCCTACATCAGATCTATGTAGTTAGAGGTTATATTTTGCAACTTGATAACATACATAACACAATGTCAAGGAATTTCTTAGTAAAGGTCATTTTGCTAACAGCAACAGTTTAAACTAAAAATACACCACAGTACTGGCTGTTTGTGGTCTTTATTTACTTTATAATCTATTTGCATGTTGCTATGTAATAATATACTATAAGACCATTTTACGTGGTACACATTGCAGCAACACAGATTTCATACAATAACTCTGTGCTTCTGGAATAAGACTTTTGACAACTCGCACTTGGGGTTCAATATTTTTATTTGCATTTTGAACTGCCATGAGGTTACTAGGACAATTAAAGAGCTGCAAGGTTATTAATAACTATAGAAGCTCGAAGAACTATAGAAGCTCTTAAGTTATAGAGATTATACTGGCAAATAATAAAGGTAAACTGCAATTCCATACCTATGAATGAAGTTCCTGTAATGTATATCCTCAATCCGGGTAATGAGTTGATCAGCAAGGAGTAGAACAGTCTTGAGGGAGAAACGGCGCGAGCAGAAATTAAAAAGGTCTTCCAATGAAGGTCCAAGCAATTCCATAACCATTACATTGTAATCTCCTTCCGAGCCACACCATTTTATTGCAGGTATACCAACTGTTTGCAATGAAACACCATTCATTAGAAATGCCTTATTTATACACACAATGATTATTTGACAAGAAGTTTATATTGTTTTGTAAGATAAGTTAAAATTACCACAAGCACCTTTATCACAATCTCCTTCAATTTAGATAGCTATAGTAATGTTTTTCACTGTTTGATTATTGTGATGTAGAGAGCAATGTTATAGATTTTATATCACCTATATATAACAATGGACAGTTGTAAGATTTTTGAACACTTACTACATCTACAATGATTATATCACCAAAACATTTCAAGATACCTTTACAAAACTGAGTAGCTCATATGATTAATCTTTTGACTTCTTTGCTCAAGGGTATTCATTTAGTTCAATTTTATTATTGTGACTGACACTTACCTCCTCCTTGCATAAGCTTATAAAACTTGCTCTCTATGTGTAATTGTGGATGCCTTGTCTTTATACATTCTAATTTGATAGCTACTTCTTCTTTAGTGACAATATTTGTTCCTGAAAACAAACAAAAATTATTGCTTAATCAGAACACAAACTGAAACAAATCATTCATGAAATATTACGAAGCAGCGACAGTAAATAACTGAAACTAACATACAAGATGTTTTCTTTACAATGTACCAACAATTTGGGCAGCGTCTACGACAAAAAGACATAGAAGCAGTACTAGGGATTCATTCAATAGTTAATCACATGTTAACATCATCTTTTATGATCACTTGGCGATGATTAACTTCACAAGCTACTATTAGCTAATAAGAAACACTTAAGATCAGTAACTAACAATAGGCTGCTGATATAAAAAGATATGCTGGCTATTTCGAAACGAAAAAAACTGCAGCTGACCTACCGAATGACCACTTTTCTTTGTTTACTATAATCTCTCAACATACTCACCAAGATAAATGTCTCCAAAAGATCCCGAACCGATTTTACGGCCCAGTCGGTATTTATTACCGACTCGAAGCTCCATTTTGGTATTTAGCATACAATGAAATCACAATAATATTACTGGCCACCAAATCATTACAGGACGGCCATATTGCGATAGACGCAGAATGTATCTAAGTGAAGTATGTAACTTAATTGGGTGGAATTGGTTACAAACTGTATTTTTCTGCAAGCTCCAGTCGTTTATTACTTGTTTAATCAACCTTAAATCGCATATAAAGTTTCTTACACAAAATTGCTCTAAAATTGATCTAATCTAACTACACACGCACATGAGGATTTTTTTCGTAGACAATCAGTTGGTTTGATTGGGTTGGGATAATGGAGCTTGGCTAGAATCGAGTCAGAGAAAATCGAGTAAACTTCACTAAGTTGGAATCGACTAAACATTTTTTGAGTAGCAACATCAAGAATTTTGAGAAAATAAAATACGATTGTGACTTTATTTAAACACATATTATATCTCAATGCAGAATTTCATATAATTTACTGTGAAGACAAGAGTATTTGTTTTTCTAATATCAATTTTTTACACCGTTCTAAGTTGGGAGTTGGGTGTTGGCTGGAGCGTTAGACCACAGATCACTATTTGTAGCAAGCTTGTTGGACGATTGTGTAGGACCAGCTTTATGCATGCGGCTGACAACTGAACCAATGCAGCCCACCCATTGAAATTGCATTTCTTAAGCGCTCCCTTGACGGTCAATATAATAAATTGCGCAATTATAAGATAATACTTTTGAGCAATTAAAATGTTGTTCGCTAAAAATCATTGCGCAGTCTTCAATATAAGCCCTAAAAGTCAATTTTGTATAATATGGTAATCGGACCTCCTTAGGCACCACCTAGACGATCAATTAAATTGCGCAATGTTATAATAAAAATATTGTGGTTTAAAAAATATTTTAGTCGCTAAAAACCATTGTGAATTTTCAATATTAACTCTTACTTAGGCATCAATAAATTTGAATACGAATAAATGCAATCGTTTACTACCACTACATCATTGCCCTTTCCAAACTATAAAACCAGTGAATCGCACACTTTTGGAATTCTAATGACTTCGTGATGATATCTGACAAAAGTAAGTTAGCCTAACTTACCGTTTAGTCAGAGGGACTTGTGGCTCGTAAGCTGCACGGGTCGATCGAAAAGGTTAAATAGATTATAATTCACATTTATGTCCTGGCATTGAGGCGGGGTTCGTTTCGTTTCAGTCTTGTTAAGTATGTATGAACCTAATATCCGGGATACCTACATGGGGCTAGTTTAAAAAAATTAAGCAATGGCGGCTAGTTGCGTTACTTAAGCAAAGTAAATTCAATCACGACTCAATTACCTACGTTTTCTTTTAAATAAACGTTTTTATCCTTTTCTGCAATATTGTCTGCAAATGATTTAGGTACGAACGATTGCAATATGATTGTGGAGCAAACTACCGTAGGTAGGTATAGACCAAATGACAGACCAATGGCAAACCAATAAAATGTAATTGGAAATATACGATTGGTCTTATAATATTAGCAGAATTGAGCCCCTGTATTATAAGAGCTATTGGCTATGACCTTGAGCCTTTTCATGGAAATCTACCATGTAGGTATCCCACATTTCCACACTCCCACCCGGAAATCTGTAACCTGAGTTCTCAATAGGTAAAATAAATAAACCAAGTGTATATAATGTTCTCGCAGATATAATTGTCATATAATTTAATCACAAGTTGTTTGCATAAAATACAAAAAAAAATATTTGCACATTTTATAATTATAACTACTTGATACATCATAGTTAAAGTCGCAAGGACTGTAAAAATGCTTAACTAAGAATGTTGGTAGTCCATCCATGATAATACTAACATTCTCAATGTAGGTATATGTACTTAAACAATTATGTACCTATTTATATTAAAAACTAAACTTAAATAAACTCAAAGGTAGGTAGGTAACTATAAGTTGAGATTTCATTGGATAAAATATATTCAAAACGTATAGATCGCGTTCTATGACATTTTCTCTAAATACATTGTAGATACGTAAGACGAAAATGGTTGCACACATCACTACGACATAGTTTACACTTTGCGAAGTGTGAAGTGATAAGTGTTAAGCGTTAACTTTACGCGATAAGTCTCAAGTGTTAAGTAGTCTTTTCCATCTCCGTTTACACAGTGTTTAGGAAGAAGCTCATAGTGGTACTGTCCGTTGTGCATAGTGTCTCTAGAAATGGAAGATGAACAGAGCCTAATATTGAGACAAATTGGAGATTGTATCTGTTGTGGTATCTGATATAGAAAATGAACTCAATTTTGAAATCGGGAATTCCCATCGCTTCACTCAGTTTCAATAGGGCCGCATCTCTCAACTGTTTGTTTTTAAATTCTGCGCACTTTACATTGTATAGGCATTAAAACTTTATGTATTCTTGTACGAATTTTAAAGTATGTTGTTCCGTCCACTTCATTTTCGCTTTGAACTTGACACTGCGCACTTAACACACACGTACCTATTTACACACTGATTAGTACAGGCAAATTGCGAGAGAGGGTAGTAGAAAAGTTGAGAGGGGGTAGTCACTTAACAACAAAAATAGACCTTGATTCTATTCACTCGCACTAATCAATAAGTACTAATCGCACGTATCACTTAACACTAATCACTTTACGCTTCCGTTCACACCTTGATTACTAAACACCTGCACTAGTCACCTGCAGTGTTAACTTAACAAAGTGTAAACCGGGCAATAGGTACTACATTCATCAAAAACCTTAGCAAGTTGAATTGACAGTTTACCTGTAGACACAATCATTAATAATAGTAATTGCATTGTTAACTACGTGGACATACGTAAATTGAGTACAGTCAGCAACATAACAAAAAAGTAGGTTACACAAGTTTTACAAAAATAAGCCGCTGTTGCCGACAGTCTCAAATAAAAGCATTTTATTTTAGTTTGGCATAAAAACGGTCATTTTGGCACCATGAGAGGGAAATACTATTTAAAACAGACTCTGAATTGTTACCAAGACATTTACTTTTTCTGTTAATGTAATAACTTTGAGATCGAAACATTTAAAGTAGGCAATTATTCAGTTTCTCTTGATCTTTGCTCTTCAAATGATTATTTAGAGTAGAGCTTATTTTATTTACATATCTAGGTGGTTACCAGCCAATTAAGTACTTTTGTCTCTTGTCTAATTATTTTGCTTTCACCTAGATGTATCAAAAATAACAATTTTGTTGCACGAAGTTCAGTTCTTCGTTCAAAATAAATAATAACTATTCATGCATATCATAGGAATGTATGATACAGACATGAGCAGCTTAGAAATCCGTCTTATCACGACAGCTGCCAATCTTGTTTTTTTTTTATATATTTTTTAATGACATTTTAATAACATGCTTAAATAACGATTACAATATTAACATCTAGCAAGTAATTCGTACCATTGGTCTTTGGGTGTGCTCTAACAGGTATCGAAGCATATCATTGCTACCTATATTTTTATAGTGGCTTTATCTCGTATAATACTTCTTTTAAAATGATTCAACATTATTTAAATATTTTTCTCTGGCGGTAACACATCAGTTAATCGCTTTACTCGCTCTTTTTATATCTTCTTCAATGTTAAATTGAGTCCCCTATGCGCAAATCCTTCACACCTATGCAGAAAACCATATCATTACATGGATCGAGGGCTACGAGGGTCGTTAGCTTCTCTTACTTTTAGCGATTATATGTGTAAGATAATAAACATGCTTGGACATAAAAAATAACTCGGTAAAATAGTAGTTCTTATAGTGAAACATCAATTAGATAGGTATAGGTATTAGAGGGCACACAGACTGTCAATCCGCGGTCTGTGTGCTTGAATGTAATTCCTGTGTTTGTTCATGTCAATACAGTTGGCGAGCTGGCGGTGGACACGAGGAGAGCGAGGCGGGGACTGGTGCGTCTTTGTCAGAGGCAACTTCGGGAGCCGGGGCTGTCCTCTCGATCCTGGTCACTTGGCACATTGTTATTTTGTTCCTGGTCTCGATTTAACACGAATACAGGCTCTACGTTTTCATCGTCGCTGTTGAATCTGAAAATGAAATAAACGAATATCACTTTTAGAAAAAAGTAAGTAGGTATAAGTAGCTACCGTTATTCATTAGTTGATTAAATTAAAGTGAAGGAAAAGATCTTGAGGAAACCTGATTCCTTCTCTACCTATATGAGAAGAGGCTCGTGCCCAACACTGTGTTGAATGAATTTATATAAAAATAGATATCCACTTTTTTAAAATAAATCAAAAAGGCAAATTAAAAAGAATAATATTGTACTTACTGGTATCGTGGACCTTCTCCCCTCATTGTGCAAATTGCATTCGTTAAGGCCTTTACATAATTTTTGGCTAAGGTGAGTGTTTCTATTTTTGATAAACTCCTGTTGTCCTTCTTCACGTGGGGTATGACTCGCCGAAGATCCTAGAACACGAAATGAGCTAAGTCAAGCCAAAATGCTTATTGATAACGGATATGGAGTAGGTCGCTGTGATTGGATTTTGATTGATGTTTACCTCAAAGGCTCTGTTTAGTGAGTGCATCCTCATTCGTTCTCGTTCGTTGCTCTCGAGGCGGCGCAGGTTGCGCTCGCGAGCCGAGATGCCGCAGCGTCGCCGGCGGCCGGGGCCCGCGGGGCCACTGCTGCTGGCCGCCGACGACGACGAGCCCGCAGCCGCCCGCCGCGGCCGACACACGCGCCGAGCGACCTGCTCATCACTCCCACTGCCGCTGTCGTAGAAATCTGAAAAGTTAATTTACCTGTTTAGATTATCTAGAGATTGCACAGATAAGCTACAGGTGACCGAAATTGCATTCATATTCAATTTACTTTGTTATACATTTTGAAAATACCTACGTCGACTACTCTAGCCACAAATTCTAATTAAAAAGAGATAAGCCACGAAATAATGAAAGTAAAAGCGTAAACGTGGATTTATCAAAAATAAGCTGTTTTATGCATAATGCATAAGTCAGCTCAACAATTGAACATTAGTACATTCTCCGTCACGAACCGTTGGCAACCAGAGAGCTGGCAGCGACACGATATCGAAGCGAGAACACTTAAACATTTGTGCAACAAGTCAGCTGCTCTGTACGAAACTTGGGCATTACGTGACGGCGCTGCACGCTTGATAAACTATTTGCGTAAGAGCGCGAGTGCAGACTAATCGATTTGTACGCACGGCTACGGGTGATTTTCGTAATGCCCTTATCTGCTTCGTGCTTACCGAACGGTTGTATGTATTATAATAATAAATTAAAATTCAATATCCATGTAGATTAATTTTCTTTAATCATAGTTACACGGCCATGCTTATACCTTCCATATACATACCTAGACATTGTTGCTAAGAGCATAGCTAAGAGTAACATGTTTCGCTAGAAATTCACAGTGAGCGGTCTAACGGGAGAGATTTTGCTTCACAGAGCGACGGTAGCGGATATCGCAATCACGAATTTGAAATTCGAAAATGGAACGATACATTAGTTGAGACTCGAAATACACCCGTAATGTATCGGTGTCAGTGATACGCCTAGCTCCTCGTGTGCATGGTATAGCGGTACTTTTGCTAAACAAAAAACTTTGATTTCGAGACACAGAGTAAGTATAGCGTTGTTTCGGAACTGGCTACCTTCTCGATATTTTGAGATGAGACGAATGAAACCGCAGAAAATATTTCATCAGAAAGAGAAATAGTGTTAGCTGTGATTGCGTGTAACAGTTGCTGACGACCATTGAGAATGTCTTACCTCCAGCCTGTTCAATCTTATCAGCAATATCAGGTTTGTTATCATAATACTCTGAGGTCTCGTCTTCGTAGTAGCACATCATCTGGTCGGGGGACTCAGCCTCGGAGCCGCCGCCTTCCGCACTCGCCCACTGGGGCATTTTTATATCTGAAACAAGCAAACTTTTGATTACACAGGTGCTCAGGAGGTTTGTGTTAACGTTATATGGCCTCGACTGTAATAGCACTGAATTAATTCACTATTATTTAAATGTCTACGTAAAATAAATAGAGTAAAAAAAGGTTTTCAATTAATTCAAGTACACCATGGTTAAGTTCAACATGTATGTTTTAAAATAATTATAGCCATTACTTAAGTTTTCAGAATATATCAATAGACACTCATTTACATTTTATGTGTCAACTACGTCTTACAAATTAAGCTTATCAGGACCAAGCCCTAGTTGTAAGTTGTAGGCCTACTTAAGAGAAATCTAAGTAAAACAACAAAATTCACGGTTTGGTATAAGTTATTCCTAACAGAACCCGCAGAATTTACGAACCTAATTTTGGCAGCACTCCAATAAACCAATACGCAACACCCACTTGTTACTTCTCACGAGGGAGACGTTATATAAATTGCATACATACAAGTACCACTAACTTGATACGTTTCTCTTTTTGAATGATTGTGGGCAATGGCTGAATCAAATTCATACATGTCTTTCTTATCACTAGGTACTACAGTATCAGCCTACGCTACTTAATCCCTATGAAAAGGCTAACCCTCGACTTGATAACAATCTGTGACGTAGTTGATGACGTCTGGTAGTAAAATTTGAATAGCGGTTAATAGCCGGTGTCAGGCAGTGTCAGGCAGTGTCGGGCGGTGTCGGGCGGGCAGCTAGTTGAACGTAATGACAGTGATGTGATGTCGTACACGACACGGAATAAACGGTACGGCGCCGGACAATGCGTGGAGGACAGAAGAGCCATTCGATTGTACCTACAACCT